>NC_090699.1:50057780-50712780 GCF_040954835.1 Lepisosteus oculatus
CTTTTAATTTCTCTCTTAGTACAATATTATATTTTCTCCGTGCTTGCAATTCATTGTATTCCTTTGCTTTAACTGAAACTTCTTTTGTTTGACTGGAGACATTATTTCAAAAACGCAATATCTGGTTCAATCAAGGGAAATTAATTTTAATAGGTATTCTTTCATATTTTTTTTTGCTCCTCTTTTTTGTGCAAGCAGCTTCAGTAGTATGATTTAGAGTGTGTTGGTTTGACCATTCAAGTAAAATATTGAACAAAGAGTAAACAAATTCATCTCTCATACACTGAAATGTAGACTCAGAGCATAGCGCTTCAAAGGCAGATTTTCACACATTTCGACGTCATTGCTTCCATTGAGATTAACAGGGAATCTCAGATGCAAGCATCCTCAAATCACAGCTTTTACTAACTAACCTGCTTTGACCCACTTTTAAGATGGATTTTGTACTGGTAATTCATTTCCAAAGCCACAAAGGTACAGCAAAGGAATGTGTTGATTTTTCCTCCTCTGTGCACCACTGTCAGCCCTCCTCTGGTTCTTTGTGAAATGAACCAGTCTGAGTGGGAAAGAGAAAGCCCCCTAGTACTCCTGTCCTCTATAGTCACTGGAGATTCTCCTCTAGACTCTAGACTCGATTGTCAATTAAACCAAAGACGAGAGAAACCAGCCCCGTCAGGGTATAAATGTTAATTAGCACAAGCCTTCAATGCTGTCTACTTTTAAATAAATAATGCTTTATATTACTCCCCAGTAATAATGTGCAATTAACAACCACCTAAAGGTATTATAAATATTGACTTTTATATCAAGTAATCATATTTACAGACACATGAGGAAAATGAAATTTAGATTCATTTGACGGATTCTTTAGGTATAGATTAATTTGTAATTATAACTCCATTAACCCATGCATTTGGATTTGTTAGCAACTTATCATACCTGCAACTTAAAATATTTAACTTATCTTACGGTATTTAATTACAATGCTCTAAATATTTAAAAAAATTACATGGTGTTCATTTAGTGCATATGGGTTACTGCTGAGCTTTATAGATCATTACTGTTATTATTATTATTATTATTATTATTATTATTATTATTATTATTATTATTATTATTATCATAGTGACTAGACAAATATATCTCTCCAATCAAATTTATGGGAAAGACATCAGTAGAATTTAATACCTCTCAGAAAAGTAAAAACAAAAGAGACAAAACACTACATTTCAGCTGCTGTGTCTTTTTCTGGTATGTAAAGGAAAGAGCAGAAATATGAGACATAAGGGAGATTAGAAAACTAAAGAAAATTTGAGAATGGGGAAGGACGGGTGAAAAGGGGGCTAAACAGATGTAAATCTGGGTTACAAATTCTCTTAAAAAACAAATTCCAGGGAAAAAAGTGGAATGTAGAAATCTGTAACTAAATGGAGAGATTAGATAAAGATTAGTTCACCATTTAGTGCTGCAGGAATGTGTTTAAACATACTGTAATTGTGGTTTCTGATGTGTTTTAGTATAGTGCCATTTCCTCACTCCAACCGTAAGACTTCACAATTACTCATCAATTAGTATAACAGTACCATTTTTGAAATTGACTTTTTCTCTTTTCATTTGGACACAGGATCTGTTACTATATATTGGAAGTATTCTTGCAAGAAAATATTATCCACAGAGGTTTCCCTTAATATGGTTGCAGAACACAGAGTTAAGCATCGAGTTTGGATTATTGCTCTCAAATGAGTCTCCAGCATAGCTTGCTGCTGTTTCACAGGGTGCACACAATAGAATCTGTGGCTGTTGGTGGTCCCAGTTTTCTAATTCATCTTGGCGCAAACTATGGTGACAGCTGTTTGGAAATGGGAACGGCCCTAGAGACGAGAGACAGAGAAAAAGAGAAAAATTCCATAACCTTTTTTTTTTTCAATTTGATTTCACCACGTGTGGTACAACTCCAAAGCCATGATAAATCCATTAATCAATAAGTCAATCACACTAATAAAATTCAGACAGAACCTGACGAACTTCAAAACAGCAAGCAGGGGAGAGGTAATTAGAGACTGTTGCTTTTGAAAAAGGCACACTTGAATGAGACCAAGCAGTTGGAAGCTCTCCTATTGTAAGTTTTCCTTTGAGACCCCATACTGGGCTGTACAGAGGAACATTTCTGGAACACACTGTGACAGGCAGTGCAGCCTTAAAGGTATCTAATTTTGACACACATTGCTGAAAGCCTCCTTAAAATTAACTCTTTGTGTGAGTTCAAACCCTCAAACGCTCAAACCCAGGGTGCTAATATATACAACCTCATATATCATTTTACCCAAAAAAAAGATAAAAAGAACCATTAAAATTAATTGTACTATACAAAAAAAAATAAATAAAAAGATATTCTACATATAACCATGACAAAAGTGACTAAATATTATGTGTGTGGGGCAGTGATCCTGTCTTTTTGAAATATGACTATTTATATAAAAGGTTAGAGTTTTCCCATTACAAATCTATTTTTTAATAGTTATTAAGAGCTTCATCTGACAGAATGACCTATAGGTTAATTAATATCAACTGAAATCTCTGTTTTCTAATATGTTATAATACCATTAGTGAAAGAATGAATAATATTAAGAGAACTGAATGAAAATTAGTTTCTGTAAATTGATATAAAATATTTTAATATAATGATTTGGTCAAAAAGAATAAAAATAATATATTTAAAAGAGTCATCCATAAACATTTTAATTATTTTTTCTTTCATCTTGCTTGCTTACAAATCCTTGTATCACTCATTGTATTTGTTTTCCTAAAATGATGATGTCCTCATTCAATACGGACAGTTACTCCATTGAATAAGGTACTGTACAGGGCACTGTATACAGTATGTGTGGACAGGTCAGAATCTCTCAGGGCAAGTCAGTAAGTATGTCACCTTGAGAAAAATTCATATGCTAAAAATTAATAAGCTAAAATAGTAAATGCATACTAATCACACAAGAAGTTGCTGTCACGATTGTAAACCCCTCCTCTTAAGGACACTCCAGCCCTTCCTTATCTGTTCTTGATCTCCTGCCAATCTGGACTCAGCTTTGGAAGATGGACGCCCAGAAGCCTGCCTACCCGCGAGTCCAGGAGCGACTCGACGGCATAGGCTTCACAACGTTGTCCTGACCATCTGGGTCCAGGACTGGGAGCGCCTGGCCCCGTTACCCCCCTTTTATTCCCCCGACCCTTGGCTGGATCCCGCTCCAGCTTTTAACTTTGTTCGTCTGTGTCAGGATGGATCACCCGGCATTGGACATTGGCTTACTCGGGTTATTCTCATGGACTCCCTTTGGACTTGTTTGCCCTGGACACCCCCCCACCCCACCCCACCCCGAAACACCAGCACACCTTGGACACGCCCCCTGTTCTTCTTCCAGCCCCTATCCTAGTCTTTTTTCCCCGTGTTTTCTCACTCCCTTCCGGATTGTGTTGTCTTCATAGGGTCCTGAAAGACATAGGGTCCTGCATTGGGTCCTGAAAGACACTAACCTAGTTCACGTTATCTTTGAAAAATCTATGGGTAACCTGAAATTTCCAACAGTTTAGGAGCTGATTAGTTAAGCAATTAATTAGACAATTAGATAAGTAAAAGGGTTTAATTATGTAATACAGACCTCAGGTGCAGTGAAACCCAGCAGAGATCAGTATACCACCACCCAGGTTTTTGTATCATGTTGGTTCAGATAGAACATAACTCACGAATCTGAGCTGCAAAAACAACCTTTGCCTCCTTCCTTTTATATGAAAATACTGAGAGAATAATAAATATGCCCCAGCTATTTGCGGCAGTACATTTGCCACACCTATTTTATAGCTCAGAACTCCATAAAAACATAACCATGCAAGGCAAATAAAGGCTTTAAAACAAAATGCAGGGTATTTTTTTCACATGCACAACGCTGCTTGTGAAACAAGCATTTAGGTGCCTTTTCCATTGAGAAGCATCCCCAACCCACTCAACCACCTTCAGAAACAAAAAAAGAACAGGCAAATTTCTCACTTTTATACTAAATTTACCTTCATTACTCATTCAGCAAATATTTATTCTAGGGGATTCAGTGATATGAGCCATACTGTAAGGTGATCTGTTTTATTTTGCAATTCCTAATGTCAGGATGAATAATCGGAATTTACTGCCTCGTAATATAATGGTACTCCAAGTGAATAAATACAGGTAAGGTAGTGGAAGTGATCTAGATTTGGTGCAATCTCTCCTTTGCCGTCCATTAAAAAAGAAAAGAAACAACACTGTGATTTATAGTGTAGTAGTGGCTCTAATTTGTTGCAAAAAAATAGAGGGAATGTTTGCCACTCTTTTTTTTCTCTAGCATCACCAAAGGAACTTTGCTATAGAGATATTAGATAGACACAAGAATTCTGCATTAAAACAAATAGGCATTAAGGTACAATGGGCAGAACAATAGCCTGCTGCATTTTTTATGAATTTCATCCTTGCACTGAAAGCATATTGACTCTTTTTAATTAATGTTGCTCAAGTCAGATCTTTACATTGCAGTGAAACAGCAAGGCATTTTTAGTAAGTACTATAGAGACACCCCCCCCCACCCCTCTGCCTCTTCTCACACCCCCTCCGTGTGCCCTCCTTAATGTGTTCCGCATCATTCCTGCTGATTTTGTCAAAGGGTTAATAACTAAGCTTCATTATACAATGTAGTTGCTCTGTAATAGTGGGCAGTCTAGCTTTAAGACATGTGATACCGCTCCAGTAAGGGTCTATTGAAATACACACACTACTTAGTACATTCTAAAGGAGATAGAGCTGGTGCTTAAAGCAGCTTTTTCAATGGGAGGAATGAACTGAAGGGAAGGCTGGTCTGTCATTAAACAGGGATTGATCCTCGTCTTTAAGTAAATGCGAGGCTGCAAATTAACTCAAGATCACTTCAAGGGTCCCCTCTGGTAAAGAGGTGATGCCGTGAGATGATTTAAAGGTGAAATGACAAGGTTTCCACCCCTTAAATCCAGGCTACTTTCTGACAGTGCATCTCAGCACTGATATTTCATTCACTCTGCACGCAGGATTGGAGCTGAAGAGAAGAAGGGGACAAAAGAGTTTTTCCTAATCCTTGTTTGCGTAGATTATTCTAGGAACTTATCGGAATCCCTGCCGTGGAATGGATGGATTTAAGACAATGTGTTAAATCTTTTGGATGAACACTAATAGGGCTCTTTGCTACTGGCTGGATTACTCAGGTAAGAGCTTTGGTCTCCGCGATTTGAGTCTTTTTAAGCTCATTTAGGGTGTAAATCTTTTCAGCTAATAATTGGAACTGCATGTCTAGGTTGCCAGGGTTAAGTGTTAGGATTCAAAGCAAGCTCTAATCTTTGACCTAACTAAAACTGGTCATTATCCCCTTGATCTGAATGAAGTACTGTACAATGCCGAAGAGATTTAGTTATGATTGTGACATCTCAACACCAGTAAGAAACACAAGGGGGATCTGATAGGATTTAGCATTGTAAAAATCTGTACTTTAATAGAGGACAGCGTTAAAGGAGACTATTTAATGAGGAACAGATTATTTTCTTTTGTTTCAATATACTGTAGAAATGCAAGGTAAGGAAATGCAAAAGTTACTCTAAGGAGTTATATGAGGCTCAAGACCCAATTTTCTCAATGTTATTGTTTCACTTAAAGGCTTAATAAAAAATGTCCCTTCTTTCTCGTCTATTTTTCACTAACTGACATAATACATTTTTGAGAACATCCTGCTACAGGCCAGTTGTTGTGACTTTTTAAGTTTGTTTTCTTAATTCATTATACTTACGTTTGTTACCTTTTGGAAAACTAGTTTAAACTAAAAAAGTTCCAAATCAATACTTTATGTTCATTCTTCTGCCAAATACTTAGAACAGAGATGCTTTAAGAGCAAACAAAATATAACTGAATCTATTTCTTTTTTAAAGTCATCAGATATTTTTGAAATGTATTTCGTTGAACATTAATTTTTCTATCAGTAGTTCATACTACTTAATTAAAGATTGAAAACTTATGTGGTCAACAGTTTTCATACCAAAACATCAGCTTAGGAATATAGTTTCTCTTTTTATATTATATGATCTTTCTGTCATGTTTTCACAATATAAAATGTGGCAAAAAGAGTATGCAATATAGATTTATTTTCAGACTGAGATGAAAGAACAATGATCAAAGCAAAGAGGAACAATTGCTATTGCGCTGGACAAACAGCACGTGAGAAATGAGACCTCCATAAAAAAACAGACGTCATTGCAATTTGTGTAATGAGCACAGAAAGATAAATCAATGTACTAATTAGGTGGCAGAACAGGAACAAAATGGACCATTAAATAGATCTGCAAATTTGCAAAACCGACACAAGACATGCCACTTAACTAGGAATTTATCAAAAAACAATCAAATGGTGTGTGTTTATTTTGATGAGTGTCAACATTGCATTGCTGTCTGAACAGTTCAAATTACATGGAGCATAACTTAGGAAATACTGTAATTTAGCTGTCCTTTCCTATGCACGACCCTGTAAACACATGGCTATTTTTTTTAAATGCATATTAGGTCTGATTCTTTGCTTGTTATTTCATACTTCAGAAATACAGATTACCGTGCAGTTAGACACTTAAATAAAAATACAATTAAACAAATGGTCAGTCCGCTGTTGGATAGATAAAAAAATTCTAAATTTAATTTTTTCATTGGGAAGAGAAAGGAAGTTTTTCATGATGAAGGCAGTTTGCCAGTGAGAAATGCGATGCACTGAAAGAGCTCCTTAGGGAATCATATGCATTTCCACAAAACTGTAGCACTGAAAGGATTTAGTGTTACAGGGGGGATTACTATGAGCCTTTAATAATTATATGCTTAATTTTAGACCGTGCATATTCATACATAGTAGTTTCAATGTCATGTGAGGGTATAGGGAGATTCTTTTCGAATTCAATACTGTGCTTCACAAAATGAGAGTGCTTTGTCACAGGATGATGTTTATGGCTCGTAATTGACCCACTCATTCAAGATCACTTCTTTAAAAAAAAAAACGTTGGCTCATCATCGCTGAAAGTGAATAGCAAGTGTTCAGTAGTTTATTGATTTTTAAACTGCATTGTTGTCCTTGTTCTCTCTAGTAAAGAGTTACTTTGTTTTAAAGTAGATTCTGCCATTACCCATGTATAATTACTGAAAAATGTAACTCCAACCTGCTCTGAAAAACTCTGTTCCCTTAAGAATGCAAAAAGTACTGCTAATAATGCTACAAATATTAAAGGCAAAACATAATTAAAAAAATAGAGAAATGACAGAGGTTTAACATGTCAGAAGTTTAAATCCGAGTTATAATATTAAAAGCATAAATCAAATTGGTATTCTTCTTTAAAAAAAGACTAATTATACAGTATGTATCAATTTAACACTGGTAATCTTAAAATACAATGGAAATGTTTATATACTGTAATAGTATCAAAATGGCACAAATGCAAACTGTGATAGGTCGGGGACAACTTGTGCAAGGCATAATTCCATTTTTGTCACCATCAGATTCAGCAATAAACATGACTGAGGACACCACATTTTTTAATTAAAATAGATGCTAAGCAAAAACGATCTCAGAATGAGGACTAGGCTTACGTTCTTTATCACCTCAATAAGAGACACTTCATTGAGTTGAGTGGGTAATACATTAACACTATTCACCCAATTAATCCCATCTTTACAGAAAACAAGTTAATTATCAAATGTGTGTAGGAGTTTTGATATGCATTTCATATACAGTACTAAATAAGCAGCTGCATTGTCACAAAAATAATTGATTTGACAACACCATGCTAATTTTGTGGCATAGAGATGTCCTTAAAATAATTAAATGGAAAAAGGATTAATATTTCAACATTTTAGCAGCTGTCTTCCACAAAGACAGTATCTATGTACTGTATGACATGTCAGTCTGTGGCATTTATTCTGCTCTTATTACCAAACAGCTAGTAAAAGTATTAGCATTTTTAAGGTATTTCACGCACTTCATGAGAACTTTCCTAAAATAAATCTGCACGTACTGACGCTCATAACCCTAACAGATTACTCAAAATACGTATAGCACATTTCATCTCTAGCTATGAAATTTTATATTTTTAAACGATCTCTACCATATAAAAAATGAAGCATTGCATTGCAGAGAGTAAAGAGACTGTAAAATAGGCGCTTTAATTACAACTACTGTAAGTGCAATATCAGAGACTTACTGTACAGTATGTGAAAGATAGTGTCCACTGGGCCACATTCATAAATTCTCATGCATCTTTTTTACTTAATGAGCAAATTTTCTAAAAAATGTCAAAGACACCATTTCATTTTTTTTTTCTGATCTTCTTTTTACTTTGCGCTGAATACAAAATGATCCTCCTGGACTGACACTCATGTTAAGTCTTCAAATCGTAATAAATGACTGAAGTTTTCTGAAGCCTTGTGCCACATACTGCACACTTGATCAGAGCTAACTTCGAAAGATCTGGTTTCATAAATATACTAGCTCTCATTTCAAACAAGATAGTGTCGTTGCCACAGATAACTGGTGGACAAACTTGATGTGCGTATGTATTATTAGCAGCATATTTATTAGTATTGATATTTTTTATCCTTTTAGAGAATTACCCTGCAATGTCCTGGTTCCTGTGTATGTGGATTAGTGCAGGAGCCATGCTGCTCTGTCAAGCGAGCTTTTACGACACCATACAGCAGCACCACCTACCCAGGCCAGGTAGGAGTGCCATCCAGATCCTAGGTACATATTTTTTTATTCTACTCTCTTTTTCCTCAGTCACCCCCATTTCTTTGTGCCATATCAATGATCACCAATGCCTTCTTGCTTGTGGTTTCTTTACTTCTCTAAACATTTCTTTTGAACTTTGAAAATCTGTCTTAAAAAAAGAAAATATTTCCATTTTCCATATGTGGATCAAACATTTCCACATTTGGACCTTGATAAGAATGGAGTTGTCATTTCAAGCTTTGCCTCCACTTTGAAATTTTTTATGAGTGCTTGGAAAAATACTGTAACTTGACACTTTTCTCTTTCCCTTTAGAAGATGCGTAAGGTTTTTGTCTGTACCAAGAGCAAATTAGATCAATCATTTTATTTTATTCACAATTTAAAACAATCCCGCACTCGCTAGTAAGAGGGCAGTCATTTAACCAACCCCAAGCTCAATGAATAGAGATGTTGAGAATTCTGAAAAGAATTATAAACCTTCAAGAAGGATAACAACACCTAAAAATTAGATATCTTTGAGGAGATAGTGAGATTCAGTCTTACTGTACCTGTTTAACTGAGGTCCACCCCACTGGCCAGAGGACCAGAAGGGTGAAGCACCCGCAGAGTAAAGAGAACCATAGGCAGCTAAAGAGGTTAAGATGGGATGCAGGAGACAAAATGTGAAAAAGGGGATTTGTGTATGATATACACAAAAACGCTTTTGAAACATGACATTGGTGATCTGTTACAATTTGGAACAGCTGGGCAATAGTGAATTGGTTGTCGTTATCCCTCCCGGACTACAGTAAAGAGCTTCCATTAAGTGTTACTGTTGTATAGCTGGAAAGAACATTCTCGTCTTACTGTAATGGAAAAGTAATTAAACTGGAATGAGATAGAAATGGAAGTCCAAAGAGATACCTATTCTGGTTTGGTTGGCTTAATATAATCAACAGTGTAAAAAGTAAATGATATACGCTTGTGGTGCACAATAAGCCATTCCAAGCTGCTTTGTTACTCCGGTGGGAAATGGGTTATCTTAAACAATCTTAAAACGTGCTCAAAATTAATGTCTAAGTTTCAGTTACAACATCAATGAAATGTCAACAGTCTGTTTTTGCTATTCTTATTGTATTAGATGTGCATAGTCATATACAGAGATTTTTTTTCTGAGTGACATTTCCGTTACCATACAAACATCTGTTATATACCATGCACAAAATAAGGAAATTGCAGAATAGACCTGTTACAGAAAGGTATTATGTGGGCCAAAAAGCACTATGCAGTTTAAGCACTGAGTTATAAGCCTGCTATTTAAATGGAAGCACAATAGTCTTACTGATGGTTCTTAGCAGAGGTAGGGGTGTGAGAAGAGAAACAATGAAAAAAAATAAAATTGCGCTTCCAGGCCTTTCATGCTTGGAAGCTTTTGGTGCCAGCACTGTACATGAAACTGTATGCCCTACAGTCAGTGTCTTTTGCATTATGCAAAAGGCCAGCAAAACAGAATTCAACCTCAAGGAGCTCAAAAACTAGACAGTTTATAGATTAGAACTATTTATTTCCATTAATGCAAATGACAGCTGAAAGCTAGTTGTTAAGGACAAAAAATAACCAGACAAGACTCCCAGGGAAAAAACTGGGAAACAGGGACTCAGAGCCCACTGTACATACAGGCACAACTGCAAAAGGAGAAATAAGTTAATCTTACATTCTAAGAAAGCTAATCCTTTTCAGAATATATTTGAAATAGAGGAAGAAAATATACTGTCCCATCTCATTAATAAGATGTTTCATCAGGATCTTAAGATACAATTGCAACTACCTGGATAAAAGGCAAGTATTCGGGTTGATGGTCCCCATATAAGCAGCCAGAATGAGGTGAAGTATCATCTCTTTACTTGCAGGAAAAAACCTGGGTATTTTCCATGTACCCTTTGTTGTGAAGCATCCATCTGTGGGCTCTGTATTTCTTCAAAGAAAAAGCTAAAAGCAATTTGAGTCAGTTCCAGTTTTGTTAACTGATCTAACCAGAACTACTTTCCCAGAATTGAAATGCTGTGATAAATATTTTAATTAACATGGCTTCTTTTTTTAAATTTGAGGATATTCTTCCATTTCACAGGCCTTCTAGTAGTTTTTTGCTCTTCCCATGCTGGAGATAATGTGCTTAATTTGGAAAATTAGACCTATAGTTAGGTCTTAATTTTATAAACAATTCAAGAAAGAGTGAGAACTTCACTTTCAAGCTCCCAAAGCTACTCAAAAGCAATAATAATGATAAGAACAAGAAATGAGACAAACCACAAAATAAAGTGGGGGAAGGGGTGGAAAAAGATCAAATTTCAAGTTTGAAAAATTGCCTGCATTATGAAACAGGAGCAGATCAGACACCGTGTGCATACTAAATATGTGGGAAAAAAATGTTAAAAAATGACATATTTTAGTCAGGTCTGTGATACAGATTGAGTAAAGGTTTTACAGCTGCTTCATCACCTGCTCCAAAACAGCACTGCTTTCTCCCATGAGCCTCTGCCAGGCAGGTTCCCTGCACCCTGCACTAGTAAGATTGATGGTGTTCTGATTCCAGGCAGCCAATTCTAGTCTCTCAAGAAATAATCCACTACATTGACAGATGAGCGGAATTTGACATGACGCAAGTCTCATTCACATCACTCTGCACCTGCCTATTGAAAGCCAATGAGGACTTTTCAGAGAAAACCTGTGCTGAGATTTTCAGATTGTACCTGAGTTAGTTACACAGGGTCAAAACACTCATCTACAGGGCTATCAATATTTAATGCTTTCCCCTGAAATGCAGCCCGATAACTATTCTGTGGAAAAACATGGACGTAATCCCATCTAATGGCCATATTCTGAACATCTTCCCTATAACGTTCTAGATTCTTAATCACTGAGGTACAGTACAAGATCTATCCTTTTCTGTTCAAAAGAGTAACAGAATCGAGTGCAACAGCTCATGTTTATTTTTTTAACTAAATTCAGCACTGTTGTCTATTTTTCTTAAATATAGACATGTTCTGATTGATTATGGGTATATCTCCAGGATCAGTGTTTATTTTCAGAACAGAACTGAAGTTGACTGCAATGTATTTTACATATTGCTCATGCACATGTTTTATATAAAAATCTGCTATTGTTGAAATGTTGAAGTTGTTGAAATGACACACAATACACGGCATTCATTAAGATGCTATTACTAATGTTATTAACAATTTAAGCTTACCTGTTGTGGCATTTTGCATTAGCACATAAAGTATGCATTTATCATGATTGCTTCAGAAGAGATGTCAAGGCATTTTACAATATCATTATTATCATCTATACTAGTAATAGGAATAGAGGCCAGTAGATGCCTTTCAAAAGCAAAAACATCTAAACCGTCTTTACTGATTTAAATATCAATCCTTAAATGGTATAACATATGAAAATTACTTCCTTCCTTTCTTCCTAGCTGTGTTATATGTCCTGTTCAGTTAAGGTATTGGGGGTGGTTTGATTGGGTTTAAGATGAATCTAATACATTACAAGCTAATATAAACGGAGGTGACTGTATGCATATCTGACAGTGAGACATTTCTTATGTTGAATGTTTTGCAGTTGTTGAATTGGCTGGGGTATTAGAGTGGACAGGCCATGATTTGCACTGTTAGCTTGGTGCTAGTGATAGTCCATTGATCTCCTGATTGAAGCCAGTGACTCAGGATTAAAGCAGAATGAATAATTTTACGGCAGAGAATTCAGATTATGAGGACCTGCAATCAATCTGGTGCTTTGTAGAACACATTAAGTACATGAAATGCTGAGATTTACAAATGTTAAATAGAAAAAGTTCGGTATATTAAGTCACTTTGTACTTTTGAATTATTGCACATTTAAATTAAAGTGGGTGACTTTATTGATCAAGTGTATACTGTTCATCTCCTTCAAAAAATAGCAATAATGCTAGCACCCCCTGAGGACCAATTATTATGTAAATAGAGGAATGCCAACATGATTTAATCATCTGTAGTTGGGTATGTTCAGAATAGCCAGCTTCCTGTGCTTCAGTGAAAAGATGCCCTTATATCAAGCTCCATACTTAAGACTACTAAGAATTTTGTATTCTATACTACTAGTATCTACTGTACACTACCGTTAATTTCAGAAAAAAAGGTTTGAGTAAATTTTAAGAATCAATCATTATTTTTCAAAAGCAGATGACATGGCAATAATGTGGGTTATTTGTAAAATATACCACGCAACCTCCCAATAAACCCTACCCAAAATAAAATGAAAAGAGCTTGCACTTTATTTAACTACTTACTGTAAATGATTACAAATTACTATGGATAGGATTTGGTGCTACACTGTCATACACTGACTTATTTTCGCCAGAAATTAGGCTGTCTTTTCTGGTAAATCATTTGAGAACTGGCATAATTGTTTAACTGTACAGTATTTCACGCATGTCAGTGTTGCTGTCCATGGTTCTGATAGCTGCCTTCAACACAGACAAAGAGGTTAACTGCGGAGGGAGTGTTGTCTAAAGTAATGAAATATATACAAATCTTTGGCTAAAACTTTGGATCTCAACTCTCAGAAGCAAACAGTTGCAAGTAATAGTATTGTTTTTGAGCATCAGTTTGTAAAGACTGTCAAGCATTGAAAAACACAGTGAGGTCTGTGCATAACCATTCTACAGTAAATTGTCCTTCCAACGCATAGTTAAGACAGAATTGAGTCTGTGTATTTTGTGTTTTAAGTAATCGGACAAACATTTTTTTTTCTTTGTCATATCACTCAAACAATATGTACAGAAAATATGTAGACAAAATCCTATGCAGCACGTCACCCGCAATTTTTCACCAAGAATTTATTAGGATTTTTTATGTAAAATCTGTTTCCATAGATAAGATACCATTTGGAATTGACAGTCTGCTATGGTTGAATTCTCTAGCATATATGCACAGAAACACCCTGTTCTTGATTCAATACTATACTATGCATTATCTGAGCCTAATCTTTTTTGTATTCTGTATTTCAGACAATTGAAATGTACATTAGACACAGTTTGTGGTTGGTCTTACAGTATCTGCCTTAGCTTTTTGTTATACTCAATGTCTTAATAGCTATACATGATGCTTAAAAAACTAGAACCACAACAATCTGTGTTGCCACAAAAATAACTACACTGTTGTTATAAATCAGACTAATTTAAAACCCATTTTATTTGTTGGAACTAATTATAACAGAAGTGGCATTCAAAACAAATTAGATTATGCTCACTTGTATTAATGGAAACAAATCAGAGTTTAGTTAATTGGATAAAAACAGTTTATCCTGTTGGCAAAGCTGTTTCACAGGCACTTGTTTTTCAGCAATTTTTCAAAATATGTTAATAAATAAACAATTAATTATGATAATGAATGGTTGATTAAGTGAGATGACTATAAAAATGTACCTATTATTTTTTAACAAATGACACAAACAGATTTGTTTTTTCATCGCAATTAACAAGCTCTATTAGAGTTTTTTGGGCTATTTTTTACAGAAAAATCAAACCAATCTCTAAGTGCATTGAATACTAAATTACGTACTGTAGTTCTAGAAGCTAGAAATGCTTTTTCTTTCAATTATGAACAAAACCATAGGGACACAAAAAAACTTCAGTCAGGTTTCTTGTTCCATTTGCCCTTTGAGCTAATCAAAGCAACCTTTTAAAACTGTACAATAAAGTGATGATCATTTTTGTGCTGTACACGATTTTCTCACACATTTCGATCTCCTCCACTCTATCTGGCATTCAGACAATTTGTCATGGATCAGATGAAACAATTTGTCATGGATTAATGCACTTAAATGTCTCTGCGATAGTAGAATCAGTCATTGGAAAAGATGAAGAATCCTATTAGGGTACTATTTATGGCATGGATCTGTACCATCTATATTTTATATATTTTTCTTAAAACACAAAAACTGCTGACTAAAGCCTTTTTTAACTACTGTATAGTATCTATAAATTGGAGCATGAGAATTGTTACATGCTTTCTTCTAAACACTTCAAAGTTATTGCAGTTTGCATGGTCATAGTTGCAACACAACAGATAATTAAAATCTTAAGGAATACATTCCTTCTATTTATAAAAAAACAAGTGAAATGTGTAACTACATAAGATAGAAGACGTAGAATTTCTTTATTAGGATGTAATTTCATTTCATGATATTCACCTGACACATCACAATATTGACATAAAAAAGTAGGTCATGCTTATAACTACTGGTTATAACTATTGTATATCTCACGTCTCTGGCAATGGTTTAAAACTCAATAAGAAGTTAATATCTTGCCTGTAGTGTTAGCATTCTTTAAAAAAAAATATTATTAAATATTTTACCTTAAATATTTACCTATCTTAGCACAACAGCTGCAAGATAAATGATCCTAAAAGAATTCCAAGCACCTTGGGATTTTTAAATCCTTAAATTTAAACTGTCATTTCCTGGGAAATATTGTTTTTGTTAAAAAAAACAAACTCCCAGCTTAAGAAAGGTTTTGTTTTTTCTTTTGAACACAAATAGTACTTCTGTGATGGAACGTTGACGGTGCTTCAAGCTGCGTTCATAGAACAAATGCCAGTGTGGACTGAAGTTTGAGTATTGATTATCTAGAAGACAAACATGTAATTTGTGTATTGAAAGAGCCTTTCTAAATGCATTGTTAACGCAGTGTGGAAGTCAATATACATTTCTATGTTTTTGTAACATGAACAAGACATGTGTTGTTTAAATACATTTAATTGTTTTTCTTTTATAATGTAAGACATTGCAGTATGGGTGGCACAGTGGTTAACATAGCTGACTTACAGCGCTGGAGCCCTGTGTTCAATTCCAGACCTGAGGTGCTATATGTGTGGAATTTGCATGTTCTCCTTGTGTTGTGTGGTTTCTCTCTGGGTGCTCTGGTTTCCTCCCACAGCATCCAGGTGGATACTGCACATCAGTGGTGGTGGAGGGGAGTTTCCATGACCTCTAAATGAAGTGAAGTGTTGAGAAACTGCTATATAGGTGTAAGCAATTATTATTATTATTATTATTATTATTATTATTATTATTATTATTATTATTATTATTATTATTATTAAAAGCATAGTGTATAGGTAGGTAAATTGGCTTCTGAGAATATTGGCCCTAGGTGTTAATGTGTGCATGGTGGTGTTTTTGTGTGTGTGTCTACCTTGCAATGACTGGGTCTTGTCCAGACGGTACCCTATTTTACTCCCACAAATCAGAAAACCAAGCACTATAGACCACAAGAGCTTAGACTCTGAACTAATCTTGAAATTAAGACACTGCAGATGTACTGTAGATCAATATCATTGACCACAGAAAGTCAAATTTCAATTCAGACCACATTTCTGCAAACTAATATAGAGTGGTAACAATACACTCCTAGTGTTATTGTTTCAAACTTTCTTGTTCTACAGAAAATCATCAGAAATGGTTTACCATTAAAGAAAACAAAATTAATGTAATACAGTTTAACTTAATGTCTATTTGAACTGAAAATGTGAAAGTGCACCATACGATTAGAAGTAACTGGTGCGCTCTGTGCTGGGACAAATATTTGAGTTCAGGATGGTCTATTTGCAATTATGTTTATTCTTTCTATTTATATATAAAATGCACTACAGGGTATACACAATATTTTATTCTCAGTACAACTTCAGAATAGTTTTAATTGAAAAGCCTACCAACCAAAACAGATGGAACAATTCATAGAAAAATTGAAGTATTGCCTTGGGTGTCTATTGATTTCCCTCAGCACCTTGTTCAAGGTATACTCGTAAAATATTTATAGTGCTCATTTGTACTTCTCCATACTCATTCCCTTTGGTTTTGAACCTCTCTCTCATAAATCACATAATGCAATGAAATATATATATATTTGCAGCTTCAGCCGTTGTAAAAATGAAAGCATTAAAACTATGACCATACATTATTGAAATTAGGCAATACGACTATACCTTTATAAATAAAATAGAATGTATTTGCTGTACATTTTTACATTTTGATTTGTCTGTCATTTATTCACAGTTGAAATAAATATTTCCGATGCGTTGCTTCCCTCAAACTTCAAAAAGTGTTTTGGAAGTTAAATGGTTAAAACTCATTTTTCCTTGAGTGTCTTTCATCCTGTTGAAGATGATGATTCAAATGATTACTTGTTTGATCACTGAAGTGGCTTTGGGGGGGGGCATTTTAATTGAAAGATTCTAACTCAATTTGTCTTGTCTACAGTGTCTCATTATTACAGATAGGGAATCCAGAGACTAGACATCGTTAAAATGTGCATCTCACATACAGTATTGGCTATGGTTGGGAATTATATTTTTCCCAGAATGAAACATCTTTCTCAATTTACTTGTGCACGTAACATGCAAAAGAAAGTGAAACACCAACTAGAGGACACAAGTGGAAACTACATGAAAGCATGTGAAAAGGAACAGTGAACAGGAGGCACTCCTGTACTCAAAGCAGTGTATTCATGGAACAAGCTACACAGGCATGTGGTTGAAGCTGTTACATTGACTTCTTTCAGGAAAGGGTTGGATGAGATTCGTGGATCAATTATTTACTAAACAATCCAAAGGGGGTACCCTCACATGAATCTTTCTTTACGATCTTAAAGCTACCAGGTAAATATTCATATTTGAATTCAGGGTTTACAACCAAATGTTTTCTAGATTTTATGTAGTGTATGTTTTAACTATTTTGCTAAATGTCCAGTACAGTAAATGTAAATAGTAGGGCGGCACAGCACTGGGGCCCTGGGTTTAATTCTGTACCTGGGGTGCTATCTGTGTGAAGTTTGCATGTTCTCTCCATGTTCGTCTAAGTTTCCTGTAGGAGCTCCAGTTTCCTCCCACAGTCCAAACACATACCGGTGAGTTAATTGGCCTCTGGGAAAATTCACCCTGGTGTGAGTGCATGTGTCCCTGTGTGTGTTCTGCAAGGGACTGGAGTCCCATCCAGGGTGTATCCCACCTTTTGCTTGCTTTGATAGACTCCAGGTATCCTGTGACCTTGTATTGGATAAAGAGGTTAGAAAATAGAAGGATGTTAATAGGAGTCTTATACAGGAAGTCGGTCAAATATGGAAAGTTTCAGTCTTGGCTAGATTGCATAGAAAAGAGTGAATTCTGCCAGCAAAGCTTTTGAAAGGACATTTCAAGTAATTAGTCTGTCTTTTGCCAAGAAATGTTCATTGCATTGCTTTGGCTCTGAGTTCTTTTGAACCAGTCTTCAAGATTCTCTTGCTGCTGCAATAGAAATAACACCAAGTATTCTAATCAAAAAACTGCTTCAGGGAGCAATTTAGCATGAAAGTCTCTATTCAGAGTTTAAAGCTTTATTCCTGAAAACCCACATTCCATGTAGGATAATAAGGTTTAACACAGGAAAGCCTTGTTTGTTACGATGGCACCACTGGATATTTTCCCTCACAACAACCCTTCTATCTCTAAATTTTAAATACACAGGAGCATCATAGATCACCAGACCTCTGCTTCCTAGTTGGTATAAACAAATATTGTAGTGTTGATATCAAGATCAACACAGAGCCTAACTTGGGTTTAATAAGGCCAGAGATTATACTGTATCTACAGAGCCCACAGGACCCAAGAGTACATGCTGACTGCCAAGGTGTTAAAGTAAAGGTTAAAAACTCTGGCATAAGAACTATTTGACACAATAATACACACTCTGTAATTTACCTTTTCTGAAAGTGTGATTTTCTATGCCATTCCCTTAGGACAGAGGAATGACAAAGAACCATTAACTGTCAACCGCTATTAGAAGCTATTGTTGGAAGTGGTGTTCATCCTCTTCTGTCAAAAAAGAAGCACACAAAATTTCCCTTGCTATCTCTAGCTTAATTTCTGTTAACATCTTAACTATCTGAACTTGCCTTTTAAATAGGCATCTTATTTCATAAATCCTGAGAGTTTTTAAGTTATTACAGTTTTCCTTGATATTACACAAGCTCACAATGATTTGCTTCATTAGGTATTTATTTATGGTTTGTACTGTATGACTCCAGTCTGCTTGGTGATGCTGAAAAGAAACCAAAATAACATTACTGTTTTTCACACTGAAATCAAATGTGTTTGCTATGGAAAGGTGAATAAAGAATTTATATCTGAAACTAAGGAGACCAACAGGTCCAGTCCCTCTGGGTTGGTTCATTGAGCATACCATCTCTTACAGTTATGCTTCTGGCAATTTATGCTATCGAGTCAGAAACAGAAAGCATTATTTGATGGCTTATATGATTTAGAGCTAAAGCCCCGTGGAAGACAGCACTTTATGCCACATGTAGGAAACAAAGACCACAAACCTTGTGTGTCATATGTACAAATCTGCAGTTTGAGGAACTGTTGGATGTCTGTGTGTTGCAAGATCTGCTGGAGTGAAGGTTGCAACAGTATACAAATATAAAGAATTAATAATATGCACAGTTCAAATTGATTATTTTTGGCTACATCAATAAAATATAATTGGTTTTGCATTTCTACCAATCATTACCTAAAAAGTACATTGATTAATTTTGGGAAAAAATAAAATCCTTATTTTTATGAGGCAAAGCAATACTTTCCACTACTTATTTTTTAAAAAATAGCTTTTTGTGCGAAGGAGCGTTTATCACACCTTTACAGCAAAGGGAGAAATGAAATCCAACCTCCAATCCTAAAAAAAACAACAGATCCATTCATCATCAAAACTGATGGCCTGCTCACAAAAATGGAACCGAGCTGCAAACTGCGCTTTACAATTTGACATCTGTACAATCTCCAAGACGTTTCTTTTAGAAAAAAATAATCCCTGACACCATTTAAGACACCACAATTTTAGAAAATTATTTTCTATGAAATGTCACTTACAGTAATTAACGAAATGATCTGACAGTAAATAGCTTAATGTGAATAAGTATGTGAACCCTTAGAATCTCTTATGTAGCTGGTGACACATCTTTGAGCAGCAGTGCGTTCAATGAGGCATTTCCTGTAACTGCTATTCAGTGTTTTTTGGGGGTGGGTTATGAATTTTGGCCCATTCTTTCTTACAAAACATCTTTAACTTGGTGACATTCGACCATCACATTGTGCAAGAGGCTCACTTCAAATCCTACTATTACATTTCAATAAGCTTAAAGCCTGGAATTTCCATTTCTACCATTCTGTTGTAGAACTGTCTGCATGTTTAAAATAATTTTCTTGCTACATTTACCCTCTTTCAGCTCACCTTCAGCTGGATGGCATGATAAAGTGTTCATATACTCATGGTACTGTCAATGATGATAAGCAGTTCAGGTCCTGAGGCAATAAAGTGGTCCCAAACCGTGGTGCTTGAGAGTTTGAGAACCAGAATGTTTGCTTTTCCCCACACAAAACATTTCTCATTGTGGCCAGTTTGTTCAACTTCTGACTGATTTGTCCAGAGAATATTCTTGCAATAGTCTTTTTGATTATCCAGGTGCTCTGCAGCAAACTTGAAACAAGCTTCAGTGTTCTTTCAGAGAGCAATGGTTTCTTCCTGGCTATCATCCCCTGAAAACCATTCTCCTTTAGTATTTTACTGATGGTTGAGGCAAGAACTCAGACATTAGCCACAACGAGAGAGACCTGCAGATCCTTAGATGATATTCTGGGATTCTTTGCCACGTCCTGAGTGATTTTCAGGTTGCTCTTTGGAAGATTGTGGCTGGACAAGCAGTCTTGGATAGCGTTACCATGGTCTTTCCTATTTTGCAGATATTTGCACAATGGCATCTGAGTGGCAACCCAAATGCTTTCAAATGATTAGTCTCCAGACTAATAAGCATCAATTAGTCTTTTTCTGAGGTGCTCTAAAATCTCTTTTTATAGTGGCATGACATGTTTCCACTACCTGTATGGTGAAGACTAAATTCAGAATGTTTCTGCCCGTTAAGTAGGACATGGCTGCAGATATTCAGTACTTCAGCACTTGTCACCCACTTATTTATACACTTTTGCACCATTGCTTGCCGAGATATGCTCCGGCTCCCCGTGATCCTTAACTGGATGATGTGATTAGAAAATGGATGAATGGATTATGTTGTGGGTTCAAAACCTTTTCGCTGCACTGTATAATTTATATTTGAAGCAGATGACACTAAACCCATGTTACATCCTTCTACTGACACATTAGCCTCTGTCTTTCCTACCATCAAATGTAAAGTTTGTCATTATTTGTTCCTGGGCCAAAGTTTTGATTTAAACTGTTGTGTTCAGCAAGGATGAATATTTGGTGAATAGAACAGAAACCTTTAGCAAATGTCTTCCAATTGGAATCTTCCTGAATTTGAAAAGGCCATACTGTAGTATCCTTCTTTCCTTTATTTCATGCTTAACGTTTCATTTGCCAGATGTCTGTAAACAAAATGAAGGTTGAAATCACATTGTACATTATTCATATTCATTAATTGTTTAGATAACTATTTCAAAACTTGCAGTGACACAATGCTCATTTTAAGGATTAGCCATTACCACCAAAAGGTCTTTTGGCTCCTTTAAGTTTATTTTAGTTATAGACTCATACAAAATCTACTGTACTGTATATATACCTTCCAGTTTCTGGATGAATATACCTTAATTTTAAATCACCGTTGCAGAAACTCTGACCTTTTTTTCAATAATTGTAGTTTCTCTCCACCAAGCATCTTTTACTTTAATAATTTCATAGACCAACAAAGGAATGGCTCCTTCTCTTTCACCAAGAGTCTGTTATGTCTAAAAATATGAAAGAATCAATTCCTGTTTTTTAAATGATTCATTCAGGGAAATGACAATGTGCTTTTGAAAGAAGTGTCATAGTCCTCTAAAATGCATGTTAGATTAGCCCTGTTTTCAGCATTATTCACTGTCTATTGTTAAGGGTTCCAGCTTCTTTTCAGATTTCTTTAGTACGCTAATGAGAATTTTACACCGATTTTGGATGGGGCTGTGTAACATATCGCTAGCTCAATTTTTCTAACTTCCAAGTAAATTAGAAATGTCATGTATAATACAAATAGGTATGGGCTCGTGGGGTTATGCTCAAAGGTTGTGACAATTTATAATAATGTGAAGGTTGTTGTCAAGTAAATACCAGAGTGGAGTTAAAGGAAGGAGGGAGACTCAACAACAGCTGAGCTCATTTGAAACGATAGCATTTTTTATTCATTTCAAAGGCATAATTCTTGACAGGATTTCATTACTTGTTTTACTGTTTATCAGACGCTGCATGCTGTTGTCTAGCTCACTGGCACATAGGATTTGGCAACAAAGGCAGGTATGCCTCAGCACACTTCCCTCAGTGCAGTATCGTTTGCCAGATTAGGTTAGCTTAACTTTGATCATGGATTGGTCTTGATAGCATCCTTTATAGCTCTGGATTGAGTATGCACACTGGATGCAAGATAAAACCAGACACTGAGAACATAAACTTGCATATAGTTAAAAAAATTCAAAGGGAATGAAGAACATTTTTATTGATCCATGTGCATGTAAATAAACCTATTTTTTTTTCTTGCTCAATTGTACCTAAAATGCTCAGTGTGTTGAATGCGAAAGGTGAAACGCTTTCTTCCAATCCAATAGCTCAATTCAGGGCAATAATGGAGAGAAATGCATCCTTTTAATATTTCAAATCTTTTTCTAAAAAATGGATTTTATGGCAGTGGTTGTTAAGAATTGTGGCACAGTGGAATCGGCTTTAGTAGCGCTTGAGTTGTGATACAATGAAAATCGTATTAAATCCACAGATAAGGGCTCTTCATCTTCATTCTCAGGTGTTATATGAATTGTAATGAAGTAGGTTTTTACTAAGCAGTCATCAAGCATGCATACTGTATGTAATCTAGATAGGTTCAGTTGCTATGGATTATGGGGTATGAATATTAATTTGCACTTGCCATTTCACAAGATATAAAGAGACTAGTAATTCCATCGTTTGCATTTATACTGTACAAAGATAGCAAATGGTGAAAAAGGAAGTCTCTTTAGACAGTTCCACCCCCTCAGCATCGTGAAAGAGCAAGAACTCATTAATATTCATCCTCATAATAGATTTCTGCCTTCACCAACTGTGACCAGTGATAACCTGAACATCATCATTTTAATAAAAATACTATTAATAACTTTTTTCGTCTAAAAATGAGAAACACTGCAAAATTCCTGTTATTCTCACAGTTGCGTGCAATTTGTGACTGTTTTAATCTAACAGCAAAACTTGAGCAAAAGCCATAATGGTCTGGACATTGGTTCCATTGGCTTGAAGATGACCACTATCTGGTTTTTATGTTTCAAACACAATTGCAAAATCAAATCCCAGCTCTCAGAAAGCCTGGATCAGATATTTGCAGCTGCCACTGGCCAACACATTAGTGTGCACACCATAATAACCAACCTTTATCAGCAAGGCCATGTGCCAGGAGACAGATGGTGTGCATTCTATTAAAGTAATGCTGCCAAGCATGGATAGGTTAAAAGAATACCTGTCAGGAATATTACTTGTTTATGAAAACTTCATCAACTGCTTTAAAAAACTATCATATAATGGAACACCATCCACACGTGCACGGATATCCATAGTGCAATTAACAGATCAAGCAACACTGTTTGAAACAGTCTGGGGACTTGGTTATCCACATGCAGTGAAAAAATATGCATTTTAATAAGTCTTTGATGTACTGTTTGCCAAAAATATCAGTGTTCAGTAATGTCAGTGTTAAAGCAGACCTGAACACATTTGCAAAATGTTACCACATACTTAAATCACAACTGAACAAAGTAACCTACTGTATGTTCACATACAGTATTCAGCTTTTATACTGTAAATCAACTGATATCCATGCATCCAGACATGCTGAGATGTCAGACCATCAGACTGGAATTTAGCTTCCTAAGCCAAAACTGTGAAGTTTGCAACTGTATACTTATGACTTCAGGTTTCCCCAGCGACAAACGCACAGGAGCACAAAACTCAAAAATCATTAAATGGATCCCGGTCCATTTAACTTTAGGCCTGGCAATAAGCATCCTGACAAAGTTCAGGCCCAATCGATTAAGAGTCCTGTTTTTCCCTTAGGTTTGGTTTGTGCAGGTGGAATTTTCTAAAGTGCATGAAAGGATCTTCACCAGGTCAGCGCACAAGGATAATGTGTTCACTGAAATATACAAAAAACAGAGCTTCATACAGTATACAGTATGGCTTCTATTGGATGTCACAGCACTCCATGACACTAAGATGGAACTTTTTTTCTTTGTAGCTACACTGATTTCAGTAGTGTACATTATAGTGGTTTATAATCCTAATCTAAATGGGGATTACCTGAGAGCATAACATAATCATCTATTGGGATTCTTCACTCTTCCACTTGCTTGCAGAATTACTTAAGCATGCTCTACCTGGAGTCAGGTACCTGGTGCTGCTCATGTTTGCAGAGGTAAACTGAGCTCAGAGTCCTCGTGCAAGCACATGGACAATACCAGCCACTGACCAGCTTCCTCTGTGGTGACATGTCTAGCTACGCATTTCACATGCAGTCTAAAGCAATCCCGACCTGAAGAAACTATTACTCTCTTCTTCTGTCAAGGCACTGGGTAGCTGGGCTCCAGATCTGCTGTAGTACAGTTACTGTACATCAGTTTTCACCAGATGGCAAAGCTAGCTCAGATCATTTTGTTAATGAGGTTTGGTTTTCTCAAAACACTGTACGTCTTTTTGTAATGAGTAATAAGACAGAGGGGTAGCATGATGGTCCGATAGTCAACATTACTGCCCTGTAGAGGTGGGGCTCTGGGATCAATTCCTATGGTGCTCTCTCCATAGGATTTGTATGTTCTCCCCATGATTACATGGGTTTCCTTCCTCCACCCACATTCCAAAGAAATACCAGTAGCTTTAAAAAGGAAAACGCCCTGGTGTGACTGTGTGCGTTTGCATCTGTGTGTGCCATTTTCCATTTTCAAGCAGCATAGTGGTTAGCATCGCTGACATGCAAAGCTGGGACCCTGGGTTCAATTTCAAACCCTGGGGCTCTATTTGTAAGGAGTTTGTTTGGCCTCCTTGTGCTCGCATGGGTTGCCCTCAGCTTTCCTGAAGAATTCCGGTTTCCTCCAAGAATCCAAAGTCATACTGGTACGTTACTTGGTTTCTGGGGAAATTGGTCCTGGTGTTAGTTTATGAGTGTGTGTGTGTGTGTGTGTGTGTGTGTGTTTCTGTCTTTGTGTGCCCTGTGATGTACTGGCATTCTGTCCTGCCTTGCACCCATTCCTTGTTTGGGTAGGCTCCAGCTCCCCCAAGACCCTCTATTTGCTTTATAATTTGAAATTTAAAAATCTGTTTCTACATGTATACAGTATGCCAATGTGCATACAGTCACATACTGCATGTATGCATGTACAGTATACTGTAAATATCTACTGCATATATGCAAACACATCACACTTACTATTGTATTGAAAAAGACATCAGAAGACATTTAGAAGGTTTTTAATGGGAAAAATGTCCTTTTATTTTCAGATAAAAGATTACAACTTTCACCCTGAGCAACAGACAGAGACTAATCTTTGGTGGCAGAAAAAAAACATGCACGTAATAAAAAAAGACAGCCCTCTAGAGCTAAATCATGATATTAGGTATTTAATGGTGCAACATAAAACTACTTTTATAGTGGCGCTGTAAACACAGTCTTAGCTGATAACGCTTTAAAAACGGTTTTCTTCAAGAAACAGTTTGCTTTTCAAAGGAGTTGGGGGGTAGAAAATGGTAGAAAACCCAGACTGTTTTAATATGTTATTAATGAAATGAAGCATTTATTTCTTCCTAAAAAGACGTTTATTACTGTACGTATTGCACAATTATTTTAAAAAAGAACCGATGTGTAACTTGATCTAATGCAATTATGCAGAGTGGATATACACCTCTATAATAAGCAAATGCCAGGTTATTGTCTCAGAATATATCTAATTATAACAGTATTCTCTCTAGCACTTTTGTGAGCCTTTGTCACTGCTGGTTATTCATATTGAAGTGCTGTTTAGTTTTGTTAGCTAATAATTCAACAGAGGGAAACACGACAGAAGACGTTTTCTTTCTGCAGTTAAATCAGATTGTGCCCTATGTTACATAAAGGAATGTTTATCATAAATTATGAGCTAATTAACATTTGAGTGGTGGTATAGGCATCCCACGGATCATAATTCTAATTAAAAGATGACAAATGAGCGTGCATTAATATTTCATTGAAACATAATAGTCTGAGAAACCCTGCTAGCAATATGAAACATGTTTAGCCCTTTAAAAATAATTCAACAACAAGAGAGTTTTATGAGAAAACTGTTCCTTAATTGAGAGTTTATGTACTGCTTAATTAACATTTACTCAACAGTTTATGTTTCAGGATATAACACAAGCATTGATAAAACACTTCACCATGTCGTTCAATTCATGAAAATAAGCATCACACTCGGCAAAATACAGGATGATATTCAGACTTCAGAATATTGCCAAACACTGTTATAAACTTGTGATACAGTACATCCCCACTGTCTCCCAGAATTCAACTGACAGACTCAATCAGCCTGTCCAAAATTAAATTCAAATCTATAAAGAAATCTGAAAAAAGGGAATACTTACAGTAGCTGCTGCATTATCTGGCTTACAGTACTTTGAGCCTGAGAGCATGTTTCTGTAGAAACTAAATACATTACAAGTACTTTGAAGCATATGGGGAAGCAAATGGTGTTGAAAAGCAACATGAATGTACAATCCCTGTCTGTCATAAACAGACAAACATAAACATACTGCACTCTTTTTCATCCTGATTAAAACACTCAGTGAATTCGGGTGAGCTAGTGGGACCGTGGTAAATTGATAAAATACACTAAAGCTTTACCCTTTGCTTAAACTGACTTAATGTGTGATAGAGCAGGTAATTTACAGAATAACAGCTAACAACTAACTTTAAAATGTTTCGTTTTGAAAAACGAATTTAGAAAACCATGCCATTTTCAACAGATTTTTCTGTTCAGGAAGAACTGATGGGCAATTCCATCCATCATTTACAAAATACCTGGTGATTACAATTTGCACTTGAATAGGACCTTAAAAACATACAAAACACAGGCTTTAACATATCTCTGCTTGAATAATTACATTTATACAATACTTTACACCGTCCCAAAGGATCGTAAAGTACATAACATATAGGGGAGGACCCAATTCACCTCCCCCATGAATTTTAGTCCCCACCTGGATGTCAGCCATTGCATGCCATTAAGCCAGACTTCCACTTCACAACAGATCAGGTGGAGATAAGAAATTTACTTACCAGTTTAATGGGGAGCTTTCAAGAAGGACAGATTGTGCTATCACAGAGCGGGATTTACCCAAGACACCAGAATAAACATGCTTATTTTTATGAACAGCACCATGAGATCTTTAATGGCCAAGCAGTCAGAAATTAGATTTAATGTCTCATTCAAACTACACCTCTTAGAGCACAGTGCTCCCGGTCACTATACTTGTTTACTGGTTTTCAAATGTTGATGCAGTAGAAGACCTTCCGCTGTCTGTCCACCAGCACCACTTGCAACAATAACCTGTTTATCTACAGGTCTCCTATACCATTCTGATCAGGCCCTACCTTGCTTAGCTTCTGAGAGCTGACACCAGGCTACGAGGCAGTAGTTCTTCTGGGACTGAAGACAATACTCTGCTTTTCAAGACAGCTGTCCTAATAAACATACAAAAAATACCTAAACATACAAAAAATCCAGACATAAAGAGCACCTGCTGTAATTAGTCTATATTAACTTCAAATCTATGAATCATTTTAATAGACAGTTTGTAATGACGTTGGGTGTCTTGCAAAGTATTTCGATTATTGGACAGCTTTCATATTTTGTTACTTTAAAGTCTGCAGTCATGACACTTTGAAGTAGCAATTCTTGTTAATACATTATTACGATAGTACACTACCTACTCTACAGATTCAAGGCAAAAAACAAAGCAAAAAAGTCAATGGATAATTAATATAAAATAAAAATTAGTAGTCATGATTACATTACTTTTCAAACCTTTGCTGTGGCAAACCTAAACTCATATAAATGAACCACACATTTAGTTTAGTGGCCTCTGTGTGTAATAATAGTGGTTATTAATAATAGAGAATTTTAAACAAAGATTCAACCAGGAAGAAACAGCTTTCTAAACAACTCAGGGATAAGTTATGTAAAGGCAATAATACAAATACAAATTTTTCCAGAGTGTTGATATCTGATGGAATATGGGGAAACTGGTTAGGGATGCTCCTGCTAGGCCAACAACAACTTTGAAAGAGGTACAGAGTTCAATAACTGAGAAGGGAAAAAAAACAAACTATTAACAATAGTTTACAATATCTTAGCCATCAATAAAGCTGGCCTGTATGGCATAGTGGAAAACACATCTCAAATCTCATGTGGAGTCTGCAACAGAGAATTAATTGATGCTGAAAACATGTGGCAAAGAGATTTGTGGTCAGACAAATGGAACTTTTTGGTCTAAGCGATACATCTAATGCAAACCCAGCCTAGTGCATCACTCAGTCAACACCATCTCTACTATCAAGCAATGTGGTTGTTACATTATGTTATAGTTCTCTCTCTCATCACTATGAACTGAGAAGCTTATGTCTGATGAGCAAGGTACTGGCCAGCCTTAGAGGAAAACCTGCTTGAGACCGAAAACTAGGACAGAAATTCAACCTTCATCAGGACCCAAAGCACAAAGTTCACTGGAGTGACTTAAGGATAAATAAGGGAATGTCCTAGAATTGCCCAGTCAAAATTCTGATTTGAATCCTATTGAGAATCTGTGGAAAGACTTGATAACTGCTGTCCATAAGAGACCCCTGGGTAACTTGAAAGAGCTTAAGCATATCTACCAAAAGTTGAAATTCACCAAACCTTGTACCAAGCCTTTGCACAATGATGGTAAAGTAAAAATCTTGCAGATACAGTATAAATTCATGGGTCTGAATATTTATGCAATCAATATATTTCATTTTTTTTCTCCTTCACCCTTTTTTTTAGTTCATATTTACTGTACCTTTATATGTCTTAGGTTTCTCAGTTTTCAGCATTCAATTTTTTTATAAAATACTATTTTAAATGTTTCCACATCATTGTAATTTCAACAAATGGGACATCATTGGAAGGGTCTCAATACTTTTGCATGGTATTGCAGATGATTAATACTATCCAGTATACAGTACGATAATACAGTATATACAGTATATGTATACGGAGTATGCATGTACAAGTATATACACAATATGTTACAGTATGTATATAACATATACCTGTATGCAGTATATATACAGTCCTGGTGTTATTTTAGTTGTAAATGAGTAATTTTAGTTTTACTTGG
Organism: Lepisosteus oculatus; assembly: GCF_040954835.1. Lineage (NCBI taxonomy): Eukaryota > Metazoa > Chordata > Actinopteri > Semionotiformes > Lepisosteidae > Lepisosteus > Lepisosteus oculatus. Next base: position 50,087,042 of record NC_090699.1, read on the forward strand.
CATTTTAGTTTTTATTAGAATTAAAGAGAAATGTGAGGTCAAATTGTGCGAGTCTATAGATAAATTCATCCAGGACACTGTGGTTAACACTTTTGTTCTAACAAAGAGAGAGTAGCATCTCAAATAGCCAGGACCTAGGTTTAATGTCTCAATGGAAGGGCTTCACCTCCACAGTGTCACCATCAGAATGGATTTGGACATTTAGAACCAGAAGGAAGAGTGTCATATACAGGTACAGTATCTTCTGGCACTGCCCTCTTTACAGTGCCAATTTGGTTATCCTAAGGAGGTATCAACTACAGGGATGGGACAATGCCCTGCCTTGGTTAACTGCTGATATCTCCTAAAATCAGGGTACAACTTTGGTGACACTTAAAGGTTATAAAATTGCAACATAAACCAGAGGATCCTGCAATCTTCAAGCACTTGAGACGCCAGTCACTGGAATAGATGGGCTTGTTCTCCTATTACAACATTGAAACCTTATACAGCTCTGCTGAACATAGATTTCTGAAAAAGGAGGCTTTACAAATGTTGAGTGTTGATACACAGAGGAACCTAGACTCTTATACAGGCAAAAATGTCTAAATGTTCAAATGCTGTAAATGAGAATGATGGTATCGTTTTCGCCACACTTCTTCTGTAAACTATTGGATCCTAAGGCATACAGTAGGTAGTTCCTGCTAAACAGGCCATAAAGAGTATTTAAGTTCTTTGAAAAGATAAGCAGAGTGAAGGACAGAAAAAACTCCCAATTGTATTTTTTCATCCACAGTTACATGATTGGCTGCTGGACTGTGTGGGTGGGTGTAGTATGAGCGGGCTGGAGTCAAGAGAATAGAACTTTTCACTCATTCTCATACATCAACACCCACACCTCTGTTTCAAAGACATTTTGTGTGACACTTTGTACAGCTTAAAAAATCCAGCTGCAGGTTGGGTTGAGTTCTTAAAGCGGAGAGGGCCACACATCATACAGAGAATTGCGTAATTTGGTTGTTTCACGGGTTCATTTGAAAATAAATGGAGCACAGCCAAGAGTGTAGCGGAACAAAGGCTAAAAGTGGTTGAAGTGTACAAATTCTTTGAAGCACTGAAAAGAAAGAAATTAAATAATCTGAATGAGGTCAGGGATATGAAAAATGTAAATATGAGATTATTTGCCTTCCATACTTGCCTGCACAATGTAAAATATTTTGATCAAGTAATACATGGTAACACACAATTAGGAATAAATGATGAAAACAAAAGGGAGTTTAACATTTTTGTTCTTGTTTAAAATGCCGTAAAACAATGACAATTCTACACCTGGATGCAATATGAAACATGGTAATTAGATTACAGTCAGTTTTATTGGTGACCATGAATTTTTATGGCCAAACTGTCTTGTATTTGACGAAGAGCCACCTTCAGTTTTGTGTCACACTTATCCCAAATTCCTAGAAATACCAGAACAGAATCGCTGAATATATCCACTATAGAAATCCAATAAAATGTTTCATAGCATATAATAATATTAAGTTGTTTAAAACAAAGAAAATGACTCCAATAACCTCAGCATAGAATTCCAGTGTCAGAGTAAAGCAACAGGACACTCTGTCACTAGAGGTTTGTAGGAGAGAATTTTAAAAATTTTGCAGTATCCATTGAAAGTAGTATATAGTAAAATATTGGGTTAAAGAAGGTACAGAAAATACTGAGAGTACCTCCTTTACATTCTCCATTAAAGAGAGAGTGAATGCGATCTGCAATCTGTATGTTAGTGGCATCCTAGCATTAGTATTTTTGTCATCTTCCAGTCCAGGAAAAAAAAAGAAAATACAGAGCTAAAAACTCATTTTATTGTCTCCAAGAACATATTTATAATGTCAGCCAAAGAACCCTTGGACAGATGCCCTGGTTTCCAGGATGATTATAATCTGTAACATTTACCAGACCCAGCAAGGCTTTCGAGCCAAGAGAAAGTGTCAGCTACTTAGTACTTGGCCCTGAGAGTCTCAAACTAATTTAGCAATAGCAAAGGAGAAAGAATGAAGAAACTGGTTCCTTAAGAGTGGCGCTGTCATATTACAGAAATGAAAGACGACTCTTTCACTATCTGATAAAAGAAACCAAAATTAGTGACTATATGTTCTAGATAAAAGGAAACCTAGATGATATTGATTATATCTTAATAAAGTTAAAAGCTTTGGAATTGGCATTCCTAATGATAGACATATGTTCCTGAAGAGTATTAAATTTATATCAATCTACTTTATATCAGCAATTTTATTATTCATTATTTTTTTGTTAGTAATCAACTTTAAGAATATCTGAAGGTGTGCTCAGCAAGGGCTTATTAATGATTACAGTCCATTAATTGCTATAATTCCCTCAGAGAGAGCACAATGTATTCATGTGTATTCCATTATTCAGCATAGATAGAATAGTTGTCATATACTGATCCAGTTAGACCCATGAAATATTACTAATGTGTAGTTTCTTTGGAGCTCACAAAGAAGGTAGGTAGAGATAGTCTTCACTGTGGAAAATACTATTGGTAAGTAGAGTATCATGTTGTTGATTAGACCAAAGCACGGTGAATTGAAAACAAAACAGTTTTATGCTGATTTGGGGTTTGTGTATCGTTTCGAGTGAGCTTAAGTATTATACCACTTACTTTAGTAAGGCAAAATGACAGAAAGCTATCAGAGGCAGCATAAACAATGTTAAGGTAGTGCTTTTTTCCTGACAATTTTGCTGTTAAATGTTGAATCTGTGCTCGCAGATGTGGCACAACAAAATGGTAAATTGTTACTGTCATTTACAATAAAAGACACCTGCAGTTATTGAGGGCATTGTTCATTTCCTAGACTCAGATAGAGAATCTGTCCAGCTGTCAAGTGTCAGTTACTGTCAGGGGAGTTGAAAGTGTGTCTGGTTTGAGAAGCATGTAGCCTGAGATGCAGTCAAATGACTACACCCTGTTAAAGTCCAATAGAGTGCAATTTTCTTTTCCGATGACTTATTACAAAAGAAAAAAACAAGCTACCTTTTCTGGCTTCTCCTTTTGTTCTATGAACTTAGCTTGTTTCATGGTCTTCACTGTAAATGATGGGTTGAACTCTTGATTACCTTCAATACAAAACTGCATCCTTTAAAAATCATCATGTTAATTGTATATTGAATATATGAAAATCTATCATAATTGTAAAGGAATTTCTATCCTCACAAAGTCTTCTGAAACATAATTGCTTAAAAAAAACTTGTTATACTGAAAAAGTATTTTATTAGATTTTTTTAAAACATTTTTCTTGACCTTGTATCCCTTAAAATGCACTTATTGCGCAATAGCATCACAATGCACAATTCTATAGCAAACTACTAGGACAAATCTACAGCCCTCTGTTTGAACAGCAGAGGTAAAACTGCTGTGCTGTGCAGATGTAGTCCTGGCACCTCTTTTTGGACTTGCAGTCCTGCATGATGTTCTTCTCTCTTCAATGCATTCAGTTCAGCTCTGTTCACTTGTCTTGTGTGTGTGTGTTACCATATCCGAACTCCATGCTATTATTTTTTAATCAGCTGGTGTCTAAGTGATCCACAAAGTAATGCAAAATGCATTTGTTCTGTCTATTCATGATGAGCCTTTTATCTTTGCATAATTTTTTAATCTTGACACCACAGCCTCCCTCTTACAGACAAGACATTTTGTCTGGATGCTGTTTGCCTTTCCTACCCTGCCTATGAATGAATTACTCATATAATGCCACAGTTTTCCACATTTCTAATCACAAGATCACTTTCTGCATTTGGATGAGTGCACGTCTCCAAACATACGCAGAGTTTCCACTGAGGGAACTCTCTTATCTGTGAGACAGCAAGGCTGAGTTTAAAAGGATGGTATGACCACTTGCACCAGCTACTGCAGCTTGCAGCCCTGCATGTGCCTGCTTTTCAAAAGCTACACAGCCTTTTTTATTTCAGTGTTTGCTTTGCTTCTTTTTATGGCTGGAAATCAATGGCATTTTAAATGTCAAACACCGCCAGCTGAGAAACAGATAAAAAGGTCCTCCACAAAAAACATTATGAAAGTATATTGAAACAAAGAGGTTTTTCCAATTCTGCATTCTGTCTCTCATTCCATACACAGTATGTGTGGTGTGGGAGTTTGTGCATGCGATGGGGGTGTGACTGTGGTTCAAGTGAGTAACAGCTAGTCCCGCAATATCTTAGCTTTTGAACTACCCAGCCTCTTCAGATTCTACATGTGCGAATCATCCCTTGTCCAGAGTACATGGATCATGAATCATCTTGATTGTTAGCCATCCCTTTTTAATTGCATTCCACCCATCCATCCATTTTCAGTGACCACTCACAAGTTACAGCGAGCTGGAGCCCAATCTGAAAGACACAGGGTGCACGACAGGGCAACAATCTGGATGAGACAAGGGTCTACTGCTGGGAGCACACACATATAAAGTGCCATTAAGAGAGGACAAACCCGAAGAGCAGGAGAGCGTGTTTGGACTGTAGGAGGAAACCGAAGTATAGTATCTGGTAAAAATCCAGGCATACATTGTGGGAGCATGCAAACTCCACACGGAACACACCCCAGTCTGAAATCAAACTCAGGATGCAAGAACTATAAGGCAGCAGTGCTCATCCCCTATCTATGTTGTCCCAATCATGAGAACATGTGGGACAACATAGACAGGGAATGAACACTGATGCAAGAAACAACAAGAGGAGGCCACTTGGCCCATCTAAAACGTTTGGTAGTTAAGATCTCATACAACCATTTCCTGAAAGAACAGAGTATTCCACACCCGTTTTGGCAAACTGCTTTTGGTTTTAAATGCCTTTCTCTGTAGTTTCCACTTGTGTCCAGTGATTCATATTTCACTGTTCATTCTGAAGAATTATTCACTCTCATTTTATTACTGTTATATGGAAAAATACTGTAGGTAGGTCTCTTCAGAAGAGAGCCCCCGATTGCATTAAAGGTACAAATCAAATCCAGTGGCTGCTTAATCCAGGAAGACATCTTTCCTCAGTACCTGAGTAGGAGAGTTTGAAAACCATGGACTTTCACTGCCAGTCAGTTGTTGAAAAGACAGCCACTAAAGATCCAATACAATTTGAAACAACAGTTCTTTTTCTTGCAATAGGACCTTGCAATTTTCTTGCAATTTGTCCCAGGGAGATTTTTTTCGGAAGTATGAAGTTCCAGAAAGTGATAAAATACCTCTTAAATGTCTTTGACAGACAGTTTAGATGATTCAGCAGGAAAGGGGGCCTTCTGAGAAGTCTAATGACAGATCGTATTATAACTTATGAAACATAGAAATGCCATTTATGGAAGCATTTACCTGGGCCGAGTTGAATGAAATGTTGGGCACAGACTTCGAAAAAGCTACACTTAATGCTAGTTTGAGTTAAAGAAAAATCCTTTGAAGATAAAACTAAAACCAGTAAGCAGAGCATAGGTAACATTTATATTTTTTCATAAATATACATAGGATATATTGAACAGTGAAACAAAACAAACTCATATTTTAAAGGGGAACATGAATATGGTGTATTTGCAATGACTATGAATAGATTTGTTGTCCTGATGTTGTGTTATCACTTAGACTGTGACTTTATCTCATTTTAAGCAGGTCTTGGTCAAGAAAGGATCAGGCCAGCCTGCAACACCACATGGTGAAATTAAAAAAAAATGATGTAAGGGTCGGATCGTACTGTCACGTTAACAGTGACGGAAACTTACCAGCACGTGTCAAGCGTCCAATAAGAATCAGTATGCAAAAGAGCATCCGGTGTGCAGTGATAACAGCTTATGGAAATGAACAGGCAGATAATCTGAAGCAAAAGAGAGAATACATCCATCCATTTTCAAACTGCTTCATCCAATTCCGAGGCTTGGAGGAGCCATAGCCTAACCTGAAAAGCAACAGGAGTAAGGTGCACACACTGACACAGAAGACAGTTTTGTGGCAGAGATCCTAAGATCCTGTAGGAAACCTACACAAACACGGGGCGAACTTACTGTATAAACGCCATGTACTTAGCAAGCCAGAGAAAACATTTAATACAATCACTGCTAAGATAATACATATTAAAAAATACATATTAACTTGCTTAATTATCCTTATTTATTGGAAGGGAATACACAAATAATATCTTAATTTTACATTTTGGCTATACTGTAGTAAACATGGATAAGAAAAAGTAGCATCTTACACGTTTTATGAAAAGTAAAAAAAAACAACAAATATTATTTATTTTCTGTACTACATCACGCAGCCTTTCACCATGAGTCAGCCATACCTGGATGTCAATGAGAGGACTAGGTATGGATCTCCCGTGGTTGTGAAACTGAAAGGGAAGCTACAGGATGTAGAAAGAAGTAGAAAACTAGAAGTAGAAAACAATGTCTGTGACAAAAAATCAAGCAATGTGGCTTTGGGAAGCCTAACACTTGAGACTCATTATAAAAGGTAAACAATGGTGGAATTATAAGATAACAATTATAAGCAATATTATGAAACTGATCAATATTGGGAAATAGAAAACACCCATCCATCCATCCATTTTTTAACTGCTTTATCCGGTCCAGCTCGCAGGGTTGGCAAGCAAAGTGCACAAGGCAGGATACACAATGGAGTCCAGGGTATACAGAAACACAGAAACACACACACTCACACCAGGGCCAAATTTCCCAGAAGCCAATTAACCTACCAGTAGGACTGCCAGAAACAGAAAACCCAAAGGAACCCAATGCAAACATGGGGAGAACGTACAAACTCCACACAGATAGCACCCCAGGTCCTGTGTTGAACCCAGGTCCCCACCACTGTTATGCAGAAGTGCTAACGATTGCCACCATGCTGCACAAAAATGGAAACATGCACTTGCCAAATCAAACGTTGATGTATAGAATTCAGTAGAAAATTGTGTACCTGAAAGCATAAGAAACATAAAATAACAACAGACTTATCCCAGAACGTAATCCACAGATTTCTATGATGATCCAGTAACAAGAAAATATAGGGCAATGTTTCAAGCAAAGGAAGTATAGAGCTTCACAAGATTTAGATATTTTATTCTCTGAATAGCTGATAAAGATCAAAAGTTGTTTTGTTTTGCTTGTTCAACTTAAGGTTGTTTCAGGTTTTATGATCAGAAACAAAAAAAAAGGATACTGGTCTACAAAATCTAATTGAAAGACATTTATAAATGTCCTCTCCCCTGCCAAAAACCTTAACTATCTCTGTAAAGTTGACCTGTACCTACCTTACTTTACCATCAGAAATGGAAATTGCTATCCAATCTCACTAAAATATTGTTCTTTTGCTGACAGATATGTCATTAAATTGGTGCAGATACAAAAATTCTGGCCAGACTGTATCCCTTGAAAATGGAATAAAACATTGAATTGCTGTTCCTTTAACAAGCCTAAAGTGTTAGCAGCAGCAACTGAGAACATGGTATTTTCTTTGCTGGTAAGAATCACTTTTAGTGTACAGTATGCAGTTAAGGGAAAGAGGTGTTTTGATTGTATTGCCTTCTATCAAGGAAATGCAACAACAGGGCCAGTAAATCCTATTTATAAATTGGAAAAGAGCACAAAAAGACTGTAACACTGTAAGTTAGTAAGTTTCTCCCTAAATAAGTTGTTAATTAAAAAGTCTCAATAAAACCAGCAGTGTCCTTGAGAACTGGTGTTGCCCATCCCTGATTTTTACAGTTTTGGGCTCAATTTGTTATTGATATTTTGTATCATCCAGCTTAGTGCCACCTTCTTACAAACATGGAGAGAACGTGCACCTCTTTGAAGTTTCTTCTGCTTTAATCTCCCACAGAATACCTCAGGATTTGCCTGTGGTATACTTACAGGCTGTTAACAAGCTATTAAGACACATGTTGCTGTTAAGGGTAAAAATGTGTAACGTAATGAGGTAAGTTGCTTGTCAATGTTTAGTTCTAGGAAACGTACTGTTGGCACAGTATTCAAATATATGATTTAATTACGCTAGGGGGACCACTTGTGTCCACGCTGTAACTCCTGCAGTAAATGGGGTCTTCCTAAGATCTCCTTCTGCGATTCCTTAGACAGCAATTAAAGTCTTTGAGATAGGGCTTTGAGATGTTATATGCAGGAGAATCAGTTTAATGCTTCTGGGTTGCTAAGATCGGTAAAATATTAATGCATTTCTATCACTCTGTGACTCATAAATTGTATTATATTACCTACCAGTCATACCTTTTTTATAATTGGTTCATCAACATAAAAAAGAAAAAAAAAGCTTAAAATTTCAGCCTCCCCAGGTATTTCATATTTTTGCATACAGAGGAAGCACAGGCATTAAAATGTAAGAATATACAGTACAATTTATGAATATATTTGCAAATCTACTGCTATTACTCAAAAGATTCTGTCTCTGTTTGTGAGCAGATAGGAAAAAATATTTACCGAGCATAGCCTAGCATTAAATCTATAATTAAAAACAAATACGAGAAATACATTTGCACATTAAACATATCAAAGCAAGCATTAGAATTATGTAATGCTACAAGTACATCTATCAAGTGTATATGTTCAGTATATACAGTAGATATATGATCAGGAGGGGGAGTACAGTGAGATACACAGCATAAGTGAAAGTTAGTGTTCCTTGAAATGTATTTGTCTTGAATGCGAAGGGAATTGAACTACTACAACAAAACAGTATATTACAGAAGACAGAAAAATTGCTTTGCTGTATTATTTTGCTCATTACAGAAGTGACTTGGTGTTTGCATTACACATGCTTCCTCTGAGGTATCCCTTCGGACTACTGCTTAAATGTAATTAGCTGAAATAAAAACCAGCAGCAAGTACCATTATGTAAAGCCCTGTGCTGTAGATGGGTTCCCCAGGGTGGACTGAAGTTCTGTTGTATCGCAGTTTGTATTTCGTCCGTATGCTGCTGTTTGCTTCCCTACAGTACATACTGTATACACCTACACAGCTCATCCTGAGGATACCTGACATCCACGTCGTATTGCCAACCTTCAGTTTTTCTTCTAACTTTCATATGTGATCCATTAGGCTGGGATATACCATCAAGATCCAAGCAGAGATCTGTGTCAGCCACAAATGAACACGTTTAGGTTAATTCCACACCAAAAACCGAGCAGGAAATTACACAAGATTTGCTACAGTATGTTAGGCCTTTGTCAGGTGTGATTTGAAAATCTATTGTGCCGCTTTACTGTTTTACTTCTGGTATTTAACTGAGAAGTCAATTTAGAAGAAATCCTCATTTACAATAACAACCTAGAGTACCCATTATTTAGACCAGTGCTTTCACTAGTGCAACAGGAGTAAAGTGTTTCATTGAAGGCTACAGCAGCAGTATCTCATCTGGGATTTACTGTACACTCACGAGCCTCTGATCAGGAGTCCAGAGCTCTATGCACCCTGCTGCCTTCTGCATGAGCTGCAAATAAAACTTAGGTTTAGTGCTGCAGATCTGTCAGCCATTTCTTTCAGCTTCTAGCAAATGCAATAGATCTACAAAAGGAGAAATTAATTGTTTTCAAGAACAATTTTATTGGCAGTCACACAGACTGTCACATTAGAGCTTATGCAACGTGTTTGAAACATATGTGTGGCATTGTCATCTGTTTCCATAATGTAATGTTTGACTTGACAGGCTGACAACATCAGGGCACATTTCTGGGCCATTTTGTGTCACTTAGCAAATAAAATTATCTGAATCTGCAGTAGGAAGCACGTGAAAATAAGTAAACGCTTACTTTATACTGCTCTTACATGTACAGTATGGGAGACAGAGCATACGTTTTCTCCACAGAGGGACTGAAGGTCATGGCAGGATCATATTTGTTTCTGCCTCTCTGAGAAGACATGGCCGAGTGACATACTGTACTGCCAGGTCTCTGACTAATGCATGACCCCAAAACCATCTCCCAGCTCCAGTCATAGCTGAGGGCAGCTGGCATTGACTGATGAACAGGTCTGGGAATCCTGGGCTGAGTTTACCAGCATCAAGCTGTTTCTATGACACACAGTATGGTCCTTTCACTGGAGAGACATACTGCTCCTGGAAGAATAGATGAGGCTTTTAGCTAGAATTTAATGCCGATATTATTTAGCCACAAGTAATACCATCCTGAGAACTTAATGGAACATTGTTAAGGGCTTTTCATTTTCTGACATTAGCAACTCTGGATATTTGCAATTCTAACCAATATCATCTACGGTACCTAATAAATATCTTAATCAGGCTAATGACTTTCAAAATAGCTCACCTTTGTTTCCCAGATGACCCCTCATCTTTTAGAGGGATGTTTTAAACCTGTATTGCAATTCAATGAGAACAGCGAGCTTGTGATAAAAGCAGTGCCACTTTCTACCTCACTAATTATACTGTATAGTGATGTCAACAATAAAAAGATATTAATTAACTAGGTCTATACTATTTGGAGTGGATATTTCCTTAGTCCTATGCTGGAAGATGCCATTTCCAGGTTTTACTTTATTTAAACATACCTTTATCTTTACTACCTCTAACTAGTGAATTTTAAAGGTGCTGCTAAATGTTATATTTTCAGCCAGGAAAAATTCATTATCTGGTGTTCAATACCATCACAGTCTTTTGCCAATGTCTTGTATCAGTGCCATTGTGAGGGAAAGGTCAAATTCTAGAGAACGTTTCGACATCACAGGTCATACATATTTTTTTTAGTGAAGGAGAGTGCTTTTTATCTCCAACACTCTACATCTCACAATGACTAATGAAGACAGATCCAGTATATTATGTTGATAATGACTTATACTGACAAATAAACCCTGTCAGCTACCAGACATTGTCGCTGGCTAAAGGAAAGCCAGGCTTTGAAAGAAAACAAATGTAAGAAAGCAATCACAACAAACAGATATTTTTTCAATCATATTATTGGCTGTGTTGTATTAGGATGAAAACAGCACTTTTGTCCATGTGATCTTCTTAATTGAGATACCGTGCATAATACAAAAACTTCACACAGATCTTTCATATGACTTGAACCAATAGTAATGTGTTTGTAGAAGTAAATGGTCAACAGATTTGCCCAGAAAAGTACACCTCGGTGAAAACAAAAAAAGATTTTCAGGATTTCTCAAGAACTTTGATATAGGTATCGTAAATTTGACCTTCTTTCAGAAAGTGGACTTGTGTGGCATTCAAACTCTCTGCCTGAAACCACATTTTCTGCTGAATGAAGCTGGTGTACAGAGAATCTTTTGGAATGGTTTTTCATCAGCCTGCAAACAAAGGTTATCTTCCTGCGTGCATGATCCAAGCATCTGACAGTTTAATAGCTTTATGTAAGTTTTTCTCCTGGGGTCATATTATTCTTTTTTAGACCTTTTCCTACCCCCATCTCTGCTCCCCCCAATAATATCCCTTAATCCTTTCCTTAAGACATTCCTGCTCTTCGGCAGCAGCTATTGAAAGAGACATGCAGCCAGGGCTCCAGGCCACTCTACATCTGGAGCCTGCCAACCTCACTCTGCTCCAGCACAGCAATGAGCAGCTCTGACGACATCTCCAGGCCTTCAGCTTTACCAGACTTCTCCTGGGGGAGCCACTTGTTCTTCAACTCCAATCCTCAATGAAAAGAAACATCCCCCCTTTTCTTATAATAGCAATCACAGAAGCGTGTGTAGTGCACCTCCTGATAATATTGAGAATAATGACGACCGCAATTACAGGAACATAAAAGAATACTGGCCCAGCTAAAGTATGGTGAACCTTTAGAGCGTAGAAACTGGGTCATCCTGCATCCTGACAAAGTTAGGAGATTGGTTTTAGCTTAATTTGAAAATCTGGATAGCTAGCACTCAGCAGTTCTTTCTTTGGGCAGGGAATGTAAAGTTGGCGAATCAAAGGGTTGACTTCAGTGGGGAAAATGACACTTTATTCCAAGCAATGGAGTAATTTGGCACCTCTTTTATGTAGACATGTGGGCTTTTCACTTGCTTGTGCAAAACTTTACCTGGAGTATACTAATTTCAGAGGGTCTGTCTCTAAGATGATGAAGACCCAAGCACTTTCCAAGGAGCTCAAAGCATTATCTGATTTCTGAAACATTCCACATTCCATGTCAGAAGTAAAAAAAAGACAAACACACTGTACTCTTGGTTTTATAGAGTCAATTTAAAGTTAAATTGAACATTTACAGTGAAAAGATAGGTCTTTTAAGTCAGGTTTAAAACCTGACAGTTGCAGAGTCTGTAATGGATGTGGGATGCAAGTTTCACAGACATGGGGCTGCACACAAAAAAAGCTCTATCACTCCATCCTGAGGAGCCTGGTTTTTGGTGGAGTATAAAGGCCAGAATCAACCAGAATGGGATAAGCTTATACAGTATGTCCTTTAAGTAGAATTTGACCATTCAGTGCTGACAGTATACCGTATGCGGAGGAATGCTATTCCCTTTGTTACAAGAAGCACTTCATGTGCAAATGAGTATGTTCCCTTTTTAAATGTTCTTCAAAGACACTGTTATCTTTTAAAAGAAATAGTGCCTAACCTCTCAATACACAGACTCTTTTCTTCCTCTTTCTTTTATTTTAATCAAAACTCCTGTGCTGAACATGAGCCGGCATTGCTATGGCAATAAACAAGAAATGTCCATGAAGGAACTGATTAAAAACAGGTATATTGTACAGTATATGCAGTTATTCTTTTAAGTCAGAAAAATTACGCCATATTGCACTCCTTACATTTGTCCTTTCATCAGTAATTAAGTGCTGCACAATTTTACCAGATATATGAACATGCAAAATTGGGTTATCTATTTATTTTTAATTTAACAAGAAAGTGTCAGTTTAACTGACCTCATGGATTAATTGTATATTCAATAATATATAATTTATTGCTATATTGTGTGTCATTATTTAATTCTAATTATTGTCTACACATAAATTAGTCTTCCAATTCATCAATGTGACTAACAATGTAATTTTTATGAAAAGATGACAGGATTAGTTCTGCCATTGTTCTTAGCTGTATTGTACATCATTTTACCAATTTAAAAAAAATGCCTTTTTTGTAAAATGAGCAAAAAATGAAGCCAAAGATTCAGAAGCTCATATTAATTTCATAATGTTTCAGTGCCAAAGGACTGTACGTCTTTTGGATCTTTTAACACTAACTGCAGCTGAATTTTAATGAAGAAATGGAAAAATACTGGATATCTTTTCCCTAACACCATCATCAATACAGGCAGCAGTTTTCAAAAAGAAGCAATTATAATTCCTATTTAGGTTCTCCTATAATGAAAACTGAGCACTATGGTGGAGGTAACAAGCTTATTTGTGGAATTTAAATCGATCAACTTGGCATTTTTAAAAATTGTAGTCTGGAAGTTGAAATCAACACAAAGAAATCTTGAACATCTGATTCTACTCCATATGAGTACAGTATATCCCACATAGATGGCACATTTTCCCTTTTTGACAGACTTTTTGGACTGTGGGAATATAACTGTGGGAATCATTAGTAACCCAAACCACCCAAGAGAAAACAAGAGCTAAAATCAATATACAGAGGTGGCTGTAAATAACACACCACCATACAATATTGCTCACCAGGATTTTCCATTGAGATTGCTGCACTCAATCAAAATCCATACTTAATGTGATGGAATGAATGAAAACAGTTAGCACTCTGTCATCCAGACAAAAGTGTTTGACCCTAATTCATGAGATGGAGAACAGAACCAAAATGTGCACTTCATTGTGTCTGATAGGCTCTCATATAATTAGTCCAATGCAAATAATGTAAAATGGATTATATGTGTCCTGCTGATTACATTGTCTTCCAATATACATCTAAAACAAGAAACTATGAAATCATACTCCATCCTGCTCTTATAGAAATCAGATGTATAGGAAGCAATGTGATCTCACAGCTCCGGATAAAGAGATTATTACCAGGAGGTTCCTATTTCAATCCCTGGAACTGCCAGTGCGCTGCCCTGAGCAAGTTACTTAACCCCCATGTTCTCTGTCCTTCGGATAAGATGTAAAACTGAAGTCCTTCTGTAATTGACCCAGCAGTATTTGATGTATAGGGTATGACTTAATCCCCGTCTTGCTTTTGAGTGTCTGCTGAATAACTGGATAGTTTTTCTATATAACTGTTCTTACAGTATACAATTGACTGAATCAGATCTTCCTTTGAAGGCTCAGCTGAGTTCAATGTGTGATTATATGTAGGCTTTTTCTACCTTTGGTCTATGAATAAAGTTATTTCCACTGCTCTAGTTCTGGTCTTTGTAAACATGCCCTTTATGCATAATGTCCCTTAATGTAAAAGGAAATGAATATTCTCTGTTGCAGTGATGTTTTTGAAATTTGGAAGGCAGACAGAATAGATTAACAATGAAAGGGAAAGTATCTTAAACCTGCAAGGACTCAATGAGCTGGCTGAGGTTCTCATTCTGACAGAGACCGTATGAATTAGTCATGCTCGGATGATACTCTCAAATGAATGTAAGTGGGACCAGCTCTTGCCCTCAATTCAAGATCTTTGTGATTAAATAAATAGGCTTCATATAGAAATAGCCATGGGGGTAGGCACATAAAATGTTTTATTGCTATTAGCAAGTCTTTTAATAAAATAATTAGCATTGTAAGCAATGCATAAGATTTGGACTTAATGTTTTGAGAGAAAATGTTAGTTTTAGAATAGAGAGATCCATAAATAACAGTAACGTGAAGGTAAAATTAAACAGCTTTATAGGAGTAGTTCAACAACACAGAACACCATATTTAACTAAATTAGAGGAATTGTTCTCACTGAGGGCAGCATGGCGGCGTGGTGTTTAGCACTGCTGTTTATATCATAATTGGGTGCCTTCTGTAGGGAGTCTATGTGTTCTCCCAGTATTCATGTGGGTTTTCTCCAAAGGCTCTGGAACGGGCTCTGGTACTCTATCACTCACACTAGGACAAGTCGATTCTAATGGACCTTCTTCTGCAGTGGTCTCACTAACTGGAATTCCTATTTCACAAGAGGAAACCATGTTCTAATGCAAATAACCTGCACTGGATTAATACTTAAGGGGTTGCATAGATTAAGAACAATAATAAAGCATTAATAACTCGATCAAAACTGAGCCCTACTAATGGTTAATTGTATGGTTATTAAAATTGTTAGGTTGTACACATACTGTATATAAATGCAAAGGAACAGGTAACGGGTTTATTCCATGCTAAAAAGAAAAGAAAGGAAACACAATGTTTCGGCTGTGGAGCCTTCTTCAGGGTTGAGCTTCAGGATGGAATAAACCCGCTACCTGTTTCTTTGCTGCCTACACATGCTGACACGGCGTTCTACAGTACTTGAACCACATATATAAATGCATACTTAACAGTAAGTTTTGTTCTCTATGTATTCATTGCATTATGTGCAGCTTCTAAGGTCAAGTGCTACTGAATATTGTATTTTGATATCTAAGCTTTTTCACAAACTAAAAATATGTAGCATCATTAACAACTCTACCATCCTGTCAGTTTAATTTAGTCTACCTGTGTTTACACAAGTAATGTAGTATGTGGTCATGGCATCGCTACCAAAATAAAACAGAGCAAACACTTTTCAACACACAATGCCTGCCGTTTGTTGGATATTTTGAGTTTAGCTCCTCCATTTGGAATGTTTAGATTAAATATGAAGGTTTTAGTACCCAAACCAAAAAAATACTGAGCATCGCAGGAGTGTAGTCTCTGCTGCACCACAGCCTTTTAAGTATGCAGATTTTACTGGAAATGGATTAATGTTTTTCCCAGTTCCATACTGCAATTTAAGGCTGGCTCTTGTTTTTGCATGGAAGCATATCAAGCTTCTGCTTTCCCCTTTTGGGTAAAATGTTTGTGGCAGGCCAGCTCTAGTCAGGATTGTAGATCTCCATAGAGGCCTCTTATATTTAGAAATAGTGACGCTTGAGGTGGAATGAATTAAATAATTATCAAAAAGATATTTGGTAAAGGTTTAACAAATGTTCTCACATGGGTGGAATTAGGTCTGCTTGGATGTAAAGAGTGAGCCATGTTAACTGGTGCTGGGTTATTTGAAGACCAAGTTTATGTGCAGCTGAGGAAGTCTGATGCTGAATAAAGACTCCTTGCACAGTACTTTGTTCCAGCGTGAGTTTTCATGTGCTGAGTCCTCATGACCCAGGGAGGCTTGTCACAGCTTTGTAATAAGGTCAACCCCGTATGCACGATTTACAGGCCATGGTAAAAATTTATGAACAAGACACTGTAGATACAGTACCTTCATACAACCAGGTTAATACAAACAATACTCTATCTTATGTCTGACCCCAGACCACAGAGTGGGCAGATATGAAAAAAAGGGTAATTAAGTGTTGTAATACATACAGTATACAGGTATCATGCTGTTGTAACCAAGTAACATAAGGTTACGATATTGATCTCTAAACAGAATTTGCCTTGAAAGCTTTTAGAAAGATATCTAACATGCAGCTTCAGCTAATGTCTTTCTAAACGCAGGGTAATTGTACTACAGTGCTCAGCTGCCTCTCTGGCACTGTCTATTAACAACAGAAAGGGAGGAGAATATGACAGTGGTGTCCATTTACTCAAAGCAAACAAAGCACTATTGCTAAAAGTAGTAAATAAATGTCTTCCACCATCACAATTAAATGTGCAGTGCTTTTTTAATATGCTGACATAGAAAAAAAACCCTCAGCTTGTATATTTGTCGCAGACACTTCAATCACTCTTGTCCTGTTCCAGGTAGATTCAGATCCTTGTTCAGACAGGAAAGATACCCTAGAGTGAGAAAAACAGAACTATTTCATTTTTTACAGTACATTTAGTTGGTTATTTACTGTAGGTGTGTATAAGAAGAATGTTTTAAGCAATTTGCAGTTCTGTGACTGTTAAGGAATGATTTACAGGAAATTTAAATAATAATCATCATCATCATCAAAGATATATTTGCAGCACTTTCTCTTTAGCAATGTATTTTGTTATATAATAATATGTATACAATATTAATTAATTGTAATTATTTTATAACAATTAATAATTAGATCATAATAATTACAGTATATAAATTACATATAATGATTTCTCAAAATCTTTATAATCAGACATACTGTATGTACAGTTATGTAATTGCATGCTTTGGAACAACACTGTTCCTACAAGTAGGTTTTTAAAAGGATTACAAATCTTTTTAGACATTAGACTTGACTTTTTAATAGAGCCCATCTAATAAACATATTTTGTCCTTTTAAAGATAATCCTCTGGAGAAATAAAGACTCATAATGATTAAAGGAAGTCATACATGTAAGCCTTGCATTTCATGTTTCCAATTGATGACTTAATTCCTAACAAGCTGAATGTCTAATTTCATATACTGTATAAGTATGCACTTATTTCTCACTGATGACTTTGTAAAAGAAATTATACTGCCAACTATTCCGTTAAATATTTTCCCCATGATTTTAGGAATCATTTTATTCTGAGATAAAAAAGTACATATACAAGAAGAAACATTCTAATTCTACTTAATTGAGAAATATCAAGGAAGTTAATTTCTGACTTCTGACTAAATTGTCTTTTACCTTTTTTTCTAGATTGCACACAGCAGGCAGGATGAACAATAAAATGCAGGGGCTCTCTGCGTGTCTTTTTAAATTCAAAATAACAGAAAAACAGAAAGTTGAAAAGTACTGTATTCAAACATGCAAATATTTTCCCTCTTCCTAATCAGAGAATATATATCACAATGTGAAATGTTAAGGCTAACTTGTATTCAGTCTCTAATTCGTATGATGTGAATACAACACATTTCACATTTAATGAGACTTCGCATTCGTGTGGCTGTGCATACTACTTTTATAAAATCAAAAGCATGGAAACATAATTAAGGCTCTGAATTTCTTCCTGTTTAATGTCATATCAGCATTAATTACATCTAATTTCTGTGTTTCTCTTTTAGCATGTTACCTGTATTGTGTCTTAATACATTCCTTATCTACTTCACTGCAGAAATGGGTGATGACTCTTTGCAGCATAAATTTAGACATATTTAGACACAATCATTTTTCATTCTAGCCTCTGCTATACCCTGAAAGGAGCAAGCAGTTGGGGAGGCAGTTTGATGTAGTGAGGGTGATTTACTTTATTAAGCATTTTCTGCAGTTGTAACATAGGGAGATCAGAAATCTTTGGTTATTTTATGTCTTTGTCATTTGAAACACTTATAACAGTAACCATAATACATTCTCCTGATTAGGCTGAGTTTAGAAACATTGCACTGAATCTCATTTTAAAGCAATTCATCAGACACCATGAGAGGATACACTGTCAACTCCTGTAGTTTGAACAGATAGGAGCATTTGCTATTAAGGATGTTAATAACTACAACATTGTCAGAATCCAAATCAGTTTCCCTGCTGAAGGGAGTGTTTGTTTTTGCCCTAATTAAATCCATACAAGTTTTCCTTTTGTTTGTTTTGGTTTTTCCCAGAGCAAGAAACTGTCTACAGCATAAACTGTTACACAAGCTTTTGGTCTCTTTTTCCACATTTTATTTTTTTTATCCTGATATTGATAAATACAGCATATGTTGAATATTTTGAATCATCTTCTTGCAATTTTGACATTTAAACTGCACATTCTTTACAATGCAATACAAACAAGTGAAAAAATAACCATCATTAATACTATGGTCTGATTCCTGAGAAATTCTATGTCTTATCCTATCACCATTACTGCCAATAACTGCCTATCCAGTTCAGGGTCATGGTGACCTGGAGACTGTCCAGAGAAGCACTGGGTACACCTACGTTGGGTCTCCAGTCCACTGCAGTCCATTCTAAATCATTCTAAGTCAAGGACTATAACCAAAATCTGTTTTATGTTATCTTGTAAACTGGGCTTTCCTTATTTAAATCAGTTGTCTTGCTGCTTAAAAGCAATATTTCTCCAGTTTGAAGCATTTCTGTGGCTTTGTGAGAAGATAACCATGTACTGTAACTGCTGGAACAAAAGAATTAGTCACCCTCCATCTAATGAATCCTCTTTGATGATTACATCTGAAAGCGGCTTGCTTCAATCCAACATTTCCTGAAAAGAACCATTAAGGACCTATTTAATCAACAACTCTGCAGAAATAAACCACTTTTAAGAGCCTTAAAATGACCAAAACACCTCTGCCAGTATACAAAAATTAACAATTTGCTCCTTTGCAGTGAGAGACAAGCCTTGCTTCCATAAGTATTATGCCTGCTTTCTCTTCTTTATTATATGCGGAAAACAAAACATACAGAGCAGAACACTTGTCTAGATCTTGCAGTTTTTTTACTTATTTATACTTAAGAGATGTTCCACAAAAGAACCTGGTGAAGGAATTGATGTGACGTCACTGGGAGTCATGGTAACAAATGTAAATGCATGTAATAGTTTACCTTTCCCCTGATGCAGAAAAGTGATCCTAACAAAACATGACTATTTAGTTAAACAACTTGCAGGGAGCAAAGAGATTGTGTGTGTGTTGTTTTTAGCAGTGGGGGATCATTGTTGCAGCTCTGCATGAGGAGACCTGGGGATATGAGCTCAGAAGTTTGTAGTTTAAAAGCTGCAGCTGCAGTTCTTCTGAAGTTACAGTACCTGTTCATTCAGTTTAGAAGATTGCAGCTTGGGACTTGCATCTTCCCCTCTGAATTATCACGCAAGCAAAAACCCTGACCTCATCAGCTGTAAAGATATGGTTCTTCACATTAATATTAAAATCTGATTCTGTGAGCTTATTGTAAATATTAGGAAATACATAGTTGAAATAAATCACCAGGGTACATGAGTCGCAGGGATTAATTATCCTAGAGCACATCAGCCAAAGGGCCAGAGCACACAGGATTCTACAGTATGTCAATAGAAGATCTGAAACAAATCCTCCTGGTTAACAGCACTGAGCATCAAAAGCATAAAGAAGAAACTCTATACGTCACTTGCAGAAAAGCTAGCAACTGGATTGCATGACAAAGTTTTAAATTGCACATCATTTTCTAGAGTTCCAGAGTAATGAGAATAGAAATACGTTGTGCTGACTTATTTCTGTACTGTATTATGGTCCTGCCTACTATTGTATGTCATGTAAAACCCATCCCAAAAAAGTTAAAAATAATTTTGAAGCTCATTTGCTATTTTTCTGCCATTTTGATGTGTAGTATTTTTTTTATTGGGGGGGGGGAGGCTATTGTGGTCTAGCCATTCCCATTTTGCAATTAAACACTACTCAGACCTGAGGTTTTAAGACATTATCATCAATTTATTACCAGACCTGACTTACATCAGGAAACTTTATAGTTGTTTAGAATATTTCTTTGCTGAACGGTGCAGATAAGTGAATAAAAACAAGGAAGATTTTACTGTGTTCCTCGGTCTGCAATAAGGAATATATGTATTTGAAAAAAAAAGAGTTTACATAGCCCACAGCTTAATTAATTATGCTGTGTTGATCCCCCGGCTTTGCCAGCTGTTAGCAGCAGAAACATTCAACAGGAAGATCTACATGCTTTAATAAACACACTGGGTAGCTCCTGAAGTTTCAGGCAGTTATCTGGAGCCATCTCACCTTCCCCACAGCTTTAACAGTTGTGAAGAAAAAGTTGCTACACAAAAAGTCCATTAGCCATAGAAATTGGTGAGCAATCAAAAAGTTTCAAGCAGTCAAAGGATATTTAGAGGTTACCTAATACTAAATAAATGGGGTCTCCAAAGCACCCTACTGCTGCACCGTGTTGGTATGTTTTGATGATATGCCTCAACAAATCATTAGAAATCCAGTAAATGAAATGAATTGCACTAAAATGTACATTGAAACTTTTTCCCTTTAAGGTTCCTGTTCTGTGCCATATTTCAAGATAAAAACCAAGCAGTAGCCAAATATCCTGTAGTTAGATGAAAGCAAAAATATGTAACAAAGCCAAGTATAAATTTAATAAAGCAGGACACAATAAACCATGACATTCAAAAGGCTATGTAGAATGAATTACAGTTATGGTGTTCCACCTAACAGTTGTACCAGTTTGCGACCTCTAAAATTGTCATGAATGGTGAGAATTTGGTCCTTGTACTGACAGTACAGTTTGTTAAAATAACAGATACATTATACTGTACGCAATTTACAGTATTTTCACATGCAGGATTACAGAACTTCCGCTGAGCTATAGAGCCATCTTGAACATCGAGGTCTACATACCAAAAATAAATTTGGCACTTACAGAGTTTTCATATAGGAAGCAAGGGGGATTTTTTATGATATACAGTAGGATCTAGGATGTTTTTTTTTAAGGTAACAGACCAAATATTGCAGAGGGATTGCCTCACTGATTGCTGTACCTCCACTGATTCCTTTGCAAATCTTTGATTCACAGATTCACAGAGGCAGATATTAAGTTGATACCAATGGAATTCTGACATTGCAAAGAGAGTGGAAGGTCACAGAGTACAGAACATACTTTAAAGGAAAGAGGACAGCATGTCAAGAAGCCACATACAGCAACATCTTTACACCACTCCAGCATGTGGAATTTTAAAGCATAATTTCCTTCAGATGTAGGCCGACATTAACCAAGTCCTACAGTTTTTTCACAAAGATATCACATTGGAATCCATTGAACTTGTTGAATAACTAAATGTTATGATTGACTGCAGCAATTATTGATTATATGAACCTGTTTTCCATTGAAAGAGGGGAGAGAAAGTATGGGACTGAAAGAGTCTCAAATGAACGTGTTTATTGAGAGAGAGAGTACACATTACCCACCACCTACCTCATGAAAAATGGAAAAATTAAGGTTGAAATAAAAAGGAGGTGGAAATCTTTAGGGATTGTGACGAATTGTGATACATAATAAAATGTTATAAATTCTTAGATGTTTTGCAATGGAACCTATTGTAATTTCATTGGAAAAAACGTTGCCACTGTTAAGCCCCTCTAGCTTTTTCCATCACAAGTTTATGGACTGTGTATGAAATAGGACCCTCACTTTTAAACTATTGAACTGGCTTGATTCAGCATTGGATGAACAGTCAATAAAAAAGTTTTTCTAGAGAAAATAATTGCTTTTAATAACCCCATTAATACCCTAAACTATAGTGCAGTTCAAAAATGAATGAGTGAATAACCTTGAATAAAGGGTAGACGTTTACAGTATGCGTACAAATGACTGCTTACGCTTCATACAAGTCAGAATGCTTATACACTGTGAGACCTTCGGGGATTGCTGGTCACCACAGCTGAGCTTTTCCTGGCTTGTCCTCTAGCATATAGGGTGAGGATGTGCTCTGCTAGTGCAAAATGGAGGACCTACAGTACCTGCAGTGCTTCCTTATCACTAAAATAAATACTCCTTCTTTTGCAGACAAAACTTTACTTTCACATAAATTTGAATCCCAGAAAAGGGAAAAATATACTTCCTGTCTTTGTTCTTCAGAATAATATTCTAATCCAATAAAAAGTGTTTTTTTTTTCCTTAATGCTATTAGTTTGTCAAAGGCACCCAATGTTTGGTATAACTACTTAATCTAAAACAACAAACTCTTTGCACCTGTCTGCCACAGCCTTATTCACACTCAGTACAGTACTTTATTGACAATGCCTGTGCTCGATTAACCCTACAGAGGGCCTACAGTTGACCCTAATTATACCTTTGCCCACTGGGAAATGTAGTTCCAGTCTTTTCTGACAAGTTCTTTCTACTACAGCCACAAAATGAGGGAAAAGCTAACGCCCTCCCACAAATTTACTCTATACTCTGTCACAGTGAGCACACAAATGTACATTCCAATAATGTACAGAGCCCACAAAGCATCTCTCTGCAGGAATTTCTCCTATAAATATGTTTTTTAATTAATTCCTCAGAGAAAATGTCTCTCCAGAGCAGAGAACAAACTTTATGAGGAGAAAACATTTTGTGAAACAGGCTTTGGAATGGTGAGAACCAATGGTAAAACGATGAAAGAAAAGAAACTATTAATGTTTTAATATGCTATAGGAAAGCTGTCATGCTATAATAGAAAATGCCAAGCCATGCCATGGTAGTAATGGCTTGGTAAAATGATAAGAGTTCTGACATTGGTAAAGAGATCAGGTAATTACATCAACTTCTAAGTACTGAAAATTCAGTACATATTAGAAAGTAAAAAGAAAAATATATGACATTACATTTTTTTCCTTAAATCATTATTGTTTGAGTTAAGGACTCAGCAGGGGTATTGATCAGCCTTATGTTCAACACCCTGAAATATACATTCTATTATCTGCTATCAGAAAACCATAGTTTATTATAGAACAAGGGGTCTGATTTCTGCACAACAGATCCTTTTAACAGCGTACGGTACCTGTGAAACACAACACCAAATACAGAAAACAATTCTGCAGAAATGTTTACTCTACTGTTATACTGTACCTTAAAGTATTTTATACATCAGTCCATTTTCTAACCACTACGTCCAGTGGAATCGGAGCCTATCCCAGCACACAATGGGCACAAAGTGGGATACTGTACATGCTGGACAGCCTGCCAATCCAATACATGGCACACACAAGCACGCATACTGTACACTCAGGGCCGCTTTTCCCAGAAGCGAATTAACCTACCAGTATGTGTTTGGACTGTAGAAGGAAACTGGAGCACTGGGAGGAAACCCACACAAACATGGGCAGAAAATACTGTACAAACTCCATGCAGATATTGTAGCATCCCAGGTCTGAAACTGAACCCAGGGCACTGTGCAGTGAAGCTGTGATCCTGCATTGGAAGCCGAACAGCAATTAGAAAACAGATGAATGTAAAAAATGCTCAATACTGTGTTTCAATTCATTTAAAATTTCGGTTACTGCTTAACAGAAGCAATAGTTCGTGTCAGGTTTTTTATGTTTTTCTTTCTTTTATGGTTTTGAAAAGTCGTTCAGTGATGGAACTGGGTATGTAATGAAAAACAGTTGTGGTTCAAAGAAAGCCTGCTGGCTTTCTTTTAAAAAATAAAATCCAGTGACATCTAAGTAGAATTCATTTTCTGCTAAATTAATGACCCGAAAGACTGAATACTGCTTTTTTTATTAGTGTATTGATTTCTCAACTAAAATAAAGAATACGTTTATTTTTCCCCACTTGTGCAATTGAACAACATGATAGAAAAAAAGTAATGGAAATAACTGAAACAAGGCCATCTAAGTCATCTAAACATCGATAAACGTGCCACAGGGATTTTAATTAGATTTTTTGATTGAGATACTTAACAGAATATAACAAACTTCTGCAGGAACATTTATAAAGTAACCACTGCAGATAAAATGAATTCCTGGTTCTAGCTGGACAGTTACAGTAGATTTTATTGTAGTGCAGGTAAGGAAAGGGCTAACATTTCCAATTAGTCAGCTGTGGTCAGTTTCTACTGCGAATAAATGACAATAAAACAATAAAAATGGTATGATGTAGTGGAATGAAGCAACTTCTCCCAATGCTTGCTGCTGGGGTATACTGTACATTATTTGGATTCCTCAGACACTCTGGACTGTCAATCAAACCCCCAGTAAGCAATTGACTGAATTGAGTGTGGTAGTCCTGTAGAAAATGTGTTGCCATTATTAGGTATTTCACTTTTTATTCTTTATTGCATATAGTATAGGTAAAAGTTCGGTCTTTAGCATTTCTTAAAGAAGCTGGTGTGCCAGTCCTATTGCATCACCATATTTAACCAAGTTATTAAACTTCTCATCTCTTAGTAAGAGATGAGACTACATTTGGTATTACATTACATTTGGTGTTAATTGTGGGATCAAGAAGTTCATTATGAAGAAGCTGTTAAGTAATTTAATGCACCTAAGCTGAGAATACCTGAAAAAGAGAAGGGATGTCATATTCTAAATGCTTGATGGGCATAAAAATGCAGTGCCTTAATACAACTAGACATTGGGCAGTGATGCACCCATAACTGAAGACAACAGGTATGCTGAATGGCAGGAACAAGGCAGAAGAAGTTGTTTGGTTGTACAGCAGTGTAGCTGGTATTACTCAGCCTGCTGGCAAAAAACTAAAGTGATTCCACAATGATGGCTTAGCCACTTGCAAGGTGATTTGGAGGAGCACAATTTTGATCTGAGACATAGCATGGACATTTCATTAGCTAAACCAGTTTGGCAAACAATAAAGCTCATTCAGATTTGTTGGTCCATTGGAAAGATAAACAAGGTTAGCTTCGATTCATGGAAACACCAGGGAGGCGGATGGCTGCAGAAATAAAAGTTTCCCTCCACTCGGGGTTGAGCTCTGATCTACGAGGTCCAGCAGCTGGGAATATTCTTAAATTATGGTCAGGAGAGGGATTTTATTTCATCTGACCGCATGGATTGAAAAGCTCTCCTACAAACCTATTGTGTTAACTTTGTCTAACATGTTGTTAAGGCAGAATTCTGACCATCTGTTACATTTCATTCTGATACATTTCTAAAGGAAGCCATTTTACTTTGTAAACTTTGTGAATGGTCGGGATTCAATTCATGCTTTGAAATAAATAAAATGTTTTCAGTAAAAGCCTATTTTTTGCGATTTTGTTATTAGATATTTAATTATCATTGCATTTAATGCCTTGTATTGCATGTACTTTAACTCAATTAAGTTAATAGCAGTTAATTTCAACTGTGAAACATACTGGCAGTCTAGCAAGGGTGCAGCGTTTTGCAATTTATATAAAAAGTTTAATAACTCAACACACCAGTTTCTCTTTAATTGTTATGAAGAAAACATTATAATCCATTCATAACATTTAATGTAGATCTTAACATTTTACTACTGTCCTGTTGAGCCATAAATGAAGTGTGACTACCAACAAACCTACCCAAAAGCACAGGTTATAGAGAATCTTAGTTTGTTCCATACAGTACATGATGTTAGATGCTCATTTTCTCCTGTTGTATTTCATTGGAAAGATTTATCTCAAATGTTAAGATACTTCAAATTAATAAAGAGAAGAATAATGAATGTTAAAATAAATCACAGCTGAGACAGATTTTGTTATCAGCTGTGGTTCTAACAAAGGTTGTTTGGAGGCTGAGAAGTATTTGGATTAATATTTAAATGTCTTGGGTACCTCTTTTTGTGTGTGTGATGAGTGCATCTCTACCCCTGCTGGAATTCAATTACAGCTGCAACTCTAGCTTCTCAACGCCACACAATAACTCTCTCCAGACAGTGGTGAATTCTGTTACACCGCAAGACCAGATGTCCTGACATGGGAGATTCAGTTCTATCCAAGTTCCAAGAGTGTGATGCCATCTTCCATATCAAGCTCAGTGTTACTGATCCTTGTTATATTGTATACAGTATGTTTGTGTGTGTTGGTATTTACTGCCAACTTTTAAAATCACTTGTTGTCTTGATTTGGTTGTCTCCAGTAATGCCGAAAAAGAAGACAACCTCTGACTTTTTCATTAGAAGGAACATCTGTGTAAATGAGAATTAGACCAGTTACTTTAGAAATGCAGAATTACTGTGTCTGTACAGTATGTTCAATGAGAACATATTTGAAATCCAAGGAGGGATTATTTGTCATTAAAATGCTCCCTTTGCTTCAATGGATTATGTACAAGACTTTTTACATTTTGTCCTTAGTACAGGGGTGAATATCAATTTTTCACCATACAATTTGGCTGGAATTTTGAAATTTTAAATTCCTCTATGCTTTTCCTGGCAGTGACTTTGCCATTTCAGATGTTTTGTCATGAATAAGTGATGTTAAAGATGTCACAGGGCTGATATTTTGTTGATTCATATTAAATTAAACAACAAAACTGCATTTGTGTTCAGACATTAAAGAAAAAAATTCCAAAGTGCTTCATAAAATGGGAAAGTAAAGAAAGCAGAATAAGCAACTGACTTAATAGTTTGTGTTTCATTTTCTTTCAAACTCTTAGGAGAGGGTAAATTAGTAATTACTTACCAAAGGTGTTTTTCTGTGCATGAACGTAAAATAATCCTTTTTTCTCTTGATTGAAGATTCATACTTAGAATAAGCAAATGCAAACAGGTACAGAGAAGGATAAGATCACTGAAAGATAAGAGACAAGATCCCTTTAAGCTTTAAGCATCTATCAGATATACATTGATAATATGAAGTTTTAACTAGCACAACTTTTAAGATACACTTTTTTTAATTTGAAAAATAAATCTAAGCCATTCACCACTCTGATTCTGTGTCATGTTTCGTATTAAATTATTCATAATATTTCGTAAAAACCATTCTTGCAGAGAAAGGGTTATTTAATGGTATTTAAGGGCAAACAAAGCTTCTCATTAATTAGTATTTAATTATTCTAGCCCTGGAAATTGTTGCTGTATTATGAGTTACATATTTAAAAATTTAGAGGAAAATCCATGTTCCCAGTGCAAAGCTCCCTATGGCTAAATACGTGTTTACACACACTCATTTCATTTAAAGTACAACACTAAATTCAAGGAATTATTGGTACCACAGGAAATGACTTGATGAATACCAATTAGGGAAATCATACAATATACAGTATTGCCTCAGGGATTTGGTGTGTTGGGGAAAAAACAAAAAATACTTTTATCTGTTGGCTGTAGTTTGGGGATGAAGTGACAAATGAGTTATGCCTGTTTCATCAAATTCCCTTTTTTCTGCTGTTGTAATAATGTGACCAAAACAGGAACTCAACATGAATAATTGTAAAGTCACCACATTGATGTCACACCATTCTAATTCACTTTCAGAAAGAGCACATTTGGGAGGCATATACTTTAAGCTGTAAAATTTAGCCAATGCTAACAATACTACAAAGGCAATTCTACTGCTCTGTGTAAACTCACATTATTCTTCTGCACCCTGTTAGTCATGGCTTTTCAGTTATAAACTGTATAAAATATGCTATACATATACTGAGTTTCAAACCATATCATCTGTAACGGAAACACATTCAACAAAGTCTTCATGGCGATCTTTTAGCAGCAGGTGTCTGACATTCTATTCAACACAATAGTAGTCTGTGTGTTTATGCTGAGTTGTAAATAAAATTTGTCCGAGAGGTTTGCTTCCTTGTTCATTCTTCTGCTGCCTCTCTGTGCCAAGAAGAAAGAAACCATGTCAGTACAAGTGATCTTTTTACATTCTTAACAAAAGGGGGGCGAGTGGTCTTATATGGTAAAGTGGTGTCAGAGGGTGATTATATTTTGACCTTCACCTCCCCCACCCTTCTGTCTCATAACACTATTTTTCTGCATGTCTGTACCACACTCCCTGAAGGGTACTCACTGCCCATCACAGAAACAAAGGCGGGGGACTTGGCCCCACTGCTGTTACCTCAGAAGGTTTGTTAACAGATGACAAAAAGGCATTGTTCTCTTATTAGCAAGGCATATTCATTCCTTGATGATTCTTGATTTTCACCAGGCTAGGGATTCAGCAGGTTAAATCACCTTATCACCTGTGTCCAATCATGTTTCTCACTAATGAAGTGCTTTAGTGCTTGAGTTACACGAGTGCAGTCAAGACTAACACAGTCAGACATGAATGATCCGTTAATCAAATATATCAATAGCCTAAATCAATTTACTTTATTTTTCTGAAACGTACACACATAGAGCGGATGTATAGTATGAAACAGAAGCTCCTTCTGAATTTCAGTATGTGCACAATGACCCACGCAACAGGACATTTCCAAAGGTTAGAAAAGAAATGATGCTTGGGTCAGGCAATGTTTCAGCTACATCTCAGCCTCAGGCAACACAAACACTTTTCCACATGATAAGCAATAAGATCGATTTGTCTGTCTTTCAAGCTGTATATTTGTAACCCTCTGCTGCTGAAGTGGTACATTAACATTTCCTAGAGTACCATTTCTTTCCTCATTAAATCTTGGTACAGAGAAGACAGCATTCGCAAAGATGATATCCACCTACTTACCTTCTGCTAAATACTGCAGGCCCTTTCACATGAACTGAAATGTTAGAAGAGGCAGTTTTGGGAGAAGACAAATGCATATATTGAGAGGCACAGCAGTCACAGCAGGCCACTTAGAGTTAAGACTGGAGTAACACTGCCATAGAACGATATGTGTATGTGTATATTCTGTATACAGTATGTGTGCCAGCATCAGCATTTTACCACAGATTATCTAAATTCTTACAGCTCTGAACAGATTTGAATGCATACAAAGGAACAGCTTCATATCTGCTATAAATCAACAGGTTTGGGCTAATATGATCCTCTCTTTATTAGAGAATTTAAGCTGTCAAGTTTCAATTTATGAATGACAGGGTGAATCATTGAATCAGCTTAAATTGTGTCTTATTTAACTAGGTCTTATTATTTCCTGTTTTTAAAGGACTGACCTGTCTGAACCAACATGCTTCTTATGAGCATTACAATATCTTGTATTTGGTTAATGTCTGTTCAGTTAGATTTTCATTTTACTTATGTATATGCATCTCATTTTCAATTGCTTTAATGTGCAAAATATTAAGAAGAAAACCATACAGTAGATTTAAAAAAAAATAAGATAAACAAGTGCATGGTGTTCTGCTGTCTGTCTACTGATAAGACAGATGGCAGAACAAGCCATTTCCAAAGGTAAGAAAAGAATCGTTGCTTGGGTCAGGCAATGTTTACACTAAATCTCAGCCTCAGGCAACATGAACACTAATCCACACACTGTGCAATAAGAAAAAAATATGTGTTTGGTGACACAAATCTCCTCATTATAAACGCTTCACTACTCACATCAGAAAGTTCCCTTTGTTGGGAGCATGAAGTTGTGTCACATATACGATCCCTGTCATGTTTTTTGCACCAGGATATAATACATTCATTATAGTTACATATTTATTCTCTTGAATAAAAAGACAACAGAGGTCATTTCCTGGAGCCTCAATATTAAACTACATAATATACTAGTTGACCTTCACAGTTTCACATTTTAGTACTTCTAGTTTTGGTTCACATCACAGACCACAGACCAAATTAAATGGAAGGTTATATCTTTTGCACATACAGTACCAGCATTTTTGCCTTTTCATTGGCCTTTTATTTGTTACTGTATACTTCCAAGGTAGCATTTACACATTCATATTTAACTGTAAATTTTTACAGCTTTCATTTTAGAAATTGTGGAAGACAGTATAGATAAAACGGATTTCTTTTAGATGAATGGACGGGAAGAAAATCATAGATACAATGAATCATGAGAGCAGACTGTTAGGCAGAATGAGAAGTCAAAAGACAATCCAGTATGCTGTAGTATTGTGATTGGATAAAGAACTGGTTAATATTCATACCCAAAATTCATAGTGACTGCTGCGCTAAACTCCCACCCTAACATTGAAGGGTGTTTATTCTAAGATAATAAAGGCATATACAGTATTTATTGACGCATACTGGTATTCATCATTAGAAACCAGAACCATTAAAAAGAGTATTGTAATTCTGTTCCAGTTTACAGTAAGCAGACACAGACAGTTAATAATATGGATCATCAGTGCAGCATAGCCATGCTTTAAAGGTATTCCTCTTTTTATTGAATTTACTTATTCATTAATATTTCGGACTGATATAAATGTGCTTGCAGAACAGAATCATATATAAAAGGCAACAGGAACCTGAATAAATAAAAACAAAAGTGTATTTACTGCTTGAGGTTTAAAAAATCCCAACAAAATGATCATAAACCTGTTAGCACTATAAAAGGATATACTGTAGACTAAAAATGTAACATGATGAAAAGGATTTGCAGTATCAAAGCTGTCATGCCATTTTTAATAAAACATTTGTATTAATATTAATAGTATTATTGCTTTGTGGGTTGACAAAGATTTGTTCACATGTAACTCAAAATGTCTTTTTCAGAGCTGCAGTATTTCCAGTTCTGCAAATTCATCAAAACTACCAGCTGATGTTGTAATACTGTGCTATTTCTTGGAGCCTTTGGGCTACACTAACTCTTTTGACAGTTTAAGGTGAGGGCCTCAACCTCATGTTTATAAAAATCAATGGTATTTGGCCTTGGACTCAAGCAATTTTGTGCTGTTAAATTTCTTTGTTTCCTTCTTTTGTTTTTGCAGTGCATGTGCCACATATAGTACATTACCTGGCATTCAGCACAACCATAGACAAAAAGCAGATCATTGGATTTATATTTTTAAAATGACCTTTGTAGTTGTTGATTATTCTGATGTTTTGATTTAGAAGGGTGTTATAATCATGCCCCAATATTAGTTATACTAATAAGCTAGTATATAACTAATTAGAACAGTATATTTTGTTTAAGTAAATACAGTATATTAATACAGTTAGCTACTGTATGTGAGCCCAACAGAAGCAACCAAAGGTTCAGAAAAATAAAATAATGGGGTAAAGATCTACTGTAGGTAGAAGCAAAATAAATCGGATAATCTTGACTGAATTCCCCTGCTACAGTATATTTAAATAACATACAGTACGAGTCTAACAAGTGGTGTTGTAAATATAGAGACTCTATTGAATCTCAAGTTTTGTGTTCATCATATAAAGACTAGAACAGACTAGAACACTTTTCATGCGCCTATGATTGTTTAACATGTACATTATACTGCGCTCCAGTAATAATGCATCATAGGATTGAGAGGTTATGATGTTATTTCACTGAGGCAGACTGGCCACGAGTGTCACAATCGTAAACCGCTCCTCTTAAGCCCTTCCTTGCTCTGTACTGATCCCCTGCACCTGCCTCCGGTTCTTCCCCCTCATGCTATAAAAGCCAGACGTTCCTGCCTATCGGGGCTCAGCTTTGGAAGATGGACATCCAGAAGCCCATCTACCTGCGAGTCTAGGAGCGTCCTGACCTACCGAGTCTGAGATTAGGGAGCGTCTGGTCCTGTCACCCCCATTTATTGCCCCGACCCTCCTCCAGATCCCACTCTGGCTTTTAACTCTGTTTGTCTATCAGGATGGATTACCTGTTCTTAGACATTTGCTACACTCCTGGATTTGCCTCGGACTCCCTTGGACTGTTTGCATTGGCCACACCTCCCACGAACACCAGCGCAGCATGGACACACCCCCTGTTTTCCTTCCAGACCCTTGCATGCCTTTTTCCCCATGTTTTCTTCACTTTTTCCCCAGATTGTGTTGTCTGCATAGGGTCCTGAAAGAACACTTCGTGACAACAGGAAGTTTAGGGAAATGCAATACCATGTCGTTTACATACACACAATATTTATTTTTCCTGTAGCGCTAATAAGCTTCTGTACTAATTAGAGGCAAAATAAATCAGATAAACATGACCTGATAATTTCTCAGTTTTGGTCCGTTTGCTGCACACAAAGGGAGAAACAGTGCCTTCTGCTTGAGCTGGATGCCCTGGTTGCACTGTGGTTAATTCCACCACATTCCACCACAATTATTACTATAGGAGTACAGTAACATAGTACTAATTGTTTGCATTTCTATGGAGCTTTTTCTACAGTATTTTAATATCTCAAAGTACTTTACACATAGTAGTGGACCCACATCACCCCCTGCTGAAGAGCAGCACCCACCTGGGTGAGACAGAGCAGTCATTGCCTGCCAGCAGGGGCTTGAAAGCCTACTTCTCCAGCTGAATTAAGAGAGAACCTATAGAAAGGCCTGGTTTTTCAAGCCCAGGCTACAAGTGCTGCTAATGTAATGCATGCACAATTTGCTGTGAGCCGCGGCAAGCCAGTGGATTTGCAGAGCAGATCTATTCTACACTTTTTTAAATCTGAACCTACGCACAGATTTCATACTGACTTTGGGTATTGCTCTCGCTCTGTGGCTAAAAGAAGAGCAGGCAGCTCTGTGACATTATGATGCCGAATGATGAATTGTAGAGGCTGTTTCAACCCACCCCAACCACCACAATCCACTCCCAGAGATTAAACAGAAATGGACAATTTCCACAAAACAGAATAGGATTATATATGGAATCTTTTTTTAACCATGTTTGCTATCAGAATTCTAACATTAAAAAAACAATTGCTGACATTTTTCCACAAAAAGAGTTGAAAACCGCATATGTTTTATGTAGAGTATACTATGAGTACCACTTCTGTTAATACACAAAATATAGGAGTGTTGGAGTAAATAATTAGGTCAGTTGTACTGTGATCACATACTGTAATAGAGCTGACAACAATACCCCACCCAATAAGAGTAATTATGCATCCCTAATATTGTAGAGGTCTAGCAAATGTCATACTGTACTGTATGTCAGACTGCTCATTCAGCTATACTGTAGATTCATGCTAATTAGTGAACCAAGAACTGTTTGTCATTTAAAGCATGTTACGAGGGGGAAACCTTCTAATCAGAACAGAATATAAGATTACCAGGGTTGTTAGTAACAGTAATTAACTTAAGCCCTCATTTAAGCTAAAATAACTTTTCATTTTCTCTCCATAAAATTGTAGTAAAATCCAGCATTGTGTATTAAACTAAATGCTTTCTGAAGTGCATGATGTTAGAAGACTAATGAAAAACATTCATGTAATGTACTTTATTTTCACCTCTTAGACTTGATTTAGGAGGTTCTTGCTCTGAGTGCAAATACAGTGTATTCAAACTATATTACACAGTATGGATTGCAGTACAAAGTATCTGAATATTATTGTCTCCTTCCTTTTTTCCACAATTCATTAAATGACTGTTGTACTGTGCAGTTAACTGAATCAATCTTTAGACTTAGATACTATAGTCACAAATACAGCACTATACTATAGCCAGCAGACATATCACCCTGCAACTCACAACTGGCAACCTACTGAAGATAAGCAGGTATGAGCCTGGTCAGTACCTGGATGGGAGATCTCTTGGGAAAAATTAAGGTTGCTGCCTGAAGAGGTGTTAGTGGGGCCAGCAGGGGTTGCTCATCCTGCGGTCCATGTGGGTACTAATGCCCCAATATAGTGATGGGGACACTATACTCTAAACAGGCACCGTCCTTTGGATGAGATGTAAAACTGAGGTCCTGACTCTCTGTGGTCATTAAAAATCACAGGGTGTTTCTTGAAAAGAGCGGGGGTATAACCCCGGCGTCCTGGCCAAATTTCCCATCTACAGCTCACAGTGTCATATACTGTAGACCTCCCACAGAGCATTATTGCTGATATTGTTGAGTGTAATTGAGCTGCTGGGACATCTTTTATTTCAAAATCCTTATGCTGACAGTGCACTTTATTTTATTAGCCTTTTCATAGGATTCAGTTGATTCATTATGTTAAATCTAGTGCTGTGTGTATGGGGTTCTTTTTTCGCTTAGACATCCATGTGCCATGTATCACAAGCTCCTTCAGTAGATGTGACTTCTGAAAATGCTCCTTAAAGATGATTTCTTTTGTGTGCACTTTGTGTGACTGCACACCTGACAGCTTTCACAAAACACAAAAGTGGGAGATTTCCTGCGCGATGATAGCTGCTTTTTGAAAACAAGTGAACTTTAAATGCACACCTTGAAGGTTTGTGAGATTTTCTAGCACATTAATACTATATACTTAAGATAACAATACATTAAAAAGTAAGGAGGAAGAAGAGCCAGAGCTCACTGATGCTCTTCTACTTATCTGTGGCAGGTGTACAAGAGCTGACATCAGAATATCAGTTTAACTATAATTCTTGTACCAGAGACTTCTACAGTATGAGTGTTACATGAGCCTTACTTTTCAATTCAACTGGAGAATAATGTTTTAATTTATGCTAATCTAAAAACTGAATTGTACTGTATTTGATGTTCAGCAACTGTTCAACAGTTATAAGCATTGAGTGCATCTATAGTGGAATACTATGTTTTCTGAATACTATGTCCCAATATTTCCAGTCTTTTACTAAAATCCAGTATGACAAAACAAAACGGACCCTTGGACACACAGGAGCATCAAAATCTTGGGCTTTGCATGTTTTTCAATTCCTGGTCTGTAAAGGATGTGTTATAAACACAGGGAACTCACAGCTTACTGCCAGCATGCATTTCTCCTGATGTTAGTCAACTTTCATCAGTGTTGAGTTTCACATGCATACAAATTGCTAGTCAGGAAAACTGGGAGAGCACCAGGGGGTGTTTTGAACAGATAGCTTTTGAAGGGTGATGCTTTCAAACATTTAATAGCTAAACTTCTATAAAATTTTAAGTTTTCAATATCTTATGCTCCAGTGACTTTGATTGTGCTAGAGTGATGCATTTAGCGACTAGCATAGTTTCTCTGGAATCGTAATTACTGTAGCACAGGAGAGAAGCTAAAGAGAAAGCGGTAGCTGGAGAATTTGAATGGCAAGTTGAGATCCCTAAAATTGCCTCTAATTTCACCTATATGCTCAATTTAGCTTGCTGATCAAACAATTATCTTATATTAGGCAAAACGCAGCACAATAGCTGTATGAAGGTAATAGTTTCATTTATTTTAAGAGCAGTTCCTAACGTGGCTTTCTCTATGGAATTTAGTATCGGTACATTATTTGAAAGGCCTGTATAAAAGCTCATAACGACACCCTGATTATATCAACAAAACGGAGACAATGAAACATGTAGCTTTTCATTGTTGGAATCGAATGTACTTTCTCCAAGCCCATCTGTGTTTTTGCCTCAGGACAAAGAGTTATGTGCTGTATCTGCTTTCCTCAGCAACTGAGAATGCTGTAATTAAACTTTGAAAAGGATTAAAGTGAATAAAATACATTGTGTGTGTGTGAGTGTAATATAGAGCCTATAAAATTACACTAAATTTCCCTTGTAGGACA
This sequence comes from Lepisosteus oculatus, assembly GCF_040954835.1. Lineage (NCBI taxonomy): Eukaryota > Metazoa > Chordata > Actinopteri > Semionotiformes > Lepisosteidae > Lepisosteus > Lepisosteus oculatus. The sequence goes on from NC_090699.1 coordinate 50,122,865, forward strand.
AAAAGACTCATATATTGTATTATCGAGCCATCTCCAAATGATTAAGAAATAAAATGGGTAACAAGTCTTTTATTATGCCCCTGATGCCAAGGTACAGGTAATTTGCATTCACAATTTTATTACATTCTAATAAATGGATACTAATGCCGTGGTTGTTCCATGTTCAGGTTTTGGGGCTTAGGATAATGACCAGAAATTATGGATTTAGTCAATCTCTGTGGCACTTCTGGACATTACCTTACAAGCATTTGCTGCTGTTCTGTAGTCATCATCTTGTTTGTTTCATCATCTTGTCTAAGGAAGTAGGGTGTGTACACAATAATTCCCTTCTGTTTATGCTGCCCAGCAATATAATTCCCATTGATGTTTCCCTGTATTGTACAAACTTTGAAACCCCCTTCATAATATTTTTCCCATTATCCTACAGTATACCATATGCTCATATGGTACAGTATATTCCTAGAGTACAGTATATGATTCTCATGCTTGGACAGTGTCGAAAGATTTTGTTGTTGCTATGTTACGTGGGTGTCAGCCTCTTTTTTGGATGGAATCGCTCTTTAATGTTGGCAGATATGGAAACTGTATTTGTGTAACTTTTCTTTCTGATTTTTTTTTTCATTCCTTAACTCATTTTTTCCTATTCAAAGCAAATCCATTAAACAACGACAGATGCCTTCTGACTACTCGCAGCAATATGATGGTATAATAAAGGACTTCCTAATGGTGTGTCTCCTGAATTTTTCCGCAAGAGAACTGGCTGTCCTTAATTGAACTAATTCAGCCCACATAATTAAATCTTTTAATATCACATTGTTTTCAGATGGATGGTAATTTCAGACGCCTTCTACAGTTTTACAAGTGACTGGAAATTTTCAATTTTTTTAGGGATTGAAAATGAAAAGAAAAAATCTGATACATTTAATAATTGCTTACATTACAGACGCAATGAAACAGATGAGAGCTCAGATAAAGAAACAGGCATCGCCGGGTGTGACATATACCCTGTTAGTGTCAACTTACTATAATAAGAGAAAACCATCCACTGGCCTTTTACAAGTGAGGTATTAAATTCAGTCTGTAGACTTGGGATTGTCTATCTATAAATAGGAAACTGTAAAAGCCTGTGTTATTAGTCTGAAATATATCATGGATCAGGTGGGATCTGTAGCACACTTCCTGTGCAAATACCTTTGAAATTGGTCCCAGACTCTGATGGTGAGAGACAAATTGAGCATTACACCTGTCCCAAGACCCTTAAAAACCACTTAACTTCATCTGACAATCATTTTAAACAGCAACTTTTATGGCTGTGTTAATTTGATGAAGGTGACATTAATATATGTGGAGTCATATTTTTGCTGTCAGATGCACCTGTCTTTGTAACTTGCCTTAACCTTTGCCACTCATTTTGATAAAGTGTCTTTTCCCTGACAGCTAAGCTGAGGTAGAGAGAGACATATTTTTCATTTTGTCACTTGCCTGTTTTTTTTTAATACTAGAATGATACTACCCTCAAAGAATCTCTGTTGACCTAAGATAAGAGGACACCAAAATAAAAATGTACCATACAGCAGACTTGCCTAGGAAAAGTGTACAGTATAGTGTGTACAGTATGTCACTCCTTCTCTGATAAGGGAGAAGTCTCAGAATACAGGTTGAGGACTATTGCAATTGCCTTTAAAGTTCTTAAAAATATTTGAAAGAACTGTTTGTGAAGCACTGTTGTGTGATTTTTAGATTTGTATTTCACTGAGTTTAGTTTTTTTAATTTGTTCAGCACAGGCAAGCTCCCGCAAATATTTTTCTAAAGAAATCAAAAATATTGTATTTTTGTATTGAATGTCTTATTCTGTTTCTATTTTTTTATTTGATTCTATATACAGGTACACTGTATGTACTGTATTTTTATCAGTATTTATATATGAATTAACCATTGTTTTATTTAATAAGTTAAATTACTTTTTAAAAACAAAAACTAAAATAAGACAGGGGTTCTTGAATAATTTGTTCAGCATATAACTGCAGCAGTTTCAAAAGTGAGAATGTTTGCGCTTGATGATATACAGGTTGAAAAGATCTCCGACTACACTGAGAATATCATAGTAATGCATCCAGCTTATTCACATCTAAATTACCATAAAATGGAGAAATGGCTTTAGTTAGAATATGTTATTAAGTCCATCAAAGGTCACCATTCATTATTTGAAGTATTTTATTTTGTATTATTTCTTGTTTCATCAGAAGCAACTGCAAGACATAATCCATTTCACACAACTTCTATTTCTAGATATGCATATATTTAAAAGAATTCACATTTTAAACATACCATTTCTTAACATCTAATCCAATTCTCTATGGTGAGATGGAAATGGCAACTTAAGTTAACATTATCTATACTATTCAGATATTATGTTAAACTTCATTTTTTTACAGGGTAAGTTATAAAATGCTTTCAACTTGCCCTGATAGCATTACTTTATAAAGTGATACAGGATTATTCTGAATCATTCTCAAGGAATTTGCTGGACACAAAAAAGAGGAAAAAGGTTAAACATCTTCTTACTAATGCTGCACAGCTTTTCAAAGGAGAAATTCAGATCTACCACGACATGTTGTGTTAATAGTTAATACTGTACTTTAGTATTGAAGCCGGGCGACAGTTTTTCTCATTTCTCTCTGAGCTTGCAGCAATGGAACTGAGGCAATGCTTTATTGAAATTCATGTTATGTGTTGTGTGAAAAAAGAAGTAACTGAACTAGGAGTAAAAAGTAAGAAATTCAAAGAATTTTCATAAATTAGACCATTCAGATTGTTCACTGTTTAAGTGTAAGGTTAATTTTAATAAGTGACTTGCTTGTTTTAGACTGTGTCTTCTCTGCTTTTTGACCCTTCTGAGGGCTGGAAATTGAGAAATGCAATTTGAAATTTACTAATGCAAAAAAAAAAAAGATTTTTTTGTGAACAGTATATATATTGATATATTGTGGTGATAGGGTATGTATTGGTTTACTTACTGTTTAACTGTCAGGGCACTCTAGTTACAATATCAATTAAAAATCAGATTCAAGTACTTGTATGCATGTCAAACCAACAAACTGAACCAAAAAAATGTAGAAAAGTATGACAAATTATTTTCTGTTCTGACCATGTGAACCATTTTTTTATTTTTTCCTACAAATTATAGTTGAGTCCATAAAATTCTTGGAGCTCTTCTTCATTTGTTTTAATAATCTCAGTGAACACCTCTGCCCCAGAAAATATCCATCCGATTTCTGTGAGCCACATCCTGGTATCCCAGAAGTGCCAGGACTGAGAGCATATACTGTACAGTTGCTATCCTCCTGGAAAACACTTTCTGAATAGTAAAATTATAATTCTGCCCATCTCTGTTATATACTGAGATGTGTCCAAAATATTTTTTTTTCTTTAAGGGTTGCTTGTGTGTGTCAAGGGATTGGATTTATGTTGATGGGAAAAGCTGATTGGAAAAGCACTTTTATTTTCAAATAGATCATGTGCCATCACTAAGATAGTAAACTGAAGATTATCTGATGATACCCAAGCACTAAATATTTAGGCTTTTAGAGTAATTTAACTGATAGAACTGCAACAGCAAACACAACAATATGTGGGATTTTACAACTCTTTCTGTTTGTCAACATGTTGTAAACACCTGCTGAGGAATCACACATCAGAGCCACAAAACTATCTGACAGCTGAACTGCAAATTATGGCGCTGGCACTTTGGAACGCTCCATGAATGTCACACGAGACTGACTCTAAACATTTTCCCAGGACTGCTGGCATCCTGCTTTGTCCATGGAATGCATGAGGCAGAGCAAAGGTTAATGATCATTAATCGGACTCCATTAATTAGTAATGGAACATCTTGAGTCCCTAATTAGGTCCAAATGTTGAAGAGCAATGTCATAAAACTGGAAGATAATAAACTGGAGGGTGTGCATTATCATGCACTATAACACATCATGATTTGTTATGGTGCTTAATATTGTCTCTGGTGAGATGAAAAGTGTGATGCATATTAATAGTAACCAAGTGTCCAACCATTCTTTTTTTGCCAGTTTCTGAAGTGTGCGAAGTCATTCAGTAGACACTACTGTAACAATTAATCGTTAGTTATTGAGAGGGCAAAATAAATCTACTGTACTTGATCAGGTTGTTTTCCCATTTCTTAATGTTGCTGATAAAAGAGAAGCAAGGTAGAAAGATTGTGCATATCTTAACAATCTAGTAAGATGAAAGGTACAGTAGCTGGAGGTATTTAAAAGAAAATCTGAAAGTGCCAAAAAAGCATGCAGCACTCCATAATATCCTTGCGATTTTAGACTTTATTAAATTGATTAGGATTTTTTCATCCAATGGAAAAACCTCTGTCCTTCTTGACAAACAGCACACATTATGCTGTATGTTGATTGAATTTTTTGTCCTGTTGCACTTCATAAATATAATGCTTGGTACAGTAACTGGAGATCCAGCAAATACAATATAAATGGACAACCCAATCATCAAATTCAAAGCCCAGCAAGGAAACGGGAGTGTATGATTTAATTGGAGCATCATTTTCCACTTTTACTGCACATTTACTGCAATAAGGGTCTCTGCCAGGATATGTTCTGGATATGTGTTCATACAGTAGATCGCTTCCAAAATGAATTTCAGTCCTTTATGGGTTAAGAAAACATTTTACTCATATCCATTTTGATGCAGTGGTTCTATTCACACATATAAGCTCATGATTTATTTAGAGGACATTTTGTCAAGGTCTGACTTGGCTTTAAAAATAACACCTGCCTTCCACGTAGCTGAACATTTTTTTTTATTTAAAACTTTATTGATTATCACCTTAAAATATTTTTGCTCCGATGAGTCTTTTACAAGGACATCCCAGAATCCTGTCCTGGAAGCTCAGCTTTAATCAATCCTCATGCCACCACTGGATTTTGATCCTGCTCATCACTCAATACAAAGCTTGAGTCCCTGACACTGTCAAACCTTTTAAAACCAAGGGGCTCTAACTGCGAGCTGTCCCATTTGTGACTCATACGTTCAGAATAAATGTGTTTACTTCCTTGCTGATTATTTCATGGACTGTTAAAGTATTTAAATGGATTGCTCGGAGATGTCATTTTGTATGATGTGTCTTGCTGTTACTGCTTTCTGAAGAGGCAGTTAAAGGCACATTTGGAAGCAGCAGGTGGTTTACATCACAAAGGCAGAGTGAGGCTAAATTATGCCACACAGGGAACAAAAGAAGTGGCAAGGCTCCTTATAACAACAGTTGCGTACAGGATATTTACAGGACAACAAAATATGAACATACTCTAATGTCTAACACTGGATTTAACAACCTGTACAGGGCAAAAGACTAGGGAAGCTGTTTCACCTGAATGTAGCTAAAGTGATACTAACAAACAGTACATCTGGACTCAGTAGGGTGACAACTGTAAATTAGTAGTTTCTCAAGGGTACAGCTAGAGGTAGAGAAATAAATATAAAACTTACTGTTGATCTACCTGCACCATACAGAATATCCAAAAATGCATACACATAAAAAACATTAAGCATAATTTATTTTTTTACTTGTATTTTATTGTTCTGTTCACCTTATTTCCTGGTAAAAGGTTGGTGATTTTAAATGTTATAATATTTCATTACTAAAAAGTGGCATCCTACTGTTTTGGGGTCAAAATGAAACAGCAATTTTATGTATTTTTTAGTTCAGCACTATTATATATGATTGTATTCAATTTAAAATGATCTGTGAAGTAGAGGCTTTATTTTACACTTTTTTATGTCTTGTGGATTCAACATAAAAAAACAAAATTATTATCTCTTAAAAGAAATCAGTTGCTCTAGAACAACCCTTGAAACTAGCAACTGGTTGGCATAGGTATCATAATTTCACACACCAAATCAAATCAGAAGGATTTTCATGTCACAGCCCATGCCTGATTGACAACAGTGAATATCTTTCTCATGTTTTAATCACCATTATTAAACTCTAGCTCATCACTACCATGGCATTCATAGAGCCACTCAAAATAATAATCACACACATCAAAGGCAAGAGAAAATGATAAATAATAAATAATAATACCAAAAAAATAAGAAAAACTGGCTTTCTTAATGTTTGCCCAAAGTCAACCCACCCACTCCTTGTAAATACATGAAAACAACAAGAAGCTTTCTCTAGTACTCGTGTTATTAAGAGGAGCTTGTAATTACATCAAGCTCCTTTCCAGTCGACCTCAGCTGCAGCTGGAGAAAAATGAGTTTTACAATGTCCCCAGCTTTCCATCAGAAATCTATTGATTGTGTTTGTGTGCAACTTATTGGGCACCAGTGGGAGCCTACCTTGTCTTATTGATATTGATCACCCTTTTAGTAAAATTACAGGTTTACTACTCTCTGAAGCAGTCAGTTTATGACAGGCTTCATTACAGAGGGATAATCATATGTAAATGTAATGCTTACTATACCAGAATCATAGCATTCAAGTGAAACTCAGGACATTTGTTTTGCTATGCTTTTCCACACAAGTTTATATGTTTTCTGTGCATCCAATAAAATTGTGCAGGATAAAGCCATATAAGGGATTTCTATACATAATATAAGAAAGCTAAAAACATTACAGACTATTAAGTACACCTATTAATGGAAATATGGATATAGGGATATGGAAATATGCAGAGTTTAGTATTTTAAAGCATATTAGGGAGTTGTAAAGAAAACATGAGGAGAGTAGACATTGTAGATCATAAACTTAATGAATATTTATTATTTATTAATGAATGACATTACAGATCATTAAGCAGTGTTTTTGATGAAGAAAACAATGTAACATTTTAATTTCTAACAAATCATCAAAGAAACAAATTAAACTCATTTTTTGTCTGTGCTTTTGTAACCTTTATCATTTTGTGAGAGTGAAATTTTCTAGGGTTCTGAAAGAATCAAGCAGTCATTTCTTCTCTTGAAACTAAAACTTGCAACACTATGTGCTTGATGCGCTTTACTAACCCATAGAGGCTTAAAGTAATGCTATAATTACTTTGATAATTCTTTCTAACTATTCTTACCAAAGTAATAACAGGTACATACTGTATGTGTTCACTAAAATAATATTTGTCATATTAGAGGTCATAATGTAAGTAAGTACAGTAGCTGCGTCAGCATGCATGGACTGCAAAGGAACAAGTAAAAGAGAAGAAAAGAAACATTACATTTTGGCTGTGGAGCCTTCTTCAGACAAAAAGTTGTGTTTCTTTTCTTCTCTTGTCAGCATGGAATAAACCTTTACTTGTTCCTTTGAGGTCATAATGTACAGTATTTTGATTAGGGATAGCATGAGAGTTGGTACAATAGCTCATGATTACTGGTAAACAGTAAAAGTTATGTCATTTGAATAAATGAGTATAAAATGTACCAATGCCATTATACAGATCTACTGTAAGATAGCCTCAGGTATTTACACTGTCTGTATAAGACCATGTTCAAATAAAGCATTACCACTACACAAATTCCCTAAAAAATGTTCTTAAGTCGTAACTTACAATATGATTAAAACGTGGATGGAAATTCACAGGTGTTTTCTGTAATTACAAAAAAACATGGAAAATGAGCAATGAGGCTCACAACTATAAAAGACAAATAGTTTGTAAAAGATGTGTAAACTTTATGATGTATAATGATTAGCCCAATGTAGACTCCTCATGCTCCAGTCTCTGAGGGGCTCTAAACTGTAGCAAATGGTATTTTGTAACCTACAGTATGTTGGCCCAGCGATCTGCGACAGAACATGGAGATGAATATAAATGGAAGTAAAACAAATCTGAATAGATTTGTAAGCAAGCAATATAACACACCCAGTTCAATTTCAAGCCACAGATCTGTGAAGAGCATGTCTGAAACAGATGGAATCTTCTCCTCTCAATCTTGTCAGCTGCACTCATATTTCATTAGGAAACAGGCTCTCTGTGCCTGTTTTCTTCATAGGAAAACTGGATGCAAATAGCAGAAGGCAGATAGGGATGTATCCAATGTATCTTTAGGATGGTTTATCTAATGGAGTCATTATAAAGGATAGATTTATGACAGTCTAATCAGTGAAACCTCATTCCCCAATGTATACATTTCTCCCTAAGGGAATTTTAAACTAACTCTTTCGCGTTTTTCCTCCTATTTTAGGAACAAAGGTGGCATCACTTGAGATATGACTGACTCCTGTAATTATAAGGGACATCAAGATAGGCTTCATAATAGCACATGCTTCACTAAATGATGCTGATCTCTTCATATTCTGCTTTCCCTGTTCATGGGAAAACAGTAACTGTAGAGCAGTGCACTTTTAGTTTTCCAGCAGTGATTTGGTTTGGTTCAGTCCTTCGCATTCAGTAAAACAAATCAAATTGCTCTTCAAAATAAAAATTGTGCAAAAGAATTCCTGCTGCTCTCACTTAGCACATTACTGTACTGTACATACACTGTAGGAGTTCATCAGGATTTTATCCTCCAGAGAAGATGCCCAGCATTAGCAGAACCAACACATACAAGGTTGACTTTGGGTAGGTCAACAGTTTGGGGGAGGTCTGTAATTTTCTCGATTTCAAGAATTCCAACCAAATAAAACACAACAGCACATACTGACAGACAAGCTTATTATAAGCACCCTGCGGCAGTTTTAATAGCCTACAATACTTTCTAATACTTTTCAGACATTATTAGCAGTTAGTTACTGGGTAAAATTTGTTCAGCTTTTAGCACTAGTATTTATTTCTGCAAGTGTTTTGACCTTGAAAGTTGCTTTGTTTAAAATATGTCTTTCCACAGCTTTATCTTTCACAATTTGCAAAAAAAGAAACAGTTTCACACCTCAGAGTACTTTAGACAGTCGGTAACAATAAAATGGATAGAGAGAAAGGTAACAGAGTGTTTAACGTTAAGCAAAAAAATTGCTTTGTTCAACAAAGGCTACTCAGAAATGCAGTGAAGCTTTTATAGAGTTAAGGATTCTTTATTTCTATTGAATGCTTTATTTTCCCCAAAGTTATAAGTCAATCTTTGCCTGAGGATCACAGTTATTTTTAAAGATCTTTATACCCTTTACATGAACTTATTTTTTTCCCTTTTCTGGTGCTAGTTCATTTTATGGCCTTTGTATTCTAAAAAGTATGTTCTGATATGTTGAAAATGCTAGAGAATCCTCCTGCTAAATCTCTTCTTTTGACTTATCCCTGCAGCACAGATATACTGTAAGAATTATTCTCCAGTCGAAAACTGTACATTTGGGTTGTATATGGTATGGTCTCTTCTCTGTTACAATGTTTTTTTTTTACTAATACTGGATGTGCTTTGCTTGTACTTGAGATATCTCAAGTGAAATCAATAAGTTTGCTGTTGTGTCTTTATCATTAATGTGACAGTGCAAAACGAAATTCATTCTGAATTTAAATTGAACTACAAATCATCTAAATCATGAAAAGCAAATCATGAATATTGCATAACTGTTTAAAGAATATAACCAGAATAATACTCATTTTGCAGCTGAAAGGTATTTCAGACTGTTTCAAATGTTGTCAGAAGTGATGCATTTCACTGTTCTTAACTGCTTTCAGTCCCTTACATTATATCCTCGGCTATGAAATCATAAATATAATTTTTTTCTTTATTTGAAACATTTTGAGAGGCATTGTCATCAGTAGTTTAGAACAACTCTTGACAGGATGAGGAAATTAGCTATTCTGAACAAGACATACAATCAGCTGTAATTTAAGGAAGAAATTTCTCATGTATCATTGAAGTGCTAGATTTGTTTTTTTTTCTTTAAAATAAATCTTTGATATCATTAGACAGAAATTGTACTGTTTATTAAGTCTGAGTGACAGCACATGTAATATCAGCACTCCAGTGCACTGAAGCTTTAATAATTATTGCAGCCCACCCATGTGAACAAATGTCACATTAAATGTTATATTGGGAGAAATTACAGGCATTATACATTGAACATATTTCTTAAATGCATTAGTTGTCTGCTCAAACAGCTTAAAAGTTAGCACTTTGCCTTCAACAGCTCACTTTGAACTAAAAATGAATGTCCCTGTCCTAAGTTTTAAAGTCACAAACTCTTTGCAATTACAAAACTATGAGTAAGCCTAGATCTCTTCAGACTTCTGAGCAATAAAACACCAATATGTTTGCAGATCAGCACCCTGTTCTACAAACGATACTATATGAAAGTACAATTAAATACTAAACATTAGATTCAGGCATACCCTGCAGCTCTCAATTGGGTACCCACTGAAGCCAAGCAGGGTTGAGCCTGGTCAGTACCTGGATGGGAGTCCTCCTGGGAAGCTATGGTTGCTGCTGAAAGTGGTGCTAGTGGGACCAGTGGGGTGCGCCCACCCTGCAGTCTGTGTGGGTCCTAATGCCCTGGTGTAGTGGCGGGGACACTATACTGTAGTGGTCACCATCTTTCGGATGAGACGTTCAACCAAGGTCCTGACTCTCATTGTTCATTACAGATCCCCAGACATTTCTTCATAAGAGTAGGGAGTTGTCCCAGTGTCCGGGCCAAATTTTTCCCCTCGTCCTTTACCGTGGCCTCCAAATTGTCCCCATGTATGATTGGCTTGCACCTGCCCTGCAATGGACTGGCGTCCTGTCCAGGGTGTACCCTGCCTTGTGCTTGCTGCTTGCCGGGTCAGTCTTCCCGCAACACTGTATGGTATAAAGTGGTTTGGTAAATGATGATGATGACATTAGGTCCAGGAGACGCAATTAATTAACCACAAGTAGATTTGGAACTGAAGAGAGGTGGTTTTTAAAGAAAATCTGATGTACTATCACATTCTTTTTAAGGTTCTTGATTGTTAAACATCAAGAACACAAATGTTTTCTTAATGGCCTGACCTTGCCTGGCACTTTCTTCTTGTGTCATTCTGTTGTAGTGTAATAGTGGTTGTGGTTGAGTTCCACATGGCCTGGTAAGCCTAGCTTTAGCAGTTTTCCTACAGCAGATGAAGGATGCCATGTTTACTCTCTCTCTTTCTCTCCTCTGACTCTTGTCTTCCTGTAACAGGCATCTTCAAATTATTTGTCAGTGGGGATATACTGTAAATATTGGATGTAATTTTTAGACTAACCACAAGGGAAAACTTTAACCAGGCTTCAGATAATAATAATAATTATAATTGCTTACACTTATATGTGGCAGGATGACGACAGGAGAAGATACTGAGAAAAAGATGGTGATTAAGATCTGACAGGATTGAAGATAAATGCAGGTTTCAGGGCAGATGCAGACAAGGGGGTTGCGCCATCGTACGGAAATTTGTGGGGAACCGTACCACTGGTCTGCTACAGTATGTAGGAGACTGGTTACTGATAGGGAGAACAGGTTCAGGACAGACTAGGAATCTTAATAATAATAATAATTGCTTACACTTATATAGCGCTTTTCTGGACACTCCACTCAAAGCGCTTTACAGGTAATGGGAACTCCCCTCCACCACCACCAATGTGCAGCATCCACCTGGATGATGTGACGGCAGCCATAGTGCGCCAGAACGCTCACCACACATCAGGTATCAGTGGGGAGGAGAGCAGAGTAATGAAGCCAAATCATAAATGGGGATTATTAGGAGGCCATGATTGGTAAGGGCCAATGGGGAATTTGGCCAGGACGCTGGGGTTACACCCCTACTCTTTTCGAGAAACGCCCTGTGAGTTTTAATGACCACAGAGACCACAGAGACCTCTGTGTCCTCTGTGTATATACACCTCTGTGTATATATAATAATTTTAATATATACTGTAATAATATATAACATCTAATAATTAATATAGTCTAATAATTTCAATGAGCAGTCAATATCCCGACTAAGACAGCTACCCAGTGATGTTGCTCTGTTGTATCTATTCCTCATTCTGGTATTGGCCTTTAGTAGAACCTGTACAGATACTTGCTGTCTTAGCAATAGCTTGCAGTGATTATAGTTAAAAGTCTCTGTAAAGCTCACAACCAGACTACAGATTATAAAAGAGCCGGAGACGTGCATTAGACATACTGTATGTACATCAGGACCATTTCTGCAGCACTTCTGGAAAATATACCAATTTTGTTTTTGAGATTACTTTAATTCTTAGAAGAGTGAAGCCACACAGAACACAAAAGTACTCCACCTCTGCTCTGATTCTTGTAATAGAAATGCACTGAATGTATTGGTGATATATTAAAAAGAAAAAACAGGTTGAATAGATACATTCAGAGCTAAATTAATTAACTTAGTCTCTGGCTTCTTCTAAGGATGAGGAAAACAGTATGATGTTCTCATTTTATGGTACCCACAGGACAATTTGTAAGTATACCATTTCTGTAGCATTGAATTTATTGTGAATTGTCTAAAAAATAAAGACGTTTATATTAAACAAATAAATTACCCATTATATTTAATATTCTCTACTAAGCATATGGATGAAGCTGTCACAGACAAACAGCTCTCTACAATGTACAGTACTTACAGTACAGGTGACTAGTCTGTCAAGGAAATATGCTAGAGAGAATGAAAAAGCAAATATTTGCTTTGCCAGGGTAACTTTTGTTCCAAGCACTTATTTATGTATAGTATAGTATTCTACTAGATAACACATTGAAATAATGGCAACAAATTAATACAGTATTTCAGATAAATAGCACAGTAAAAAAAACACTGCAGTACCTAGTTTTTTTAATTTACAGTAGTCCCACTTACGTATAGTACTACAGTATATACTATGGACTCACTGGCTCAAAATGCCAAAATCTCCCAGAAGAGTCAACTTTTGAGACATGCAATGTGTGGCTTGAGGTGCATTAACCATTAACCTTATCTGACCAGAATGATTCCCACATCTTAATCCTTTTGTAAGCAGGTAAAGACAGTGGCAGATGCAGTAGAGTTCAATCACAAATACCATTGCCCTCATCAGAACCACAACTGATCCTCCTGGTGATCCCAGGAGAAGACTGGAATGAGACTGGGCTACAAGTATTTCAGCACCTTGTAGCCTTGTAGAACACAGGTCTGATGCAGATCAACCTGTCCGTGCTACTCATAGAGACCCAGCATGTCTACAGGTGGGAGATCCTAATGTTTTCTGTTTGCTGTGTATATCCCTTAATGTGCCTCCGCAGTTTCTCGGTGTGGAAGCATGAAGATTGCCTTCCCTGTTGTCAAGGTTCCCTCTGTAGTACTAGTGTGCACATTTATCACACCACCAGAGCTATAGAGCCCATTTATCACACTATGTAAGATCAGAACAATTGACAATTGACCTTTGATTAGGAAGTTTAAAAGCAAATAGGTCTGCCGAGATAAGTGGATTTTAACCAGCAAATCTAAAAAATAAGTAAGATACAAGTAACTCTGCTACTTAAGGGCAGCATGTTTTGTAAGGCATTATAGAGATATATTTCTACAGCAATTACTTGAACTGACTCAGAATTTATACATCCAGGGATAAAAGAAGCTATAGGTATTGCTACAGATACACACTCTACAGTACTTGTATTTTTCAAAGCTTTTTTAAAATCCTGTGTTTCTTTTTTTATTGAAGTTTTATGAACTCCACACTACAGTAATTCTATACACCAAGCTGCAAATGTAAAAATTGCTGTCTCCCTTTTTCCTCTTTAAAAGCCAAAAAGGCATATTTGCAAAATCCTACACACACAGAGCTGAAGGAGCAAAATTATCCCACGCATAATTTCGTATTATATAATTTTATTTTTTATTTAGTGTTTGATGACAGCTTATTTCCATTAAAAATTAAAATAGATAGAACTTGTGAATGGCATGGTGGCCTGGCAATTAGCTTTATGGTTCTGGGTTTGATTCAAGCCTCGAGCAGCTTCTGTGGAGAGTTTGCATGTACCCCTTGTGCCCTTATTGTTTTGTACAGGTGCGCCAGTTTCTACCCATTAAAATATTGACCTGTTCAGCTGGTGTCTCTAAGTCTCCTCCAGAATGCCCAATGGTGTGTGACCTGCAACGAAGTAGTGCTTCAGCGTGTAGACCTGCCAAATGAGCTAAGCTTTAATTAAAAGATTAAGTTGGGCTTGGTCAGTTTTAGCATGGGAGACCACTAAGGAAACCAGTAAATGGTGTTGTTGAACAAGTAGATGGCACTCTTCCCTCTGACCAAAATTTCTTGACCAATGCCCCATTCATTATGGTGACCGGGGACACCGTACCTGTAGGAGGCGGTGTTTTTGGAGTGGCACATTAAACCAAGATCGTTAAAGGTCCAATTGGGTGTTAATCTAGGTCTCCAATCTACAGTATGTTCTATTTTAAGCTTGTACAAACTGGACTTTCTATAGTTTCTCCTTAATGAAATTGAAAAGCAATTTACATTTCCATACTTGACCTTCTGTGTTGTGGGTGCTTTATTTCAGTGGTAGATCTTTTCAAATCATTGGCTTCAGAACTTCAAGGAATTCATACAGTAGGTAGGTACAGCACACATGTACCTTGAAACTAGATCCAGCTCTTGGCAGTGAGAGGGCAATTTGCCCAGAATGGTTACTTGGCTGAGCATTTGCCTTTAGAAAAGCTAGAAATTAGGTCACTTCCCTTGTATTGCTTAATGCTAATGGAGAATAAATAATTAAGCAGATTAAGTAAAAAATTATATATTGTTGAATACTGCAGTGAAGAAAATTGCAGAAGCCTTTCATAGTGCTTTTGCCAACTAATACAACACAGTACAGGCTATGCTCCAAACCTTACATTTCTGAAATGTATTTACTGTACATTACTGATAGATTCAAATACTTCTTTTCTGCTTTAGAGCATTGCTATTATCTCCACTACCACCATCATCATCCATATATATATCTGTATCAGTGGCCTTTAACCAACATCCAGAAAAACTGCTATTCTTTCATCTCATTAATCAAAGACGTCTGTGCAGCTCCATGCAGCTGCTTGAGCAGATGCTGAGAATGAAACTGTAAAATGTGATTGTTCCACAGAAAGTGAAGGAATTGTTGAAATGGCTCATAGTGTAAATCTTAAATCTTCTTATCTACTGGAAAAACACTTTTTACAGCCTTTTTTACTGTAATTAGAATGCGTAATAGAGTGATGTGTTAATCGGAGCAAGAATATATACATCCTTGAATTTCACAGCATCCAGTACAGAATGGCCCTCTCTGTCTACTCATCCATCTGTCCATATACTGTATCACTATGAACAGTAAGTATACATACAGTAATAACAGGAAAACAGCATTCAGCACAGACTGGCCCTCTGTCTACCCATCCTTCTGTATATACAGTACAGTACATTTGTCCATATATGTCTATATACTGTACAGCACATCATGTACTGTATACTGTATATAATAACAGTAACACAGAATTCAGCAAAAACAGATCCTCTCTGTCTGCTGGTCCATCCGTACATCCATCTGTCCATATATGTCTATATTATGCACAGTACGTATACAGTATATGACATATATCATTAGTAAAGTACATGCACAGTGTATCTAAAATGGACAGAAGCCCATCACAGAGCCATGGGGAAAAGGGTTAATTTATAATAGAACAGATAATCCAAACAAGACAACACGACTTTGAGAAGAGGGAGGAATCCATTGCACCTGGCAAGCATTCATGCAAAACACTGGAAGAACATGGAAATCCCATACAGACAGGCATCTTTTTCAGGATCAAACCCAGGAGCCTCGAGCTGTGATACTGTGATACCGTGATACCACGCTGCTTGCAAAATGATGTTTGATGTTTAAGTTAGAACAGGAGAGCAATTCTCTCACCCTGTTGTTTGGGAATCAAGGAGCAGACGATGAAATGTATTTGTCTTTTGCTTTCCTATGTGTGTCATGACCCCTATAGAATTTAAATTACAGTACAGAACATTTGATTGATAGGAAAGAGTCTGATCTGTCAGCCTCCAGAGGGCCATCCTTTCCCGTTGTCCCACAAAGCAATCAGGTTTGACAAAATTAAAAAGAAGGGGTCAGGTTTTCTCATAGTCCTGAATCATTTCATGGCCAGAACCAATAGTTATTTTATATTTGCTCTTTGCCTGATGTAAGATCTTTTGATGAGTTATTTTGTGACCATACAAATCGACAGGTATAGATAAATTAAATGTCAAAAAGAACATAGTTTTGAGGCATATATTATAATAAAAGCATTGTTACTTTTATTTGTCAAAAGCAGAGTTTTTTCAGTAGTCAAATGGTATTTCTCCACCATTAATGTCAATTCACAGTTGTCTTTCAGTAAGCTGAAAAGTTTAGCTTTTAGTTAAGATGCTTGAAGGCCTAACCCTTTTAGACCATGAGCTCCCAATTTAAACAATTTAAATGACGGAGGAGTCTTGCTTCTGTATATACTGTACTGTTCACTACACTCACTGCAGTGGTATGTTAGTGAAAAGTGGTATTGATAGAAGATGATAAACTAGCACTTTCTACAGGGTTTCAGGAGTCCCATTAAAACCCTGTAATGATTTGTTTCATCCAGAACTCACAGTAGCATTCATAATGCAAAAACAATGTTAATGACTGTGTTTCCTCTTCTACCCTCTATTAATATCCTATGGTCTTTCTTTTAGCTTTGGTGATATGATTTGAAGATGAAAGAATTGAATAGAAAGGTGTTACTTTTAGGTGGATTGACAGGAACATTTCTGTATAGCTGGAGACAGACATTTGTCTCAAAGCATCCGCAAAACACACCCCTACTTTAGCCATTTATTTTTACATTGCAGTTCAACTTCCACTAAAAATATTTATATAGAAAGACAGATGGATACTTACAGTAGATGAATACAATGTATGCAATGAATATTAATCAGTTCTTTGTTCAAGCACAAAGCTAGAGGAGATACATTTCTTGTCAACGACAGCCACAGACAGTTGTTTTGCCCTTTTTAGAGCTCAGCAGCATGGTATGGCTGATGTTGGCCAATGATTCACGCATAATTACCGCATGTATTTTAGAAATCTTTCTACTTTAAAGGATACATTAGTAAAGACTGCCACCCTGACCTGGTGTTCATTTTAAGGTCACAGGCATGCTGAATTAAGTCCACTGGTTTGATTTTTTATTGATATGTTTGTTTGCTTCTGATAGAAAGTAGACACTATTATTTAACTGGAAAGAAAAAGCATGTGTAGGGGAAAAAAGACAGTGAATAGCACTGGACTGGAGCAATGGCTTAAAGAACGTGCTTTGCAAGCCCAGTACATGAAACAGTTATGGTAGTCCTTGGATGAAATAGATCAATGGAGGAGCAATACATCAGGAAGGAGGCGAAAACAGCAAATAAAAGCAACAGGGGAAGATATCACAACAGAAGTGCAGAGATACAACAGAGAAGACCACAGCAAACATGTAGATAGCAGATAATGGATGGAACCGAGAAAAACCGAGCGTGGGAAGATTATCAAAAGAACATGAAACAACACTGGATAGTTTACTCAGAAACTATTTTCATGGACAGTAATGTGTCAAAAAGAAAAACAAAAATGTTTAATGACACAATAGGGGAAAAAATGCAAGCAAGACATGGCCAGGACTGTAGAAAGCATTCTGATGAGATCAGTTCAACTTTTGTAATGGAATCAGAAATCATAAAAGCATTAGCCATCTAGAAATAAAAAACAGCTAAGTGATACCTGAGTAATATTTTACCCTGCTTTTTACTTTGCAGTTCCATTAAAAATAAAAAATGCCCTAAAGTAACCCATTCATGATAGACTTGAATATAAATGTACATTGGAAATATGTTTTTAAAATAATTTGAAAAATTCAACACATTAGAGACCTTAAGAGGGAATGACCCTCATACAGTGTAGAGAAAAATGCACAAATCTGACTTTGGACATCTTTATTGAAGCAGTCATTGAAAAAATACCAAGACACATGTTTTTGAAAAGAAAAACATAAAGCTAAAGACATTTGAACAGCTCATTATATACTTTTAATAGTATATGCTAAAAAATGTTTTCTACCAATGTTCTGCATGTAGAAGGGTTTAAATCAGAGGTCCAAGGACAAGTTGTGAAAGATTATGTGAAGTGGCCTCCGGCTTCCTGACAGCTAATGTCAAAATATCATCAACTAACAATGTGGAACAGAAAGAGAAGGACAGAGCAGCTCAATTGCTTTCTGCCGAAGGCAGTCTATACTTAGGAGCACTGGACCTGAGTCCCACATACAGTATACTGACCATGAAGACAACATGACCTGCTGTCTCAGAGACAGGATCTTTGAGGCCAATTCTCAGACTTATGCTACTAACTCTACCAAACATAACTCTGCGTAAGGCTGTGTCTGTCAAATTGAATAAAGACAAAAACGGCTGGATATGGCTCCTCATGAGTTCTCCTTTGACGCTTTTCAGTAAGATAACCAAATTATCCTGAAGAACCTGATTTTCTGAGAGCAGTTTGCTAACAAACTGAAAATAGTGGAGGAATTTAACATTTATCTTAGAGAGAGATACAGTGCCACACTGGAGTGGCTTAAAACCAAAAAGCTTAATGTCCTAGAGTGGCCCGTCAAAGCCCAGACCTCAATCCAATGAAGCATCCGTGGAATTACTAAAAAATTGCTGTTCACAAATGGTCCCCATCCAACTTGATGGAGCTTGAGCAATTTTACCAAGAAGAATGGTCAAACAATCAAATTTCTGTAACGGCCGTCCAAAGGGACTAACCGTGGAGAGCAGGAGAGCGGAAAAAGACCCATATGCGTAGAGGCAGAACGGGAAAAAGGCCCGGGCTCGTTCGTGCAAAGAGTTCAGGAGTGCCATATAGAAACCTATGCCCTCAGGTAGCGGACATGGGGCGACCTGGTGCTAGGCGGGTCTCAGGACATCCGAACTTCAATGCTGAGTGAGGGCAGAGTGCAAGACCCAGAAATATACAGTATAGCCCAAGGGAAAGAGAGGGACCGGAAGGAGAGCAGGTAGGAAACTAGGGACAGGACAGAGAAGGAGCGCCCACTGGCTGCAGAGGGCGTGACAGTTTCAAGATGTGTAACGCTGATAGAGACTTACCCAAAGAGACTCACAGCTGAAATTGATGCCAAAGGTGGTCCTACCAAGTATGATCTGTTTTATATTTAAAATTAACTTAGTAAAATATCTGGATTTGTTTTCACTTTGACATTATAGAGTACATTGTGTTGATGAGTGGCAAACATTCTCAGTTAAATGCATCATGGTTCCATGCTGTAATACAATAAAATGTGAAAAAGTCAAAGGGGGGTGTAGACTTTCTATGGGCACGGAACAGATATAATCGTTTATTACCATTTTTAAGCATTCTGTCCTGTCCTATGATCCACTAGCTTACATTATATGGAAGTGCGAAATAACTTTTGCACAAGTTGCTCGCACCTATTAATGAAATGCAACACCTGCCCTTTAAAAAGTCAAGTTTGTTCTTTGACATTGTTCTTTCCTTCAATCGGGTAAATGGTACTTTTTTTGCTTCTTCACCCGCTGAATCTGTATTCCCACAGACATTTTTTTTACCTTATGTTTTAGCTTCTGTCTGCCTCTGATTGCACTCGTGACCTTGAGTTAGTATATGCAGGCCACCACATATGCTGTACCGTCTCCCTCCTGACTGCTGCGCGTGTTGGCTATCCTCTCCTACTATGAGAACCGTCTGTTGATAAAGTCCCCTAATCCCATCTTCTTCAGTCTTAGACTGATAGACATTGTTGCATCTTAGCGATTCTTTCTGGCTTTAAATAACATATACAATACATGCAGTCTCACTGACCAAACAACTGCAGTAGATACTATAAATTATTATCATTATTATTATTGTTGTTGTTGTTGGAGATGCAATGTGTGGCATTGTTGCCTTGTGTAGCGGAGCTAGTTTGGACATGGAGACATCACTTCCCTCCCTGCGCGTAGCAGGAACCTCCGCCGGCTGGGCTGAGGGAGGTCTCCTTTAGCTCATGCGGTTGGTTCCCTGTTGCGTTACACTGGAGACCCGGGTTCATTCCCCAGGTGTTGCGGGATGAGCCGGCGGGGGAACAAGACTGCACGGAACCACAATAGTCACACTTGCAGCCCTGCCACCCTCAATTGTAGACCAGGGATGCTATCAGTGAGGAATTTTTAATGTGTTCATTAACTGGACTTCCTCCAAGTGCTCCAGTTTCCTCCCACTGTCCAAAACCACAGTAGTAAGTTCATTGGCTTCTGGGAAGAATGGCTTTCATGTGAGTGTGTGTGTGTCAGGGTTTATGTCTGTGTGTCTGCCCTGTGATGGACTGGCGTCCCTTCCAGACTGTTCCCTGTCTTCTGCCTACTGTTTACCAGCACAGGTCCGGTTCCCCCGCTAACCCTGAAATGGAAGAAGAGGTTAGAAAATAGATGCATTATTACCTAAGCTGTTTGCTCCAATGGCTTCAATAACAGATTGTGTCCAACGTCTTCCTTTGATATGTGGTATGTGATTTGGATAGATTGTGAGCTTTCAAAATGGTATATTTGTTTTTTAGTTTCTTTCAAATTATTTGGTTTCTTGACATACAGTAGATGTTCAAGACACATAAATGTTGGCAGGATAATAAAAATGCAGACAAAGGAATAAGTCTGAGTCTTATAGTCTTATAAATGCCCAGTCCCAGTGTAGGGTTTTGTTGTGTGCAGTTGTTTGTGTTTCAGAAGAAACAGGATAGCTAATAATCTGAGACTGGCTGGCATAAATCAATCTAATATGATTTTCAAAAATGTAATTAATATGAGCTATCCTACTTTAGACGTGAGACACTTCCATCATTTTGACGACAGAAGGCCATCATTTTTCTTTCCAGTTACAAATGACAGGCGTTTTCTATCTTGGCAGTCCGTGAAGTGTGTATTGACTTTTCTTCACAAACCTAAGAAGTCTCAAATATTTCCCTCATGTCTTCAAAAATCACCAAAATAGTGAATCAGCATGACTGGGTGTTAGAGCTATACATTCTTCTGGTCTTTTTGTCTTTGCTGTTACTGCTTGTAGTAGCAGTGTGTTGTTATTACAGTACACAGTAGTATAGTGTAGTGAACCTACAGCACAAACATTTTGTTTCTGAAATGAGATAATGAGAAATGTGAATGTACAATTGAATGTGTGAGCATGTAAAACTGAGTCTTAAACCCTTGAATTTCTCTAATTACAATATTATCTGGCATTGCTAAGCACGTCAATATTTTCATACTCAAAGCCAAAATGAGCCCAAGCAGAAAGCATTTTGAATATTTTTCAAACAGAACAGTTTCTAGCTAACATAAACCTTTGCCAACACACATTTGCTGAGTGGATATAATACATAAAAAATACAGGCTAAGCATAATGATCTTAGAGCTTGATAGGGCAATAAAAATAACTGCAAGCTGGGCACCTTGTTTACTTCCAGTGTATTCCTCTGTACAAGATTAATAAAACCATTAGCAAGGACAAAACTAAGAGCAATAATAAAATTTCAGTTGCACTTTATTATACAGTTTAAAACTTGTATAGATTTCTTAACACTTAACACTTTTCATGCGACTTTTCATGGCTGCAAATTAATGCAGATTTATGGGGCATTCCAAAGGAAAATCATAAAGAAACTGACATTTGTAGGACATTTTCTGGAGTATAAGACCTTACCAAAAGGTCATGGCAGATGTCCAGCATATCAACAGGGGATGGAAATTGGAGACAGTGACATAAATTTAGAATCAGTGCTTGAGGACATTCTCCTGCACTCAGAGTCCAGCCCACACCCCACTATAGCACAATGGTTAAATGCCAGCTTTAAATTGATATTTACATATATAATATGTGCTATTTTACTGTAGTAATATTAGTTATTAGTTAAAGTCATATAAAGTATTTTGTCTTTAACTGTTATTATTTGCAAAAGCTGAAAGAACTGAAAATAATGTTATATTAATTAGCATCACATAGACAAATCTTAGGCCTTTCACCCAAAAACATTCTGGCAAAACGTATTTTCTGCGCTAGTGCAAGACAGTTTTTAACTGAATTGTTTTTCATGTCATGTTTACTGTACTTGTTGTAGAAATAACATTGCAGAATAGATGGCAGAATCTGGTGTTTGATACTATTAACCATATTCATCAATTTGAAGTCTTTTGCATGTAATTATTAATTAAATATTAATTTAGGTGGACAGTGTTAAAATCTAAAACAGCTTAAGCTTGTACAGAACCTATTTAAAGAGCCAGGCATTTTGCTGAACCGAACTGATTGAAATACCTGGTTCAAGGTGAATCTACAGCCTTGCAGTCTAGAGTCCTAAACACCATTACACACTGCTGTCTTATACGAACTCAACACAAGTCCCCAAAATCCCTGTCCCAATGACACTGGGGTCAATAACTTAATTCAAGGTAACAGTTTATGTCAACAATTAATAAGAATAATAATTAAATTAGTCTTTCAGTGATTTTGTTAGCACTTCATTTTAAGGATTGCACATGAACTTTATATAAATGCTTACCAAGCAAGTTTTTACATTTAAAATACACTTACATATGCAAAATGATTTTATTTTGTTAATAAGCATGCAATTAATCATTGTCATGCATTCCTGGTTCGTTAACATAATAAGGGTTATAAAGAATTTATCAATAGGATTTGTAGCTCTTAATTCTAGAGTATAACTCTAATTCAGCTATTAAAGTATACTTGAGTATACAGTAAACTGTATACTTACTTCTCAAGTAACATAAATCCACAAGATTTAAGCAGATGAAAATAATGGATAGATCTAATTAATAAATCACATAAATTATCAAGTTAGAGTACAGCTATAAGGAAAACCAGGAGATTGAATAAATGTTACTTACTGTATCTACATCGATAATCTTAAATGCACACGAGATGGCAGACCAAGATGAGGGGCAGCTTTTCTGTGGTGCTCCATCGTCAGGAGCTCAGCAAGCTAGCCCATGCAGAGATAATGGAATTAAGTAACATGGTACGGACGTGTCATCCGAACATCCTGAAATAAATATTTTTCCCACGTCTTATCAATCTCTTGAGCCAAAACAACATACAACATAGCCAAAAGGCATTGCCTAGACTCTCTAAATTAGACAGCATAGCGCTCTTACGATTCACAAAGAATTTATAATTAAGAAATACAGTACATGCTTAACTCACAACAGAAGCTAATTTTCCACAACCTCTTAGCTTATTCAGCGAGAAACATAAAAGCGTATTATAAGGACTCCTGCAGCATGTGCAGATGATTTCACCATTTGCTTGGGGTGACCACAAAAAGGGCCACTGACGGCCTAAGGACTGCCCAAGCATGACCCTTGATCTAGATTAAAATAAATGTAAAAAGTGCAGCCTGATAAGTTTTATAATAACGTTTTTGTTATTGTACTTGTTTGCATCCGTGCAATAGATGCCTTACTGTACATTTTTACTATTATTCAACCGAAATTAAATAGGTTTACTAAATAGGCAGAACGGTGACATTGTTGTCGTATAGTACTGGGGCTATGGGTTTTAATTCCTGGGGTGCTACAGTATCTGTGTGAAGTTTAGATGTTCTTGCTGTATTTGTGTGGGTTTCCTCCCACAGTTCTAAGACATACAGTAAGTTAACTGGCTTCTGGGAACATTGGCCCTGGTGTGAGTGTGTCTGTGTCTGCCTTGCAATGGACTGGCGTCTTATCCAGGATGTAAAGTAATCCTACCTTGTGCCCATTACTTGCCAGGATAGGTTCCAGCCTCCACTCAAGCCTGTATTGAATAAAGACGTTAGAAAGTGGATGGATGGATATTTACAAAACTTTAATAACCTTTTCTGGTAAGGACCTAAAAGCCAGCTAAAGGATGTGTGTGTTATAACAGAATTATATTACCACACATTAACACCAGTATTAATTTGTATCCTCTTTAGCTTAGTTTCCAGAGGTTACTTTTTTCTAAACACTTATAAAGGTGTATGCTGGCAATTGAGCTCTAGATCCATTGTATACTATTACGGACCAAGGACAGAAGTCTGTGTCTTGTAGCAGACCCTATGCGATGTGGTAAGGAGGCGTGTTATGGGAGAACACACAGGGGTTTAATAGTGACAGTCCGCGAGACAGTGAACGGGGAATCCAAATCCAAAGGTCCAAAGGCAGGTCAGGTCAGGGCACAGTCCAGGAGTTCATCAACAAGTTATCCATCCTGGGACGCAACAAGGTTAAAATACCTGGGAAGGGGAAAACATGAACACGGGCAAAAGATGGAGGTCCAAAGGGCGAGATCCTCCAGACAAGGGCTCAGGAAATAGGAGGTGTCAGGAATGAGGCCTATGCCCTCAGGAGACTGAGGTAGGGTTTCCTGGTGCTAGGCGGGCCTCATGACATCCTTACCATACTGTTGACCCCTGAGGACTGGAGGTGCTACTCTTTAAATAATACACATAACAGGGTACACCTGGGGAGCTTAGCAACAATCACAGGAACATTAACAAGCGTAGTGGAGCACTCTCTAGGGGAGGAATGTCGGGCGTGACATATACTGTAGGATGTGGTACAGTCAATATTGAGATTGATGTTGAAAAGCCATTTTAGGACTGTAGTGTGGAGCAGTGGTTACTGTTCTAGAATCATAACTGGAAGGTTATGAGTTCAAGTCCCAGGTAAAACACATCTGTGACACCCAAGGGCCAAGTACATCCATTTCACGGGAGCCTGTCCTGACTCTTGAGTAGTGCGTGTTTTGGACCCTATGCAGACGATATAATCCAGAAGTGACTGGAAAAAGACTTCGGGGGAAACACAGCAGGAGCAGGACGGGATGACAAAGGGGGGCATTACAGCTATGATCTAGTGCTCTGGGGGCGTGGTGCAGGTGAACATGTCCTAAGGTAGTCCAAATGGGAAATCGGGGCATAGCCAGGAAATCCAATCTGAGACAGCCAAGATTAAAACTGGAACAGGAACAGAGACAGGGAACCAGGAGGATAAAAACAGTAACGAGGCCAGGCGCTTTGAGCCCCGATCTCAGCTGGTCAGAACGTCGTGATGAAGTCTATGCTGTCGGGTCTTTCCGGGACTCGGTGGTAGGTGGGCTTCCGGACGTCCGTCTTCCAATGCTGAGCGGGGAATCACGGGAGCGACAGGCTTTAAATAATAACAAGGTGCAGATAATGAAGTAAAATAGGAAAGCGCCATTAAAAGGAGGGATGACGATCGTGACACCCATGTCACATTGGAATCATTCCATCCATTTTCTAACTGTTTGCTCTAAATCAGATTTAGGGGGGAGCTACAGCAGGGAGCAAGGCAGCACTCTCCAGTACATCGCAGGGCAGACATACACACACTCACACCAGAGCCAGTTTTTCAAGAAGCCAATTAACCTGCCAGTATGCTTTTGGACTGTGGAAGGGAACTGAAACACCCACATGAACACGGGGAGAACATACCAACAGAAAGCAAGAATTGAACCCAGGGTCCCAGCACTGCGAGGCAGCAACGTAAACCACTGCACCACCAGCACACCTGCAGTAGCTGTATAAATAAACTAGTTAAAGTAAAAATGGCAAAATGATGGAAATAGGTAAGTGCAAAGTAATTCTCAAACATTTCCATGAATCCTTATCTGCATTAATTGTGATCGGTACTGTAGCAGAATTTTACATCATTATTAAATGATCAGTCAATGACCTTGTGTTAGTGAGGCACAGTTGTGTAGTTCGTGGAACTGAGCCCCAACAGGACTCTGAATGCTTCTTTTTCCATACAAGAGAGCAAAAGAATTACTCAGATACAGAATTAATGGATTTATTAATAACTGTGATATAGACATCTCTGCCTCTGTAAGTGCAGAGACTTTCGGAGAGTTTAAGTCACTGGAGAACCCAGCTATCCATCCTGCTTCATTGTGTTTCTTACTTTTCTCCCCTTTTGAGCTTTTAGTGCCTTGAATATACAGACATCAGCTGCAAACTCAGTACTTCTAATGGAGCTGCAGGCAAATGGAATAAATTCCCCCAACAAGGGAGGCTGATATTAAATGTAAGCTGCTTTCCTGATTTAAGACACTTGAAAGTGGATAGGCGCTGTTGTTGGAGTGCAATATAAACAAGCAATGGTAGTGAAGTAATGCATTTCTTCACATTGTTAAAGGACAGAAAATCAAAACAAAAACACGAACAGTGGATACACATAAGCAGAATTAAGCTTTGCGAGTCAAATAAGAATGATAAGCAGAAGATTTCCTGAAGCTCTTGCATGTAAAAAGTTTGAGAGACTACTTGATTTTTATAACCAATCGGCACGTCAAGAGAGATGGTTTTGAATTACATTTGCAGTATGCTATGCTGTAATCACACACTCAAAAACACACAGCCTGCAGGGCTCTAAAATTGCCATGACGTTACAGAATAACAAAACAGACAGTATGAAGAATCAAGAATGGTGCAATGATTCAATTGAGGTAGGGCTTTTGAATGCACCTTTTGTTGAAGTGCCTTGAAGTGTGTGTCGGGGCCAATTTGTGATTCCCCACCCCTTCTATCAGAGATGGATTAAGAATGAAATACCTTTCCCTAACGTTAACACCCATGACAATTACTTAGGGTCGTTCTTGAATAAATCCTTAAGCGCAGTTCCATCTGTGAACTACAGGAGCCTCTATGTAATAATTCACTTTCCATGTAAAATAGAGAGACACCTAGGAAAATTGTGGATAACTCCTGGGCTTAGCAGTAGGTCTGCTACAATTAAGTTTAAGATTTTCTGAAGGTGACCTTCTGCAATGTTCATTTCTTACGCTCGTCAGTGTTGGCCTGCTATGACAAGGCAGGCAGAGGCTTGTAATGAGACAGCTTGATTGATCAGAGAATGTCAAATTAATGCAGCTGGAGGCTAGCCAGACCTAAGCGCAAGTCTGCATGATGTTACAAATAGAGAAACCTTTCTGAGACTCTGGATGCAAGAAGTGCAAGCCAAGAAGCAAGTCAGCCATGCTAGAGCATGGTGCAAAAAAAAAACACGTCACTGTAATGAATTGCTTGTCTCTCACAACAAATTTGGTTTTGCAAAAGAAGATGAGAGCTGTGTCTCACAATCAGTAGTTTTTTCAACCAGGAAACAATATATCACAAAAGTAATGAAGGGAAGGGAAAAGAGAATTCATCTATCTTTAGACCATCTAGACTTGCATAATAGCTATCGCCATATAGCCATATAGCTATATTACTGGGAAAGCACACAGCCATCTTGTTGAAGTTAGGCAAAATGAAACCAAAATCACATAAAATAGCCTGTCTAATTGAATAATTGTGATCCAGTGTTCAGTTTTGAAAGATGTAGGGTATCTTTCAGAAAACGATAAAAATTCTACTATTATACATCCTGACAGAAATGATCACTCTCAATAGGCTTCAGCTGCAATACATTTTACATTAAAATTATTATGGTGCAGTCCGTTATTTTTCGGCCAACATGTATTTTAAAGATTTTATCAGCTCATAAGAATATGCAAATCAATTTAAAATTGGGCAGAATGTGTTTTACTAGAAGAGGATTAGCCTCAGGAATAATCATTAGTTATTGGCCAATGTTTTAGCTTTTTAATTTAATAGTGCTATATTTTTACACTTCACATGCTACATGGCAGTCAGACACAAGGCATGTACATTTATTGGGAGTTTAAGTGGCATTAAAGATTAGTACTTGTCTGACGCCATGGGGATATTGCTACTATTCTCTGGACATAGCATGCAGCATTTTAATAACTCCTGCCTAAAACCTACTCCTTTGTTACTCCTTTATTATACACAATATATACAGTAAGAAATGTATGACCTATGTCTAGAGTCGATAAAATAATAGTAATGACAGTACTATCAGTAGTATTCTTTTTGGAATTGTAAAGTAGATACAATACAGTATGTCTTTTATAATTTCTGGGAGGATATGGTGCATGACATTATGTGTGCTAAAGTATGTTGCACACAGTGTCCCAAGAGTGACGTCACTCTGCTACAAGCACTGTAACTGTGAGCTCTTTAGACTTATCTATACATACATTAATGAACATCAAACTCCAAAACAGCATAAGGCCACAGTAACAGAACAGGATATTAATCATAAAAAGAAAATTGAGTGTTTAGTTCTTAAAGCTAATGCTTTATTTTATAAAATGTTACATGTATTTGTTTTGTATTTTACAAATGTGGGGCTTTCTAGCTGGTAATAGATTTGTTTTTTAAATAATTTACAAACTGAAAAAATTCAATCTAAAACGGTAGGGTTAAAAAGGTTACATTCGGGGCTCAAAAAACTGAGGGTTCAGCTGGAATGAAAATTAGCCAACACTGGGGTCTTAAAAACCAGGATTCGGAAGCTTTACTCTGAAGGTACTTCAGAATGTAATTGAAATCCGTGGTCTCCCCTCCTTGTGCCAGCTAGACAATTCCACAATGTGCCAGTCTCTGCTGGGAATTCCTGACCATGGACTTCAGCAGTTTCAGATCAGCAAGGCGAAAAAGACAGGCTAGAGACTTGGAATATAAATGCAATGCAAAAGAACTGATTGCTCCACTGACGTTAGGACACACGAGCTTCAGGGAGAAACTGATGCAGAAATTCTCCACCTGTCAACACGTACCTCCAGCTCGACCTGTTCTGGGTTTTCACACATTGGGTGCCATGGTAACACTGGCCTTCCGCGACGGAACAGCCAAATCCCTTTAGAACCTTTACGAAAATGTAGTGTAACGGACACATCAGGCTTTTTAGAAAAGTTGAGAAATTACTTGGGGAAAAAAATATGGAGATCAGCTGCTTCCCAAGAACATCGACCAAACCCACAGACCGTTTCTTACTTTGTTGAATCCTGCCTGTATTTCAAGACTGCATAACAGCATTGCCCAAAGAGTAAACAGAATATACATCAACTGAATTTAACTAAGGATGCATTGCTTTCAAGGTCTCTCACAATCAAATCAATGCAAAACCTGTGGGTATCATCATTTAATCCTGAAGACTACAGATTTAAAGCCCTGACAGGAATTTAACTTGACTTCAAAAGCATCACTACCAGGTGTGTTTGTAGAGTGATAATCAACAGTATCTAGGTTTGGCATACAGTATGAGACTTGGTCTACACCTGTAAACTCCTGGAGGCCTCCTTCAATACAGCTCTCTTGACCTGGAGCTAATGATCAGAAACACCTGGAGACACCAGGACACCGTTTTCTCTGGTGTTCACACTATTGTACTCTTCTGTACCTTGGAAAAAAGGACTTTTTTTTACCTTTCAGTCTAAAAATGACACCAGCAATTAGCTTTTTTTTTTTTCAAAAAAGCATGTTGTGTACAATTCCACAGTAACTCAAATATTGATTCTGTAGTGGTTCGATAAACAGAATTTTGACAAAGTTAAAATGTTTCTCCTTTGTTTTAGACACTATTAGAAGAATACATTTGTTTGTTTTTAATTTATGACATATTCTTCCTGAACAACAGCAATTATAAAAATATGCTTTTAATACTCTGCATACAGTAAAGCTGCAATATCCTTCATTAAGCCTTCATTAAGGCTATTATATCTTTTTGATTTTGAATTAGAAAAATCCCCGTCTGCAAGAAAACCCATGTCCCTCTGATTCCCAGACTCATTCAGAACTGTATTTAAGTCTCCAATATCACCGTGCATGATCAAACGAATGGACAATCCAAAATCACTCTGCTCCTCACCTTCCCAGATGCAGGAGAATGATTAGAATCCTTTGTTGTGCTGACTTACACCTTACTGTGGGCCTGGAAGGAAAATAATGGCACTGTCTAAATGTCATCAAAACTCCACAATACTTTTCCCTTTAAAAATTAAAGTACAAAAATATACAATAGGCACTGGTAAGATAGTGCTGTAAGCATATTCACAGCTAGATTGACTTATTTATTTAAAGAAAACAGAAGGCATTTCAAACACAGGATTTGTTAACCTGGAAAAGAAAACCATCATAAAATAGGGAGCAAGCATGAACAGGATAAAACTATTTTGAAAGAGTAGCTGAGGTAGGAATAGTAATTACATATAATTTTCCATTTATTTGTAAAATATTTTCAAGTATTTAGGGTTAAGGACATGTTCTGACAACATTAAAGTTTGGCTAATTGACAGAAGAGTTAACTGCAAAAAAACAAAACGCAAAATGTGTGCGTGCTGTTCTAATGTGTCAAGGCTTAGTCTGCAAGGTAACCATAAAGCTGTATACTTTGTGTCAAAATTTTTGCAGAAAGCACAGTGATTAATTTTTAATCCAGAGAGAGGACTTTAGTACTGGCCCTTCAGCCACACACCTGGGTTAACAACATGTTGCCCCACAGCTCTGCTTCACCGAGAGAACTGTAAATCCCTTGGAAAATGATTTAGATATTTTAAGCACTAACAAAGCAATGAGGCCAAGTCAGCCCTTAAGGACCTTTTCATCTCTCACTTAGCCGAGCCCAATATTTATGAGTAGCAACATGCGATTGCTTGCTGGAGTGAGCTTAGAGGAAATGTTTATAGGTAAAATGTAATAAATTTTGTTAATACGGCACCTTGACATGTGGGAGGCTAGTTGAAGATTCAGGAAGCAACCAGCAAAGTCTGTCAGTCAGCATAGTGTCTCTAAACCCTAAGCACCTCTGAGGAAGGGTCTGCTACTCATTAAATTAAGTCCCCTGGGTTAGCTTTACAAATAGACTGTAATAGTGAGGAGTAGAACAGCTATATCTACAAAATCCTATTCCACTTTTAGCTCAGAATGAGATGTTCTTGCCTGCTGTGCTGGATCCTGTTATGCATAAAGGTGGGACTCAATTCTCTTTTCCTGCACTGTGCTTTGTGGTTATTGCCAGTTACTTATCTTTCATTAAACAGGTTTCACAGCATTATTACAAGTGTCAATATAAATAGATTTTCTTTCTGATATTTTTTTCCTATGAAAAATTATGTGAACATTTAGGCAGTGTTAAAGAGTCAAGTTAAAGACATCTTGTATTTGTTTTACTGTAACTTAAGTTTTGACATACAGGACTGTGCACTTTAAATGCTCTGTTACACACTGACATAATGTGTTTTAATTCCGCAGTGCAATAATACATACTGTTTAGAAAAAAAAATCACAAAAATGTAAAATCACTAAATGTAAAATCAATTTTAGAACTGAAGGGCATTTTAGTTCCGTTATTGGGTGGTCAAACATCACGTACAATGTCACTTGTTTCCAAACAAGTCAGCACAAATCACTTAAAATTTGGTTCACAAAATGTTTCATGTAATACTCCGCATTACAAAAAGCCATATGCTTTCCACAGGCAGGACAGAAAGTGCTGTTGTAATTAAGGCAGAATGATATTTTTGTTCACATTCCCTTAGGCACTGATGAGTCTTAGGTATTTTTTTAAATGCCCAAAGGGAAGAAAAGTACTATAAGCCAGACTGACTACGAAGGGCAAGCAAATGCCTAATTAATTTCACAATGTCATTAAACACAGAAAAAAGCTTAGCGTGTTATCAGGAAAAGTTATGACTTCCTAAACAGCATTCATTTATACATTCCCCTCAAACAGCACTGCACACTTCTCTTTCTTTATTACAAAACCTCCCTGTAGCCATTCTCTGGAGAAATGTGTTTATGGCCAATACAAAGCTTATTATCCTTGTAAAAGAATCTGACGATCTCATGCAACATGGTGTAACTAAATGTGACTGCGTTTTACTCAAAGTATTTCTTATTAACTCAATGACAGACATATGAGAACTGCAAATTTCCATATACTGTACAATACTTCAGCAATATAAGCAGTATTTTATAATGAAATCAAGACTTAAAAAGTAGGTTCCTTACATTCATCTTGACATTCTGCTATTCAGCCACAATGAAGTCTGTTACACACACTAGGCTAGCAACTGAGAGATTCTGGTGTGGATCTGGTGTGGTAATTGATACAGTAGAAATCTTTTTGACAACCGTATGCTCAAAATTACTGTACAACTCCAGGCTCCACTAATAGTAGTGACAGTGTAGTTGGACTGTAAAAGTTTCTACATCTTTTAATACATAGCTAAACAATTCAGGAACCTACTGTAACGATAATTTATTATGCTGAATCTTTTAAAAGGTCTAATATCCAACACAAGTAAGACAGATGAGCCATTTGTACTACTCCATAAAGATGGTGGCATCTTAAAACATAAAAAAATCTTATTCAACTTAAAAATGTATTGAGCACATACAGTATAGTACATCCAGCAACTTGTCACCAAGAATCATATTCGTCAAAGAAACAAGCAATTTTGTTTGTCTGAAAAGTAGAAAATACAAGTAACTCCTTAACTTCGAAACCACAATGTGTCATTAAGCCTCTTTCACGACAATGAAAGTCCTGGTTTCACAACATGCTCTTCCTCTGAGGATGTGTAATTTTTGGAATGCCCAGCATCTACACCATTAGTCCCACCACTGGTGTGCTGCAGCTGTGCTGTACAACAGAAAAACCTTCCTTTACTTATATCATATTCTTCTGTAAAGCCTGAACAGTGGGCCTGTTGATCCATAGCTTTGATTGTACTGTACATTGACAAAAGGGCTGCTATTATTTCAAACCCACAGTTTCATCTTCCTTGTGGTTCCTCGTGATGAAGTGGGAGAAACAACTGTCTCTGCAGCATGCCTTTGAGGTGTTTGTTCATGGTCAAGTCAGTTGAGAAAGCCAGCCAGCCCACTCTTGCAGCACTTACCACTGTGAGGCAATCCAGGGGTAACCTTTGCTGATATAACAGTTTCATCTTCCACTGAGATTAAAGATGGATGGTTTTCTCCTGATTGTTTCTGCAAGCTGTCCTTGCAGGTTTCTCTGACCATTGTTCATCTATATCTGTTGTGGTTAAGCAATCCAATGAACCAAATCATCTTCTGAAAATCCACCCAAGGCAGCTTCTTCAAGCGCATGCATTCATCTCCTCTGTAAAAAAAAAAAGAAAATAGCTTTTGTCTTACATAGCCGCCAAATAATTGACATATTCATTTAGTTCTTGCATAAAAATTACAGACTGCCATCCCTTTTTATTGCAGTCATTTATTGACACTGGGTTTGTCAATAATTAGCTCGGAAAACCTTTATTATGCATTCATAATATTGATAAAACCATTATATCTAAAAACCCTTTTAGTGCTACATGAAGTTGTTTTTACACATAACTAATGTTTATTTTCCCTGCAGTAATGTATGTTTCCCTGCTTTAATCTTTGCAACTGCTAAACCATTCTGGGTATTTCGGCAAACAAGTTTCAGTATTTTGATTATAATTCAGAAATGTGTGACGTTTAGGCTCCACACTATGCCTCTAAAGTTAAATGCACCAACGTTAATTGCAGCTACCATTTTTGGTCATTTTTCCATCTTGAAGTTTCATATTTCACAAGGAAATGTATGCCCAATTTTTATATTATTGAATTCAGTTTTAAAAATCATAAGGAGTGTGCTTCTATTCAATTGACAATTCATTAAAACTTACTGGTGGATTATTTTTTGACATGACACTTTTTAAAAGAAAGTTCCTTGAATTTCTGCTTAATTATAGCAAACAAACAACTCTACAGTTACATTTTTTTTTCTAAAACTAAAACATTCTTTTAAACAGAGCTATCGAATGGGTGGCAAATGATTAAGATTTTTATTTTTGATTACAAATAATTTATTCGAATTGATTGAAAGTCTGGTCTGTGAAGGCCATTCAGGTCTTAATATATGAATGTGCCTTGCTTTTCTCATTTCAAGCTAAATCTAGGATACAATATGATACAATAATGCTTAACTGTTTTTTCTGACATCCAAGAAACTCGCACAGTGCATTAAAAAAGTGAGCTGGCATCAAGTATACAGTAAAGTCATGCTAATCAAACATTCAAATATAAATGAAATTCAGCAAAATCAAATTTGCTAAGGAAGAACTAGATTAAGAGGGATATATTTGTTTCATGCACTGCGATCCATATATGATAAATCATGATAAAGTACTGGACTTCAAAGCTCTGGCAGAACAATGAGACAATGTTGTTCAAACTTCTGCACTTTTTGAGGCTTTACAGAAATATCTTCACATTTCAATAAGAAAAATTTAACTGATTGTAATAACATATTACTGTCACAATGGAATTCTGGGTCTCTTTAACTCTTCTTCCAAGTGCGTTTAATTGATTTCCTAGTTTTATCAATTTAAAACTACTTAAAAGGGAGGGTGGCAGAGTGGTTAGCATTGCTGCCTTGCTGCACTGGGGCCCTGCGTTCAGTTCCAGACCTGAGATGCTATCTGCATGGAGCTTGTATGTTCTCCCTGTGTTTGTGTGAGTATCATCCAGATGCTTCAGTTTCCTCCCACAGTCCAAAGACATGCAGTAGAAGGTAAATTGGCCTCTGGGAAAACTGGCCCTGGTGTGAGTGTATGCATATCTGTGTTTTTGTGTCCGTGTGTGCCCTGTGATGGACTGGTATCCCGTACAGGGCGTACCCTGCTTTGCACCCATTGCTTGTCGGGTTAGGTTCCAAGGCCCTGTACTGGATAAAGTGGTTAGAAATGGATGCATGGATGGATGGATCAAAAAGGAAAGTGTGAGAAAGATTTTTTATCTTGTTTCATATTCATATTATATTTTTTTACTGTATGTGCCTCCACAATCTAAGTACAGGGAACAAACTGTATGGTGTTTAACACTGTAGTCACAATGCCTTAAGACACCATTGCACTGCTCACTCAGGACTATAAACCATAAAACTGCTCTTAGCCATTCCCATTACTCAGCATTATTTTCAAAATAATGCTAAATAAATAAAATAATAATGCAAAGTAATATAGTTACAGTCTTCATGGTTCCAAGTTCTTCTGTGCTGTATTGTTGTTGTTATTTTGGCATGAAAATCTCCAATTTAAGAAACATGTTCCACATAAGCCATTCCAATCAATATCAAAACCTTTACAGTACATGGATGTATCACTCATCTAATTAGGTAGTATAATTAATCTTCATATTACCTCAAGTACTGTGACAATTGTTTGCTATGTGGCATATTGTAACACTATTGTTGTATACCATATTGTTATATTCAGTACCATTTTCAAACCAAAAACAATGTCCACAATCCTTGATATAGCATATCGGTCATACTGTACTGTATATCTACTATCCTTCCTTTCACATGAGAAAAAATGTGAATAATAAAATCTCTACATGTAATACTGTATCTCATAATTTTAAGTAGGCCCCAATAATTTCTCATTTCCAAAGAAATAGTTGGCATTAAGAGCAAAATTAATTCTTATGATTACACAAGTTTTCATAAAAATTAGATTGATTGATAAAGGTCATAGACTGTCCACTAGACCTAAATACTCTGCTCTTAAGACATTTCATTTGTCATTTGCCAGCAGCCATATCACCCTGCAACTCACAACTGGCAACCCACTGAAGCTAAGCAGGTGTGAGCCTGGTCAGTACCTGGATCGGAGACCTCCTGGGAAAAAACTAAGGTTGCTGCTGGAAGAGGTGTTAGTGGGGCCAGCAGGGGGCGCTCACCCTGCGGTCCATGTGGGTCCTAATGCCCCAGTATAGTGACGGGGACACTATACTGTAAACAGGCGCCGTCCTTCGGATGAGACGTAAAACCGAGGTCCTGACTCTCTGTGGTCATTAAAAATCCCAGGGCGCTTCTCGAAAAGAGTAGGGGTGTAACCCCGGTGTCCTGGCCAAATTTCCCCCCTGGCCTTTACCCCATCATGGCCTCCTAATAATCCCCCTCTATGAATTGGCTACATTACTCTGCTCTCCTCCCCACTGATAGCTGATGTGTGGTGAGCGTTCTGGCGCACTATGGCTGCCGTCGCATCATCCAGGTGGATGCTGCACATTGGTGGTGGTGGAAGGGAGTCCCCATTACCTGTAAAGCGCTTTGAGTGGAGTGTCCAGAAAAGCGCTATATAAGTGTAAGCAATTATTATTATTATTATTATTATTTGCAGCTTATTGCTTCAGTTCAAGTGCTTTGTGCTACAAGTGGTATTCAAAGCTTTATATTCTCACATTATTACAGAGAAGGCATTGTTATTTTCTTCAGCATCACAGAATAAGGAATTAAAACATGTTTTTAAATGTATTGTTTTATCTCACTTGTGATTAGCAGGTTGCCCAGCTGTAGCTGAATAAATGATTCATCCAAGCTGTGACCTACAGAGTTCCCCAATCAAAGATTCTTCTTCTGGTCTTCTGATCTTTGTTTAGTAGGGAGAGGATGAGAATGGGTGCTATTCAGATCCATAGAGTACAACACTTTCCCTGCCACCTCCAACAGGGAATGTGTGAAGGAAAACCAACTGCGAAACCAGAAGAGAGTTACAAAAGGGTACTAACAGAGTTGCACCCCTACTGTGGCAAACACAGCAGGGTTTCTTCCATATGAGAATGCAAGATACAGTACACTGAAAGTCACCTGTCAGAATATGTTGCATCAACACAATAAAAAATCAAATCTTTTTTTATGAAATGCAGAAAAAATTGATTTTTTTAATTGTTCTTTATTCTGCTTCCTCTTTTTTTACTTTAATATATTTGCTTTTTTTTCTTACAATAATATCTCAGTCCTGAGACTAAGATAAAGCCTTAACTTCAGCTTTTAAAAAACATCCCCCAGAACTCAAAAGGACAGACACTAGACAGGCTGTCACTTAAAGATGAAATGCTCAGATTTCTGCTGAGCTGATGCATGGCCTTATCAGAGATCTTGCTGGCAACACAGTGTATGAAAATTGGTTTGTAATTACTAGCATCCAAGGGTACTTCATCCATATAGAGAAGCAATATCCCTATTGAAATATTCCAGTTCCAGCTTGCATGAACTTTTTGTGACTCAAAGATATACCATATATCTTTGGACAATCAGACTCTGGCTTTAAGAATTTTTCATCATACACAGATTAATGCATAGAAGCAATAATACCCATGTGTCTGTAGCTTGAAGAATGTAAGGAAAGTTAAAATTAATGGGGAATAGCATAATAATTTACATTTACCAAAACTACTGTACTTTCTTATTTCTCCCAAATGTGATGCAATGAGGGTTTTGAGGGCTGGTTACATACTGTTTGTCTACCTGAACATGAATAAATGTGTCAACCTGAAATGATACAAAATAACACATAATTCAATGTAACAAATATGGATTTATACTGTACAGTAGTATCCTGTTGTGCCCCATTGTCTGCCAGGTTAGACTCTGGCTTACCTCAACCTTACTGAAAGAAGTTATTGAAATTGGATGAATGGGTTTATAATTCTGATTGAGAAGGGTAAAGGTTCTCAATTATTTGCTTTTTTTATTAAAATGCAAAGAGATGCTTGAAAGGAATAAATTTGTGTTAAAGTGACTTCTGCTCCTCTCTCAGAAAGCAAGGCCAGTATGAAATAAATCAAGCTGTACATAAACTTTGCACTAAAAAAGGCTTTTTCATAGTATTTGGTTTTAAGTCTATATTTTTATTTTAAAAAGAAAATTGTGGCAAATTCCTCACTTCTTTTTCTAAAGTGACACTGGGAAGATTATTCACCATTTTTTACTTATTTTCAAAATAATTACAAAAATTAAATGTACAGTATTAGTTGTTTCCTGAAACTGAGAATATATTTTATGTTTTCTGAAACCAAATATGGGGATATCCAATAAACCAAAATTTCTGCTGCACTTTTTCTTTACCTTAAATGCTGTTGTTATGATCATGATACTCATTTGCACAAAAATTGCTCAGAACCTATAAATAAGGAAATAATAATTCTGAAATCATGCTCTTACAGCACCTCCACATTAATGTTTTTCAGATCGTTTCTAAATGCGATTCTGACTGAAATCACCAGAGGACTTCCCCAGTCTCCAAGAAATCTTTCAAAGAAGAGCTGAAAGGCAATTTTCCAGTGTGCTCTCTTCTTTCAACTAGGTTGAGGCTATTACATTTAATTGCACTTTAACAATTTCCTTTGAATTGTCTTCCCTTTAGCTCTCTGGAGTTTTCCTAAACATCCTTTCTGGCTTTACTGTTAATTACCTTGAATTAATAAAGACTAGTAAAACATTCCAGATGGGCACAACAGCATTCAGGTTCTCTCAGAATTTCCCATTAAGCAGGTTAGGCCACATTAGCGTGAGTGATGCAATTTATAGAGCACCTGATCTGGATGAAACATTTGCTGCAATAGCACAGCAGCAGCGTGTCTCAGAAAGAAATGTTCTTTTCCAAATGCTGTTTTACTGACCACCATTTTTGTTGTACCTATTTTCTAACCACTCTATCCAGTACAGGGCTGGGGGGGAGCTGGAGCCTGTCCTGGCAAGCAACATGTGCAAGGCAGGGTAGACCCTGGACAGGGCAGACAGTCACAGCCATACTGTACACACACTCTCACCAGGGTCAATTTTCCCAGGAACTAATTAAACCTACCAGTATATCCTTGGACTGTGGGAGAAAAGAAGAGCACCCAGATGTAAACACAGGGAGAACATATACACTCCATACAGAAACTAAATACAGAATTTAACCCAGGGTTAAAAAGATGACAAACTCAAGTTAAAACCCCTGCAAAGGGGGCTGTCTTTCACCATGTTCTTTACCCTCTGGATGTACTGTAGGTCCCTTTCCAGGCCATAAAGGCCCATGGGGAATGAGGGTGTAATGACCACCATTTTTCTTGACCTCCTGACACTGGAGGTGGAGGCTTCAGCTGGCCTATTAGCCCCCAGTACTCATTTTGAAAGCAGGCTGAGTGGACCCAGGAGCTATCAGGAAGGAATTAGAGCAAGCTACATCACTTGCCCCTTCGTGGGATTGAACCTGAGACTTTCAGGTCAGGAGCTAGATGACTTTCCTGCCTGAGCTACCACACCTCCTTTTGTGTAGTGTGACATAAATGACTTCAAGGTCCTGTGCTTAAAAAATAACATAAGCAGTCCCATGTCCATCACCACACTTAGTATTCATAAAGTACTGTACATTACAGTGGATACGAGATAAAATTGCAAATTATCTGTGAAAAAGCCCATTTTAAGAAGTAGCACAATTACAGAAAAAATCCACTTTTCTATGGGCTAACGGTCATCATGATTTCAAAGCTTTTCCAAGATTCTGTGTGTAATGAATAGATGAAAGAATACTTACATTCATGAGAAAAATACACAACTAAAAACAACCTTTTTAAAGTACAACAGCGATGTTCTTGATATAATTGTGTGTCAGTCATTTTACCACACAAATCATCTTTCATTTGCAGAACGAACTAAAGCTTCTGTAACCTTAATTCATCTGTCTCATTTGTGGACTTCAAAAACACTTCAATGAATTTGAGAGACATATTTGTTGATAGATTTTTTTCTGCTCTCTTCTATCTCTCAGTAGCTGACTTAAACTCTGTTTGAGATGGACAAGCAGCCCAAGTAACACTATCATATGGGTACAGTATATGTTATCCAACTAAAATATCAGAGAACAGTGTGTTGCACTGGAGTAACACATTTTAACCAAAGTAGAAAGGATGTCCCTGTACATGGAATATTCCATGATTTCTGGGGACTATGAAGTACTGTAGTAGTATACCTTTTTTTTCAATGTGCCATGGAAAAGAAAATCTGCTTTAAATGACCTCATTAGACAGATGATTGACACACTGTATATTTTTTTTCTGATTGATTATATTAAGAGTGACTTTATTTCTATAGGTATTGAAGACAGAATAGCCCTCCTCCACACTTTACAAAATGCATGTACACTAATCATGCTGTTCAAGCCCAGGCATTTTAAATCTATCCTTTGTGCTGCTTACCTTTAAAAGTAGAGCTTGACAGTTGTGAAAAAAAATAGGGTTTGAAATACAGTATGAGTTTTAGAAACAGAAACAGAAACATGCAATTTACATAATTCCATTACATTTGCACTTGGCAAACCTACAATTCATGTTTTAATCAACGTCAAGCGTCCAGCAGGTTATATCTTTTTTGTACTTCACATTTCTCTTGTAAGGTCCTGTATAGTGAAACTCTGGTATTTCTAACCTGCCGAGCTGACCATTAGTGAATAAGAGATATTCTTTCAAAACACAAGAGTTGAATTCTATGATCAAGCATACATCATTTCAAGATGCTTGTTACAGCGTAGAACTAAAAAGAATGGTAATTGTCTTTAACTGATATTTATTTAAAACAGATTTATTTACCTTTTTTATTTCTTCCTAACTTCAAAATATAGTAAATGCAATGGATCCAGATTATAAACTGAACGGAATACTGTAAAATAATAATAATAATAATTATAATAATTGCTTACACTTATATAGCGCTTTTTCTGGACACTCCACTCAAAGCGCTTTACAGGTAATGGGGACTCCCCTCCACCACCACCAATGTGCAGCATCCACCTGGATGATGCGACGGCAGCCATAGTGCGCCAGAACGCTCACCACACATCAGCTATCAGTGGGGAGGACAGCAGAGTAATGTAGCCAATTCATAGAAGGGGATTATTAGGAGGCCATGATTGGTAAGGGCCAATTGGAAATTTGGCCAGGACACCGGGGTTACACCCCTACTCTTTTCGAGAAGCACCCTGGGATTTTTAATGACCACAGAGAGTCAGGACCTCGGTTTTACGTCTCATCCGAAGGACGGCGCCTGTTTACAGTATAGTGTCCCCATCACTATACTGGGGCATTAGGACCCACATGGACCACAGGGTGAGCGCCCCCTGCTGGCCCCACTAACACCTCTTCCAGCAGCAACCTTAGTTTTTCCCAGGAGGTCTCCCATCCAGGTACTGACCAGGCTCACACCTGCTTAGCTTCAGTGGGTTGCCAGTTGTGAGTTGCAAGGTGATATGGCTGCGCTATAAAATCGCTATAACAATGGCTAATACAAATTTCAATCTTTCTTGCAGCTGCAAATACAAAACACTTTAAATGTAAAATGCTTATTTTGTTTAAAAAACACAAAAGAAGATGAACTAGTTCATAATGCTAATTACAGTACCTGGCATGTTTTTTGTGTTAAACTATTGTATTGCTGTGTAATCTGGCACTAGCATCATATGTTTGCCTTTCTGGATGGTTGTACAGTACATAACTCTAAGGATTGCATTTACACACTAAAAAGTGACATTAATGTGTGCTGTATATACTGTAATAGACTGAAGGTGACATGCAGATCAACAGTTTAGACACAGAAGCTGTGAAAGGTTCATTTTTGACTTCTTTCAGGGAAAAGTAGGCCTTCTGGGCGCCCTTGCTCAAGGTTAGCTCCCCTGTGCCATAATAATTGAAAATTAGGAATTTACGGTACAATAATTAAATTGTACCTTTTGAACCTTTCATGACTTAAGCTGCATATTAACTTTAGTCCATCTTTGAGTGGATAGCAAAGATTCTCTGCACACAGCATACCAGGTAACATAACACACTTTGACAGCTTTTTAATTACCATCCTGCCTAGCAGTTAAAATCTCTTTAATATTATGGTTATATTTTCTCTGCACATAAGTCAAAGGAATACCTAATTTGCTTTTAATTAATTATTAGATAATGCTGTAAAATAAGGGTTAGACATTTCCATGGTAAGTTTTAATGCTCATTTGTGAACTTTGTGCTGTATGTTGAAAATAATTAAGAGAGTTATTATTCACATAATAATGAGTTAAGATGCAGTACTTAAGGCAGCAGCAGTTCAGGCAATGTGATTTTTTTCCAATATGTGAGGCTTAATTAGTTAAATACGTAGTAGATTTTATTTAATTGTTGTGGATACTGTTAAAGGCTTATTGCAGATTCAAAGTACTGTAGATATTGTTTTTGTGTGTCCTTTCAGTTGCAGTGCAAGTATTTTACAGGTGTTTAGTACTCTTGTTTAATATATCCTCACCATTTGGTTGAGCTAATCATTTATTCTTCATGACCTGTACCTTCTAAAGTCTATGTGATAAACCACAAACCTTTTTTTCTACAACAAGCAATGTACTCAATACAACTTGCACATGTACTAGACTTGTGTTATCCATTCTTTACTGCCTCTCTTCTGTTGTTCCTCAGGAAACCTTACCACAAAGGTGTGGGTGTAATTGCAGGTTACAGAAATTTAACTGTCATAATGGAAACATAGCTCAACTTGCAAGATAGAATCCGAGATGAGAATCACACACATAACCCAAAAAAGCAGCAGGAAATCAGGTCTTTTAAGTGCGTAAAGTGACAACTGGAATGGCATGAGCAGGCCACCCACCATTCTCATGGAGAAAATAATACCAACTATAAATTAAAAGTTATCCTAAAGTGAAGCTTTGCTTGACAAAATCAAGATGCATGATCATGTTTTTCCATGTTGCTTGATGTGCCAAAATAATGAGGAGCTTGACAAAATAGTTGGTGAGTTTGTAACGACATTGTCAGCACATATCAAATAATATAACCACATATAGAATACTTCGGGTTTGCCTTTACAATTGTACCCTGTAAACTAGTATAAGAGTCTATTCCTTCTGTGTTAGCAATCATATTTTCTCTTACCACAGCAATATACTGTATTTATATTATAATAATAATAATAATAATTGCTTACATTTATATAGCGCTTTTCTGGACACTCCACTCAAAGCACTTTACAGGTAATAGGGACTCCCCTCCACCACCACCAATGTGCAGCATCCACCTGGATGATGCAACGGCAGCCATAGTGCCCCAGAACGCTCACCACACATCAGCTATCAGTGGGGATGAGAGCAGAGTAATGAAACCAATTCATAGATGGGGATTATTAAGAGGCCATGATTGGTAAGGGCCAATGGGAAATTTGGACAGGATGCCAGGGTTACACCCCTACTCTTTTCAAGAAACGCCCTGGGATTTTTAATGACCACAGTGAGTCAGGACCTCGGTTTTACATCTCATCCGAAGGACGGCACCTGTTTACAATATAGTGTCCCCGTCACTATACTGGGGCATTAGGACCCACATGGACCGCAGGGTGAGCGCCCCTTACTGGCCCCACTAACACCTCTTCCAGCAGCAACCTTAGTTTTTCCCAGGAGGTCCCCCATCCAGGTACTGACCAGGCTCACACCTGCTTAGCTTCAGTGGGCTGCCAGTTGTGAGTTGCAGGGTGATATGGCTGCAGGCTTGGTGATATTGCCAGACTTGCCAGTGCCTTCATATCACATCTGTATCTGAATCTTAACTATAAAGGTCC
Source organism: Lepisosteus oculatus (assembly GCF_040954835.1). Classification (NCBI taxonomy): domain Eukaryota; kingdom Metazoa; phylum Chordata; class Actinopteri; order Semionotiformes; family Lepisosteidae; genus Lepisosteus; species Lepisosteus oculatus. The sequence goes on from NC_090699.1 coordinate 50,166,201, forward strand.
GCTCGATCTAAAACATCACACAGTTTTGTGTGTAAAACCAGTTTAAATAGTCCAGTTATAATTACCCCTAGTTTGTTTTAGTGATGTCTCAGAAATTTGCATTAAATGTTGCACATTAGTGTTGAGAAACCAAGACTGTGTGGAAGGCTGTATCTCAGAGCCCTCAAGCAGGCTTAAGGTGGCATCTTACCCAAAGCACAGAAAATATAAAACCACACGCATTTTTAATGCTTTTAAATATTTTTAGGGGCACACTGTTTTACAGATGCCATTCACTTTAGTAACACTGATGGTGTAAACTTTGGGGGTCACCACTTGTACGCACGGAGAGCATTCAGGCTCTATAGAATATGGATCTTTCCACCTTGTCTGAATTGGAACACTTCCATAAAAATAGTATCTAAAAATATTTGGCGAATTGTTTTCAGACACTTACTAATTAATTTTATTGAGTAGTATGAGAGGCAAAATATGGGAAACCTGGCAATGGTTTTGCAGAACATACTAGTACTACATGATTAAATGTTCAACGTGGTCTTAATGTAGAAAGGTCCAAGGAAGTAAAATTCTAATTATACTCTTTTTTCCATTGACACTCAGTGTGTTCAGCCAGTACCAGGCCCTGTCCTAGTTTCGTCTTCTGAATCCCTGGAAGAAAAAACATAAACCTTCTGAGGTCAGGCTCTTTAATTGGATAGAGGGTGAGAAGAAGGTTAGAGCACTGATTTGAAGTATAGTTTTGCAAGTCACTCTTCACTGGTTTTACATTTCCAGCACAATGTACGGTAGGGAAAAGATAAAGATGTATGTTCAATGCTCAGTCCCTAATTGTAATGAAGCTAAGATTGTTACAAACGGTTTTATACTCTTGTATTTTAAACCATCATTATTTATTTACATATGAAGATCACTTAAAAGGTTCACAAGTATTTGTTTAGCTGCTAATGAGCCTATGGATTGTGCTTTATTAACCTGCAACTTGTTGAGAATTAAAAATACTAAAGAATATTTGAAACATAAACAGTGCACTTAGGATGCTTGCTTTGTTTCTGAGGTATTTACAATCAGCCAGTAAGTCCTTACTTGGATACAAATATTTCTCACTCCAGAATAAGAGCTGCAAATCCTTTATTAACATGCAATTAGCCTAGAAAGCTTTAAAAAAAAACTTTATTCAGTGCATATAAATAATTTCTTAAGTGTTTGAAGCTTTAAGTGTTACTGTATTTTGTTTGTGACATTATGAAGGATTTTCTAAATGCAAGATAATAACAAATCAAACATTAATCTGAAAAACAATTATATTTAATGCCTAAAACAATCATGAAATTTTTCTTCACACGATAAAAGATATTTGCAGGGGGAGGCACTAATGGGGTTCGTTTATTTGATAGCAGTTCAAATTAGCAGACAATTACAATTCATAACGACATAATCACCAAAAGGGTTAACAACATAATATGAACTCGACCTTGGCCACTTCTACTATAGTTTAAAACTCATCGACACAGCTCATTAGCTAGCAAATGTAGCCACTACAGTTTATGCCCTAAGGCAATGAACGCAGCTTCCTTAATGAATACATAGGTTTGCCTTCTTGGAAGAGTAAAATATGGCATTATTAGCTGAGTAGTAACTAGTCCTTCAGACTCCTACTTCTGTTGATTTGTGTTTAAGTAAATTGATCTTAAGCATTTTCCAACATTAGACACTTGAAGACTGCTTGCAAATGCAACATTAACATTAACTAGAGTGACCACATATCAATTCAGTCACAGTTGCCATGTTTTAAAGTGGCAGCTAACAGCTTTACAGCTAACAAAGGTCTGAAACAGACCAATCCACACCAAACACATTAAGCCAAAGTTCAAATACATCTAAAAACGTGTGTCTGTTCATCTGTTTGTGTGTAGGCATGTATGTACAGTACAATATCTAACTTTCCTCACAAATTAATTAATATTCCTTTATTTTGCTATCCACTTCCTCCAATTCAGGGATGCATGGCAGACAGCATATCCCAACAAGCAATGGGTTCAAGGCAGGATACATGCTGGACGAGATGCCTGGCCATCGCATGGCAGACACAAACTCATACAGTACACAGATACACACATTCACACAAGGGACAGTTTTCTCAGATTCCAATTAATACACCAGTACTTTGGATTGTGGGAAGAAACAGGAGCACCCAGAAGAAACCCAAACAAACATGGAATGAGCCTGCAAACTCCACACAGATAGCACCCCAGGTCAGAAATTGAACCCAACTGCAATGCAGCAATACTAAACTCTGTGCCACTGTGCTGCCCACAAAGTAATTATGCAGAATAAAATTGTTTTAAAAAGACACGGGGAAATAACCACTGGAAAGCTTCAGTTGTAATTTATTTAAGAATTGCACATATTGCACATATTGCACATATTGGTCATGGTCTGATATTTTGCCTTGCCTCTGCTTTCTGTTCTGTTTTATTATACTCTTTACCCCTGCACATTGTGAAGTTTATCTACTGTAGAGCTGCTTGCATACAGTATGATCATATTGATGACCAAGGGATATAGAAAGATAAAAAATAAACATTCAATGTTTGGAGCACTTAGTATTTCTGGATTTGATCAAGTAAATGTCATAAATAATGTGTTCTCTGTTTTCTTTAATACACTCTAACAATTTGTGGGGAAATTCAAATCAGTTTTCTGCAAAGCATCCATGAAAAATACTGTTCAACCACTGTTCTAGCTCAGCCTGTTGTTTGTGAACGCTGTATTAGATTAGTCTCTTGAAAACTAGATGTTTGGATTAAGTAAGTCTATGATAGTTTCTCTCTTTACAAAAATTACATTTTAGATGCTGATTATTTCATATCAATGGGTGCAAATAATGTGGATACAAACTAACTATTCCCAAATGCAATAGGTATTAAATTATTTCCTTGATGTGAAAGTTTATGGAGCACATTATTAACACATTGCCTTCTTTCAGCCATTTCCAGAACACTGCAGATAATCTCTTCACACCTGTCTGGCATCTGAAATGATTTTCTGAGTTTAATTATTTGTACCCAGAAGGAGCTTGATTTTTTTAGTTGGATATCCATAAGCAAAAAAAAAGTTGTGTTTTAAGATTGTTTTTAAAACCCAGATTCATTTGTAATATTTATCTGAACCACTGCAGAAAAAATATGAGAATGGATATCAAAAATAATTTTTATCAGCTTTTTCAAGTGGAAAAAATCAAATTGGATTAATATCTTTCAAAGCTAGAACACATCTGCCAAATTATCTACCTTATCAGAATACTTAAGTTATAATGCTGTTCATAGGCAATAACAAATACATACAGTAGAATGTCAGATAAAGGGATTAAAGTATATTTGAATTACCATGTACTGTATTTCAAAAAGCTTTCAAATTTTATATACACTTTAAATCTTGCCATAAAACAAGTAATTTTATTTATCAACCACCTACAGTATCCCTATGGTTTTCTTACATTCCAATCTGCATACAGTTCTTTAAATAATCTGTACACAATATGTAATAATTTTACAGTAGAGGCAAAAAGCCATACAAATATAACTGTCAAACATTTTAATAAAAAATATAATGGGATAGACTATATTCAATTAAATAGTTTTTTTGCCCAAACATCAAATAGTGTAGTAATAGCGAAGAAAAACAGTTGCTTGGTAGTTTGCAAACAAAGTAAAATAACCTCCTAATGGTTTCCTGAAGCTCTTATCTAACACTGCAGCTTAATTAAAGTTTTCTATAGCTCTAGGGTGCTCATACATCTTCACTGAGTCAGTTAAAATGTATCAATAATTTTGTGATTAAAACCTTGGGTATCATGTCATTAATGACGTATTTTAATGTGGTGTTATTTAATCTATACCATTAAAAAGGATGATTAAAGTAACAAATAATTTGGCCCATCCAACATTTTGATGAATTTCATATTACTGTAATAAAGTCTAAATATGAGAGTAATCTGCTTCTATACTTCCACCCAAGGTAGGAGCCTGACAAACCAAATCACTCTAATGAACTACAGCAAACAGTTTCTATTGAAACAGCTGGAAGCACAGTATGCAAATCATGTTTGTCAGTCTCTCATGCTCCTGAGAAATCACCGTCACCTGACTGTTATTATTTACGGTATCTTCAGTATTTAATTTTTTGTCAACAAAATGAGTGATGCCAGACAGTTTAGCGTCTGTGATAGAAGCTGTTCTGCTAGTGCAGAACATATGCAGAAATCTTGTGTTCTGAGCTGATAATATGGTTGACAAATAGGTTTAACAATATCGAGTCATTTTTGGAGTAGTCTGCTGAAATCCACCTGAGGTCTGCTTGAATAGAGAAAAGAAGAAGGTCAAAGGAATATGAATGAAAGGAGGAATAGAAGAAGGCAGCTCAGGAGAGCAGAAGGTATTATAAAAGCATGACAGAGGATGATTAATTATATTTCTGAGGAGGAACTGTTCAGAGAGTACGTGCATGATAAAAGAGATGGACCTTTAGTTTTGTGACACTAAAAAGATAATGTGACCTAGGTTCAGTCAAATCATTTATTTTTCCCTGTGTGAGAGAGCCTGAGAAAAATATTCTGCAGTAGAATAACAACATTTTTGATTACAAGACTAAATGAGTAAATAAAACAGCCTCTTCCTCAAATGATTATTAGCAGTAAGTGCTTTATACCAGGGTAGTTCTGAAAAGCCATCTGTCAGCACTGTTCCTACCCGTCAAGTGCAGTATTATAACTGGATTTACGTAGATGCAACAGATGTTTATTATTAATCATGTTTTCATTTCATTCTGGAAGACGTTGATGAAACATAGAAGTGAAAAATAAACCATGCTGATGGAAAAATGAAACGCTTAATGGACTGCCCTTCAAAACAAAAACAGTGGACAAACACATCATTCACTGAGTCTGTGGGCAATTGTCAGAGCTGCTATTCAGAATTTGCCCTGCTGAAAGACACATACTGTAAACCTGAATTTCTATTCATGGCTGGTAAACCAGGGCAGCTCAGTGATGCACTGGTTAGCACTGCTGGGGACATGGGTTCAATTCTAGGCTCGGGGTGCTATCTGTGTGGCTTTTTATGTTTTCTCATGCTGTTTGCATGGGCTTTTCTTCACTTGCTCCAGTTTCCTCCCAGGCCAAAACTGCAAGGTTAATTGCAGATTTATTGGTAGAAATTATTTGTGATTAATTGTGAAAATTGGCCTTGGTGTGAGGAGTGTGTGTGTTTGTGTCTGTGTTTGCCCTGTGATGGACCTGTGTGTCCCCTCCAGGGTATATCTTGTCTTGTGCTTGTTGCATGCTGGCATAGGCTCTGGCTCCCCCACAAACCTGAATTGAATGACGTGTTTAAGAAGTGGATGGATGGACAAGGTATTACATTTAGGAACCAAGAACATATAATGTATTTTAATATCAAATGGGTGGTACTGGTCTGAAAAGTAAATATCTAAAAGTTTATGTAGTCTCATAATTTTCTTCAACTAGACAGAGTAGACAAGTGATAAAAAGATAAACAAAAAAGAATGTTTTGTAAATCAGAAAAAAATGAAGATATAATAACGTATTTGTTTAACTATAGATCATTTGTAAGGTATGGCTGCGCTTCCACTTGAAACTCAACATGAACATAGTCTGTTCCCTCAGTAATGGAGGTTGTAGTACGTCCATTTGTTTCTCTGTTTCAGCAGTGGAGATGGGCCATCGCTGTACTTAGTTAACCCACATGGAAGTGTACTAACTGAGGCTGTTGAAGACACCTGGCTTTGCATAATGAGAAGCAATCCAAAAACCCGACAGAGCTGAGTGAACACGACAGAGCGCAAGATTTGCAATTATTTCTTACCTTTTTCAAAAGGAAAATCCTGTGAGAAAGAAGTGCCTTCTAACGAGCTGCTTCACGAACGTAACAATCAAGGAGGCTGGAGTCAGAATATCTATGTTGCTAATTTGCTTTGAAAGATGGCCTATGAAGTGAAGTGCATCAGTGCTAATTGTCAACAGACTGCTATATAATGTTATAGTTTTCTCTTTCTTTGTGGTACAAATTACAGGAATCCTTTTGTTTACCACCTGTAGTAGCAATTCTGAAAAATCTCATGATAGATTGTTATTTCTAAAGAGGAAGACTTTATCAATCCACTCAACTACCGTACATCAGTATGAATGCTTGCTTATCTGCTCCTGGACGCACTTGGGACTTTGATGTCAGGACTTTTCAGTAATTAATAATTATTGAGACATTTTTTAGGGTTGTATCTCTGGCATTCAGGTTCAAATTATGAATTCAAAGCATACAATTTAGAGTTACTGTACAACAGATGTTATAAAGAAATTCGGAAGGAAGGTTAGATCCTAATCTTGCCCACTTCCGCTCGTCTACATACCGTATGTAAGTCTCGCTCTCAAGTCTTCCTTTCACATATCTCTCTTGCATTCTCCCCTCCATCTACTCCCTTGCAATAAACTCCATAGCACAATCCTCACAATAGTGAGTCCAGGTTGGGAAGCATATCCAGCCTGCCTTTCCCTTAGTGAGTCTAGCCAAATACTTTATACATATTCATCTCTCTCAAACATTCACTAGGATCTAGCCAAACTATTGATCTTGCTATAACTGTTAATGTACCCCTTATTCTTAATTTGAATTACTGTAACGGGAGCAGGTCCAGGTATAATCTGGAATTAAATGGAAAAGGACAACGGGGAGGAGACGACGACGATCAGTGGTTGATAGACGGAGGGGGGTGTGACGATGATGAACTGGTGCTGGGGGGGCGTAGCCAAGGCGAATAAGTCCACGGAGTCCAGGCGAAGTCCAAAAGTCCAAAACCAGGTGATCCAACCGAGACGGGACAAAACAGAGTAAAAAAACGGAACAAGAACCGGTACAGGGACAGGGAATAAAAACAGGATGATGAGGCCAGGCATTCCAAGCCCCGGACTCAGCTGGGTCAGGACGCCAATAGGAGGCCTATGCCCTCAAGCCGCGGACGCAGGGCGACTTTATGGTAGGTGGGCCTCTGGGCGTCCGTCTTCCACTACAGAGCCCAGAGTAGCGAGAGCGCCAGGATTAAATAAGGAGGGGCAGGACTGGGGGAAGGTGCACGTTATTAGCAAAATAAGAAAGAGCCGGAGCACCCTTAAGAGGAGGGATTGCGATCGTGACAATTAGGCTGTTCCATAAACTGCTGAATACCATGTCTAATATCGTATCCAAGACAATGTGAAGTATGATGTCTCTCAAAGAAAAATCAATACATATACTGTATAAATATGTGTAATTTGCAGGTTTTTAACCAGCATCTAAATTTAAACTACAATGCATTGAGGAAGTTTTAGTCAAATGCCCAAGTATAAATAAAGCATACAGTGTATTCCAGTTTTTACAAATCTGCACATTATGTCTTTATTTCCTTGTCAGTCAATGCCCATCTTCAAAACTTACCCACTCCATAATCAAAAAATGGATTTGAGATACTTCAAGTAGAGGATGCATTTAATCCCAATTACTTGAATAATTAAAGATTGGAGGAAAATCTGACTTGTGTCTTTTCAGTTCTGTGGAGTCTATACCCCTGACTGTCATTTCTATCATTGTTTAGATTTAGTCATGGAAACATAATATAGTCAGTACAGAATCTGTTCCAATACTAATACAGATACTGATACTAATGCTAATAATAATACATAATACTAATATGTATTCACTATTGATACAGTAGATGTACTCTGCAAATACAAGCTACTCTATATATATTCATTGTTAGTCTTGTTTGATAACTCACTCAAGTTTTTTTTTTCTTCAAAAGTGAGAATATCCAGTTTTGGGGTGCAATTTGTTTTTTGTTTATTTCAGACAAGTAAATAAACAACATTTCATAGGTATCTGTAATGTTCAAGCAAAAATCCCATTGTCGAGTGGTTCAGTCGAGTGGAGAACAGTGGTGCATCTGAATTTATCTTTTATTTCTTCTATTCCACAAAGAATTGCTGAAATGATTCTTTGTTGTTCTTTTTTGCTTAGTTTGCTATTTGATGTACTTATGAACTTTTCTGAGCAAAGGAAAGAGCTATTGAACAAAACTCTTCTAAGCTTGCAGTTGGGAAATATACAGAGGAAGCAATCTGGTATCACTCCACACATTTTTGTCTTTCGCTAAAGCACCTTTCTCCCACTGATATTTTCCCTTATGACATTTCTTCTTTAAATTCTTTTAAGACTACCTTGGGATTAACAACCTGCTAATAAACAATCCAAATATTAAGCCAACCAGTGATTCACAAAGACAATTCTTGTTTTGTTGCTGTGTAACGCACAACACTCTAACACATTCACACTCTTAACTTTTACACACTGTAGATTCTGTATCATCTTCCCCAGAGAATAACTGGATGACTACCAACAGGGACTTTCACAGACAAGATTTTTAATACTCTGTCTCATTTGTACAAAATGGCTTTTTTCTTTCCCAGAAATCCCCTGAATCTTTGACTTCGCCCAGTGGGCAGGGAAGTTGGCACCACATTGCTGTCCTATAGGATTTTTTTCTGGTCATGCCAGTGAAACGAATAGCCTACTTAGATTATCTAAAGGAACAAAATCAAATTGTCTATTTGCATGAGTTCCCCCATTTGAAAGAACACAGAATCATACACCATGTGTGATACAAGCAACCATTAAGACATAAAATGCCAGAAGTTTGCAGATACAAACTATTGTATTCCTGTACTACCACTGCTGTTAAGAAAGTGAACATAGTAGCCACCTTGGAATATTTTATGCTTTAAAAACGGAAAATGACTATCAATTATATGCAACCATGCAGTGAATCACCAGAGTGTGTGGGAGAAAAATACAGCATCAAAAACAAGAGAGAAAATTTTTTTTAGTTTTATATATTTTTTTCCTATTGATCCTAGACCAAAAAGTCAAAGTTGCAGCTAACTTAGTAAAGTACCAAATCTCAAACAAAGGTAAATGTATAGCACCTAAGAGGCTGCAAAAGTTACATATTTTGTAGATCCAGATAAAAATAGGAATTATGTGCCACTGATAAATACATTTTCAGCAAGTACTATCAGATTACATTAGTACAAACATCATCAAATTTTAATTGAATTTGAATTTCAATTTTCACTCCAATCATTATTATGCTCTTTGAATTTTGTACAGCATTCACCGACATGCCAAAGTTGTTCAGTCAGGCTATACAGTAAGTCTACTATGGCCTAAAGAGTGCAGAAATAAAGGAGATATATTATATTTAAAATCCTTGGCTGTGGTCAAATTGACTGCCCTGCAGGAAACAATTGTTTTTTCATTTTATTTGATTATATTGTTTGCCAGTCCACAATATGTTTAGCTGTAATTAGATTAGTCTTTGCTCTTTGCCTGAGTGATATACTGTATGTGATCTAATCAGTTTATTGGAAGAGGTAGATACATTTATAGCTGTTCTGTATGTTTACAGCATGTATGGTTTTCAAAGCAAACCATTTAGAATCTTGTGGTTATGTACATGGGGATGTGCCTCTTTTCTGAAACAATGGGGCAAGCCATTTTGCAGAAATCCTCAAATCTTCACACCTTGATTTAAGAACAATGCACAACATTTCAGAAAGATGAATTTGCCCTTGAATCTGAAGTGTGGAACCAGCATTACCTGAAAGAAGCTATTTGCATTTTACATACTGTATATTGGCACTGTAATATTCAATCATGTACCTTAATTCACATTCAAACTTCTAGAGTTAATGATACAGTATATCTGAAACATTCTATTTTTGTCTTATATTTTGGCCCAAAATAATATTTTTAATTCAATTTGTGGTACTAAAGTAATAAAACTTGGTATCTGTAATGAAACAGATTATCTGAACACTTTTACACCTTGAGAGGTTGGTGATGTGTGGTGTGGTTTCAAGATATTGCTTGTTGAGTCCCAGGAGTCTTCCACATTCAAGAGAGTACATACTGTACTGTATGATTTTCCTCACCATACCTACTGTACCAGAGCTTAGTACCAGGATAAAGGAGTATACTATATAGTTTAGGGAGAGCTTCATCATTCTTAACTCTCAAAGCAGTTTCGAGACATTCTCTGATAGAGAAGATAAAGAATACATATCAAGTTACTTTGATCTCAGTATTTTTTTCATGGTCACGTGCTTTGTTACTTGTGGAAATGTGAAAATAAAGGATTATGGGAACTCATAAAAAGCAGGCAGTCAATGCCCCTTGAGAGAACGAATTGAAGGCTAATTAAATAAATGAAGTATGCCTAATGGTTTCCTCAGATGGTTAGCAAACATTCTTTTGTGCCTTAGCTATTTGCACACTGAAAAATCCACGCCAGCCAAACTTAAAGGAATAAATTCAATGTGATTAGGAAGTTCACTGAGATAACAATGGTCATGGGCATGCATATTCTAGTCAAGTCAATATAGCAATTTGAATTAAAGCATATTTTAACACAATTTAAATGGGAATACTGAAGACTGGAGGATTTTGTCATAAATTATTTCCTTAACTGTGGTCTTACTGTGTCTGTTTTATAGCTTTTGGAAGAAATAATAGCTCTTAGAAGTAAATGGAAATGGTATAACTTGTGTCTTTTAATATATTCAGGGATAACCAACCCCTAAAAATATAGAATAATGAGCAGTCTTCATTTCAACACAAGTTGAAGGTTCCTTTTAAACCTAAAAAATAAATACACAATTTGCAGGCCTTAATTAAATACAAAATTAGAGCAGCCGAAATTAAATATCACTTACTGTGCTAAATTTGCCAAAGCATTTTCACATAGCCCAATTTTGCCAGATCTCAGTAGACAAGCCAGATTAGGTCTGGTCAGCAGTGGTTTTGCATACCTCTGATTAAAACTGGGTTGCTGCTGCAAGTGGTCTTGTACACTGTACTATAGAAGGTGCTACCCTTCAGGTGAGAAGCTAAAATGAAGTCTTGACTAGTTGGTGAGTAATGCTCCTATGACACAGTTTAAAAGAGTAGAAATGACTAATGCCGGTGCCCTTACTAAATTCCTCTCCAGGATGGTACACTCTTGGCTTTCTATTCCTGATTGGCTGTTGTAGTAGGGTTGCTAGAAAATAATGGCTGTTAAGCATCACCTACAGTAGGTGGGGGCTGCCCTTCAGATGAAGTGAATGAAGTGGGCTTATTCCTAAATAAAAGTGCTTTGATATCTTTTGGAATGAAAAGTGCTATATAACTGCAAGGAAGTAAGAAGTGTCATACTGTGGGGATTTATGAAAGAGCAGAATAGCAAAAGACGCATTGATGCTTGGGTTTAATGTAACCTTTTTTTCCAAATATATACTGTATAAACAGTTGGCTGTTTAAACTATAATAATAATAGTCTACCATCAACATTGTCCTTAAAGGCACAGCATGTCTTTTAATAATAATAATAATAATAAACTTTATTTTATATAGCGCCTTTAAAGGTGGCTTCTCAAAGCGCTTTACAGGATGACAATAACAATAAATAAGAAGACTACAACAATAAATAAGAAAATTTCACAAGACAGGACACAATTATAATTACAACAATACAACAATAAAAATAGAGGAGACCGTGGAAGATGGTATTAAGAAGAGCAGAGGGGTGAAGAATGGAACCAGTTAAGTAAAGGCTTTTCTGAAGAAGAAGGTTTTGAGTCTGGATTTGAAGGAGTTTAGAGAAGGTGACTTTCTAATATCCTTGGGCAAAGAGTTCCAGAGCTTGGGGGCATAGCAGGAGAAGGCCCTGTCGCCCATACAATGTAGACGGGCTTGGGGGACAGTAAGGAGGGCAGAATTTGAAGAGCGGAGGTTGCGAGGTGGGGAGTAGGGCGATAAAAGTTCAGACAGGTATTGAGGTGCCAAGCCATGTAAAGCCTTGTAGGTGAGCATGAGGATTTTAAAGTCTACGCGGAATTTAAAGCACTTAAAATGCTGAAATTAACAGTTTGCTTGCAATTCAATACAGTCTTTTGAGCAAAGAGAGCTCTTGATGAAAACCAAGAGCTGTTCCATCAGAACCTTACACTTTCCTCTTCAATTAAGCTTTGACTTTTTCACAAGATGTGGAATGCAGAAACTCAAAAAACAATTTCATTTCTTAAGTATCAAGAGCAAATGTAAAGGTTTTATGTTGATTTCTTTCATATCTGTTCAGTAAATTAGTTTTAGATTTCTAGGTACACAAGTGTAGTACAATAACATTAAATTATAAAGAACATCTTTTAAAATATTTACTATGCAAGCACTTTGAAATTTCCTTGTGTTTCAGCTTCCTTTTGTATACTTGTGTAAGCTGTTTTATCTGTGATTGATCATTATTTCATTTTACAGAGGAAATCCCTTGAGCAGATGGATCGATCTTTAACTATATACTGTAGATGAGCAATGGAATATGAAATGAAAACTTGCAATTACCAAACTGCTGCAACTCAAGCAGAATGTAAACTCGACTGTTTGCAGTAATGATGTATGCAAAGCATTAGAAAACAAATTATTATAGCTGTTTAAAAATGACCCTTCTAGACTGCAACAGATTCTACGAGGAAAGATTAGGTGTAAATAATAGATGTGCTTTGCAGACAGCATTTGGAATCTAACTTGTTGCTATAAATACTGCGGAAAAAACACACATAATGTGTATAAGAAGATCAGAGCTAATTAGCTTCAATCACAAATTGAGGGTTATTATGTGATCCCAATCCCTGTTGTTTTGTTCTTTTGCAGTAAATGAGTTGTTTATTTATAAGATGGAGCATTCCTTAATACATTGTATATGGATTTTAAATGCATACATAATTTAGAATGAATAAATGGCAAAGGAGGCATTATGCCTCTTAAATTATGAATTGCCAGAGATCCCCTTATGCTTTTAAAGGAGTGAGATAGGCACTCTGTTGGTCAAAGTAGAAATGCAATGAAGTGACACAGGATAGCTTAACAGTCCATCCCAAATATGATACATTTTAGAATTTCTTTACCCCAACACTCCATACATTACACTATGGAATACATCATAAAGGACAAAAACCACAGGGCAAATCTCTACAAGTCAGTGGTGTCCTTATCTGTGTCAGGATCACAAGAGTTGTTTAGATCTTTATGCATATTATATGTGAAAGTATCATACTGTAATGTACTGTAATATGTAATCTTTCAACTCAATTTAGAGAAGCAAATATATTGTTTATTGTAATATAGGTTCATGATGGCTACCCTACTTACACACTGGTAAATAGTATTTTTAAAAAATATTGAAATCACATTGTAAGCTGGCTTCTTTGTTTAAAAAAAACACTGAGCATCTTTATCTGTGAGTCTACGACTTCACCAGAATTAACTTCCAATGATAAACCATAAAGACCCATTGTACCAAGGAAAAAAAATCTCTTTACTACCTTACATTTTATTTGCTTCACACAGCTTTTAGACACAATGAAGTTGCAGAAAAATATAATCCCTGCAAATCATTTATAGTACCTTATTGAGCATTTTCTTATATCCACAGCTTCATCTCTAAAAGTAGGTTGCTTTCTGCATATTTTTAAAATAATAACTTTCCTTTTTACATTGTCCTTTAAAGAAAGTTTCATTATGCTTCTGAAACCTTTTTCAGTCATTTCCTAAAAACCAGGGAGTCTGATGATGTCTTGATGCCTAAAAAAAAGAGTAATAGTCAAAACAGCGTTCTATACCAGGAACATATCTGAAGAGCAGTTCAGTAATCACCTGTAAAATACTGCTTTTAACTTTTTTGTAACGTTTTAGATGGCATTCTATATTTCTTTCTCTCAAGGTATCTGAATGAAATCTACTTGTCTTTACCCATGGTAGAAACAACATACCGTATCAATGTACTATGCAATTCTCTTTTTTACCAATGCAAATTGCTTTGTTTTTGTCATATATTACCTATTGCATTTAAGCAATTGGAAAATGTTGTAAGTACATTGGGATAATGCTGACTAATTATAATAAAAAGTAAATTACAGCACTTTAATCTAGACCTCAAGGTAACAAATAAAAACAATATATCTACAGAGAGGTCTGATGATATTATCTATACTGATATCAACAAAAACCTTCTCTTATCTAAAGAACATTGCAACTAGGCTTCCTATAACTTTTTGTTATCTATTGATCATCAAACTGCATTTATTTTAAAGATACTGGATTTTCTTGTAAATCTGATAAGAAAGATGATTAAATTAATGATTACATATTAATAGTTGATAAAACCTAGCTTTGTCTCGTTCACCTTGCATTTTGATGCATTCTGAAAATATTGTTGTGGGAAAAAATATTTTCATTCTATTCAAAATGTCATTAAATCAACAGTATAAAATGGGTTACTAATGCTAGTCTAGATACTAGATAGCTACTGTAGATGTACTAACCTACCTCATATATTTTTTTAAAATCACATATATTTCGGAATGCTCATGCTGTCAAGATTCTTTCTTTCCGGACCCTGTGCAGACGACACAATCCAGGGTACAGTGAGGAAACATTGGGGAAAAAAGCATACAGGATACGTGAATGAAAACAGGGGGGGCGTGTCCATGAAGTGCCGGTGGTCAGGGGAGGTTTGGCCTAGGCAAACAATCCAGGGATGAGTCAAAAGGGAAATCCAAAACAGAGCAAAAGTCCAAGGCCAGGCGATCCATCCAAGACAAACGATTAAAAAAACAGAACCGGTTCGGGACCGGCAGGGGAAATGGGAACGGGAACAGGAACAGAAACTAAAAGCTTAACGGGGCCGGGCACATCCAGGTCCCGGGGTCGCTTAATGCAGGAACCAATACAGAGCCCGGAATAACATCAGTGTCTGGCTTTTAAGGGACTGGAAAGGGACTGGAACAGGGAGCAGGTGCGGGTGAAAAATAACAAACAATGGAGCACAATTAAGAGGAGGGGTTTGCGATCATGACACATGCACACCTAAAGCCTCACGCAGTTCACTCAAACCACAGCAATTCACTTGTAGAACTTTTGGAAATCTTCTGCATGCAGACAGAAAATTTGCATCCATCCATTTTCTAACAGCTTCATCCAATACAGGGTTGCTGGTGCCAATCTCAACAAGTAATGGTGTTGTATTTGACTGTGCCGTAAAACAAATTTTCCCTGGGGGACAATAAAGCTTGAATTGAAGCAATGGGTGCAAGATGGCTTACACCCTGGACAGGACATCAGTCCATCACAGGGCACACACAGAAACAAATGCAGACACTCACAGCACTGACAATGTTTCCCAGAAGCCAATTAACCTACCAGTAGGTCTTTGGACCATGGGATGAAGCCGGAGTTCCTGGATGAAACACAAGCAAAGATGTGGAGAACAATACCATTCTACACAGATATGACCCAAGGTCAAGAATTGAACCTAGAGCTCCTGTGGTGTGAGATCAGTTATCAACACCACCAGATCTCAAGGAGAGGGATAAATTAGTTCAATCAAGGCTTAGCTGGAGCAGTTTAACCCTCCTCCCAGGGCCTGAAATCGTGGATGGTTTTAAATAGACATACTGTACAGATCCTGCTGGACTGTTGCCCTCAAGGCCTGAACTTCAGTAGTCCTACTCTCGACTTTTAACCACTCCAAAACTCTTTACACTTTCATGGGCTAATTAATCACCACAAGCCTAATGGTATTTCTCCAGTCATACTTAAGGAAATGAATGTTACTAGATAGACTACTGGCAAGCATATTTTATCTCTCACTTACAATGGGAGCTGTACTGTAACTTTAGATAGGAAAATTGCCAAATGTAACACCAATTAAAAAACGTGCTGCAGGGGTCTACATGAAAGGGATCTGGGGTTTAATGTAGATTTTCTATGCCCTCGACAAGACAAATATTTGGAAGCAATAAAGAGCAAACAAACTGAATGGTTATATAGCAAAAAAGTGTGGAATTTAAATGAAAGGAAATAGTGCTCAGGATTCACAAAGCAACAATGAGACATTGTTTAGCTTGTGTTTAATTTCTCACTCCAAAGCTTAAAACTGAAATTGTAGCTTTAGAGAGTCTAAAGGAGAGCAGTAAAAATGGTCTTTGGTACCTGGGAAGATTCATGTAATGTACAGAAAAGAGTTTAATCTCTTCAGTCTAGAACAAAGAAGATTTAGAGGAAATTTGATTTTAGTACAGTACTGTATATAAATTCTGAGTGCTGTAGACAAAACACCTCTATATCAAGTATTGAGGTATTGAGTACTAATAGAGTTAGGACAAGTGGCTATTTCATACTCAGTAGTGAAACAAGGACATAGGGTCATGTGTGAAAACTACAGGATTACATGTAAGTATAAGAAAGAATTCAAATACTCAATTGTGGGTTAAGTGACACAGGTTTCCCAGCCAAAAAGTTGAGGCTCAAATTTTTTGCTCCTTCAAGAAACAGCTGGACACAATTCTTGACTTATTTAGCTACTAAACTATCAAAATGAGTGAAATAGCCTTCTCTTGTGTTCAACCTTTATTATATTTTTATGTGATTATGACTATAAAAGCTGTTGGTTGCCATCAATATTCATTTAAGAATGCATAAAGGAAAAAATCTCACCAAACAGTGAAATTCATGTAAAATGACATATCAATAACTGACAAGATCTACATAGGACAGACATTAAGTGTTAAATAGAGTTTTTATAATAATGTTGTTGAATCAGGGAAATACAGCATATACAATATCCATATTTGTTTAAATAAAAATAAATTACAAATATAAGTGATATAGTAATAATGATTCTGAAATTTAACAACATCCATGCACTGTCAGTTGATAAATGAATTTTAAAAAGAGGCTCTCATTTACGCATGCTTGTAAACAGCAAATGAGAAAATAATTTGAATGTCAGCAGAAAAGTCAAACGTTAATCTATCCATCCACCCATTCTCTAACAGCTTCATCCAATTCAGGGTTGTGGGGGAGCCGAAACCTATCCCAGCAAGCCAAACATTAATCTTGAAAAGGAAATTCCCACAGTGCTCTTTTTACAATATTTTGTTTCCAATTACAATGCTGAAGAGCCCCAATTGCTAGGGACCTGATAACAGTTTTTGTGATAAACAACAAGCTCCAAGCAATATTCGTCAACAAATGTACAGCAACTCTCATTAGCTGAGATACCTGTTCCATAGTGCTCTGGTGTTATCTTAAGGATATCTACAGACAAGTTCCTTTCAGAATTTACTAATAATCTTCACTATACTTCATGTCTGTATAAGATTTATGAAAGACTGAAATTTCTCAAATCTTTTCACCTATGATATTTATTATCATACTCCTTAAACATAAAACCTACAGCTGCATAATACAAAGGAAAAGGAACTCTGTGTCAATGTTAATATGGTGTTCCCAAGCTTAAGCCTTAGGAAATAGTATGTCCTGTGGCTTTCGCTTCAATTATTTTTCTAAATTAATTAATCAAACTTTAACTTGGACTCATAAAATGTTCAATTAAGCACTTTTTATCTATAGCTATGCCAGAATTTTGTTAGCAAAAGGTATTGAAAACTGTTTAAGCAAGATGAGATTATTGCTTTTAAAGGCATTTTTGTATATGCAGTACTGTAAAATCATAAATAAATTGGTTACTGATCAATAATTAGCGGTTACTATTTATATTGTTCTATCAACTCTATAACCTGTTAAATATACATGAATTTAATTTAATTTATAATAACTAAATACAAATACAAAACTTTTGGTAACAGTAGTTCAGAAATGAGGCAGCATGGTGGTGCAGTGTTTTGCATTGCTGCCTTGCAACACTGGGGCCCTGGGTTAAATTCCAGATCTGGGGTGCTATCCGAGTAGAGTTTCTATGTTCTCCCTTGTTTGTGTGCATTTTTGGCAGGTGCTACAGTTGCCACCCACAACTCAAAGACATACTAGTAGGTTAAATTGCTTCTGGGAAAACTGGGCCTGGTGTGACTGTGTGTAGGTCTGCTTGCTGGGATAGGCTCTGGCAATGCTGAATTGGATCAAAAATGGTATACTACAGTTTAGCAAATGATGCACAACCCTAGCATACTTTAACACCTAACTACTGTAGTTAATACTGTACAGTATTAATAACACAATAGCACACAAATAAGGTCTGGGAACAATGGATTCTGGAAATCCAGGGTTAGTGTGGCTAATGTCTCTCTTATTTTATGTAACATATTGTCACCCTTAAAATGAGTTAAATTTAGAATTTGTTTTGGAAATGCCGCAATGAACGGCATCGTAGGAGCTGCCACGTCAGTGGACCTCATTTTCTTTTAACTGTACTGTACAGAACTGTACAGCCAGTAGAGCTCAAGTCTGTCCTTGAAGATTCATAGGCATGCCTCATCAATCCTCAGGTTCTTTGTATAAGACTGCAGCTTCTTCTTTGTCTGTTTGTTCTGTAGTTTCCTGTAACTACTGTTCCCTGGGGAGTTAAGAAGACACTGTTAAACTCATACTTGGAATCTGACCTTTTTTAAAAAAATCCTATCACTTGACATGCCTCTGCCTTTTGTCTTATATTATTGGGTGTCTTCTTCCTGTTATCTAAGACGTTTTTACAGAAAGACCCACAAAAATTACTCAAAGTGGAACACAATAGCTTAACATATTGACAAAATGATTAAAAAACCGTTGTCAACTAAAACTGTGAATTTGAATGGCTGTTATACTAGTTAAAAAAGTAGTTGGAAATACTGGCCATGCTACTGTTAAAAAATGTCAAATTATGTTGATTATTTATGTTAATCAATTACTGTTGATTTTGAATTTTTAGAAACAAAGTGCCTAATAACGATTCTAAGTTCCATTAAAATATCGTAACATATACCTTCTTAAGTAATTACGGTAAGTCATATTTTTGTCAATTACAATGCAAGATACAGTACAATACATACACATCAACTTAGCAGTGAATTGTCCGATGTCTATATACTGTAAGTCGGAAATTAAATAAAACTTGAATTTTGTCACATTGACCTAAGTCAACACTTTTTTGTGCTTTGAAAGCAAAGTTTTATATCCATAGTGTAAATGATAAACTGTGTATGAAAAGAGCCTTATAACGTGTACAGATTTTGGATATTGATTAAAGCTTTTGGCATCATTTTGATTAATTGATCATTCAAAACTCTTGACAACCTGATTCATGACTCACCGTGATACACTTCAGTGACTTTGACTGTTGCATAAGAACTAAATCACCTCATTAGTGAGAGACTTGATTGGGTACAGATGATGAGGTGATTTAATCTGTTGAATGTCAAGCCTGGTGAACATCAAGACAGAAAGAAAAACAGAAAGGAATCAATCCTCCCCAATTATCAAGATAACAACAACTTAATGCCACAATTATTGTATGTTAGAACATCTCAAGTGGACTCACCTCATTAGAACTAAGTCCTCTTTCATCATGAACCAATGTTTTGTTTATACCTTTTTGTTGGACATCAGGGAGTATGACACTGACTGGGCATGTGTGGCAATTTGCTACATAACTCAACTAGTAGCGATTAACAGCAGCCTAACTGTATGGTATTATATTGATCAAGTCCTTGAGCCTCACTTTCTGCCCTTTCTGCAGCGTGATGTGACACAACACATGTCCACATACTGTACTACTCAAGTAACAACAGCTTCTTGGTGAGATGAGAATAGGACAGTTATGCCTAGTTCTACAGATGTGAGATCCACTGAACATTTGTGGGATGACTTGGAATGATATGTTCTGTAGGGCTCAGAGACCATTAAAGAGAACTTGTCCATGCTCTAAGACAGGAATGAGACAATCCTATAACACAAAGCATGTATTGCAGATGTGCTAATTGCATTATATCCAATGGCGGCCGCATACTAATAACCTGTGACTTACACTGTAAAACCCCTGTTGATCAAATTTATTGATGACCAATGTTAATCAGCATAATGCATTTACTTTGTCATGTCTATTTGACTGCATGTCAGTGCACCTAATACAAAAAGGATTCTGTCATCCTCCTGATAATTATTTTGTGAAGCCCATTTTGTGGGTTTCCTTTGAGGCTTTATATATATATACATTTATAAAATATTCATTGTTTTTTACAAATGTCAGAACCAGTAGTCTGCATGAGTAAGCATTGCCTTCTTTCATGTCTCCACATCATGCAGTGTAATGGATTAAGACTTCAATTTGAGAATTTTTAATTCAGGATTAAGAAATTAATCCCATGAAACTCTTCCAGAAGCCAAAGCACCAGCCTCACATTTAGAAAGTGTAGCGGCGATGCTTATTAATAAGACAGAATTAAGTGTTGCTGTGCTTTCCCAAATGAGGCCCCATTTCTCTCTTCACAGAGAAGCTATTCATGCAGGCTGATTTAAAGATGTTTTCTTTTGATGAGGGACAGCTCCCAAATGGGGATGCACTTAGCTAAGCCTGGCTATCATGATCAATGGTCATCCATTGGCGCCTATCTGTCTAGGGAGTGCCAGATGGACATCTGGACTGCATTTCTAAGTATCAGGAGTAAGTGACTCATATCTCACCTTGATCAACCAATCAGGGACTGGTAGGGCCAAGTAACCCACGATGCCCATAAAACTTTCAGCCAATGAACAAGCTGAAGTTCCTCCAGGTAAAAACGGGCAACACAGAGGGCCGAGGAGAACAATAAAAAGAACTATTCTAAGGAGAATTCCAGGGGTGCGAGACAATTCCAGGGCAGGACAGCCCAGGAGCAGAAAGGCTCCCAAGGGCAGGACATTCTCACAGCGCGCCTCCTGAAAATCCTGAGACTTAGCCCAGACAACCACGAAACGGCCAGTGTGTCCGAGTGCCAACACTTTCCTTTGTTCTAAGAGTCGAGAGCGGAGGTTACCAGACAGTAACCAGAGGATCCACCCGAGGTTAGCATCAGCAGCAAGCCTCATGAACAGGTCAGAACTGTGGACAGCTGAATCACTATTCAGAACTAGAGCTTCATCAGGAACGAACCGGTCTTCTTCCTGACCTGACCTGCTGGGACCCACAGTTATCTTTTCTCCTGTGCACAACTTTGCTAGTTAAAGCCAACACTAACTAGCCGGACAGCCTGGCACGGAGCCAGAGAGCCCGCAAGAGATCTGAATCCCCAAAGAATGGATGAGTATTCAACTTCACTACATCACAGCTCGAGAATTCAATTGTTATCCCAACCAGTTGATATCAATTTAATTCCTAAGAGTTATGTACTTGTTTTGAGTATCTAATGTAGAAGTTATAACCAAGTTCATTTACGAAACAGTCTAAATGAATGATATACTGAACGTATGTCTTCTTGATATAGGTAACTCTTTGTAACTGACTGAATATATACCTTTTGTATTCTGATAACCCTCTCGATAAGATCTGTTAGGTTTACATGCATATTCTATGTATTAATAAAATGTATCCTCGTGTATTAGTTCCTGTGTGTGTGCATTGTTTGAGTTATATTGCATGGTTGGATTCTAAAGCCATTAAAAGAATCATTTTGTGATTTACTGCTACAATTAATAATTGTCCCAGTAAATGCCCAAACCCTATAGAACTGGTGCCTTCAGAGAGCACACTACAAAAGTATAGACTATAGAGTAAGTGTGAAGTCAGACGATGAAAGTCTCAGAAACATGTACATTACTGGTATATAAAGAATGTATTTTTGGAGTGAGAATTGTGCCCGCATTCTCAGCCTTTAAGTCGAGCCTTTTCCAGGTGGATGTCGATCTCTGCCATGGACACGTCTTGTCCCCTCTCCTGTTCATGATTTTCAGGAACAGGATATTAAGATGCAGCTGAGGTTTGGAGTGTATCCAGTTTGGCTACATAAGGGCCGCATCTCAGTTGGAGAGGTTCACAGCTGAGTGTCACATGGTTGGAATGAGGGTCAGGACCTCCCAATCTGAGGTCATGGTTACAGAAAAGAGTGGATTGCTCTCTCCAGGTGAGGGGGGGACAGCTTCCCCAGGGGGAGGATGTTAAGTACCTTGAAGTCTTGGACTGATTATAGAGGGGATTGTGAAATTGACCAGCAGATTGGTGCAGCAGCTACAGTAATCCCGATTTTGGTGGTGTTGAAGCTGGAGCTGAGTTTTCAGATGAAGCTCCTGGTTTTCCAGTCGGTGTACCATACATCCCCATCCTCACCTATGGTCATGAGCGCTGGGTAGTGACTGAAAGAATGGCAGAAATGAGACATGAGGTTTCTCCTTAGTGTTGCTGGGCTTACTGTCTGTGACATGGTGAGAAGCCTGGCAGTCCTGAGGACCTTGGAGTAGAGCCTCTGCTTCTCTAAATAGGGAAGAGCCTGTTAAGGTTGGTGTCATGCACTCTGCAGCCAGAGGGTGCTCCTACTCTGTCCTGTCCCTAGTTTCCTGTGCTTTGCTGTCCTTCCGGTGTCTCTCTCTCTGGGGCTGTATATTTCCGGATCTCTCTTTCACCTTCGCTCAGCACTGACGTTCGGATGTCCTGAGACCCACCTAGCATCCAGGTCACCCCACGTCAGCTGCCAGAGGGCATTGGTTTCAATACAACTCCTGAACTGCTGAGCACGGGCTAATCCCCCATTCTAACGCTACGCATGTGGGTCTTTTTCCGCTCTCCTGCCTTTCCATGGTTCTTCCCTTGCGACATCTGTGACAGTTGGCTCATGCATCTGATGTGTACCAGGCATAACCCACTGGGAAGAGACCCTAGGGCAGCCCCCAGGACACACTGGGAGAATTATATGTCTATGTCTCTGCTGGTCTGGAAACACCTGGGAGGAACTGGAGACTGTTACTGGGGAAAGGGTAGTTGGTCTACTCTGCTCACCATGTCACCACTGTGACCCTCACCAGGAATAAGCTGTTAAAAAATGCTGATGTTTATCTTTTACATGAATAGTAATGTCAGGGATTTCAACAATACTGTTTTAATTTTGATTTATCCACGTGAAAAAACACTGTAGCTACTTTCAGGTAATACGGTACATATAGTACACAGGTACAGTACAGGGCAATCATCATTTCAAACTAATGAAACCAAGGGCATAGGAACAATTTAGCAAGAAGCTGCCAGAAACTCAACAATGCAGATCATGCAGAAGCATTTGTTTACAATAATATCAAAGGGTATTTGAGCATCCTGTTTATGGAACAAAATAAATTGCTTCATTCATAAAGACAAGGAAATTTTCAACACAAGGACACTTCGGAGGATTTCTAAATCACCATGCAGGCTTCTTTTTAGGAGTGTTTTTGTGTATTTAACAGTTTGTTTGTCCGTGATAAATCAAGGCCATTGACTGAACTAAAATTGCTTTTTGGTCCATCTTGTTTTAAGTCAGCCTTTCATTCCCAAAAACAATAGAGATTTCAGTTATCTGGAAAAGCTTCAAATCTTGGCAGATGACTCATTTAAAGTCTCAGGGTATTCTAGTGTGCCTTTAAATGATTCCAAGGGGGTTTATTGGGCTTTGTGCCATCATGTATCACTTATGTTTCACCAACTGAGGGAGTCCCTTCTTAGATACGACTCTTTGCAAAGCTGTTAGGTCTGAGTCAGCTAAAATATTAAGAAACTGGATATGGTAAAGTGACACTGGCAGCACCTTTGTCTTCAAGCAAACTGGAATAAATTCACCTCTCTATCAATAACTCAGGGTGAGAAAAAGCTATATAAGATGGGTGAAATGACCTCTTCTTCTTTGTACATTTTAAAGGAATCTGTAACACAAATATGAGGGCAAGGACAAGTATGTGTTTGGCAAAGAAGCAAAGCGCTGACATGAGATTAATAATATTGCACATATTTCAGGTAATCCTGAAACACAAGAGTAAAAAACAGTAATTAGATACTAGACAGACTGGTGTGTGGGTTACTCCTGTAAGAGGTGTAAATGCTGTCTTGCTCTACTTTTAGAAAGTTGCTGATAATTATTTTCTTAGCAAGCATCATTATACTGGAATACTTACAGATGCAGCCATTCAAAACAAGCTGGTGATACCGCATTATTTTGTGGTGCGCTTTACGCGGTCTACCGCGAGTTACCGTAAATTCTCCTATAGTACCACAAGTAAATTAATAGTATCCGGAATTTCCGCAAGGTGGAGCTAATACAGCTCAACCTCTCATGTTTGAGCTGTCGCCATCAAAGTCTTAAACGAAGATATTACTAATAGTATTAATAATGAATGACCTTGGACAAGCTGTAAACTCAAAGTATTGCCCTGGTCCACATTCTTTTTTTCATTGACCCTCTTTGTAAAAGTAACACCACAGCATTTCGCAATCACGCATTTGTTTCCAATCATGCAAAGTATAGTAATTTTTGAGAATCGATTCACCATGCCTTTCACATGCTCATAAAAGAGATTGATTTAGGAACATAAACATATTATTCCATGCAAACTGTACTGTATACAGTATGTATATGTACTGTATATTTAATGTCTTTACTGTGCCCGTTTAAGTATTGAATATTTATATGGAATTTTACCACTGAAGGGAAATCTTAGTAGCTGAGCATAAAAAGAATGGAAGCATACTGTAACGCGTGTGAAGGCCATAAATGATATTAATTTTGGAACATAAACATACAGTATATGGCTGGTCCCGGTACTTTAAAGAAAACATACACACCAGTATTCCATTTCTCTCTAAACATTTTAAGCATCGAAGTCTTTAACTAACTTGATACCGGAGTCAACAAGCATACTTTTAGAATTTGATTAAGAGGGAATATAATATGGAATCGTGTATCTAAAGAAATTAATAACGATATAATTATATTCATGTACCGCAACACAAGAATTGTACACGCTGTACGATGTCTGTTAATAATGTTTTGTAGGGCTTTTTCAACACTCCTCATGTGACCTCGCCGGTGGCGCTGTGGGTTAGGACAAGTATGTGTTTGGCAAAGAAGCAAAGCGCTGACATGAGAATAATAATATTGCACATATTTCAGGTAATCCTGAAACACAAGAGCAAAAAACAGTAATTAGATACTAGACAGACTGGTGTGTGGGTTACTCCTGTAAGAGGTGTAAATGCTGTCTTGCTCTACTTATAGAAAGTTGCTGATAATTATTTTCTTAGCAGGCATCATTATACTGGAATACTTACAATGCATTTATAAGTTACAGTCTCAATTGTGTCCCTACACCAAAATAACCAAATGAAAAACAAAGACCAGTGCAAGGTGGAAGAGAAATGCTAGCATTGCCCTAGGCAAAACAAAACAGCATAAAAACACTGTAGGCATTAACGTGGAAAACTGCAAAAGTGTTATTATGACTGTATATAGTATAATGACAAATTCCATTCCTGGTTTTTAGTGTTAATTACAGCCCTGCTCTTTGAATCTTTATTTGGGTTCAAGCCAGGTGAAGAAGTTTTAATGGTGCTTTTAATTATTTTAATGGTCTTTAATTGCCTCAGTTATACAAACTGATACTGTATATACTGGTACTCTATATAGTCCTTTTGTTTAATACCTCAATGATTGTATTTGTATAATCCAGACACATTTTAATTGTGTTTTGTGGGTTAAAAAATATTCTGCACTGCAATTCTCCTTTTTACTCATTCTGTTTGTTCTGGTAATTTATATTGTAGCCTAATGAAAGAATGTTTACAGAAAATGAATTGTGGTTGACAATATACTGCAGAATAATGTATTACGTGGGACCTAACAGCCTGAAAGATATGTTGGTTCATTTGGAATCCATATGCTCTCTCTCTCTGTACTACATTTAAACATTATCTGAGATAATTATAAGAATGAATCTGGAAACTTCTTTCTTCATGTTTTTGTAATGAGCTAACTCTCTTTGCAAGCCTAATATCGAAAATCATTAATGATGCAGTTATAGTAGCAGAGAACCTTTCCTTATTTCCCTTATTTCCTGATTTGCTTCGATGCATCATGCACTTAGAATAAGCTATTACGGCTTCTTTCTGAACTTATTTTCTGGTTTTATTGATTTTGTGTTTAACTCTGAGTTACCATAAACTCAACAATAATGTCACTCAAGTAAGCATAACAGCACTTTAGAATTTAATAGGGACACAACTTTTTGACTTCTTAAATGCATAATACAAGCAAAACTTTCTTAAACAATTTCATATGTCGACAGGTCTTTGACTTTCTATATCTTTATAGTTGTCATTTGGCTTCATAATTCTTTCAAAATTAAAGACAAGGTACTGTATGTAGGTATTGTACTAAATTATAATTACAGTATGAGTACTTTTAACTTGTACTCCAGGTTACTTTGAGTAATTAATATACTGTACAGTAATTGCATAAACTGAAAACACGAACACAAATTCATTGTTGGTGATGTTTTTTTTCTTGAATTGTTGTGTTAGATATAAAACAAACCCCCTCAGGGGATATTAGATCTTGAATTTGATTGAATAAACTGAAGGGAGCTTTTCTAAACAAAACAATATAGCAGTTCTGTATGAAAATACTTTTTTAAGAAAATGCTTTTCTTACTCGATTCTGCTGAGTGAACCCTCAGAGGAAAATTTATTGGGGGGTGGCTCCTGCTTGGCAAAATCTAATACTTGGATTGTGTGCTGGTTTTATTTGTTTTATTTTTTGCTTATTTGTGACATTTACCATGTTTTAAAGTTGCAGTTCATTTTCTTCTAATATATGTTCTCTGTACAAATCTGCTACTATTAAAACAAGTGATAATGCTGATTCAGAGTTTTCCTGGGCCTGACTTGCAGCAAACTGTAAACCTCAATTACTGAACCTCTTTTTCTTAAATAAATTAAGAAGTTTTCCAAAAGTAGCTAAGTGAAGGAACAAGATTTTATGAATCTGTAGCATATGGCACCAGCTCTCAAGATCAGTATGTCCATCTGTCAAATGAACATGGAGTTCTAGATTTCAGCAGTCTGAAAGTGTGCATTCAGCAGTGCATTTTTTGGGTTCAATGCACCTCAGAAATGCAAACCATGTCTTAATTTAGGACAAACTATTTCTCACTTTTACACACTTGGAAGAGGTCAACAACACGCAGCTTGATAGAGTAATACAGGCAAAAAGCAGGCAGCAGCTTGGCAGTTTCGCAATGTTCTTCCAACCACTCTTATCTCATGCTTACTAAATACTGTAAATTGATTCAATCATTTTCATCATGTAATGGAAAGGTTGTAAAAGCAAACCACCAAAAGGTTTTACCAAAATTATTAAATCTGTTACCACAAAGTTTTTAACAAAATAAGGTGCATAATGATGTGCAAATAATTGTGTAGAGTAATTTCTGCTAAGGAGAACAAAATGCATTTCAGTGCTCCATGTTCATAGAGATTCAGTTTCACTGGATACTGGAGAAGCCGTAAATAACTTCATTAGCAGTAGGATCACATTCTCCTTAACACATTCTGACATAATAAAGTCTTCATTTATAATAAATATTTGTGTTAAAGTCCAAAGGAAGTAGAGAAATGTTTTGTTAATGTAAATCCATTTGAAGATGAGCACACCCAATAATTTTGAAAGACTGGCACCTATTGTACTGTGTGCTACAGAAGCTAAACATCTCCTAACAGGAGAGTGCACTTGTTGAGAGAAGTGGATGTGGAAAAAATATGGCCATGGATAGAAATGGAAATATTATTGATCGTCTGAATACCTTTGGGAATATGCCATGAATCAGACTAAACTGTAAGCATACAGTAGCTTGTCACCTGTGTTGTAAACTCTACCTAGTGACACTGAAAACAGAGCGCCTTCTTCAGTGTTTAGTTTTCTAAAACCTCCTTTTTTTCATGGATGTTGCCAAGCCAACTGAAGCACAGAGAGCAAGGTGAAGTTTGTTAAGTCCTACTCCTGCACAGTCAGAGGACACAGCAGAACATGTCAGCGTTATTCAATCTAATTAAATCAGGAAATCCTTAAGGTTGGGGCCATTTTTCCAGGGTAAAAGTACATTTCTAAAAGAAAAAAAAACATTTTCAGAGTTTTCACCACAATGTGTGGATACATGATTTTCCACCCATTTCTGAAAAAACAAACATGCATGATTTTCTGAATAGAAGCAGAATTTAAAAGATAAATATAAAGGACTGGACAACACAGAAAAAAACAGATCTGGGCAATACAGAAGGAAGTGAATAAGTCCTCAACTTCACATGTAAATATTAATGAACCCAGAGTTAAAGTGCGATATGAAAATGCAGTTTTCACCTGTGTCAAGTATAATTAAGCTGTTTATGATAAGATGTGCTCAAATTATTTATGTGGGTTGGCCTGACCCTTGTGTTTGTTTATCTTTCAATACATTACGATCTAATGGCTGTGGCCAAGCTGAGAGTCTCTCAAAGCCACTTGCTGCGGAGGCACTTGATAATTACCAATCACCAATGTCTGCATAAATTTCATTTCTTTTAATTCTGGTGAGAGAAGTGTATCAGGAGCAAATATTATTACTATTGTGACAGAAGCTTGTACAGTGTAATTGCCTTCCTGTCAAAACTACAGAGATTTAAGAAGTGTGGACCCAGCAGTTTCCAAATTCACTAATGCCAAAGGGTGAAAACACAAATCATTAGACAGCTCGCAGGAATGTCATTTTGAACTTATTTAAGCTCAACGGTATACTTAGCAAGTTCCAAATGTGCTACTTCCTTATCCTATGCACTGTCCGTAGCTGTTTAAAAAACAGCTTGTTGAAATAAAAGTGACACCTAATGTGATTAACATTCACTAAGTTACAGATGCAAATGCACAGATTCATAAATATCTGATTTATATGTAAATACCTAAATTTTATGCTTGAGGAGCAATTGCTCTTTTAATAAAGACAGGATAGAAGAACCAATGAATGTGAGTTTTCTGTTTTCCCCAATGAAAACCATTTATTTTTAAAATGTATTTATTAATCAAACTGTACATAAAGGTTGTCAGGAAGGAATAAATGTGTTCTGTAAACTCAAAAGTGAATGCATTTCGTCCTTCATTCATACAGTAGCTCTAGTTCATTGTTAACAGCAGATACTGTATGATGGTCTTTTATGTTCAACAGATGGGTATAAGGTAGGACTGGGTACTATTAAGTGAAACGACATAGCATATGTAGCTTGATGGTCAGATTCAAATCGCTGTCTTGGATCTCTGAGCAATGTCAATTACAAAAACCATGATATATAAAGGCCAGGCCCATGTCATGAGTCCTCTTGGGAGTCCTGAGAAGTGATGTCACTGTAAGGCCTGTCATACTGTTCTCCTCCAATCTTTACAATGACTTTTGACAATGGCTTTCCTGATCTGGGTCACAGTACCACTGTTCCTGTCACAATGAGGCATCAAAACTGCTACTGTATGCCAAAGGACCAAGGGTGTTGAACGCTCCTGAGAGACACATCCTTTGTTTTGAGGCTAGTGACGCAAGGCAATACAGTTTTATTTGATCTCAGTTTCCCATCTAAGTAGAATATGAATGTGAAGAATATTTAATACAAACTTTAACAGAAACCTGCTGTCCCTAACAGGTCTGTAGCCATAATGTCGCCTCTCTGGCTTCTCAAAAGAGTATTCCAATGCCTCACATCAAGGGACCAGCATCTCAAATACAAGATAGCTGAGACAAGACTTGCAATGATCAGTTGCCTGTTGTGTTCTTATATTCTGATGACTTTAACTCCCCCCATCAACAGACTAGTCTTTTGGTACAATGAGTTTGAGTTGTTTCAGATGTGTGGCTGAAGTGTTCAGGTAGCTGAAAAAAAACACTTCTGATTAAGGGTCTGATCATACAGTACATGTTACAGAGTGTTAAAACTTTTTTTTTAATCATTAAGAGAATGAGACTAGGCTTGTGTGCTCCTCATTTCAATTATATTTCAATGAAATATGTTTCTTTTAGGTCCTTAATCCTTAATCGTGTTACCATATTCCACATTTAAAATGTAATTAATACACCATTGAAGAACAGTTTTGGAGTGCTAAATAGGCTAAATATCACTAGGTTTGGAGCCTCTGTGATATATAGTTAGAATTCATGTAAATGATATTCTCTTTAATAAAAAAGATGAAGTGCTATCCACCAGTCAGCCTTTCTATTCTTTGCAACTGTTTCTCTTTAGTGAAGAATTTTAATTGGCTTTAGAGTTCATTTCAAACCTAAGTAAAAAAGATTACCGATTCCTTAAACAGTGGTCCTTTATCTAACAAATTAAAAATTACTTTGTCTTTTATACATCCATGGAGAACAAAATAGCACAAGGGGTTTGCAGAAAAATAGCTTTAACACATTCATGCACCGTAAAGAGTACAGGAAGGAAACTGAAAATCTTGGTAATGATAAATCCATTACAACTGAAGCACTCACATGATAACCAGTGATCTGATTATAGTTATAGTACATTATTTAGAGATTTAAATATTGCTTTTGGGTTTGGGGGAAATAAATAATAAATGGGCTATACAGTATATACAAGGATCTCTGAGGTGCAGCATGTGGACGTTTGTAGCATTATTTCATTTTTGCCCATTATGGCCTTGCAATCAGGATACTACTGTCTACTTCAGTGCTTCTGTGGGAAACTCTTGCTTTTGTAATAGTTTTTAATTCCAAGCACAACATTCAAAAGATGTGCATCAAACAAAGGTTTGTGGTTCAGAAATACATAATTGCTTAATATGCATAAAAACATATTTCTTTGGAAAAGCAGTTAGTTTAAACAAAAGAAATCTTGTGCAAAACCTAAATAAAACATAAATTATTTTAAATATTTTGTGTATTGTATTTCATCCTCTCAGTGAAACCACATTATGATCACAGTTTAAACTTGATTTTGTAGCAGTTCACTAAGAGAAACAGAAGCACACAAAAACATCATAGTAGAATTGAACAAACCGCAATGTTGAAGACATTGGCCTAAATTGTTTAAAAGATCACTACAGATGCACATAAACAGAAAGAAAACTCTTTACAGAGAATACAAAAGGGACCTGTATATAGCAAAGCACAAAGAGTACACTGAGTTGCAAACACAAGTCAAGAAAAACTTCAAAAAGACAGGAAGAAATATAGCTGTATGAGCCCAAAACTAATTTCAAGGGTGTTTTTAATATAGCAATAGCAAAAGATCAGTGAGGGAAGAAGTAAAGTGTTTTTTGGGATGTAACCCGATCCATATGAAGGATGAGAAGGGAATGTCAGACATTTCCAGTGATGACTTTACATAGTCGTTCACAAAGAAGGAAATTAATAATATACTACAGGTAAACAGTCAGTCCCCTTCAGTTCAAAACGTTGAACCAACAAATAAATCACCTGGACTATAAAATATTTACTCACTTGTGCTCAATGAAGAAAGTTATTCATAAAACACTTGCAAAAATTTTTCAAATAACAATTAGAACAGGAGTCACGCACCCATTGGAAAATTCCAAATGTGCTAATAAAAGATATTAAACAGAGCCAGGAAATTATAGACCAGATAGTTCTAGACAAATTACAACTTACTCTATGTAAAAAATGTAACAAATTAGAAGCACATTTAAATTAAAAATTACTGCACATTCTAGGAGCTAGTCAGCATGGATGTAGAGGAAGTAGAGCATGCCTAAGTAACCTATTAAATTTCTTTGAGCAAGTTACTAGTGTGAAGATGCCACATGAAAGACTGGTCCTCAAATTTAATGCTACAGGAATCCATGTTAGCCTCTGCACATATAGTATATAAAGAATTAGAGGCAGAAAACTAAGATAATGATACTGAGAGTTACTTCACAATGGGGTGAAGTGATTAGTACCACAGGGATCAGTTCAAGGACTACGGCTATTCTTAATATACAGTAGATCTTTAAAGGATTCTAAACTCTGGAACAGTGAATAAAAATGTCAATTTCACTAATGACACAAAAATGGTGTTGCAATTATCGTAATAACACAGCACTGGAAGAATCAACATCTCAATGTTTTTGTTGTCTCATGTTTTTTTTCAACTAGACAGTGTAGAGAAGTGATAAAAAGGCAAACAAGTACAATGCTTCCACTTTGGTCACCATGTTACAGTACAAGCAAGATATCGCTGCTCTACAGACAGTATGAAGCGGAGCAAGCAATAATTTTCCAGAGCCATAAGGAATGTCATATTCAGGCAGACTAAAGGAACTGAATCTTTCTAGGCTGGCATAGATATTGAATGACAATGTCATTCAGATATTCAGTTGAATTAAATATCATTAGTCAGTAAAGGCATTAATGAAGTTTAACCAGGGGACCAAAATTGTCAGTAACACATGAATGGCAAATGGAAATTAATTTTAGGGCCACTACAGAGAGAAAACAGGAGATATTTCTTGAGGAGGGCTGGGGGTCCAGATCTACAGTACAGTAACTCACAGTTCCTGTGCTTGAAGTCTCCTCATCAGGATCCTTTTGGAAAGAGAAAAAATCCCAGATCATTAAGACGCTAGCCTCAAAATGAGCAAGATGGGCCCAGTGGCAGAAACACATTTTTGCTTCCCAGTCATTTTTATTTTACCATTTTTAAATAAAATGTATAACAACGGTTTAACAGTGATTTCGCACATTCTAGTGCTAAATGCCACCTTCAAATGTCACATTAATGCTACAGAAATAATATTTATGATCATGTTTGAATCTGGATTACATCTGTAGCTTTATTTCAGATATGACAAGGAATACGTTGGGTTTTATGTTTTATGTGTCAGTTTCAGGTTGAGTTTGGTGATCTGAACATTTTCCATTCTGGTTAAGGATCTGATTCTCTTTCTCCCCTTTATTGGCTTTGTAGAGAGTGTCTTTAAATTTTACATGCACTGTATACTGTATACACATGTTCTAGCCTTTGAAACTAGCCAGAGTCTCTGATACAGATATATTTTGCATTTGCTTTCACCAGAATATGACATCTTGCCTATTCAGCACCTACTGCTAAGAGTTTTTGACATTCAGAAATAAATGTCAAGTAGTATCTAGCCCTATGTCACTTTCAGGAAACCCTTATTTTTCCATTACATTTCAGTGTACTTTCATAATTCTCAAAGGCTATTTTGGTAGAACTTCCAAGTGACAATTTGCTTGTATTCTTTTGGTCGTATGTAATGTGTGGGTTATGGGTAAATGCAACTTTCAGAATTAATATTAATAACTTCCTCTGATAGACCTGAAATGCTACATTCTGAGTTCTCTCCTCCATCATGCGCCTAAGCTTTAAAACTTTGATGTGTCATTAATTATTTACTAAATCATTTCATCTCATTTAACATTGATGTCACATTCCTTAAAACTAATATGTCTGAAAAGAATAAAAGAATAAAGGTGAATGAAAAATATCTTATTTAAAATGTAGGGAATGTTAATTGTAGAACATCAGGTGAGGATGTGAAACTCCTGTTTATAATGCTACAAGAGTCAGAATTAGTGCTGCCAGCTGTACAAACACCAGCTTTTATAACTACTGACACAATCACTACTGGTGCATCTACTCAACAACATCCCCAGTACAATCTTAGTTTTGCATACTTTGTCTTATCATGTATATTATTCCAAAAGCTTTTCAGAATCTTCATTCAATAACAGCAGGTGTCAACTACAGTATGTGAACGCAAATACTGAACACCAATTGTCAAAATATTCAGAGACCAATGTATCCAGAGCCTTTGGATATTTATTATATATACAGTATATACTGTAGGACTTTCATCTTGCAGGTAATTTGCCATCGTGCTTGGAGACTGCAATCATGCTAGCATAGCAAGAACAAATCTAAGTCATATTGGGAGAGGAGGCAATGCATCATGTTTAGCTTCATTATCAGTTATTGCAAAGTAGTGTCCTAGCAGGAAGTAATAATCAATTTTATTTGAAAGCTTGTACTTTGTTATCGTAACACAAAGACAGTCATGCTGAAGGGGGTTATTTCAGTTGCCGAAAAAGTACTAGACATTTGACACTACTGCTGCAATCTTACTCATTATGCAGATTCTTCCCAGGTGTTATTAGTTTTTAAATGACAAAACTGCTCTGGGGAAACTCTAATTCATTCTTGGACAAGTTGGTTTCCTAATGCTGATGCACAAAGGGGGCTGTTTAAATTTAGTGTGTGACATTGCTATTGCTTCAGATAAGTAAGGAAGGGTCTTCAGAGGTTTATTCCTCTGGGAAAGAAAAATGGAACAATTTAGCAAGTTCTGTTACAGAAATGTCACAGGTTTTCAAGGTTCATTGTGGGTCATACTGTATCTTAAGTTTTGTTGTGTTATCAAGAATCGTGAAATTTGAAGTAAAATACATTGAACTATGTACAAACTATGAAAACATTTGTTAATTCTATCTCAGGTAAAAAACAATGTATACCATACTGGATGTCAGACTTTACTTGGTTTCCCCACTGATTTCACTGAAATTAATGTTAAGTGGGCCTTACTGAAGTGAGTTCAGCAAGTTCTGTGTAGTGTTGTGAGATCAAATGCTCTATTTATGCTCATGATTAATCAAATTTCTTTAGGGCTTCAGAGTTCACATCTAGTATTACTGCTGTGAGTTGACTGCAGAGAACTGAATACATTTCTAAACCATCATAATTAAGTGAAATCCTCAACTTCATGAAAGATCGCCTTTGCTCACTCAGCTCAAATAAACGTTATAGTATATTTAGAAAAAAAATAATTAAACAGAACAGTGCATCTTAAAGCTCTGAACCAAATAAATGACCTTCATGCCAGATCTGTGAAGGAGGGAGATAATTCTATTATTTGAATGTATTACTCTGATCTTCTGTATTCTATTACATTTTTGTATTATAGTGTCCATATGAATATCATCAAAAGATCAAAGTGCACAAAATAACATTTATTATTAGTTGATGTCTTTATCTAAAGTGGCTTACAGAGAGACTAGAGGCTGAGCTTTGCATAATCAAGTAATTTACTATAAGCCCTTGCATCTGAAGGAGCACAGATGAATCACAAAGAGGTTAAGTTACTTGATCAAGGTGACACGCGGTGAGTGACTGGCTGAGACAGGGTGTGAAAAAATAACAAGCACTTCATCTGAATCACTGGACCCTTAGCCTCTCCACATACTGGTTTTATACATTTTTATATTTTAGAAAACCTCAGCAGGCATTTGAGATTAACTGTCTTCACAAACACTGTTACAGACATTAGAATCCTTCCAAATTTAGCAGGTATGGAAAAACTCAAAGGTCCCAAAATAATTAATTCTATTATTTCTTAATCTTCTTAATGCTGCCTCCCCCTCTATAGGAAAGCAATGAATTCCATACACACGTTCTGAAAATGTCTGTTCTTCTTATTTATCAAAAATAATTATGTGAACAAAGTGTAGATAATGTTATAACCAAATGCCCATTTTCCCAAGCATTCATGCACAAACCTATTCATTATGGCTGACCAATCATAAGGAGGGTCCATTAAGTCAGGCTCATTTCAGGCACAGATGGTCGTGGTGGTTTTATATCTGCCTGGTGGCCAGAATAAGCGACTTCTATGTGACCTTAGACTTTCAAAGCACATATAGGCAGCCAGGGAGGAAATGAAAGCTTGTTTATCATTTTGATAAACAGCCGCCCTCAATGCTGCAGGATGCTTTGTGTAACTCAGCAGAGCCAAATACTATTAAATTGTCATCAATGACAATGGCAAAAGTCATGTTTTCTTTCCTGAATCACAGTCGGTGATTTTGCAATGTCTACCACAAATCAGGCCTGCTGTTTGTGTTTCCGATGTTACATTGTTAAATCTCTGAGTACCGAAGCCAACATGAAAGGACAAAGCTTTTCTTGGAATGTTGAATCCTGTATTTTTTCTATGTACAAGCCTGGAAATGTGCAAGAGCTAAAATAATATAAAGGGCACAATGCAGCAGAGAGCCTATCCAAGTTCCAAATGAAATATCGACTTTTTAGCTATCAACTTTAGTTCAAACCAAATCTAAACCTGTTTAATATGCATATAAATATTCATCTCAATTCATGCAATGTGTCACTATAATGATATCACATTCTTCGGCAACTAAAAAACTTGTGTCTTGATATCAAAGGGAAAAGAAGCAAATAACCTTGAGTTCAGCTGATAAGAGTGGTGAGTGGCTGCAAACAGCATTAATGGGGTGAACTGTGGTACTACATCCAAGGATGTTTCCCAGTCGCGTTATTAAAAATAGTCAGGAAATGGCAAGCACTGAGCTTCAAGCGAGTTTAAACTGGGATACTCAAGCTGTGATTAAGAATGATGTCCCTTGGTACTAGGGAAGAATGTATTTCAGTACAGCAATTAGAAAGTGAGGACATGAAGGAAATAAATAACCTAGACTCATTACAACTATAAATGCAGGTTAAATTAGGAAAACAGGGGAATAGGAGACACGGTGCCACTTAGGAGATAGATGTGTATTATGTAGAGCAATAAATGTTAAATTCATAGCAAAGAATGTTAAATAAATAGCAAAACATAATTAAGGGACTCCAAAAAACCATAGACAGTGCAAGTGCCACTTCTTGTATTATCTTACCTTAAAGCTCCTATTATGAATATGGGCTTAGGGTGCTGTCATGTTCTATGCTCATTCATTCTGTAATATTAAGTGCTGCCAGATAAGATTGCTGTGGGATTGCCGTGGTTTTACATTCACACTTCATCTAAGAGTGGAAGAGAACAATGTATTCAGTTCATTAGACTGCTTGACAGAAACATGAGGATTTCTACAACTTTTGCAGCCGTGGTATTACTAAACATAAAACAGCACAATTGGAAAAGCAGTTTTAAAATATTCCTCAAGAACACCAAGAGTAGTCAGTCAACTAATTCACAGGGCTTTCAAAGCATGCACTATTAACACCTTGAATTTTAAATTTCCATTTCTTTATTCCATGGATTACATTGTGCCTTTAGTAATGGAAACATTGTTTTCTTAAATTAAATGGTTTCCTTTATACAGTATATTTATATAAGAAACAAAATAAAAATTAATAGAACTATGAAAACCAATCATATCTTTACAAATCCAAAATGTTTCCTTCTCCCAATAAGACTTGCAAGTTCAATTGTAATAAAATCTCCTTAAAGTGCTCTTTCTTACTGCAAAAGTTTAAAAAAATGAAGGTAATGGAAATTTCTTTAGTGTGATTCGTAATTTCTGAAAATAAGGATGTAAATTTGCCCTATCTGAATCAAAAATTAAAATTACACTTTTTGAAAATTCTGCCTTAATTGTATGTCATATTTGGAATTTAGTTTTTTTTTGCTTAGTTTTAGATAAATTGTTTTAGTCCATCTTCTCATTGATTTTAAACTGAATTAGTTGCTCACAACTGGCACTATATATTAGGTCATGCACAAAATAACAGGATAAGTCTTTATTAAACTTCAAACAGCATTAGAATAGGATTAATTTATCTACGAACACGGTGACATAATTGTAGCAAAGTTATTTGGTCAGATAGTTCGAGTTTAATTGTTAGATGAGAAGATGGCTGACAAGCTGAGATGAAAGGTTTTCCCTTGGCTACTTGAGAAATGTGGTGATATAAGGCTCCTTTCTAGCATCCCTGCCAGCAAAATTAGCTTTATGCCTTATAATTGTATGAGGGGACACTCCATTCCCACTGTCATTTTTCAAAGCAACAGACCAGGCTCCAGGAGGCTTCTGCCTGTTCTTCTTGATGAATCTCACAATCTCCCTGTCTCTCTAAGCACTTTGTGTTGATTTCCCTTCACTCCCCTGTTTGCTTGTAGTTATTTTACTAAACCGTGGACAGGACAACATGCCAAAGAAGCATTGGTTTTTTTCCTGGTGTTTTCAGAAGCTGTCAGATGTTTGTTTTGTTTTTTTCTTCTTGTGACAGCGGTGTAACCTCTTTCTGTAATGGTTATTTAAAATATACTCATATGCACAATCGAGATGCTTGAAACTTCCGAAGTGATTTAGAATAACAGTGTCATAATAGAAGGTAGTGCAGCTAATTGCTCTCTATCTCAGATCTTACTTCACAGATCTCTGAGTATCGTTCAATTACTCCTTTGTATCAGTGCAGAGCCCACAGGCTGCATAAGGGACAGCTCAGATGACTGCTCCCTTAATGAACCTTTCAGGCCACCCCACCAGAAAAAGATTAGTGTGACTTCCAGGAAGGACACCTTTCTTATTTGCTAATCTGCATTGCAAGGTGAACAGTGATGGCTTTTGTTTTTAAATCTGGAACCTATTCAAAAGAATATCCTCTTTACCTGTGGTTTGTCAAGTTCAGTCATGAGGAGGAATTGCGATCCACTTATTTTGTTTCTGATGTAAAGCAATGACATTTAAAGAAATGTAAAGTAAATAGAAATCCTAAAAGTAGCTTTTTACATTCTCACACAACCATTGACTGCAAAAGCTCTTATGTGCCCATTGTGCTCATTAAAATCGTGCTTTCCTGCGTCACCCCGGAGTTCTTGACTCAGTCTGTTTCAAAGCCCTGGCAAACTCTTTTCTCTCTGTTGACAGAAGGAGGGACGTGTGAAGTTATTGCAGCACACAGGTGTTGTAACAAGAATCGTATCGAGGAAAGGTCACAGACAGTAAAGTGCTCCTGTCTACCTGGGAAAGTAGCTGGGACGACAAGAAACAAGCCTTCGTGTGTTGATGGCAAGTATTTTTTTTCATTATAAATAAGATGGAAATAGTTGTCTGCCGTGCCTGTCGTTTTTGTCTTCTGGTATATTTGCTTTCATTAAAGGAAGATGGGCTTGTATGCAAAACAAAATGAAACCAAACATATTAGCAGATAATGTATTAATAATGTACAGTAAGCAACATCAAAATCAAAGCTAAAATAATTAAAACAACCAACAGTTAAATATGTAGTAGGTCAAATGTAACATCTCACAGTGGGCCTGGCCTCATTGTCTCCCATCAAAAGCAAAACACTGCAGGATGGACTGTATTACTCCACAGTTCCAATTCAAGTTCAAATTAAACTTTCAGCGGGTTTAAGACCACTGTAGCAGTCTCTTTGCATCCACATGTTCAGGTGGCTGCCACATTAATTGTAAGCTTGTAGCACAAAAACTACAGTGCCCACTGTCACTGACACATCCGTGTGGCCATTTATCTCCTGGGTGATGTCTTAATTGTGATCCCCACCTTCACTGAGGCGTGCAGTTCAATATTGCACATCACTACCGTCATCACAGCCCCAACTGAAGGTGGTCCTACTGCAAGAATGAGTTGGGTTGGGACGAAAAATATCTCAAAACCTTCTGAAAATACAAGTCAAATACCTTTAAGGCTTTAAGGCCCAACTTATAATTCAATGTGAAGGGGTTGCTTTGGACAGCCACATACAGTGCCTTGCAAAAGTATTTACCCACCTTGGACTTTTTCACATTTTATTGCGTTACAGCACGGAACCATGATGTATTTGACTGAGCATTTTTGCCACTCATCAGCACAAAGTACTCTATAATGTCAAAGTGACAAAAATAACATTTTACTAAATTATTTAAAAAATAAAAACAGAAAATTATTGAATGCCTTGCTTTGACAAACCTAACAACTCAACTGCACACAGATGGACTCCAGTGAAGAAATTATGTGACTTGGAGAAGAGAGTTGGTTACTTCAGAGGTACGTTAGGTGTGTCGAAGCAAGAGGGTGAATACTAAGGCATTCAATTCTTTTCTGTTTTTTATTTTTAATTAATTCAATAAAATGTCTGGATTTTGTTTACACTTTGACATATAGAGTACTTTGTGTTAATGAGTGGCAAAAATTCTTATAGTTCCATGCTGTAACACAAAAAAATGTGAAAACGTCCAAGGAGGGTGAATACTTTTGCATGGCACTGTACTGTGTGTTCTGTATTTGGCACATGATCATGATCATGGCTGAACAAATATTTTGATGTTACTGTCTTTTTAAACATAGACACACAGATATACAATATAGACAATGTACTATAATTTCCTGACTAAAGAAAAATCAACTCTTTTTCAAAAGATGTACACTTTTGCAATACTGCATTGTGGTTTCACCCCGCAAAAAAATCTTCATTATATAACTCTTGTTCTGTTATTAAATGTACTTCTTGCTAGAATGTAACTTCAATTTTCGGGGCTTTTGGGACACTTACTTGAAGATACCACTTTCGAAGTTACACACATAATTCTACTCAGCAAAGATTCAATCAGCCACACTGAATTATACTTATATGATCAACGGCATTAATTAGGTTGGATTTTAAAAGTTAAAGGGCTTTAAATTAGCTGAAACTTAATCAAGTAGCATGGAACGCTATTAATAACATTGAAGGGCCCTTTCATTGTGTATATTAATGAAATATGCAATGTAAATTAAGCTTATTAGAAAAGTCAAGAGCTTGCCCTGAATGTATGAACTAAACCACATTACATCTGTATGTCAATATTGACTATATTAATATCCTCTTCTCATAATTATTGAACCAAAGGAAAGATGAACATACTGTACAAAAGCTAAAGAGAAATTAGAATCTAAGAATCTCTGGTGTTTAAGGTTTAAGGGGAAAATAATTGGAATTAAAGGGGTTAAACAAATTTGACTTCCACAGCGCCTGTCAGGACCCAGAACTGATCAGCAGGGAGCAATGCAGTCAGAGGAGTAGGATAAGCAGCAATTTTCACAACTGAAAAAGTGCTGACCTCTTTACTCAAGAGAATGACCCTCCTGCTGTTCAAACAACAAAAAAAAGAACACTTAAAACAGGAAGAAAAACTACTTCTCATGAGATGTTGCACTCTAAAATCTTACCTTCTGGAGTGGGAAAAAAGTGGGAATACCTAGAGGACATTGCACTGGCATATACCTTCACTCCTACTGGCAACCTGTGAGCCAGGTGATGAAAGAAGCATTTGCAGTGTTTGTAGGAGGAGAAAATACCCTGCTCTGAAAGGGATGAACACAACAATTCACAATGAAACTCTGCATATTATTAATGAATATAAATAATAATATACCAGAGTAGACCTGGGATCTACCACAACCCTGAATTGAATGAAGTGGTTAGAAAATGGATGGATAAGTAAAAATAAGGAAATTAAACTGTTACTGTCATATTGTTTCACTTTCATACATTTGAGAAAGAACAAATGTATGTGTTTGCCATGTTGATTACAAAAAAAACTTAAACAGACTTCTGTACATTTTGTACCTTCTAGAACATTCTGGCCAAATTATGTAGGACACATCTTAAAGTGGTACAATACACCCAATATGTTACAGTACCATGAGAGGTTTGTGTGTTTTTTCATAAGGATTGAGAAATATAAAAGGGCCAAAGTCTGGTGAGGACACATTCAACCAGCCATTGTTTAACACTATAAGGACACTGCACACACAGTATTTGAAAGTGATGTCAGAATGTGAGATGAGAACCAGAATAAGCAAACAAGCTACACAGTATACTGTACCAGTGTTAATAAAAAAGGGTAATCTTATGTGGTAGAATTTAAAATTTAGTATTTAAACATAGTGTTCCAAAAATCTGAAAATGACATATTAGTATTCTACAATGTAAAAACGTTTTTATAATGTCACTTTCCACTCCGTCTCAAGATTCTATGTCCTTTTTTACCTTTTTATGTTGTGGAGCTGTATTTTTTCATGATTGTGAAATGTGTACATTTCATGCTGTAAACACTGTGTTATCAGGAAGACATAGACAAGGTTTCGCCACAGTTATCACAATGCTGATAGTCCTTAAGGTGGCTGGATACAAATAAAATTAGATACCACTCCATAGATAGAAGTGTTCCTGTTCATCCTCCAGTAAAGAACAACAATCTTAATTTACATTACCTAAATACAGTATTTTCAAAAATAACTTCAGCAGGCAGCTTCTGTACTTTTTTTCTTCTAAACCCAGTTCCTGAACCATCCTCCCTGATGTGGTTGGTCCATCCTGCTTCATATTTCTGGTTTCTGGTTACATATTGGCTGTCTTTTCCAAATGAGCAGAATAGAGAGAAGCTGCCTGCAAAGCTTTATAAACCACCACTTCAATCGGTTCAAGATTGATCCTCACTAAACGTTTTAAAGAATGAAAAAACTTGTGTAACTGGTCTTAGGTGATCTAAAAACATTGTGGAAAATGGACTTGCAAATGATTTAGAAGTATGCAACAACAATGTGCTACTTATGGGTAAATTTATTTGATATTGCCAAAATTATGTTTAAATACCTTTATTTTTTAGTTAAATACCAAGAAATGCAATGGTGTCAAATTCAATTGGATCAAAATCAAATGCTAACCGCACAGGTTATATTTGGCTCACCAGCAAAGATCATAATAACACTTTTAGAAACAATAACAATTCAGTGATATCACAACAGAATAAGGATAAACACCATCTTGTCAAGAATCCAGCAGTCACAGGTGGCATCATTATGAAAACTGGGAAGCTGGCAGAAGTCATCATCAGATGTACAGGCAGCTCAAAATAACTACTGAGAATCAAAGAGCTGATTCTTCAACTAAAAGGTTTCCAAAAAAACAAAGTAACTGCCAAGTCAAAAAGGCTAGAGCCTTCAGGGAGGGCAGTCTGGAAAGAAACAGTGGAGGAATGAGCCTAACCTTTGACATTCAGCAGCTTCATTTGCTAAGCACAGGAACAGCCTAGAACAGTGATCCTCACAGAGTGGTTCAGCCCTGCAGGCTTTATATACATAAACTCTATAGCTCTGCAAGACCAAGAGAGAGGATCACCAGGA
The DNA here is from genome assembly GCF_040954835.1 of Lepisosteus oculatus. Lineage (NCBI taxonomy): Eukaryota > Metazoa > Chordata > Actinopteri > Semionotiformes > Lepisosteidae > Lepisosteus > Lepisosteus oculatus. Next base: position 50,208,992 of record NC_090699.1, read on the forward strand.
TATAACAACTGAGCACAGGGTCATTCAACCCAAAGTCTCTGTCTCATCCTGTAATTCAAGTGATCCAAGTGCAATATACAGCTCATCCTGAAGGTTTCTTAAGAGGTCATATTATCATTTCAAATGTGAAAAAATCTTGCCTTTTCAGTTTATACTGTATATTCCAACTGCCCTTTAGAGGGTGTCTAGCTCACTGCTATCATTTCTGAAACTTTGCAGTTTGTCCTAAAGACAGAAAAGAGTTTCAAGAGGGACATTTCTAAAGCATCACATGTGCAGAGACATTATGACATTCTACAGGAACTGTTCCTGCATGAAGAAACATTTTAACAGTGTTAGAAATGCTAAAGACTTTCAAACACCTCCTTCCATCTTTTCAGCTCAGTAATGTCAGATTCATTTAAGTGTCAGACACAAGAAATGAGTGAGATGGATCAAACCCATTCACCACCCATTATGAGTCACTTTTATTCTGATGAGTTTTGCAACAGATCAGAACCCATTCTGAGTGAATGGTGGGGCACAAAGTGGGGCTAAGACCAGTCAATTAATAGTTCGCAAGTACCGGTACAGTATGTATTTTTCGCAATAGGGGGACACAGGAGCCCATGGAAGTGAACACAGGACAGGAGATATTAAGTTGCAATGTGATCCACACAGCCTGAAATTTTTTCCACAGACTGAGTTATCTCACAGACTGATTCCTAAAATACGAAACTAAAAAACTCCAAAATGAATAAGTCTATTTAAGAATATACTACACAATACATATACTCAGTATACAATACCTAATTCTTGAATGTTGATACTTCTGAATAACGCAATTTGGCCTTGATTTTGATAGACGCAATTGAGAAATGTAAAACGTTTATTTAAAAAAGATCAAACACTTTTTGTGCTTGAAATAAGAAAATAATGGCAATAATGGGCTAATATGGGCTAATATCATTATGGGCTAATAATTTTTATCATTAACCACAGTGAAATAACCTCAACAGCTCAAATTACAAATTACACCAGTTACGCAAGTAGTCCTTTTCCAAAGTGCATACATCAGTTCTACATTCTCTACAAAGTAAAACAAATCATGTAAATTGTAACATAATGCAACTATTTCAAATCTAGTCTCACACCCTCTACAGCCAGAGGGCGCACCTAGTCTGTCCTGTCCCTAGTTTCCTGTGCTTTGCTGTCCTTCCGGTGTCTCTCTCTCTGGGGCTATATAGTTCCGGGTCTCTCTTTCACCTTCGCTCAGCATTGACGTTCAGATGTCCTGAGACCCGCCTAGCATCCAAGTCGCCCCACGTCCGCTGCCTGAGGGCATTGGTTTCTATACGACTCCTGAACTGCTGAGCCCAGGCTAATCCCACGTTCCACCGCTACGCATGTGGGTCTTTTTCCGCTCTCCTGCCTCTCCACAGTTCGTCCTTTCCGACATCTGTGAGATCTTACTTTTCCCTGTTTCCAGATTTTTGTAATAAATGTAAGAGCATACTTTGAAACAGTTATATCCAAAAGTATATATCAGAGAGACCGATAAAGAAGATTTAAGAGCTTAAAAATGAATCTGGATGCAACATATGGGTCAGGATATAGAAAAGAAACATAAAAAAGAATGTTGGTAACATTTCTTGATTGTTAACAAAGAGTACAGATACGTATCACATGAATATTTTAAAATGATTCAATCAGCACACGATCCTCTTAGTATCTACACATTAATTTCAATTATTCACACATAAAATAAAATCTCCCTACCCACCAAAAAATAAATACAGACAGCCATTTAAAATTTATACAAAATAGACAAGTTCTATTACATTGTACTTATTTTATTTTAATTTACTGACTTAGTATTTATAACAAGCAACTTTACTTTTTTTTCTTTAGATTTTGCACACTTCAGGAAAAACAAAAAGTGGTTTTAAATCCAAAGAGTCAGCTACTCATCCTTCTAGTTCCGCTACGGCCTAGATAAGCAGCAATCTTCAGGTCCAACATTATTAATGCTCTGTCTTTATGAGTAACGAGCCAGCCTGGAGAATTATTTCACACTCCTGGGAAAATCTATGGGCCTCATCCTTCTGCTCCACTGCTGGAAACAATGCCAGAGATCCACATTTTTCAAAGCAGCGAACGTGGACGACTATATTTGTCGAACGGTGCAATTTCCCAGAACAGGTACCTTCACTAACATTAACAATTGTAAAAATGTACACGCAAAATATTATATAGTTAAGTCTTTATAAGTTGTGAGTGTTGGTAGGAAGAAAGACCACAAACCAACTTAAACTGTTAAAACAATTTTTAAAAAAACCCAAATGGAAATTAATTTCTCTGACTTAAGTGATCTTATTTTATTGTTTTTTTTTAATGCAAGCATTTGTTTTTAAAATTAAATGACACAAGATTTAATGGTGTAGCTAAACGGGGCACTTGTGTTGAAACGAGTGTTTAAGTGTCAAGCTAATTAGCTTTCTACAGCTATTGATTATTACCTTTGACAAGGAGAAAACGTGTCCCAATTCTGTCAGGAACAACAAATGTCTATAATAGCTGTTATTATAGAACATCATATTTAACACAACCAGTATCCTCTCTATCACAACCAGTTTATGAACAGAATATGGTAAGGATAGCCTCCATTTACCACCCAGGATTCTCTACACAAGTTACAAAAACACACGTTTTACAGCACCTTCCAGAGGTAGGTGATAGCAACTGATGGAAAAAAAATCCTAATGTTCAGCCTGAGGCTATTAGTGCCATAGATGACAAGTTGTCAAGCTTTATTTGATAGAATCCAGTGAAAAATGTTGTGTGGAACTAACTGGGTGACAGGGATATAAATCCAAATTTCTTCGATATTATACCGAAAATTGCTGAATTATTCACAAATCAGGATTTATTTCACAAAACAGCCATAAAAAAAAAATTTAGTGAAGACAGCAGAAAAGATTAAATGTGTTATACAGAAAAGGCGATCCACAAATGTTCAATGTAACCATCGAATCTTAGATAATTCTGGCTTTAATTAATTTCAGAAATATGCTGCCCTAATCTTCCATTATTGATAAAATGTGAGTCAGCTAAAATCAACTACCTAAAACCACAAAATGCAGCTAAGAGGGTTCCAACTGTTGTCATTCTGTACTGTATATCTACAGCCACTAGAATTTTACATTCTTTGAAAAGTGAAAACATAAAAAAACTTTCCTATAAATACAATGATCTGGTACATAAACACCAAATCAATAGAAAAATCTCTTGTATGCCGCTCTATCCATTTTTCCATGACAGTACCCACAAGTATACTGTTGTGTCTGTCTGCTCTAAAACAGTGACATTTTACATACTGTATATACAAATGTAGCAATCCCAGAAAAGCCTTTTTTTCTATGTAGAAAAACAGCATTACAGGAGAAGGGATGTATATTTGATTGCCTTTTAGTTCTCATCTGTACACAATTTTCTTTTTTGACTTACACAAAAGATTTATTCAAAACAACGTCTCTGGAGTGTGCTCATTTTCTAAAATTTCCACTACAAAGACATTTCTTAAGGCAGTGTTCTGAATACAGCCTCCTGTTTCAGTTATTCCAAATATCATGTTGCACGGGTAGTTATGGCACTGTAGTGTACACGTGTCTATCTGTATATCCATTTAAACCCCAGGCAAATGAGAAATGCAGATTCAATCCTCAGATGGTGCTTGATGCTAACAAGTGATTCTCATTAGTAATTGTTTCCTACTTTATATGACTGTATTGTAAATGTACTGATTTTCCAGCTGTTCATACATTTATTGTGTTTATGGTACATTTTAAAAAGAGGACATGTTTTATTTAAAGTTAGAAAATAAAAAAAAAACATTCACGTACAGTGTGGATACATTGTACATTCATACAGTAGTTGTCTTCTGTTAGGGAAAACTAAGTCAAAATACTTCTTCATCTTCTTACTACATTACCTTTTGTCCAAAATTTAGCATTTCAAGTTTGGAATTACTTTCAGTTTGTTGAGTATTAACAAAAAAAACAGAACAGAAAAGACATTGTAGAAAGCATCACACCCCCTCCAAAAATATTAGAATTCAGAGTATTTTAGAAATTGATATTAAACTATTAACAAGTATTACAGACTGTTAGAAACTTTACCTTCATTTAGTTTTGACATGCAAAGTGGATTTCAATTATACTGTACACTGACTGTTCAGCACTGTGTAGCTTCTTATACACATGATACTGTATAAGAACCCTTAACAATTTGAGAAAATCCATAGCACTGTATGAATTATCTTCTGATACCTACAGCACAATAATACTCCACTGAGTTATCAGCCTAAACAGTTGTGAATTAGATGTTTAGGAGGGTTTCCTAAACCTCCAGTCAATCATGAACATATTTTGGGAGAATAGCATTTGTGACTAAACCTTAGACCCTGTTGTAAGCACTTTCAAACACAAGACCCAAACCATGTGTCCAAGACGTTACAGAAACACTAAGAAAGGGTTTAAAACAGGCCTTGTGACCTAGTGTTGATCATCACACCAAACCTTAAATGGCTACGTCTTCAGAAAACACGGCCAGATTAATGTGATAATTAACAAAATGCCTAACAACCTGAATTGAAGATAGCAGTGAGGTTAATAATCTGTGTGAATTAAAATCAGGACGGCTTCATTTATGAAAATTAATGAGTTTATGATCAATACTACAAATAAAACAAGCAAAAGACTCATAGAAAGAGATGAGGAAATGGTTGGAAAATGGAGAATTTGAAAAGTGCAGGTTGCTAAAATATACAGTAGAACACTAACAGTAAGAGTAATAAACTCCTCTGAGGCAACAGGTTTACATTAAATCCTTATCAAGATAAACCTTTTACTATCAAGTATTGAACCCAAGCACAAAGTAAGTGCAAAGTATTTATTTAGGAAAAGTAAAGCTTGGTGTGTCCCTATTGCTTTATGTCTTGGATAGCGGTAAAGGCATCACCTGATCTGTGGATAATTTGTTAAGGTGGGGAGTGCTGTGACCCTGCTCTGAAGCTGATCTGGCATGGTGATGGAGCTCAAGTAGATGGGTTGCTGGCTGAAGAGGGTGGAGCAACATATCAGACTTTGCTTCCCTGGTCCAGTTCAGCTCTTTGCTATTTCTTCTCCTTGGTGTGCTGGCTTCTTTGGGTCTTGATGTCCAGTCCTCTTGGACCTAACTTCTTCCAAATCTTCCAGGCTTCCGAGACCTTCTGTGGTCATGGTCCTACGGTAACTTCTAAATTGTGGTTCTTGGCTTGCTCCATTTATTAACCTCAAACAAAGACATTCAAACATCTTGTCTGACAGGGTTCTAGTTGGCCAATTCAAATCTGAGATTTGCATAGCTCTCCTTCAGTACAGAAGAGAAAGGATAAAATGTCCAGTATTTACAAAAACTCATTACTACTTCAGTGTAATACAAACAAGTTTGATAATTAGATTTCTGAACTTCATGTTTTGCTCATTCATTTGATACCAAAGAAGCATAGCCCTCTTGTTCATGAAATAATTATGGTGTCTTATATTGTATTTTAATAGAATATTTTGGGTTTAACCTTTTGTAAAGGAATGAAGTATATAATGTGGCAACACATTCAGTACTTCATGCAGTCTTTTATCATTATAGAATGAAGAATGCTATTTTAATGGATCAAAAGTCTGATTTGCTATTTCACCACTAGAGGGGTGACTCAGTTTTCCAAACCTAGACCCTCAATCAATGTGGATGGATCAGAATAATTCCACATCCTTTCAATAATGCTTGTTGCAATCAGAATTCTGACTGTTTCATCTATAAATTGCTTTTTTAATTCAAGACCAAATAAGTTATATTTATGGGCATTTTACTGCAGCTGGTTATGTTTGTTTTGAGTATGACCACATGATTTCTTCATTTTATATCAACAGAAAGGTAAAAAATGGTGTTTGTAGTACATGGGGTTAATTTATATGGATGAATTTAAGGTATGGTTGCACACTTTCATGAAACTGAAGCTTAGCAAAAGTCCTTCCTTGCATTCCTTGCAAATTTATGGCCTTGTCTCTGGTGTTGGGGAATCTCTTCTCTTCACTTGAGAATCACCAGGCCTACTTCATTCATTGCCAAATGTTTTTGTGGCTATGTCCGTGTAACTCTTACCTCTCTTTGGGAGAGAGGTTTACAGTTCTTCTAGCCTTTGTGGAGCCACAAGGATCTAGTCAGTCATAATGTTTATCATTTCTACACTCATCAGTGTATCGATTATAACCATTTCATTAAACTTTAACTGACTGTTTCTCGTGTTTAATTTGTTTCTCTTTTACTGGCATGATATCATACAGAATATTATGTGAGGAATATATTGATGGAACTATTTACAGTAAAAAGGCCAAGGAAATCTTAACCAGTCCATCAGTATTCCTCGTGGAAATATTTTTGACAAGGTAGAGATTTTTTTCTTTAACTGTACTTTTTCACACTATGAGAAGAGTTTACTTAACAAACACAGCCTCATGTAATGAAAATATTTTACACTCGATATGTTCAGAGTACCAGATAGAATGACAGGTTTTAAAAAGATTGACATTTTGTTTAACTTATGGGAATTTCACTTCACGCTTAATTGCCTTTTCAAAGCATCAATATTGGAGCAGATGATAGCAAAAGCAATCCTGGGGGGTCAAAATCCTTACATTACACAGTACAGTAGTATATAACGTATAAATATGCAATGTGTTAAGATTAATAAAGATAACCTTTGAATACTTAATTAAGTATTGGTCCAAATATGCTGTTCGGTGCTCAGCATGTTTAGAAACATAAAACTTTGTCCCAGGATTAAATCCTAAAATACTAATGAGCTCTAGTCACCTATTCATTACTTTCTACAGTTTATTTCTTTTCTATATGGACACAGGAAGCACAACATGCAAGTGATTGAGTTGCTGTAGTCATACTGGTTATATTCTTCATTCCTCTTTTAGTCTACAGATCATCCATCCTTTTTCTAGCCACTTTATCCAATACAGGTCGGGGGAGAGCCGAAGCCTATCCTGGTAAACAATGGGCAAAAGGGAGCCCATCACAGGGCAGACACAAACACGCACACACTCGCACCAGGGACCGTCGGATAAATTCCAGAACTCATAGGAATGTCCTACACTGAAAGAACTGAATCTTTTCAGTCCTTAACAGAGAAGACAATGAGGTGATGTGATTCCATTATTCAAAATACTCTAAGGCATTGATAAAGTCAATGCAACAGATTTCTTCAGAATGAGCGGTGAAACAGAAACCAGTGGAAACTACAGTATGTTGAAGTGCATTTCAAACCCAAAATTGGAGGCATATCTTTATGGAAAGCACTGTGGGAATATTTCACAAGCAACCTTGGGCAACATTGCGTCCTCTTGTTTGTAAACTTTTATGTTTTTACAGTATACCTTTTTATCTTTATTTTTTAATATTTAAAACAAAGATTCAACACCATCTATAAAACCGTCTTCATTTGTTTGGACCTCTGTTCTGCTGTCCTGATTTTAAGAGTCTGCAGTTTCTTAGCTAAAGTGGACACGGTTATGGTGCTTTTCAATGATTTGCATACAATAACTTGCACTTGCAGAATTTCTCTGCAGTGTGTTGAATAGCTTTAGAGGATCACATTTATCACGAGTCCACAGAGATTTCTATGGACTAAGATCTTAGAAAAAAAAACAAAAGAAACGAAAGGAGGGGTGCTTTGTGAAGGACTGGTTTTTCACACCACATTTATGAACAGACCATTACTAAGCCAGTAACTTTAGTGAAAGTGCCAAACAGTAGGTACTACAAAATGAATCTCGCATTTTCCCTGAAGAGAGTGTTTGTACCACTTCACACTGCTCATTCATCATTGCTCTTTCCCTCATGGCTAAAGAAATACCCTGTGATATAAGGGCATGAGCTACTGTACCTTTACTGGTTTAAAAGCATCACCTATAGTTAGAAACTTCATTCTGTGCCTTTCTGTAAGTTTGAACTACTGTATACAAAGAGGAAGATGTCACACTGAACCCATTGACATCCCTTTCTAGGCACAAGTACAGGTCATTGGAGAGCTAGTATTGTAAATAATTGTTTTGCACAAGTTAGGTGCTGTAGTAGTTCTGAGCTGGAGGTGTTCAAAACATCCATTAAAGAGTTTTGTTTCTTGCTCACACTGTCAAAAAATAAATGTGAAATATATGAAAATATAATGAAATAAGTATGAACATAAATTTGAACACATTTGTTTAATTCTCCATTTAGTTCATTAACAGTTCAAAAAAATCATTGTTAAATACGATTATTTACTTCATTTAATCTATTCAGAAAAAACTTTCACGCCCCATTTAGTTTAGGAGCCTTTCAGCTCTAATGGAGCAAAATTATATCAGTGGGAGAAGAAATATTAAATGAATATTTATTTTCAAGGTTCAAATGGACAATCTTGGTTAAAAAAACTGATTAATTACTGAAGGACTCAGATACTGTATAATACTAGACATTTCTAAAAATACTTACTGTGCATACATTCCTTATCTGCTTGAATGTAATTCAAATTTACAATTTGAAAAAATACTGTACACCAGAATTGTCATAAACCTACAAAGAAATGTGTTTTTAAAATCCCTGCTAACTACAACCATATACTGTACTATATTTTACACGCTGCACTATGGAAAGCCGAACAAAGCATTATGGCTATTAATTTGGTTGGCTCTTTTAACTGCCAACCTAGTGCAGAGATTAAACTTCATTTAAGAAGCAATATAAGAGTGTCTTAGTAAATTTCCTAATATGATTAGCTATTTTTATTAACTGCAGTAGTTTTTTGAGCAAACTGTTCTTCAAAGGAATATTGCTGAGTTGATGAAGTGGTTATCGTTCAGATCCATTGGTTTCATGGTCCCATGGTCTGTTTTCCCTATATTAGAGCTTCGAATTCACACTAGTAGATCACACTGGAGCTTAAGCCCCAGCAGTCACCCAGAGTTACTTACTGTAGTTGTTAAAAATGATTTTTCTCTAAAGTTAGTCTGAGCTGATGGTTTCTAAAAAGGAAAAGATTGTACAGTACATGTTTATGTACAAGTGTCTCACACTGTATTATGCTACAGGAAACTTGACCACCTGCTTTTTAAATGACAGAATCTAGTACGATTATGTCAATGTACAGTATACAGTATATAGTACAGATCTATTTAATACTTTTTAATCAGGCACCTCAAATTTGTATTTACTCAACTTGGCTTTCTTATAATGCTCTAAAAGAAAATTCAGGTTAGAAAGATTTTCCCCCTTTTCATTTGGGTTGGGTAAGAATTAGGTAAATTATTTTCAGGATCCCAATGAACATGTGGGAGGCAGTTTGCAGCTGGTTACAAAAATCAGAACCTATTCAATGAATCAGATTCAAATCTGCACTTCAATTCAGGATATCTGTAATATTTGTATAATCTTTATAATATTTGTATATATCTTGTATATTTTCATAGGCAGTGCAAAAACTGCAAATAGTAAATACTGTTAATGCTTTTAGTGTTTAGAAAATGAAGTACAAATACAGACTTAGAGCAATATTACCATTCTAGCCAGCAGCCATATCACCCTGCAACTCACAACTGGCAACCCACTAAAACTAAGCAGGTGTGAGCCTGGTCAGTACCTGGATGGGAGACCTCCTGGGAAAAACTAAGGTTGCTGCTGGAAGAGGTGTTAGTGGGGCCAGCAGGGGGGCTCACCCTGAGGTCCATGTGGGTCCTAATGCCCCAGTATAGTGACGGGAACACTATACTGTAAACAGGCGCCGTCCTTCGTATGAGACGTAAAACCGAGGTCCTGACTCTCTGTGGTCATTAAAAATCCCAGGGCACTTCTCGAAAAAGAGTAGGGGTGTAACCCCGGCGTTCCCATTGGCCCTTACCAATCATGGCCACCTAATAATCCCACTCTATGAATTGGCTACATTACTCTGCTCTCCTCCCCCACTGATAGCTGATGTGTGGTGAGCGTTCTGGCGTTCTGCCGTCGCATCATCCAGGTGGATGCTGCACATTGGTGGTGGTGGAGGGGAGTCTCCATTACCTGTAAAGCGCTTTGAGTGGAGTGTCTAGAAAAGCGCTATATAAGTGTAAGCAATTATTATTATTATTATTCTAAAGTGCATGAAAAAGTTTCCCTCATGTTTCTAAAATTAAGGTTTAATCCTATTTGATTGGTCAGTTACTACTGAGCTACTATGTCCACACAGAATGACTATTGTACTACTTAAGTCTGCAAAATTTAGATTTCTCAGTGAAAATAAGACAAATTCATTTTAGAAGTGCAACCTGATTAATTCAAAAAGAGTGAAAAACCCATGCAATTTAGTTTACAATTACTTTGCTCAAAATAAGACAAACTTAAGTTTTACAAGTGGGCTGATGGTGATCTTTAAGCAATTCTAATGAGCAGATAATGGTTTGGTTTGATTGCTGGTGAGACACTGATGTAAAACGAAACAGCTGCAAGAATGTAAAAAGAGTTTGCCATTATCTAGTGAGATACATTGATTGGGTCAAACAGTAAATTAACAGCTGTGGGAAGCCATTAAATTTTAAACCTAATTGTTTTCCTCTCTTAATTTCTATTGGTATCAATCAATAGATGGTGCACAAAGCCTGAAGACGTTATTTAATTCTAGCCCACTAATGGAAAACCGACATGTTACAGTAACTGTCAGGTTAAGATGAACATTCAAAAGTTTAAAGTTCAATAAACGTGGAAAGACAACTCCCAAAAAGTATGAAACAAGCAAAATAAAGTTTCTTATACAGGTAGCATAGAAATTCATGTGAGAAGACGTCAAAATGCCGATGTGAACGAAGCTACTGTATAAAGCAGAATTGCTCAATTTGAGTGCCTTCATACATTTATACAGGGTACATGTATTACAGAATTTGGCAAAGTCATCATTTTAAAATGAACAAATTAAAATGCATATATACAGTACAATTGCTTTGTAGAGTAAATAAAGTTTTGCTTTGTACATTGCATGAGACATTGGCCACACTCTTAAGACTGCCAAAGTGGGAATTGCATGTGATGGGAGTTTAGTTTTTCAGGTTTGACAGAAAAAAAAACAGGGAACATGAGTGGGCGGCTAAGCTTTCTGATGATTTATGAAATGGATGGTAAATAATTTAATCCTCAACAGTTCCAATCTTCAAACTCCAGCATACTGATGATACTACACTATGTGCATTGACAGAAACTGATCTCCAGACAATTGTCAACACACAGTATAGGTGGGACTTACTATACATTTAACATTAAGAAGACCATGTCCTCTCCCAACAGCAAGCTCAAAATTCACCCAAACTGGTGCCATCGATTCAGATTCATGAGTGTCTTCTTTAATAGAAGGCTGATGTTGATGACGATGTCCAGCATCACCTGAAATCTGACAGATTCAACCTTTGTCATTCCAAGGAAGTGGGGATTTGAGAATAACAGCATTAAAATCGAAGCCAAACCGATGGTCTGTTGTGCAGTCATCATTTCAACGTTGCTGTAAAGGGGTGAAAAATATCCTTCAGCATTTGAAAGGATTTAGAAAATCAGTCATATCTCCAATGCAAGTCTGCAGTATATTTTTGTGTCATGTAGGCAGACAAATGCATCAATGTTCTCTCCTAATTCACCATCTACTCTACATGTTGCTCATGTATTCCAATCGTCAGCCTTCCTTTTCTCCCAGCTGAGCCAAGACAGTCACTCCAGAGGAGGTCAGAAGAAACATTTTCAAAATATGGTAAAAGCAATGATGAAGAAACGCAATATTGATATAAACTCCTTGGAGACTACGGCCCCTCACTGAACCTGATAGAGGAAGAATATCTGGGAAAGATGCCCAGCTCTTTGAAAGCCAGGGAATGAGTCAAAACGTCAAATGGATGTCAGAATGAGTAAGCCGTGAAAAAGCCATAAAAAGTTTGAGTGTGACCTGATTATGCAGTACAAGGCCAGATATACAGTATACTGATACAATACCTGCTCAACCTGGAAAGTGCACGGATCTTGTCTTGGTCTTATTAGTGGCCTTCCAGTTCATTGATGACTATTATCCTCAACCGCAGGGGATAGTCAATGAAATAAATATATCTCTCATTCCTGACCTTCATGTCCTTCTCACACTCTGTAGTGCTAATAAACTTAAGAATTCATTATAGCTGCCTTTCATCACTCACTAAAAATAAAGCCTTTTGGCATTAGGCATACAGTCTTAGACTGTAGAGGTCCTTTTCTTTTTTATTTCTGGGGAAATGCAGGAGATGAAAATGCTTTGTTTAGGAAAACATAAAATATAACATAACCTAAACATATATACTGTATATATAAATCAATGTGCTTAATATCATGTTTTTGCCATTCGATGTGTGAATACATGAGTGTTGTTTTTCTTGTGACAGGATCTGCATTGAGGAAGAGGTGATGCAGCTCTCAATGCATATCATTAATCTTACATGCAAAGTCAGGCTCCTCATATTTCAAAATCTTTGGAGATCTGACTTTTTAATCTATACTCCTTCCTTTTTTCCCCCTAAAGATTGATTTCTCTTTCCAAGTAATACTTTACAATTTTCAATTTAGAAAGGAAAGCCACATTCAAAGTGTTGAATATAAATCCATCTCAGGATTGTAATGAAAAAGAAGTTCCTTGCTTCTTTTTCAAAAAAATAAAAATGGGTAAATAGAAAACAGCCCCTGTGCATTACCATGCAACAATATCAACTGGGATACTGAAGACAGATAACATCACCTCTACCTCTAATGTATTTCTTACAAAATGTATTAACCCAGTATTATGCTGCTTAAAGATGTGCATCAGTAGACACAGAGTTCCCCTGCTAAATTAGATCTAGCCTTACAGTAATTTATTTTAAGTTTATGGCTAGTAGTTCAGGTTTCTACCTCTCAAAGCAAGAGTAGGCCAGGTCTGTTGTCAAGAGGTTAGATGTTAGTGTAGGGCGATAGAAGAACATGGTACCAGTGTCAGAAACAAATGGCAACTCTCAAAGATTGAATCTGCTCAGGTGGCAAGAAAATTAAGTTGGCTTTGAGGCGTCTGTTAGAAACCTGGCCACTGCTTTCCACTCAAGGTTTCTATCAAATAAACACCTTGATTCCCTGGCAAAGACAGAGCAAGAATGAATGATTATTGCCACTGTCATGCATCAGCTATAAGCTAGAGTTTTCATTGCTAGCCTGTTCTATCTCTATTAGGCATCGTAGCATGTCATTTTTTACATTTGTCTATTTTTACTACTTGCAGATTCCACAATTATCTGGTTACTGATTTAGACATTACCTTGTTTTCGCTAACAACAAAAAATGTGTGCTGTAATTATTTTGGGAAAAAAATTGAATGAAATGAATTCTGATTAAAGTAATTAAACACTGCATATTTTCATTACACACAGCACGGTGATTTCAATCTTATTTAGGCTGTAAGGCAATGCTGCATACAGTACATACTTTGCAAAGCTGCATTTTGAAAATGCCATAATTAGCAGCGAGGAATGTGTTGTAATTACTTTCTTCTACCGATTGACATTCTGACTCTGAGGTGAACGGCTCCATAGCTGCAGTGAGGAACCCTGAATTGACTGCTGTCTGCTCTTTATGTATTGTATTGTGGCTTGGGGACTCTGAAGAGCAACAGAAGGCCAAGGATGACTAATGTGCTTCGTCTCTCTGGGCTGCCTATTAAGACTACCTAAGGAACATGTTTTTCATTTGCTCTCAAGAGACGAAAAGACAAAAAGAAGGAGTGGGGGAGGATATTTAAACTTGTAGAGAACATTTCAATCACAAAATAGTCTGGTATTCCATCAAAAGCCAAACAGAATAAAAGATCTTAATAACCCACGGTTTGCTGGGGCAATTACACAAGGATTAGGAAAGTATTGTTTACAGCATGTTCTTATTGATCCCTGGTTTGTCTGCAACCTGCCACAATGAAAATATATATTTAAGCAAATGGATCTTTGAAGCATACTGTATCTTATATAAAAATCCCAAACCAAACATACCAAACCAAATAAGCAAGATGAATTACAACTGAAATTATAATTAAAGTAAGCTGTTTTAAAACACATCTGCTACATGTGTGTTAAAACTACAGTATATACTGTATTGTCAAAGATAGAGTTTTATTTTCAGATGTATATACAGTACAGTAATTACATTCTCTAATACATACATATCTGATACATTATTTTCATATCACTGAAAATCACTGTTATACTCTCAGGATATATATTACATATTCTTTTCCCTTGTAAAAAAGTCAGTTATTAGAATATGAATGGAAAAGATCAGTCAGCATAAGATTTCCACATTACTCTTTTAAAAATATTGGGTATTTAACCTTCAAATCCCTGTCTCCTGAACTCTTTTTTTCAGCCTGCCTTAGGGGTTTTAAGTACATAAATTCTGAGTTTAACAGCAAGAATATACAGTATACATTTTTGCTTCTGAGGAAGAATAAAGAAGATAGTATCAATGCTAGATATGTAGAGTAGGTTTTTCCAGACACAACAGTTATTTTATACATTTAGCTTTCAAAATGTTTTTTTTTTATTATTATTTTAGGCGGGAAAACTGACACCACAAGTGTCCTTTCACACATATTCCTTTTAATTTCTCCTTTCACACATATTCCTTTTTTCTGCTCTTCTTTCTGTTAAGTAAAGAAGAGACCGTTCTTGGATGTCATATATAATGTATACATTTGAGTAAAAATTTTGATTGAAACAGTGTTAACCCTACACAAAGCAAGATTATTAATAAAACAGCTACAAGCAGTGTGCATACCACACTATTACATTCACACTCATGAAAATTAATTTTGTACTGATTTTATCTGGAAATTTGAGAACTGCATACCTTCCTAGAAAAAATATATATTTGAAAATGCAGTATAGATTTTGGGATACAAAACCATGTCCAGTTGAATTACCTGGGGGATGGGGGAGGTGTTATCTGTAATAGGAAAGAAGATCAGGTGCAGAAGCCTTTAGAAAATAAAAGCTCAAAGGCACCAGCTTAAAGGACTTTGAGAACCACGTAAATTAAATTTTAGACATCTCTTGACCCAATGAACTTGCAATCTGCCCAGAAAACCACAGCAACTTGTAAAAATGCATAAAGATGGTACTTCGCTTTATAAAGTGTTACTTTCTGCTTTTAAAGCAATAGGTAATCCTAAGGTCACAAAACTCTTTTGCAGTTATATCCCTTTCTGTTGACTAAAAGGTTTTTTTCAGTAGCTCTGTGGTGCATCTCTCATCAGAAGACTCCCTCTGTGTCAAAAGCATCTCACCGGGAATCTGAACTTTCTTTTAATCTACTCCATTTAGAAATGAACCACAATTTATTGAATAAAGCGAAGAAAATTGATATCTTTTCATTAAGCTGACAAAGTCTTTTTCACCGGCAGCATCTGAAATGTGCTCCCTATTTAAATTTTATTTATAGCAATTTTCTCTTGTGAGAAGCCGAGTAATGTGATGCATCTGAAAGCCATCTCACAGTGAGGCAGCAGAACACATCACCGAACTTCAATCTCATGTGGTACAGAAGGAACCATCAGGCATATGAAAAAAAATCAGTATTTTACATTTTCTGTTGAGTCATAGCATAAGGATTCCGACAAAGATAATTAGCAGCGATAGCTGCTGTGATAACAAAGTTCAAAGTTAATGAACAGTACAGAACAAGACAAACTCTACTCTTTCAGAGAAATGATAAAGGTATGAAAGTTCACAGCAAAAACTGAAAAGATAGCTGCAAGATTTTCCTTTTTCAGTAGACCAGTGTTACATAATATCAGCAAGTGTTTTAATCATTCAAGATATAGTCATATAAATATATTCTGTTCTGCACTGGCTTTCATATTAATTTCCTTTAATTAACAATATTACAGGCCAATTTTTTATCTTTTATTGTGTAAAAAAGATAGTTATTTAGTTTACAGTCATAGAGATATGTTCTGTACTGACAATTTTTCTTTAATTTACAACAATAAGTGCCACTTCCTGACCTGATTTAATATTACATGAAATGTAACATGTAGAGGTTCATATACAGAACATACTTAAATCTTTCTTTGGCTCTTTATTCCGTCCAGCCCAAGCCTACTGTACACCTAATGGCATGTGCTACAAATTTGTTAACCAAATGTAATCAAAGATCTGTAAAGTTAATTAAGCCCTTGCTAGCCAGATTGTGTAAACTCAGAACAGAATTTAGCCAGGACGCTGGGGTTATCACCCCTACCCTTATAAACAGTGTCATGGGATCTTTAATGACCAAGTCTGGACTTTGATTTAACATGAAGAATGGCATCTCCTACAACATAGTGTCCCCAATCACAACACTGGGGCACTCTTTAAAATTTAATTAACATGGCTTAATAGTTTACTAACTTATTCATTGCCCTCTGGATATAGGATGGTGTTTTAATCATTACTAACCATAATTATGTTTAATTTATAATATGTAGAATAAATATTGCAATGGTGATCACCGTACATGGCATCCATATCAATTTTGTTGAAATGAATATCCTCGGAATGTCTTGTTCACCAACTGGTGAAAATAAATGCCCAACAGCATACAGTACATGTACAGTATATCTGTTATTAAACTGCAGGACTGAAATGATAAGTCCTAGCCATCACCTGTAAACTGCGCTTGAGGAATTGACAAGACAGAGCACTCAGCAGCTGAGATGGTAAAGGAAAGACAGCTCTCCTTGTAATTAGCAGTGTACTAAAAATCAGACTAAGGTAAGTTTAAAGAGATAAAGACAAACACAGGTACACAAAACACTGTGTATAAAGATGCAACAATAATAGATTGCCGAAATAACGAAAGATTGTAAGCTGAAAGTGTAGGAGGGCAGGGAAGTCATTAGCTAAGCTTTGACTTTCTTTTCTTCATCCCCTGCAGCATCCATAGTGATCGGAAAGTGGTGGTGTGAGATGGAACCGTGCCTGGAAGGCGAGGAGTGCAAGACATTACCTGATAATTCAGGCTGGATGTGCTCATCTGGGAACAAAATCAAGACCACAAGGGTGAGCATTCAAAACTTTCCACCTTTACATCGTAGAAAAGTAAAACTGTTTAACAATAGTGCTAATAGTACTGTGATAACACCGGTCTAATCCAAAAATAAAGGGTGAATTATGACACCGTATGCCTTAAACAATATTGTATAAGACAAGCTTTAAACCGTAAGGAGTAAGTTAATAAATATGTCTTAAAATAAGAATATGGGTTCATTAGTATCTGTTAAATATGCAAAATGTTTTCTACTATATTCAAATGGTGTGGCAATACAGAGCTAATGAGGATAATGACATATATATTCTCTGAAAAAAAGCAAAAACTGTCTACAGCATTCGTGCTATCTAGCGTTTGGAAAAAACGAGAGGAGATCCTTCTTAACTGCCTCCCAGCATGTTGCTGTTCTCATCATAGAGGCACTATCTGATAATAGAGAAAGGCACCGTTATCAGTGTATCATAAGAAAGGTCCAGACACAGAAGGACCTATCATCATTTTCATTTTAAATATTTTTGAATGTACAGTATAGTACTGAGGAAATCTCATGTTACAACTCTCTAGTCTCTCTAGTCCAAACAAAAGTCACCATTAATGCGTTCCTTCAAAATTAAAAGTCAACCCCCCCCCCTCCCCCCCAAAACTCATCATGTACTGTAGTATTACCAATCCCTAAAGCTGTAGTGCAATAAACAGAAAGATCTACCTTTTAATACAATAATTATCTATTCTTCCTCCTACTTCTTATTGATGCTGTGCTTCAGGCACCAGCTTTCCTGTCTTTGAAAGTGGTTTGATTTGGTACAGCTGGTTGGAAAGACTATTTTTCCTGTCATTTTGGCAACATTGAAATATATATGTAACACAAAATGATCCATAACAGCTACAACACTGAAAACTGCATGCTGCAACCTTCTCTTTTAACCATACATGTGAATTACTGCATAATGTACTGTAAATACTATTATGCAGTAAATACTGTATACTTCATTAAAAATATAATTTCATCTAAAAGCTGCTTTTAATGTCTTTGTTCCAATTCACTGTGTTTTTTAATTGCTATCCATTGTATACAAAAACTGCTGTTTAATTAAACTGTATGGTGGTCGTATTTATTCTGAAATATACAAAAAAAATACATACTGTATAGGCCAACAATTACTTATATTAATAATAGGATTCTTAATGTAGGTGAATTCTAATAAAAATTGATTTTAAAAAGCCATCTTAATTCTGTAAAAGTGCATAACATCATAAAATATCATTTCTTTAGCAAAGACTCTTTGTTCTTTTTAAATAAATTCAAGATTAATCTTTTCATCCACCACAGTTAGTATTGTTCTAAAGAAAAGCAACTGAGAGGTATTGTTCCCAAACCAGACCAATCTTTAGGGATTTGAAAACCTAATACACCTGCACTCAATAGCAAGAACAGGTATAGATTCTTTTTTTTCTGAGGCTGCATTTGTACTGAAATACTTCATAAAATATCTCAACACAAGGTTTTCTTTTACTGACATAAGCAGTAATTTGCTTTCAACCCATGCTGCCTAATGGAAACATATTCCAGACTACAACGTCAGTTCAGAAAGACTAGAATAGTAGCTATTTGCACGATCATTACCTACTACACTAGCTAATGAGAATTTCCCCAGTGTAAATTATCTGGAGATTCCATGAGCAGACTTATTTTATAATACAATTTTAACTGTTTAATTTCCATTTGGATGATTTTGTCTTGAAGCCTTGACTGCCATCTCAACTATCCCAATCTCTTTCTCCTTTAAAGAGGGTGATGTCATGGTCTACTGCAGACACTTTGGGGCTCCTATCCTTATTTGAGATGTGGTCTTCATTTAAGTACTGCAAGTGTGACTTTGAATATACAGTAATTATTCTTTCTGTTTTGAAAACAAATATAATACTAAAACGTAAATATGAAACTAAAATCACAGAGCCACAAGGCTTTGACACTGTTTAAAAAGCTGAGGACACACAAAACATGATTACTGACTATTCCTAGCGTATGTATTTCCTGTGTCACTAAGGAGTGGAGCAAATGATATTGACGTGTGCCTAAAAACTGTCCAAGAAATTAAGTATCAAATCAGCAAGCTTTATAAATCATTCATACAGGGTGTACACATAAAGGAAAAAAAAGAAATAAATACTGAAAATAGGAATGTTTCCTGAACAACACTATTAAACAAAGTGTATTTTTGAAACCACGGTGATATCAGTTACTTATCAAAATATATACATTAGATTTACTGTAGTTACTCACAGTAGAAGTTCATATAACATATGATAAGCCCTATGCTGGCACAGAACAACATGCTATGGTGATAGAATATAATTTTATTAAATAACTGTAGCAACTTCCATTAATACTGGGACACATGACCTTCACATCTGAAGTGAGATTAGACCATTTAAAAGCAAAAGCATCTCTAAAAGTGCAGCTGTCAATTTCTTTCTCAACTACAAATTCTAAGAGGCAAAGGATACTTATCATGATTTTGGAAAGTATTTTCTTCCTGGTTGTGTACTTTTCCAAGCCCAGCTAGAGTGAAAAGAAGTTGACTGGATTCCAAATTTCTGCATTCTAAGGTAAGATTTTAAATTATAACCCTGGCATCTAAAAGATAGTACCCATCTTTGCATTTTTGTGTTTGCTACTATTGTAGTAGATGTTATTTTCAAACCCTGCCTCAGATCTTAACTTGCATTCAACATCATGCTTTTCTTTTTCCCTCCTTTTTAAACCAAGCACACAAAATAGAAGCACATCAATTTTGCCTACACAGCAGGTAAATCACTTTTTTGGTCATTAGGGCAGGAAAAAAAAACTTTGACAGGAACAATAAAAAATTTAATTTCTCCATGACTTTTCTTTTCAGAACACCCAGCCGTATTCAT
Organism: Lepisosteus oculatus; assembly: GCF_040954835.1. NCBI lineage: Eukaryota > Metazoa > Chordata > Actinopteri > Semionotiformes > Lepisosteidae > Lepisosteus > Lepisosteus oculatus. Next base: position 50,229,059 of record NC_090699.1, read on the forward strand.
CTTTTTAGCTCTGGAGGCAAAACACAGAAGACCTTAAATCCTGCAAAATAGAGGTGCGGCATTGCATTTGTTTTCTTAAAGGTTAGTTTGGCAGACAGTACATTTTATCTTTCCTTTCATCATCAGAATCACAGCTGGTGCTCCATTTTCAATGGTAAATAATAACAAATCATAATGACATTTCAGCATACCTACATTTTATACACAGTACATACAGTACCTGTATTTAAAGTTTCTATTGCCAAGAAACGTGGCTCATCATTCATGAATTGTATCAGTTTTCAGTTCTATTGATCATGTTGGAGACATTTTTCCCCCTTCCCCTTAAAAGACAGTCAGGAGTCTGTCTCAGAAGTTAAAAGAAGTTTGCATTTCATGCGCATGGGAGCAAAACACACAGAGATGCTTGGTGTATTTTTCTCAAAGTAATTAAACTAGAACAGTCCTTACATACATTAGTTTTCTATCTATCATGCTTCCCTGTGCTTACTTGTCAGTGTTCCAAAATCACACACATCTTCCTACCTCACTATTTGCTAAAGATAACATCTTTAATACAATTTAATACAATTGGTTACTTAGGTTTGTGGCACAGCATTCCCATACAAATTGGTATAGAATTACATGGTAGCCCATGTGTCCAGCATCCTTCCAATCCAGTTCAAACCAGTTCTAAATGTCCACCTTATAAAATATTGCGTTTTCTGCAAGTGTGTACAAAGTTCACAGAGACCCTCTCAACAAACAGATGTAGGGATATCCTGGTGGCCAAATACAGGACATACTGTACATGTATAAAATTGATCCCAAAATCTGGGATCTTAACATCCCCCCACCCTGAACAGGCCCAGATGGAGATCTCCGTGCCATAAAGCTTTAGCCAACTTTGAGTTGAACCTTATGGTGCTCCTGCAGGGAAGGCAAGCATGACTCAAGGCTAGTGCTTTGATTCTGCCCTCCACTGATGCTTAACCCCTGTGGCACAAATCTGCAAAAGCTGCATTAGGACCAGAACCAGAACAGCACACTGAACAGCCATTCACTGAAGGTAAATAATCCATCAATCTATAATCAGACTCTTGATCCCAAGAATGCTTGGCTATCTAGTAGTCAGGAGATAGAGACCTAAACCCTTACTGTCCAGGTTTTGGAAGAAAGTCAAGAAAAAACAACTAGACTGCACTGCAAAACCCAGCATCTCAAGAATGTTAGATTTCATTAACATTCAAGGGTGCCACTTATAGAAGCTTTGTGGTTTGCACTGCCTTTCCAAAATGTATCTAAGAACTTCAGCAAAAGCATACAATTCTAGGATCTGCGATTTCAGAGTTAGCACAAATTAAAGAGAACTCTGTTCATTATCCTTAAAATGTGAATCACTCTTGAAACATGAAGAAAGTCATCTCCTTGATGTCTTATATGTTATAGAGTCATAAAGGTGCATATACCGTACAGGCTATACAGTACATGCATAGTTACAGGTTATAGCTTAGCTTATCATCCTTCCAGCACTGTTCAGAGTTCTAGTTGCACACAATATAGATTTTTAAAATGATACTGTCATAACTTCCACATACTGTATTAAGTAGGAATGATAGAATGGTTTGTTTATTGGTTAGACCTATTTTTTAAGTAGACATTTTCAACTCATTTATGCTGTATTTCAGTTTGATTTGCATCTCTCATGTTGAGATCTACACAGCAGAAAGCACCATCTGAAATGCTTTCTAAATGATCCTGCAACATATCCAAGTGACCATTGATCATAGGTTGTTATATCACCCAGGCAAGCAGACCAACAAAAGCTCTATGTGACTTAGTCCTTTTGTTTGGCTGATTTTTTTACACGTCTTGTTTTCAAGGAGATGATTGCCAGTGTTGCTTGTTCTGTCTGGCAGACAACATAACAGTCTGATCTTTTATGTGTGGAGATATCCACAAATCCTATAATCTCCTAATCTCTGACATGCTTACTCTTCATGTAAGCCTATGGTTGGATTAAGACTCATGGGAAGGCTATGCTTATCCTTCTGTTCTGGTGACATTATCAGATGCTGGCAGTGGTCCTGGTGCAGATGCAGAAGTACACTAAAATACTTCTTCCTGTACAAACTGAAGTACAAAAACAGAAACAAGCTACTGGCAGCGTAAAATAATTTTTCCTCAATCTTGTCAAGTCTGCCTTGCAGATCTGCAGGGTCATATCCCATCACATTTAATCCATGCATTTTTAATTAATTCAGAGCTTTGTAGGAAGATGGCTTTCTAGAAAATGGAACCCTTTGTCTAGATGGTATCTCCTAGCAATTTGCCTCCTTCGTGAATATGAAATTTTAGTCTTTCATGGTGTTCTTTTCTGCTGACAAAACCCCTAGGACATTCACACAACCCCCAGACCTCATTTATCAGGGGCTGTGTAAGCAAATAGACTGATGGTTTAATTATTGTTAATATTATCAACTTATCATTCATTTCAAAAGTCACATTCCTCTAAGAATTTTTCATATTAAACAGTCTAAATATATAACGCATTTGGCAAGCACTTGAAGATTTCTCATAAGATTGATCAAATTATCCTCTAGATTTCCATGGCTACCTAACTACAGTACTTTGCTCTGAAAAGCAACAGTAACTTTTTCAATCGAAACTTTGTTTTGGCACTTGAGTTAGCACCCTCAAAACAAGCACCTGACGGCCTTGTCTTTCTCTGTCTTTCTTTATGTCTTTCAGAGAGGGAACTTCCTTGCCTATGTCACCATACAGGGACAAGCTTAATTTTGAGATGTCCCAGTGATCTCAGCTGATACCTTCTATCAAAAGCCCATCCAAGATCTTCATGATCTTCTTCAGTGGCTAAATAATAGATTGTTAATTTCCTCCTTTTTGTTTATCTTATGTCGAAACCACAGCCCCATTCAAACATTGCCTATGCTATATTTCTTGGCTATGAAAAAAAGGTCTGTTATAAGCAGACAATTTACAAATTAAAAATTGAATACAATGTCTTACAATATAAAAATAGGAGATCTTAAACTGTGTCCAGTGACTACATTTTGAATCCCACTGTCATAGGTAAAAAATATGTTTGATCTCTGAGAAGTATTTTAAAACAAATTCAATCTCAAAACCATAAATTGTCTATTGGTGCATCTGAAAATAACCCTTTATTCTTATTTTGACTTTTGACAATTACAAGACTTTAACAAATTCTGTACATTCTGTAAATTCTGTTTTAAAAGCTACATGTTTTCTATTAGGATAACATAAGGGACTCTTCAATGCCCCTTGAATTTAAGATAGGCGTGTGCTATTGGTTTTCAGAGCAAAAATGGTTTATTAACAAATATCAGGACTATGTAGTTTTACTTGACAAGCAAACCTGAGGAGCCTGAATAGATACACAGTCAGAATCAATTCACATGGCAAACTTAAGATGAGAAAACACCTTTCTTACAGTACACTGCCTGTTTGTTAATTTGCTATTTTCTGTGTAAGCTATTCACATTAAATAAATTTGGTGCATCTGACTGTCTGGAGTTTTCTTCTACACTAAAGATCGTGATCATCTTTATACTGTACCAGTAGAGGAAGCAAAAATAAAAACAAAGGATGCCCCAAACTCATGCAGTGCCAAGTTCTTTTTAGAAGTAGGGAAAACTGTTCCTCTGAAAATTAAAAAAAAAAAGAATTTATGTGCAGTTCAAATTCTCAAGTACCTTCAAGCTGAATTTAAGGACCAGTCTATCTCACCCTGTACTTCTTTTAATCTCAAGTGCTAGTCCTTTTTCTGTGATCCAATGAACTATGAATGCAAATTTCACCCAGTATTTGTCATGTTAAATGAAATTACAACACAATGAAATAATAAAAGAATAGATCCTAGGACAGCAGCAGAGGCAAAAATGAGCTTGCAAATTCATTATATTGTCCATCAAAACACATCTTGCTCACAGTCTTCAGTGATGACAACATAAAAGGACAGCAGTGGCACAAATTTATCTTTGTCCAGACTTGTCCCTCTGCGTGACATGTTCCTGCTTATTTTTGACTGTAAATGGATGTGTTGTCTCTTTCCTTTCAACCATAAGATGTGTTGAGTTTGACATTTCCCTGGGAGTAGTGATTAGGCCTTAGCATTCTTATTAATCCTCACATTAGAGTCCCTGTGGACTAGTCGAAGCATACCTAGCTGTTTATTAAGAGGGAACATGCAACATTGTCAGAAATATGCTAAAAGTGTTTCATGTACCCACAGGGGTCATTTTAATTAGCATCAGTATATGCATAGCACCATAGGTTGTGATGCAGAAAAATTGCACTTTTATAACAAGAAGACATCTTTATTTGTCATCAGGACCAATGAAGGTTAGGCAACAGTCACAGAATCCATTTAAATTTAGGGAAGGTGTTTTTTTTTCAGAATTGTTTGCTTTTCAATATTTGATTTAATATGATTATTTGTGTGAGTTTTGATTTGAACCATTTATTATAGGATTAAAGAGATAAATTAATTGACTAAAAAAATATATAAGATATAATTTTAAGATATGAAATATAAACTGTTATTAATATGGAGTCTAATTTGGCCTAATAGGATATAGAAAAATGAAAAATGTAGTCAGTTCTCCAGAAAGGCTAATCAATAAATCAAATAATGTTGATGTGTTTGTATATACGTACGCACACATACTGTATCAAAGCATTTCCAGCCCTTCATTCAGAGCATGTTGTACAATACATTTTTTGGCATGTTGTTTCTTAGGCTTAGGCGACATCTTGAACAGTTTCATCAATCATTCTCATATATTTAAAAACGTATTAATGTAATTAAAAAAAACGGTAAAAAAGCACAACAAAAAAATTAATAAAAATTTGTTTTAAATTCTTATGTTTCAAAAATAGTATTTTGTTCTGATTTGTCTGTCACTTGCTTGGTTAGGCAATGGAAGTGACATGGGTAGTAAAATTTCACCATTACTCTGTCAAATCACAAATGTCCATACAAGAATTCATTGCCATTCTTACATGACAACTCTCCAATCAGTACTAACCAGAAGAAAAGATCCAAAACTTAATAAATTAAAGCTAGTATTCTTTGGAGATTATAATCATTGTATTTGTAATAAAACATTTTCTTTAGAATATTGCATTTTGTAAACCCATTTATTCAAGTAATACATTTACAATAGTACAGTAGTACAATAGTACAGTAATACAGTATTATTTGAGTAATACAATATTGTTATATAACTGGCACTTATCATTACTTTCTTATTCATTTGTTACCATAAAATGTGTGAGCAATATTAAACCCTGTATTTTTTTAAAAAGACATCTCTAACTGTAGTTTAGGCCCCCTTTCAGCAGCCATAACTGCTATGAAATCTGTCTTGTTTTTATATGTGTGGTTATAACCTCAGTTTCATTCAAGGAATATTCTCTTGATTTGTTAAGCACAGTTCAATATACAGTAGGTTAAATCACACAGCGTGCAGGCTAAGCTCCATATTATTCATATGTATTTGTCCAGCAGATGCCTTTTTGTTTTGCAGACGAGTTACAAAATAGTCCAGACATCTCTGGTTTATGTTTGGGCTACAGCCCTAGACAGCAGTAAAGGGATTTGCCAGCTATCTGTGCACAAATGTCTTGTAGTACTTGACTGGCACCTGTGAGTTTGCACTGTTGCCAATGAAAGCTGCATACTGTAACTCCTCCACTTGGTTTTAACTGTTAGGTGTACATGCTATACACACATAGGATACAAGAGGAAACTACATGGACGTGCATTTAAAAGTGCAAACAGGAGAGGCTTTTTTACACAAAGGATTGTAGTAGTCTGGAAAGAGCTTAGCCATGATACCCTGTTTCCAGGAACTTGTACCCTTGATTCTTTCAGGTTGAAGACGTTTGTATTAATTCGCGTCTAGCATTGAAACAACTAGAAATAAGCCCTTATTTGGAACATGCCTGATGTTCTTCTTATGGCAGACAGCTCTGACAAGAACACTTTTCACAAGCAAGCATGCACTATCTTTTCTCCTGTACTGAAAAGAGTTTTTTTAAACAACTGTTTAATCCAAACCTGGAATAAATTCGTAATTCTCAGTCATATGTTAAAATGATTTAAAATTGAAAGCCCTTCCAACATTAAGTTAAAAATATACACATTACTTGGAAAACAAAAGGGTCATGAACAGTTCGTGTGATTTCTATGTTTCAATGGGTACAGTGTTGCTGAGGGCAGTCTTGTTTATGTGATAAAAATAAACAGAGTGCCACAATGATTCAAGACTGTAAGAGCTTCAGGACTGCATGTTTAAACATTTTTATCCTCCCTGAGCACTAGATATGTTTGTTATTCATTAAAAGGCAATGTTTCTGTTTTAGTATTTCTAACTGTTTTAGCAGTTAGGGGATGAATTTTGGATAGTTCTGCTGAAAGATTTCCTTGTTCTGAAATACAAAATAAAAGCATTCCTCTGGGTGTGATTCTCATTAGCTTAAAATGGAGTATACCTTTGCATTTTGATCTAAGTGTTTTTTAAAATCTTTTTCAGATTCATCCCAGGACCTAACAAAGAGCTTTTTCAAAGAAAACAAACACAAACTCTTCCATAAGATGGACAAAACCATTACTACATGGGGACAGGAACGGATTATGCTTCATGTTGTGATCTAAAGGATGATATTCAAGACAAAGACTTGAAATTGTTCTGAGGAAGAAAAAAGGTGCCAAGGATTTTAAAAACAAGACTTGACCATTTTGCTCAATGGGTCCTGAACTGGTGACTTCATCTCATGCTAGTGGCATTTATAGATCTTGTGTGGCTTTTGCAATATGGAAACATGTTTTTTCCTTTAAAACATATACAACAGCTATTCCAAGGATGTACAATCATCACATATTTTTAAAAATGTATGTTCCAGATGTTGAGCCTTCAATATAAAAAAGGATCCTCAATGAATGGTCAAACTGGATCATATCTGGATCTTCTGCACAAAGAAGTTATGGAAATCAACATGGAAAAACTTTTAAAATAGAGCCTTCTGCCTCTACCCTGGTCCATCATGCAACATCAGCATGCTGGCTTTGCTTAAACATGCCATACATCTTCAGTGCATTATAGTGGTTTAGCTGTCCATTTTGGATGATTTGAAAAAGAAACAAAAACAAGGAAAAAGTTGCCTTTTTTGCAGGAATAAGGCAGGCAAGTTCTGCCAGTAAACTGGAAAAAAAACAATGTCAGTATATCTTAAGTTATCTGTTGGCATGGTCTGTGTGTTTCATGGGAGCTCTCTTTGTATTTAAATATTCTGTATATAAAATTTCAAAACCTTCATCCAATTCATGAAGTCACAAGATGGTGATACCAGAATTCTTCACAATGCCCAAAGGACAGTTTTACTATTAATCAGCTCTGAATCCAGAGTGAACATTGTGAGAGGAATCTCTTCTCTTTGTATTGGATGGTTTTCCAGCACTTGTTTTGGCCCAGAGAAGCTTTAAAACTACAACTGAATATAACTCATAGCTTTTATTTGTTGACAAGTGAAGTGTTTTAACACCAGAGGGGGTTCTCTTTCCACATTGTATTATCTCTGGACATAAAACACAGCTGAGATAAATCTCACAAAACACAAAAGCATTCTTCATTCTGAACTAGACTGCATCAAAGCCTGGGCCTCTTCAAAAATTAATTTTTTATTTTCATTTTTTTAGCATCTGACATTGATAGCAGATGTTATATTGTCTTTGTTTTGTTGGTTGGTAGATTTTACTAACATAAATACAAGATGAGAAAGTGGTACTGAGAAAAAAACAATAGCCTACATCTTCAGAAACCTCCATTAGATATACAGCCTTACCAGAATAAAAAAGGTTTTTTATATATATATACAATTGTTGCTGTTCTCCCATTCTTTTCTTCCAGAGAATGCATTATCATGTTTACTGCCAGAAACACCCATATTATTTAGAAACAAACTTACAGTATGTCCCTTGTTATAGTAATTGTGCTGTTAAAAAGACCTCCAACTTCAATTCAGCAATTTATGATGCTTAGTACAAAGCACATAAAACATAAACTTTAAAGATCGTCTATGCATGAATAGTCATTCTAAAATGTGTAACATTCCTTTACAGATTAACTTTGATGGTTGCAACACTAAAGCTCACAGAGCACAAGATTCATCTTAACATCACTGCCCAGATCCCCTGACATTCCTGACCTTTAGTGTACTGCTGGGGTGCAATTCTTAAATGCACGAAACCAAAGGAAAAAGAACAGTAGCTGCAATAAACCCACGATCCCAAAGGTTTTAAGGAATAATAATAATAATAATAATAATTGCTTACACTTAAATAGCGCTTTTCTGGACACTCCACTCAAAGCGCTTTACAGGTAATAGATAGATACTGTAGATACTTTATTTATCCCGTAGGGAAATTGATTAATGGGGTCTCCCCTCCAGCACCACCAATGTGCAGCATCCACCTGGATGATGCGACGGCAGCCATAGTGTGCCAGAACGCTCACCACACATCAGCTATAAGTGGGGAGGAGAGCAGAGAGTAATGAAGCCAATCCATAGATGGGGATTATTAGGAGGCCATGATTGGTAAGGGCCAATGGGAAATTTGGCCAGGACGCCGGGGTTACACCCCTACTGTTTTTGAGAAACGCCCTGGGATTTTTAATGACCACAGAGAGTCAGGACCTCGCTTTTACTTCTCATCCGAAGGACGAAGGAATGCTTATATAATTTAACTACCAAAGCAAAGGCCCAATCTCTTGACAGAAAGCAAACTTCCTGGAATAAAATGTGGCATTACTACTGGATAATTACATCACAACACCTCCAGAGTATTCGCAAGTTTGAGTTTTTCACCTGACAAATATATACTGTAAATCAGCATCTCTAATTCAATGGCTAAAACACACAATGTGTTGGGACTTGTGTGCACCGAGAACAGGTTGGCAAATTTATTCCAATGGGAATGCAGCCCAGTCCCACCACAGTGGGACATGGATCATGTTAATCATGTGTGGATTGAACTGCACTTTACAGTAGTTCCTAGGGCTTCCAAAAGGATTGAGACATCACTATGAACTAGTTGCCTTGGGCAATTGATCTCAGCCTAAGATCAAGTGATCTCTCGGGGGTCTTTGAAGATTCCAGATAGGCACCACCGAAACAACACAAAGATTTCCCCTTGATGACTGCTGTCTTATCAAGGATCAGTTTCATGATCATTACTGCCAACACCTCTGCTAGTTTGCTAGGAATTTGAAGTACTCTTTTTAATGTCTCCATTCCAAAACAGCCCCCAGATAGAGTTTATAGTATTAATTATGCATTTTCCTTTCAATTTGAACTTGAAATGCAATCGGTGAAATACATAAGAACCCCTTACTGTATATACATTAAAATAGCTGAGCCTTCAAGGCTTTCAGCCTTCATTAGATGTGCCAAATAGCCATCTTGCATTTGTAACATTTCTTGAGTAATTTGCAAGTGGAATGAGCATTTTTTTTTACGTCCTCACATTTGATTCAGGCTCTTTATGGACAATGAAAGATCACAATAAAAGTAATGAGGCGTTAAAATTAAACAGTTTAAAGACTCAATGTTTTTCACTTAAGAAATACAAATATTTAAATTATTTGTTAAGGATATGTTAGTGAATGTAAACTATACTAACCTGCTGTTTTGTTTTGTTTTTTGAACATGGAAAACAAAGCCACATTCTAGAGAAGACAATGCAACTAGACACTTTTATTTCATAGCTGAACACATGGAATTTAAAATGAGAGCTCGGGAGGAATGGCAACAGTCAAGGCATCCCTCACCTCTGCTACTCTTACTCCATGAATTCTACATCTACTGTACCTTCCCAAGAATCTATAAACACAGTAAACCTCTCTTGCTCGCATTGGTCTTTCTTCATGCCTCCTCCCGATCTCTACATGTGCAGCATCCCTTGGTTAACTTTTCCAACCGCACAGGGGTCTTAATTGTCTCAGGTGGCTGACCCATACCAAGTACATGCCTAAACTCCTCAATAAACATTTATGAATTGCTATTGAGAAATAACATAGAGCATAGTCTGCTCTATGCTATTTGTACGCTTTGCTCATCCATGCAAAATTGCTAAAATACTCTCCAACTGTAAAACTCTAATTCTTCAGAAACGTCATATTTTAGCTTATTCTGAACTGGTACATTTCCAAGCTGAAAAATGTAGGTAATATATTAATATACTTGCTGAGTTTCTAATTATTTTCTGCAATGATTTTGCATTGAATTCAACAAGGGTGCCCCATGTCTAATAACAGATTCTGCATCATTATTTACCTAGTTACAGTACTCTTAACTATTTGCTCATTAATGCTCAATATTATGAACATTTAGATGAATTCCTGACAACATTTTCACCTAGTGACTTTGTTTTCCCACGTTTCAAATTTAAACTCCCATAAATGCACATCAAGTATGTGTCAGATCTATTATTAGCTATTACTAATCTATCATTAGTACTACATAAGTACAGTTATCTGTGATAATATTTGATGATATCCTCAATATATACAGTACCTGTGTCTTTTCATCATTTAATACATCTTTCTTTTTCTTCCCCAATATATACTGTAGGCAGAAACATTATTCATTTATGGAACAAAAGATGTGTGACTTCCACTTATACTGGCAGTTCTAGTGCCCTTTTATTCTGGTAGCAGAAAGGAAGATACTCCACATCTTCTTTTTTTTCATGAAATAGAGTGGCTCACAATTGCAGAACGCATTCCACTAGATGCGTGTGACATTGTCATGAAAAAAAAAGGTTTTCCACTTGAAAATCAGTCTTTGATTCCCGCAATTGCATATGGTTTATCATTCTGCTGGGAGTGTAACAGGCTCAGTGGATGCTATTCAAATAACAAAAATAAAAGACGTGTGGAGAAAATTTCAAAGACTGTGCCCAAACACAAAGTTTAACAATCACGTTTCTTCAGTTCTTCACAAGGTCATGAAGTGGTGTGTCCTTACAAGATTCTTTGGGAGCTCAAGGCCAAGGCTTTTCATCGAATCATTTTTATGCAGCACAGAGGGCACCCGCTGTGAGGTGGGCTCCACACTGTTTGAAAATTCGGCATAAAAAACATTCTTTTCATTATTGTCCATCTCATACTCAATTAGCCAAATCTCTTAGGCTCAGTAGAAGAAACTGTAAACTGGAAACTTCTATGAGCACATCTATGCTCTGGAGAGTTTTTGGGGTCTCCTTACATGTGCCAGAAACTACAGTGATGAAAAGTAAGTTGTTTGCATTGCCACATACAGTAGGATACAGCAGAGGAAAGTAAGTGTGACACATGAGAATGGACAAGTAAATTGAAAGTGTTGGATATTTCAGCTGCTATTTGAATCACAAGCATACAAAATACAAAAATTTTCAACAATTTCCAATCCACAATTAGAAAATCTATTATAATATATTAGATAAAATGTATGACAGCACCCAGACGCTTCCTCAAGAACAACGACATTTGGGGGGAGGTTGCTAATAATATTACCTAATATACTCTAGGTTTGCATTGCATTTATACTTCCATAAAACAATAATAATTGAGCATCCATCTATTCATTATCTGAAAGCAGTTTATTCCTGGTGAGGGTCACAGCAACCAGCAGCCTGTCTTTGACAGTAAACAGGACTTTTTATCAAGAATTTGGGAGGCTAACGGTAACTACAGTAGATCATCTTGAAATAAGGGGCTAGGTTTCCATGGTTCAATATGTATCAATGGCTAACCAAACATTTATATTAATAAGTTCTATATCATGACTTCTACGGTATATTATTTTATATCATTTAACATATTAAATCATTCACTTCTCCTGACTCACAAACGTTGAGTGTACTGATCATGGCTTTGTTACCAAGTCTGGTCTTTGCTTGATTTTTCAGTCTGGGGGAATGTGTGATGAGTTCAACCCGCAACAATGTCCTTGAACAACTCCTTACTTTTTCTTATTGTACTTTTGGTTGACTCATTTACACCCGTTGACCTACCCACCAAAGCACAAGATTCTCCACGTGCAGGTCTATCGAACACTTTTCTTATCTAAGCTCATCACATTTCTTGCTATTACTGCCAATTTTCATATTGTTCACTCATCTTGTGCTCAGAGGCCATGATTGTGTTAAAATGGTGCCCACCCTGTCAGTATTGTAGCCGCCTACACCACCTACAGTTGTAATTTCTAAGGTGCTACAACCCCACACAGGCTGACACACAGAACCACCAGTGCACCCACAGACCAGCAGCACAAGCATTTAAAAAAATGAGCATAAAAATAAAGATTCACAAAAGAGACACAAAATTAATACAGACAGCCGGCTCAACATCCCCACACAGATAATGTGTCATCTTTGACTGTGTAGTAATTGACAGGTGTTTTGGAATTGAGGATCACTTGTTTCTGTTAGGATAACTGTCTGCTGTTTGACCTTAAAAAGAGAGGGAAAAAAGCACACTATACCCAACAAGAACACAGCCGTTTTAGGCATAGCTCAAGTTAAAATAGCCCCCAAACACTGCCTTTCTCCCACTTGTGCCAATCAGTGATATTTGCAATTAAACTATCATAGCACAAATGATACAGAAAAAACAAAAGAACCAGATATACTGTACAGTACTTAAAAGAACCCTTACAATCAACATGCACACTAAGGTGAAGAATTCACAACTGAATGCCCAGCTGGGTGGAGAGACATTTGGTGTGTGAGGGAGAGTTGTGAGGGAGGCCAGACAACAACACAGAGTCATGTGCTCATGGAGAAATTGGGTGCTTTTCAAATGTCTGGGGGCAGAACCTCAGGTTCATCAAAAGTTGTTATCGGACTGAAGCTGCTTTTCCTCAACTGCTATATTTCAATTCCATCTTACAAAGGAGGTGATACTGTATGCCTTTCCTGCATTTCCCTGTGATACTTCCCAGCAGATATTCCCTCTAGTTCTGCAGCTCACCACTTCCTGTTCCATCTGTCTATTTGCAAAACATTCACACCTTGATTGCAAACTGCCTCAGCATTGCAAAATACTGAAATTGTAAGAATAAAAAGAAGACATATGCAAAACAACATCAAGATCAGCAGAATCAATTTTCAATAGCTAGTCAACCATTGCAAAAACCATGAGTACTGTTGTGATTATGAAAAAGTATTGTGGTAAAACTGTTATTTCTCATGAGCAGAACTTGTTTCATTACACCTAAAAAGCATAGTGAATTTGGATATATTTTTCAAAACATTTTAGACTATACCTGAAATTTGCAATAACCTAAAATGCTAAAAACAAAAAATAATTAGTTTAACCAAATGAAATGCCGAAGACTTTGGCTCCCAGACAATCTTAATTTGCAATGACATTGGTACGCTTGTTCTAAAATGCTCTGGCCGGCTTTAATGAAGCACAACATGTCTTTCTTTAGTGGTGCTAATGTATGAAACATGACTGTAATTGCTTGTAATTAGCCTCATCTCATTTGGAGAACTAATAACACAGAACATGTTGATCAACTGTGACTCATCTTACTGGAGAGGACACCAGAAGTAGATCACTGAAGTGCCTTGGAAGTCCTGGGACATTCCTGTATTCCTGAGGAAAAACAACTGCTTCCCAATCAAAAAGTTCAGTAACATTGGCTGAACCATGATCAACCTTCTAGAGACACGAAGGTGTGTCTGATAGTGGTAGACTACACTGAATCCCTACTTGGAATCTTTCATGGTTTGGTAGGTCCAGGATGGTCAGCAAGTAGAAACCTTGCAGGCTTGTCTGTTAGTAAGTAAGTTTCTGTTTGTAAGTTTCATTCAGAGCCCAGTGACAAGCAGTGTATACATCTCTTTTTTTATTTTAATGGCACATGTCAAACCAGTGTGAACCAAAAACCATTGAACAATTACAGGCAATTCTTGCAGAACAGTGAATGTGATACAATTCACAGCAGGTGATTCTTGTTTTAAATGCAAACACTCTCCAATAATTCACATTTTGAAGTAGTTTTGTTTTGCCGAGTTCAGATTTTAATTGGAATGAGCTTAGACAGGTAAAGAGAAGAACATTGTCTTTTCATGTAACTTCCTAATATATTCTTTGCTCATTAAGCCTTTCCCTTCATTTTTTACAAGAGACATTTCACATGAATGTGTCTAACTCACTACTTTACTAGTCACAGGTACGTGCAGGTGCTTCATCACAATCCCCAGCTTCGATACCACATGATACAAAACAAAGGCACTACCCCAATCAAAGTATTTGAGCAAACATACAATACACAACACTCTATCATCATAGAACTAAGATGTAAGAACTGCACATAAACTAGATGAATGGAACAATTTGAAGAACAACCTGTTTTTGTTCAAAAACAATGGTGTTACTTACTGTATACTACATGTATAATAAGGCTGAGACAAAGAGGTTTTGTTTTGGCATACTAAAATAATTACAAAGAGTAAAGCTTTAGGAATGAATCCAGGGTTGTCTCAGACAGGCAAGCCACCCGCATCCTAATGCTGTCATATTCCACAATGTGAAACACTTTTTGTACTGTGTTCTTCAAAAAGAATAATCAAATCTCTTTAAATTACAGCTCAAGAACAAATATCAAAAGGCATAGTCTGTATCCTCTCATGAACAGATCACAGAAATATTTGGATCGCGTACCCTATCCCATTGATGCAGTCTGTGTCAGTTTCTGTAAAGTGCTTTGGTATGAAATGTGGTGATAAGGTAAGGCACATGGTATACAGTAATTGTCATTTTAAACTGACAGGAAAGACTGGAACTCAGGTAAAACGGCAAGTCACTGTGGTCAACATTGAATCTAATGTATCTGCTCATTAAAAGTATCCAGACAAGCTGGAGTTACCAGACAAAATAATGCTAGGAACATTGTTTCTCATGGTTTTGGTTTTATGGAAATTATAAACAGATCTCCTTCCTCATATACTGTACTGTACAGTACTGTACAGCACACATACGGTACAGTACACACATAACTCTGAGCTATATGGTCTGAAAAAATTAGATTTTTTTTTTACTTGGAATGCAAAATTAAAAAAAAAAATCAGATTTTTTGCACAAGAGCTAGAACAGTATTTTTTTAAATCAAACACCTATTTATCCATTTTAAGTCACAATTCATTTTGCCCTCTGATTGTATTCAACTATTCAACATCAAAAACAGTACTGTATATACAGTATACAGTACATCCTTAAAATTACAGCTAGTAATTTTACAGCTAGTAAACAATCATCTAAATGTATACATACAATGTGTTTTGTTGTTTTTTTTCTCCTCCCCTCCACACTGGGACATACCTTGCTACTTAATGGAGTGAAAAGCAAACTGAACACAATCCTGCTTTCACTAAGCATCTGGGAACAGGCATGTCAGTGTTAGTTTATTTAAAAACCGATAGCTACCCAAAAGGCCTTCTTGAGTCGTACTTCCATATAGATCTAGCTTATCATTTCCATGTTTAGTAACTGGCAGCTGAACAGAGAAATCACTACTATTTCACAAAGAACCTGAATCTCAGAAAGGACCTGAAAGAAAAGTCTACAATAAAAAATAATTCTGTTCAGGAAATCAAAGTTTGCGTACCTGATCTGTCTTTTTTATAGTTCAGAACTACTTCATATTGGAAATTCAGTACTTCAGTTAAACCATACCGTTTTAAAACTGTTCAGACAACTAATTTCTGCATTTTTCCCATTGCTATAACAATCTCCAAGTATCAGTGATGTATAATTGTTGTCACTTTCTATTGTGATCTAAACTGTTTGTGCAGGACCTAATTTTGAAGAAGATTCATGTCATATAGCCAATGCTAAATGTTTACATAAGTTTTATTTGAAAGTCATTTTGCAATAAAATTCACATTTAAAATTCATACTTAATAAATATTCTACAAAGGTGCATTGTGAGGAAAATGAACCAGTCCTATGAAACCAAGAAGACAGAAACGGAGAATATGGTGCACAACCTCATGAACAACAGCATTTTAAATATTTTAAGGACTAAAGCCATTCACAATGTATTATTTATTCAGAATATACTCATTTTAGGACAGCAAGCAAGGCTTTTAAACAATTTTCTGTTGAATAATGGACAAAATAGTGCAAAAGACTAAATTCATACCATGAATAAATGAAGAAAAAAAGGATCAATTATTAGAAGAAAAATTAAAAATGTCAAAATGCAATGACTTTGTATACAGTATATTAAGTTTGAGACAGGGCTTCTTTTAAATGGGCTGGTATCGGTCTAAGATTTAGTGGCCTGCCAGCTAAATGCTCAACATCCTGTGTGATTTTTAAGAATCTGGGATTTCAAGATAGTTTGCATCCTGTCGTATATTTGATTAGAAGGACACTCAAGCAGGTAAGACTGGCCCTTTTAGAGCTTCGCTTCATACATAATATGGGGAACATTAAAACTGTTCTGTATCACACTGGCAACCAGTGGAGAGTTGTCAATATTGGAGCCACATGGTCATATTATATGATTTTTTACAATAGCTGCTCAACCATAAAAAATAAAAAATGGCCTTTTGATAGGCTGATCTGGAAAGGTAAATGCTTGAGTGTAGGCAGAGCTCTATGATCATGGATTCGAGCCTACTGTAGATTAAGTCACTAGAGACAAATGTGACAGGGATTCCCCTGAGCACTGAGGGTAGGAGGCGTTAGTTATGTCAGGACTCTCCTGGCTCTTAGAGATGCCTGTGGCATCCTGGGCACATGCAGGCATGTAGTGCCATCAGTGAGGGACATGGCACTTCTTCAATCAGTGCTGAACCTTGGGTACCCCAGGGGCCATGGTGCCTGGGTTAAAAACAAATTAATGGCTCCAAGGCTGGTGGATTGGAATTTGGCTATAATACCTCTCCTTTGTGCGGCTGCAGGGTTCATAGCTATCCAAATCTACTGGGAATTAAAAAAAATAACTGGCAAAAGACAAAGAAATGGTCAAAAAAGAATGACTAAACTAAACAGATAGATTGGTCCCTGAAACTCTGGCTAACAGAAATTTAATTCACATAACAAACACAAAAGAAAAACTGACTTGCTGAGGCACTTACTGTTTTGTATAGACCAGACAGGGTTTTCCATATCTAAAACCATGCATACTTCTAACAGGGAATCCAGTTCAAACAATCTAAAAAGTCATAGGAATGCAATTGAAACCTTCTGATTATGTTTTCCTGAATATAAAATAACCCAATCACATGTGGTGTCATCAGCAAGCGAGGAACTCACACATCATTTTGAGGATACGATTTCCACTTCAGATGTATGTTGAGCAGGCAGGGCCATATGTTTATATGAAACTAAGGTAAAAGTCTCCATAAAAATCAAACTTTTAAATAAAAAATTCCATGCAAAAGCTTTCTAGGAGATGGTAGAGAAAAGTGTTTCAACATCAATCTCAAAGAAATGCCTTTACCTGGTTCTTTCTTAGTTTTCTGTGAGCTTTGTATTAGCAATCTTCTCTCTTGAGGAAGGTAATATTTAACCTTGAAAGCTCAGTCACCCTCAAGCCTTCTCTCTGATGGTGGCTTCATGCTGGGACTCCCAAAAACCAATGCGCTGAACCTTTCTCCATTATGTTTAAGCATTCAAACGTTTTAATCTGTATTTACTCCAATCAAAGAAAATGCACCAGAAACTTTCAGCATGTTTAGTTTTTTTAAAAGTTTAATCTCAAGTTTAATATTTCCCCTTCAACAATCCAATTTGGATCTTAGATTTTTGTGTTATTAAATTATCTTTAGAACTAGTGACAGATAAAATATTTGGGGTTCAATGGTAGACAGTGTGTTTAATCATAAAAAAAATTTTCATGACTACTTTAGAATGAACAAATGCATTTTCCTGTTCTGTTCTTCAGTCTAGGTCTAAAAATTTTACAATTTTTTTCAAGTAGATCTGACCTGATTAAAAACACGTTTTTGCAATTATTATAATTACTTCAATGGCAGAGCAGCTTTAAATTTCATGATTGATTTTTTACGCTTCATTTTGTGCGGGAAAAGTAATTTAATTACTCCCTTTGTATCACGTTTTTTCCTTGTAAAAAACAATGTTGTTAGTTTCTGAGAAAGACAACCGCATTGTTCATTATTTCTATTGTATCTGTCCAGATATATTTGAAGAAATCCTGTGCCTTGGGTCATTAGCTGCCAGCTCAGTGCTAACACTGAAGGAGAACAGAAGCCAAACTGATGAAGCAAAAGGCCTTTATGGGGTTTTTTTTCCTCAGCACAATCATGTGACCGATGTACCAACACTTCAGTGACTTCAAAGCAAACCTATTATGAATACTCAAATGTTTTCATGTCTTAGGCTTGGATACTTTACATATAAAAAAGGAGAAAAAGTAATGGACACAAAATGTTTTGGATCTACTTTCTTTAATTTATCTAGATTTTCTATGGGATAATTGCAGAAATTGGGTGCAGTTCACAGTTAAGGAATGAATCATAGGTTAAAAAATATAGTTACAAAAAGACTTCAACAGGCAATATTTACTTTGCTTTTAATATGCACACAAAGCACAACAGATTTTAAAAAGTTATTTTTTTAATTTGGTGTTCTGATTTGTGTGTCGTAATAGTAAGGAATTGATGCTTTTAGTTCTTGTATTAGGTCTCCTTTTCTATATACACAATTCAAAGCAGTAAGTCTGTTTTTCTGCAAATAAATAAACAGCAATCATGCTCCAGGAACTGATTCAGTAGTCTGGTGTTATGAGAAGATGAATATAAAGGGATAGCATACTGAATATTCTAGTGTTTGACCTCACCTCACCTGGCTGAGGTTATGACATCCCTGGCTTTAAATTCTAGACTGACAAACCCCCGTTACTTATAGGAATGAAAGAGGATGGCATCTGCAAGGGTGAAGATGGGATGGAGAGATGGGTGCTAGAACAGATGTGCCTAAGGGGGCTCAGCAGGTGAGTATTTATACTTAAAACAGAGAAAGTATGACTCATACTATGAGATTACAATGTCACATCCTCCTGAACATTTGTTTAACAGTTCCACTTCAGTCTTTCGATCAAATTCTAATTCTAATTAACATAATGAGATGATGAATATAAAGAGATAGTGTACGGAATATTTTAGTGCTTGGCATTAACTCAAAGGTCCAAAAAACACAAAAAAGATTAACCGAATAACAAAAATACAGATTACGTAAAAGAAAGAGCTATTGTTAGGTGAGGTTTTTCTGTTGTGTCAGTTTGTACTGTATATGCAAGGTTTAATAGACATACCCATGAGAGAATATACTCTGTAGTGTGGAGTGAATAAGAACCGTGTATAATACAGACGATGGAATGCAATTCAGTGCACAAGTGACGGAAGAGACAGAAAAACAGGTGAAATTGCAGTGGGTAGCAGAAGATGTTGTCCCAACTGGAAAGAGAAGCCAAGGTCAACAGTGGAAATAAATTAGGAACTGCTAGTGAATTACTACTTTGCAGAACTTCGTGCACTTCAGATAGAAGTGTGGGTGGATGCTTGTTGAGTGATTGGGGATGAAGAGTCAAAGTCAGACACTGCACCAGTAGGACACCAGTGGATGGGGGGAAAAGTCAACTGTGACTGCTTATAGATGCTAATTTAGGAACAGAGAAAAGGGCAACAAGCAATGGAATGAAGATAGAGTAGGTTCAGGTTAATGATGCAGTGAGTTGGGCGTTTAAGCAGAAACTGAGTGAAGAAGAGAGTGGAGGGACAGTGGATTATGGAAAAGACAAATGGGAAGAGAAAGGCTGGGGTGGGAGGAAGCAACTGTGATTGTTCCAGTCTTCCATGAAGGGGGTGACTACATCTGAAAGATGGGAGTCAAAGAGGGACATTGTCGCTGGTATAGGGAGCTATCTGTTTTCTGTGGATAGGAAAGAGGTGCTTGTCTGAGAAGGAGAGAGAGTTGCTTCCATCCTGACTTGGAGAAGACAAACTTTGGTAGGACTGCCGATTTGAAAGGTCGGAAAGCGTAGAGAGAATGATAAGGTATTGGAGTGACAAAGGTAAGGTCTATCACCTTGCGGATGATGAGACCAAATGCAGTGTGATAATTATATGCTATGTAATTATATGTACTTCTGTTTAACAATTCATTTTATCACTTACATTTCAAAACAAAAAAGTCAGGAGGATGTCAAACTCTAATCTTGCCCTGTTAATTAAATGAGGAGTGGAGATTCTGACAGCTCACTATTTGAATTACACCTTATCTTCGCCTTAGAAAATGGTTTCTCCAGATTAATGGGAATTTAAGAAAGGCTTCTCATAGCTGAAAAAGTTTAAAACTCTTTTTTTTTATATTTTTTTTTCCCCAGAAAGGATGGCATGCTTATTAAACCTACTGTACAAGGCCACAAATAAACTAGCAAATATTGAATAGTTCACTAATGAAGGATCTAGACATAACACAGACTTACCGTAGTCAAGTGCTTTCAAAAACTTGCTAGATTGATATTTTGCAATGCCAAAGAGCTATGACTCATTTTGTGGATAAGAGTTAGCTGAATAGCATACATTAATTCACAAATATCTCGTTGAAACGTGTTTTTTTCCTGTCCATTTTACAAATTGAGGTTATATGGAGATTAAATTTCAAATAACTGTATTAGCAGAAAATAGTTGATCAATGTTACATTTTGTTAGAAAAAGGACAACTTTCCCTTCAACCAATTCAAAATGTCAGAACAGGCAGTAATACAATAGACATAAATTGTTCTTTTTCTTAAATTAATATAGAATTATTAAAGTGGGGTTGGTGTGTCGTAAGCAATACTCACTTTGCTTATTGACATCAAGTGTGTGCATGTGTACTAACATATTACTAATTAAAAGGCTAATTAATTACAGGATATAGAATAAGCACATGTTTTAAGCATGAATGATTTTACAATCTCACTTGTAAGGCTGTTAAAGAACTGGATAACATCTGCTTAGTAAAGTGAACTGGGGCTCACCGATCCATACATTTTTCTATATCAACTAATTCTGTATGTTTTATACAATGGTCAACTAGAGTACAGGAGAACATTGGTATAATTGAAGTAGACCAAACTCATATTCTTCATTGTACTGCCTCCTGATTTTTATGACAATGACACTGAGTGAATGGAAATGAATTGCTCACAATGATCTGCCTTGGTCATCGTGAACTGACATTACTGAATTTCATTACTGTAATGCCCAGGTTAGGAGCAGCTCAACAAGAGGCAAGCACAGCTATGTTGTGGGGAGTCCTGCAAGAGATGAAGGACATGATGTATGCAGTTTCCTCCCTGTCAGCACCTACAGTACATACCTTCAGGCTCCCATGCCTCACGTCACCATCCTGGCAGACTTACCATAGCCTCAAACCGTGGCAGGTGCCCAGTTAGATCTGCAGATCCGCCCTCCACTCCTGTACTCTAGCAACCTGAATGGCTGCAAGGGATTTCTGACCCAGTGCAGAATGAAATTTGCTATGCAGACATCCTCCTTCCCCTCTGACCGAGGTACTTCAGCTCCAATTCTTTGCTTCCCAGATTTTACTCAGCCTTTTGTCACGGATATTGGAAGGGCAAGCCGTGGAATGAGAAGGAGAGCAGTAAAGACCCTATGCGTATCGACAAAAGGGGCAACACGGGGGTTAGCCCAGGCTCAGGGGGTCAGACAATGTTGGTAAAGAAACCTATGCCGTCAGGCCACGGACAGGAGTGACCTGGTGCTAGACGGGTCTCGGGACATCCATACCCTCTGAGCCAGGAGCAGAACAGACACAGGAAGTAAATAGGCTACACAACAAGATACACCAGAAAGACATGAATAATATCAGGGAACTAAGAACAGGACAGAAGTAGAATGCCCTTTAGGTGTACAAGGCGTAGCGGAGCTCGTTCGGATACGGTGACGTCAGGGCCCTCCCTGCGCATAGCAGGGACCTCAGCTGCCTGGGCTGGATGGCCCTGAAGGAATGGAAGGCAAATCTACCATGGCAGCACATCTCAAGTGAACATTCCTGCCGCTAACAGAGCCACCTGAGACCTGAAGGGAGATTGGTGGATCATGTGGGCCAAACTCCAGGAGACCAGACAATGACAGGAGAGGATCACCATTCTCTATCTGGCAACCCTCACTCTATGGCAATCACAGGTAGTGGTAGTGAAACTCCCTAGTTTCAGCCAAGCCCATGAAAACATGATCAGGCTGCTTCCCTGTCCCTCTGACAATCATCAGGCAGTCAATCGTCTAATCAAGCTATCAAGTAACCATCACATTTAAGGTTTAATTCACTGCAAGACCAGTGCTCTGATATTGAGCTACTGAGTGCTGTCTCCTGTCAGACCACCCACGGCACTGCACCACAGATAACCATGGTGTGATGATTACAAGTTGGTTTTAACATACAGTAATAAAGTCTTATAGTGGATTTTTAGTGATCTTTAGGTCTATCATAAATGAAAGAGCTTCTGTGTTCTTGGCGTTCAATGGAAAGAAATAAACTGTATGATATGAATAACCTTGAAACTAGTTGGTTCAGACTACTTATTGAAAAGTAGCTATTTTTTACAGAGAAGAAATTACATTATATTTTAAAGTTAGTTTGATTTTAAATAGATCATTTTAAATAGAGATAGATGTTCTTAATGTGCAGATCCTGGTTATTTAAATGGCTATTGTCAATGTCTATACACTGCTAAGATTACACAGAGCACGATCACCGTCTCTTAAATGCATTTTGGACAGTTAAAGTAAGAGGCACTAAACTAAGATGGTGTATTGCATTAAAAAAATGTAATGCTGTCTGCAGATTGATACAAAAGGGTTACTGAAATATTCACTTTTCATTCCAAGTCATTTCAATAGTTGGATCCAAGAAGTTCCTTGATTCTTAAACTAGCCCTGACAAATATTAATTAAATCATATGTGTCCATTAATTATTAAATTATACAGAAGCTGGCTTTATCAGTGTTCTGCAATGAGCAGGTTTGTCATATCCCATAAGCTAAGAAGTTTGTGTCGCAAAGTTAAAAATTGGTCATATTTCTTCTCATAACTTAGTGAAGTTTAGGTAAAGCGCTTTTAATCTTTTACCAATATAAACTCTTAGCTATTCATGATCAGGCAGTGCATTTCACTTTGTAAACCTGGCATGTGTTGAATAAAGAGTAACAGATTATCTAAAAAATGACAGTTTGGAATTAAGGTTAATACAAGGTGTATAAAAGCAATTTCTTTGCATGACGCTAATGACATTAAAAGAGTACAATGCATTTAATCCTTTTAATACCATTCCGTTTGCACAAACAATTTGCACAGTGACTTAGACGTCTTAGAGTCAGAGAACACGTAATTATCGGGGATGACTCCAACATCTAATAAGAGATTTAATTAAGTAAATTAATAATGTGTCAACTCTTTTGGATACTGCCTTGTATGAAGATTAATCACAGGTCTGGTTAATTTGATATGTGACACAAAAGTATAGAATCTGGCAATCAGGGAAGTGTGCAGTCCTCAAATATATTTAACCTTATTAAAGTAATGCAAAATGTCATATACAGTACATACATTTATTTCTAATCCTGGAAATGCTGAAGTCCCTGCAGAGCATGATGCTGGTACCACAGTCTTTGTACCACATTCATATTCATGTAATTTTTGTCACAGACCACAGATTTCCTGACCAAGTATATTTACTCATTCTTTTCTGTGTATACTGAATGACCAGACACACAATTGTTGACAATTTACAGACAAAATCAACCTGACAAACAGGATCCTCAGCAAGGAATGAGATAAATGGAAGATGTCCTAGCATTACTGAGGTACAGTACATTAAATACTAGACTTAAGGACAAATATTTAAGTAATTCCTGATCGCTTAGTGCTTGGATGAAATATAGACAGTGTTCACAAGTGGGGGAATATACTGTACCTAAAAGGTTATCAGGTTTGTATTTCATACATTGGACTGGTTCTATTACTATCTTTAATTTCTTCCATGCAGCTCTTTCCTATTGTGCTATCTGCTTTCATTTTAATAAGTGATTTTGCAGCTTATTTAGACCATTCTACAAAACAGAACAAAATTGTGTGGACAGGGCAACAGATATTTATGTTTACCTTTTAAGCAAAAACAAACAACAAACCAGAAACAGGTCTTCTGGTGAGGGAATGGAATGAGCTACAGCGGGTGTTGAAAGTATTGACCCCCTAGTATTGACCCCCTAATCCCCCCCCAAGATAACATTTTGCTGTGTTACAACTTCAAAACGGGATTTTTTGTAGGATTAACAAACATACTTAACATTTTGAAGGAACATAACAATACTTACCATAAAAGCAAATTTTATGAAAAATAGAGCACCCTGACATTCTGAATACACCCTGGTATTCATCCCCCTGACACCATAATCATTTAATATGTACTTGCTCAGACTTTTGCAGTAATTACAGCCTCTTTTGCGGTATATTTTAACCAGCTTTTCACCTCTTGCAGGTTTCATTTTCACCCACTCTTCCTTGCAAAATTAATCCAGCTGTTGCAGGCTACTGAGGCACTTTGACTAGGCCACTCAGGGGCTTCCACCTTTCTTTTTAAGATGCTCAAGGATTGCTCTGGCTTAGTATTTGTGGTCATTGTCGTGTTTAAATATCAATCTCTGTCCCAGCTTCAGGTCTTTTGCAGACTGTTCCAGGTTTTTCTCCATGACCTGCCTATATTTCATTAATCCATTCTGCCCTCTATTTTGACACAGCTAAGATTCCTGCCAGTTAAAGGCAACCAACAACATTGTACTGCTGCCACCATGTTTCATGGATGTTATTTTTTGAGTGATGAGCAGTGCTCTTCTTTAGCCAGAAATAACTCATAGCATTAAGGCCAAATACTGTAACTCAATTTTTGACTCATCAGTCCACAAAATATTTTTCCACATTTCAGAGGCTCCTACAGTACATGCCTTTTTGCATATTCAAGATTTCACGCAAGCCTTTTTCAAATATGGCTTCCTTTTTGCCAGTCTAACATACAGCCTAAATGTGTAGATTACCTGAGCAATTGTTGACTCACTCACGGTTTCTCTCATCTCAGTTATGAGGCATTGTAGGTCTTTGAGGGTGGTTTTTGGCCTTTTGAGTGTTTTGCTGTCCAATGTACGTCTTGCCTAGCTGCTGAGTTTTGGAGAATGACCGTGTTGTTGAAAATTCCAAATAGTTTTATGTGTCCTTCACTTCAATTGAACGGTACTCCTTGTGCCTTTGATTTTTTTATATGCCTCGCTTGAGTTGTGTCTGTCCACAACTCTGTTCCTTAGTTGTTGTGTTGTGTTGTGTTGTGTTGTGTTGTGTTCATATTGCTTTGTTGTGCAATGTGCAACTGTATTTAACCTTACAAAGACATGTATTTTCAATCTGAATGCTTGATAACTTTGCACACAGGTAGATTCCAATCAACATATTGTGCAAATTCTGAAGGCAACTTAACTTAGAAGAATTAAAGAATTATTATTAAATAATATTAAATATTAAAGAATATTAAAGCTTATCAAACAATGTTAATGCTATGGGGCATTAATAAGATTTTTAGGGTTTTTATTTATAACTGATTTTATTTTTTAGCCTATCAAAATTAAGTTTTCCAGCAAACAACAAAATACAATAGAGGTCAATACTTTCTACACCCACTGTGTATGGGAATGGCTGCCTTCTTGAGGCAGGGGCTCAAAAAATACAATTCTTATTCATTCTGTGGTGCAAGAAACAATGTGAGCACAATTGCATGATGTTACAAGAAACACTGAACCTCCATAAGGGACACACCCTAGAAAACAATTTTGTATTGTGCAGCAACATAATCTCTTATTCATTAGAGAACAGCAAGGCAAAGCTGAGTACACCTGGAACCTTAATATTCAATATTATAGAAGTAAGAAATGTCCCCACAAATACCTCCAGAATATTTGAGATGACAGATTACTAAAATCTCCTTGATTTCTGAAAATTATACTTTGTTTCTGTTCTAGATTCATCCCTTCTTGTTTCATGAAGGATTCATGAAGATGACTAGTATTGGACCACCTCACAGATGCAGTGAATATTTGTGAGGATAAAACTGGAAGATGGGGGTGCTGGTAGACATAGCTCACAGACCTGAAAAATTCTATTTTTTTCAGACTTGTTAGGCCTTTGTTACTGTTGCATAATTCTCTAGAGGGTTCATGTAGGAGTAAAAGTTCTACATATGGATGTACTCTAGTAGATATACAGTACACTTGCCTGTACTGATAGTGTTCTTGATCTATTTGTCTTTCTTTAAGATATTGTTCCCATTTTGAAACTAAAATAAAGATGTCAACTTGTTGTTGTTTAAAATAGCACTAATAGAAATATTACAAACCTGAAAACAGAAGGCACTGTAAACTAAACATAATGGCATAATACTTTGTTCTGACTTGACTATTAAATACTATTAAGTAAAAAAAAAACATTAGTGAAAGTGTTATAGTACAGAAATTTGTTTTAGACTGTGGAAAATGGTTTACTAATAGTAGAATATTCCCTTAACACTGCATCAGTAAAACATTTTAGGAATGTAGTTTAGTGGATATCTTGCAGAACTAATAATTTTACCAGAGCGTGAAAATATAAACTGCTAGAATCACAGGAGACCAGGCAAAAATATTACAAGCTATAATGGAATATTGAATATGCTGTACCATGGCCTGAAAGGTTGACAGAGAAGATATTTGCTTTTGTCAACAGACGATATGAGACATCATTCAAACTTCTTTCATACACATGTATCTTATCTCTAGAAAGTGTTGCATGATAAGTGATTAGTTTTCATCACTCAAGTTTCACATCACTTTAAAACAGCTATGTTTATAAGTTGGCAAAATTTGAAAATACATTGTTGAGTAAAGACGTTGGTAAATGTCCTGGATGTACCTTTTCTTTTACACTCCAAATTAATGAAGATTTCCTTCAAGCATTTTGGATCTCAGTGTAATTCAAATCCAGTGTTATGAAACTATACTATCCTTTACCAAAGCTGTAAGATGTTCAGATGACAAACAAGACCCACATATTCTGCCAACACTATCATGCGAACAACTCTTCCTTCTCATCATTTCCTGCTGTCTGCTCTCAAGGAATGAATTGTACATTCCTTGGCACTTCCATTTATTTCAGAGATTTTATTCACATTTTTAAATGTACATCCAATAGCCAGTAGCCCACAGACCAAATGCTTCATTTGTGTTCTAAATGAAACCAGCCAGCAGGTTCCCTCTTACTTACAGTTGTAATGTTAATGTATGCAAACTCCAGGAGTCTACACAGATCCTGAACTCCATTAAATTACACTTTTTTTCTAGGCCTTCCTCTGGGGATGAAATGTCTTTCATTTATGTACAGAGTTATGACAAGCGTGACAGACTTGATAGTGATCTGTTCCGACTCATGACATTGCTTAAATGAGGTTATATGGGATCTGTGAGAGACCGCTGTACAATACTCTGTGGGCTTAAATACTATTATTCTAGTTAATAACTATAAATTAGTCTTCTTGTCTCTGAGCTGCTATATACATTGCACCTGCCAAGCACATAATGTTCACCTAAATAAAACACAGTTTAAATATTACCTGTCAGTCTGCAAAATAATGGCAAATTTCCATTAGCTTCTGACATATTTAGCAGAATTAATGGTGATTAAAGATTAAGTAATAAAGGAAAGTGTCACAGAACTGCAGCAATTAAAGTAATAAGATTCCTTTAAGTTTACTTATATATGACTAAAGTTTTGATATTTTGCAGTGCTACACATTATATATGCCTATGGTACTTGTATTACAAAACAGTATTAATAGTAAGTGAAATATTGCACATAACAAGGAAATATAAAACCAGTACTATTTCATGGCAAACTGAAATTAAGAGATTGACTATTGTATTTAAACAAAATATTCTGTTAAATTCAAACTGAATAGCCATTATCTGCTTTCAAAAGCTGTATATCTGCAGGACTTTTAATCTGCTCAGGTAATTTGTTGCTGCAATGATACCAGTGTGATTCCATGTGACCCTGAACACTTTGAGATCTTTGTGAAAAACCTAATTTAGAAAAAAATGAATTTGATTTGCAGCCACTAATAGCTACAAACATGCAAAGAGCTAGCATCTGGCTGAAAAGCATTTAAATAATATGCTTGACTGCTATAAATGTTTTTCAGCAAAGAAATTTCACTAGACATTGCTTTATGTGATACACAATAACTACAACTTCATGGAGTATTAAACAGAAACCTTTCTCAACATTGATTTAATCCAAAGCAGGTATGCAGCACTGGAAAACTGAATTATATATCTTACATTACCTATGCAAAATGTCCAAGTTATATTCATTCATTGAAGACAGCAGTATTTATTAAACTAGAATGTCTAAGGTTTGCCCTTCGCTAGCTATGTTTCCTCTTTGCTTGTTCCAATCTCGGGGCATGAAGAGTGACCTGCAGCTTCCTGTGCCGACATATGGCCCACCCTCACCCTATCCACCTCCATGGGTGCTGCTCATTCTGTCACTCCAAGGGGGCTGGAAAGCTCCACACTGTGGTGCACAGACACTGGAGACCTCTGCAAGGTGACCTCACTGCACAAGACTGAGAATACAGACAGCAGTTTAGGGCTTGCTCAAATACTAATACAGAACAGAATAGGAAACATGGCTCAGTTGGCAAACAGGATGGCCAAGGGACACTTTTTACTACTATTTACTACTGGATTTAAGGCCAAATTATCGGTTCTCAACATATCCAAAGGGTTCAGTACCCTAGTTGGTGTCCTGTATTGTATGACACCAGCAGATGGCGCCACAATATAAATACAGTGCTGCTTCACTTCACTTCTCTTACAGTTATAATAAGTTCTGGACACTCCACTCAAAGCGCTTTACAGGTAATGGGGACTCCCCTCTACCACCACCAATGTGCAGCATCCACCTGGATGATGCGACGGCAGCCATAGTGTGCCAGAACACTCATCACACATCATCTATTAATGGTGAGGAGAGCAGAGTAATAAAGACAATTCATAGATGGGGATTATTAGGAGGCCATGATTGGTAAGGGCCAATGGGAAATTTGGCCAGGAAGCCGGGGTTATACCCCTACTCTTTTCGAGAAACACCCTGGGATTTTTAATGACCACAGAGAGTCAGGCCCTCGGTTTTACATCTCATCCGAAGGACGGTGCCTGTTTACAGTATAGTGTCCCCGTCATGGACCCACATGGACCGCAGGGTGAGCGCCTCCTGCTGGGCCCACTAACACCTCTTCCAGCAGCAACCTTAGTTTTTCCCCAGAAGTCTCCCATCCAGGTACTGACCAGGCTCACACCTGCTAAGCTTCAGTGGGTTGTCAGTTGTGAGTTACAGGGTGATAAGGCTGCTGGTTATGTTACTTGTGTCTGGAACAACACCTTACGGAAGACATGACCTTATTGAGATCCCATCAGGATTTATAGGTCATTCTAAATGAACTGCTAAAAGACATAGAAGAAAGGAAAATCTGTAAGTAGTTTAGCAAGTCCATACTCAGCAAGAGGAACTGTAAACCTGTTGCACACCTGACTGCTATCATACAGTCACCTATTTATATGCAATGCTGCCAGGTTTCATGCAGCAAAAGTTCAACACAAGTGTCTCCAAGAGTTCATTGATAATAATAATTCAATCAAAAAGCCCAATCCACAATAACAACAAGCCCCTAGTGTTACCCCACGCCCCTGGACGACTCATCATCCCACCTCGCATTCCAGCACAGTTCGCAATTACCCCATTTACCCCAGCCTATTTAATGCTGCTTCACTCTCTCCCCTGTGCTCAGTATTTGGGTTTTTCCTGGCTAGAGCGACTGTAATTCTTGCTAACACTTACTGCTTGGTTTGTTCTCGACTACAGAACGTCTCCTGGTTTTGGTACTTTAGTTCTTGTTCTGGCTTGTCTACCTCCAGCTTTCGGACCTCAGATTGTTGTATCGACTATGCCTTTGGAGATCACCCTGGTTTTCTGCATAGGGTCCTTGCTACTTTTTCTTAACACCTAGATAAGTACATCTTGATACTGCAAGAAAATTTTAAAAGACTGAAAAAAACAAAGCTCATATCGGCTTACTAAGTGCAGATTTGACAAAAACTTTGCACAGCAAAAAATAAAAACCCATCCCTGCTGAGAATGTGTGTGTACCATAAAAACATTTACAGTAAATTATAACCTACTGTCCTGAGAAGCAGAGTGTGACACAAGTTTATAAACTGTATGAGTAAGCTTACTTGCAACTGAACTGTTACAAGAACCTTATACTGTTAAACATAGTCTAAACAAAGTTAAAATCTGGCTGGTGACCAAGTCAAAGCATCTAGGTGGCTTGATTGATCAAATTCCTATACAGAATAAATACAAAATGTAAAGGGAGTAAGTTATGGGTTAATGAGATTAATCATGTGTGAAATCACTGCCTGTTTCTTTTTCTTGAAAACAGAGGTTTTCCATTCTGGTCCTAGAAGGTCTGCAGGTTTTTCAGGTATCTTTAAAATATCAGCACCTGAACAGGTAGCAGAAGCTGTTAAACTGCCCACTGAAGTAAATGATGAGCTTGATCATAAAGAGTCCAGCTGGACAGAAAACTGTACTTTGTTTCCCATCAGGCTTGACAAGCTTCCCAGTTCCCTGCTGATGAGAAGAAGAACTATAGCAATACTGCCCCAACATGCTTGAAAGAAGGAATGGTGCTGACTGTCAAGATCGTCATCCCTCCTCTTAAGGGCACTCCATCCCTTTCGTATTTTAGTTGATTGTGTGCACCTGCCCCCTGTTTAGTCTGCCACAATTTAAGCTTGGTGCTCTCGCTATTCCTGGCTTAGCATTGGAAGACCGACGCCCAGAAGCCCACGTACCAGGGGGTCCAGGAGAGACCCAACGGCACCAGCTTCATCACGGCATCCTGACCATCTGAGTCCGGGGTTCGGAGCTCATTACTTTGGTTTTATTCCCTGTTCCAGATCCCGTTCAGGATTTTAACCTTGTTTGTCTCGTCTTGGATGGATCACCCATTGGACTTTGGACTGCGCCCCGATTGTCTGCTTGTACTGTCTGAACTTGTTTGCCAGCGTCACGCCCCCCGAGCACTGGATCACCGTTGTCACACCCCCATGTCTGTCAGGCCCATCCTAATCCTGCTGTACCTACCCCTGTTGTCCTTCCCCACTTACTTCCGGATTATACCATCTGCAGAGGGTACTGAACTAAACTTCACGGGAGCCTGGACTGACTGAGTCATGCATTGTTGGGTTTGTGTTTGATGTAGTGCTTTGTCTTTAGACCAGAAAACTCAAATTTGTCATATCTGACCACAGAATCGAATCGTTTGCCACATATTTATAATTTCACTTCGTTGCAAATCCCATGTGGGACTGGACATTTGTAAAGTCACTCTTAGCCTCACAGTGACATCCCTAACCAGTTTCCTCCTTGCCAAGCTGCTCAATTTGGTAGGACAGATAGTTAGGGTGACGTCCACCAGATATTAAGTCTTTTGAGAGGTGTTTATACCCTTCTCCCAATCCACCTTTATACAGTACAACTTTATCCCTGAACTGTTGTGAAAGTGCCTTGGTCTTCATGGTTGAATATTTCTCTAGAGTGAGGTATCTTACAGAGAGTCACGTTATTGAACACAGAGCTTTTTGTGCTAATTGTCAACTAATTGTGTGGTTCATAAGGTACTTTTGTTCACCCAAATTATTTTAGGTTTGCCACAGCAAAGTGTCTTTAATAAAATATTTTATTTAAAAGTATTTTATATACTTTCAAACAATACAATCATGAGTTATTATATACTATATACAATCATGACGTTCATTTTTCTTTCATATTAATTCAATTTTAATTACAGTACTTAATTTTTTTTCTGTTAATGTGTTGAATAGGTTGTGTGCTGTATTTACAGGTAACAAATATTAATTGCTGCATCAAAATGTTGACTGCAAGCATTAGAGAGGCAAAATATGGAAACGGTGCAAGGGTGTTAATACTTTTGTAAGGCAATGTGTTTAATTGCTGATTCATTGCAACATGGAGGCCCAGTCTTTTAAGTTTTCAAAAACCTAATCTTAAAAGATATAGCAAAGATGTAATATGAATGTATATTCATAAAGGTCAATGATTCAGTCTAGGAATACAATGCATAATGAAAATTTTGTAAAAATAAAATGGCAAGATAATTGTGAAGACATACAGTATGTGAGATAAAGTTTACCTAAAGTATTTACAATGTTTTAGGGGAGGAAATGACATCAGGAGAAATTTCAGATTACTCACAGCTGAGTCTGATTCAATGTGGTTGTTGTCATCCCTCCCAAACTTTATTCGTTATTACCTCCATTAGGGTGAACTATCTGTAATATGTAATATTTGTAAGCTAAAAATATAGAAGTATCTCACTTCAGAGTGTGAGGAAATAAACACGAATTTTCAATGGGATGCACAAATTTTAAGTACAGAAGGTAGCTGTGTCAGCAGCGTAGGCTGCAAAGGAACAAGTAAAGGTTTATTCCTTGCTGAAAAGAGAAGAAAGAAGCAACATTTCGGCTGTGGAGCCTTCTCCGGGTATCTCCACGGACGTAATTTATTTTCTACTCTTTTCAGCAAGGAATAAACCTTTACTTCAACACATTTTAGGTTGATCAGAACTCATAAAGTCCCAAGGCTTATCCCTGTGATGACCTACAAGTATGCTACAATATCAACCAAGAAAATATTCAATACTAAACAATATGCAACTCTTCAAGGCTGAAATACTGCGAACTAAGATAAATAGTACAAGCTTTTATGTATCTTTCTATTATTGAACACAGTATTTTTGTTTGTTTTTATTCACAAATTCCACAACATCTTCAACAGGTATCATAGGAAAACCCCTTGTGTGAAAAATTTCTTTAAAAATCTCAAATAATTATAATATTATTTAGTTACATTTTTACAGCACCTTAGATCTCAGGTGTTTCACATCCTGTACGTAAATAGGAGGAGACTCACTCCTCTCCATCCACCACTAAAGTGCAGCATGAACCATTATGCACCGGAACCTCCATTATACAGTAAATTGGGTATTGAAGTGGAAACTACTTCACCAAATTAATTAAATTTTAAAGAGGCCAGGTTGTTTACACCCAGAGCAGGATTTAGACAGGACACTAGGGTTAATATCCTTACATGTATGAGTGGTATCATATACTGTATAATGGCCGGGATCTTTAATTACCAAGTTTTCAGAACTACTGTAGGTCAGTTCAATGTCTCCTCTGAAGGATGCCACCTCCCATGGTCTACATACTGGACACCAGGGAATAAGAGGGAAATTCAGCAACCTACAGTACTTTTCCCATAGCAACCAGGTCACCATCCCTTCACTGATCACAACCAGATAAGCAACCAGGCCACCATCCCATTACTGATAAGGCCCAACCTTACTTACAGTAGCTTCTGAGATGTGGTGAGAACAAGATCAAGATCTAGGAGTAGGATTCCTTTGCTGGCTGCAGAATTTGAATTGGCAACCTTCCAGCCACAGGTGCAGATTCTTAGCCACAGTGCCACCGCTCTGCCCCTATAAGACTGCAGGTTGGTAATATTCAACGATTTAATTTTTTTTTAAGATGACTTTCCAACACGCAACTGTCACTGACCCACAACCACTGTGAGAGAATGTGGTTGTTTTAATCTAGACACCCCATAGATCTGATGTACAACAGATCTATATAGGATTTCTTCTATGTAGAGAGTACAGGATAACCTACTGTACTTGAATTTCTTTAAAATTTACAATCCTCCTAATGCAATTAATCAGAATACAACTTGCATCACAACTTTACTGAATTAACATAAAATGAGGATTATTCTTACTTTTACTGCAATAGCAAAACATTAATTGAAAAAATATTTTTTAATGTTAAAAAATTAGCTTCTCTGTGTCACATTCCTAAACTGATCTCAGTAATACATACTGTAGATAAACAACCAGGTCACTGTTAAATTCTCAATACTTTTATTGTTAGATTTAAGTGTATTAGTAATTTGTAATGTAATTAGCAATGTGATAGTTTGTAATTAAGCTGTCACTAATGAATCTTCAAGTCTTAATCTAAAGCAAATTCATTCTTCTCCTAACCTCTTTTTATCTGAGTTGTTTTTATTAACCAGTAACAGACACTCAAGTCATAGTTTCTGAGTGACATACATTCAGTTAAGTTTTTAATAAAACATTTAATCCTCCCTGGTGTTTTGTGTCTCATAAATATCCTGACAGTCCTTGGCAGTGTTGTTAAAAACTGGCATGCCATTATAATTTCTTTAAAGGTTAATTGTGAAATCTGTTCCTTCTCAATTGCTACCATGCTATGGGGTATAGACATTGAAAGCACATTCTTCATAATTTGAAAAGGTCTTCCCTTTCAGTATGATCATCCACTAGTAGGGAATTAACAATACTTCTCATAGCTAATAAATTTTGCAAACTTCAGGCATTGATATGGACCTACATAAAAGTTCTGTAACATTTTCTTTGAAGCCTCACCTGGCTATTAAGCAATTATTACCCACTTACCTGTTAGCAACAAGCTCCTAATAAATTATTCATACCTAGCAAACAAAGCATTATAAGGTAGTTATTACCACAAATTGCAAATGTATTGTATTTACTGCTCATTAGACATTAATAAAGTAAATAAAGTATTTGCATCTGTGTCCAACACAATGCCTACTGGTTGCTTTTTAATCAGGTATTGTGATAATAAATCATGTATTCAAAGCAGAGGATACAGTATATGGTTAAATGTTGTGTTCTTTAGGCACAAAATCCATTTAAATGTAAATTTCTTCTATAATTGCATTCACACTTTTGTAGAAAATATAATTAACATTCATTTTTAAACACAGACTTTAGAGATTGTTAGTAATGGATAATGAATTCTGAAGTTTTTTATCATGAGCTGAAGAATTTACATTAGGAAATACCTTATCAGCAAGACATAGGTAAAGAATAAATATTTCTGTACAGTAGCTATTAGAGTAACACACCATTTAATTGCACACTAGTAACAATATCAGAGTTTGCTATTCAGAGTGCAAAGATGAAACAACTGTTATTAAAGCAAATGTTTTACAAACTTCATTGTCATGTAAGTGAAAACTACAAAAGCCACTATCATTAAGTATTTCTATTCATCTTCTCAGTTTCATTTTAATTTCCACCAAAACACATCTAAACAAAGGCAGAATGGTGGTGCATGTTTACACACATATGAAAAATGAATGTGAAGAGAGAACTTTCTCAAAAACAAAACACTAGGAAATGTAGCAATTTTTTTTATTTCTATAGCACTTCAGACAGTTAATTCTGAATGTAATGCATTAACGTAACAAGCGAAAAAATACTATAAGATGACTTTTTAACCAGCCCATTTATTCTAGATGTGCCACACAAAACTTTTTTGTCCTGATATCATAAAGCAATTGAGAAATGGAACATCCTGGTTTTCACATCCTCACAAGTCCATTCAATCAATCTAGATTTTCAGCTGTACTTTATTCAAGTATTCAAAATCCTCCAAGACATCGACAAAGTCAACCCAGCAGTTTTCTTCAGGATCAATGTATAAAAAGAATAAGCAAGCACGCAGGAAAGCTAAGGTGTAGTTCTATTCAGAACTGTGAAGAGAAGGCACTTTTATATTCAAACAGATGTAGGATTATAGAACAAGGTGCCTAGCCATGTTGTTGAATGTAGTACCCTGACATCCTTTGGTCTAGGAACCAAATGATGGGCCTAATAACCTCTTTTGTGCGTATGAGCTTATTACAAAATGGAATCCTCCAGAGACGGCCTTTGCAGAAAAAGTTAATTGTGTTAAAATATCTAGCAAAAGTGAGAGCTGGATATGGTGTTACATTTAGAGCTCCTGTTTCCAGCTGGGAGTTCTTGGAAAGCAATTTCCTTATGTGTACACACTACTGCAAATACAGGACAGGAAAAGAGAGAGGGAAAAAATGAAGGCAGATATAATGTTTGATTGTGGAGAATAAATACTGTGAATTAAATTAAAATCTGGGCTTTACATTGTTACTAAACTTACTCTCCCAATTCACAGGTTGGACTTGAGTTAAAAGCATTGTACATAATTTACATTCACTTATGTATGTTATATATGTATATATTCCTTTATTACATTTGTAGTTTTGCTTACTAAACACAGGAAGAAGGTTATTTAGATTAGGTTTTTCATTCTGCTTCCTATACAATATCAGCTCAGTGTTCATGTGCCTAGTTAAACCTCTAATTAATTAATAATTATACGGGTGGTTAATGTGTAGTCTCCCTTTATTGCTGACATTTATTATGATAATTTCTTCACCAGTAATAATTCCTTTTCTCAATTATTTTAATTTCCACTGAAAGATATCTGAACAAGAGCAGAATTTTGGTGCAGTGGTTAGCGTTTCTTCCTCGCAGTGCTGGGATCCTGGAACCAATTCCGGATCTAGGGAGCTATCTGTGTGGAGTTTATATGTTCTTGCTGTGCTCGCATGGGTTTCTTCTGGGTGCTCCAGTTTCCTCCCACATTCCAAAGGGAAGATTGGTCCTAGGTACAGTATGAGTGTGTGTGTCTGCCCTGCAATGGACTGCTGTCCTATCCAGGGTATATCCTGCCTTGCACCCTTGCACTGCTCCCCCAGGAATCTAAATTAGATGAAGCAGTTAATAAAATGGATGGATCTCAACAACTGTTAAATTCATTTAATCCAATTCCGACCCCAAAATTCGAATTATGTTTTCTTTTTGTAGTCTCTAGTTTGTTGCAATAGAAAAATCCTCTACTATATGTTAAATTGTCATTTTTTTCCATCTCTTTATGAACAAAGAACAGAAAAAGAAACTGATGTTTAATTACTGCAATAGAGTTCAAGTCAAAATGTGTCTTCTGAGGGTACACAGGGCTTGTTTTTAAATATATGGATGTACAATACTCCTGTCACAGTTTTGTTAATGTTGATTGTTAACAAATAAAAAATAAATCACAAAACAGCTATTGAATAAGTTAAGCTCAAACGTTTGCATAGAAAGTTGTTGGGGTTGTCTGAAAAAAAATATTCTTGGGAGTAAACATTACATTACGTTGTTAAATTGCCAATGTGCAAAACTGCAATAGCATTCTCACATAACATAAACTGCTCAGCTTCCTTTCCATTTGGTTTTTTTCCTCAGCTTTGCTTCAGATGTTTTTACTTGTTAACAGTATGCAAACATTTAATATGAACACTAACACCATGAGTAAACAGTGTGCTTTATGTTTGGGTTTTAAAGAAAAATATAAAATTGAAAGCTTTAAGCGCTGAAACAATTATTCAACAATGATGAACTCACAATAAAGGCCATTGTAAAATACCAGTTATAGAAACCAGCACATGTACAGTATAACATATAGCATGCATATGTATCTCTAGAATGAATGTTATATTTGTATTTGGAAGCATTTTGAAATGCTGCTCCAATCGACTTTATTTATAATAGAAATTTAATTCATTCATTGTCAAATTACATTTTTGATTGTGGTGGACCATTTTTCTTTTTGTCAGAACTGAACATAACACTTTCATTCTTAATGCATAATACATATACTTTATACAAGGAAAACAAAAGTGAATGTGAAAGCAGCAGAGAAAATTAAGATTGATTCTGTTCTGTAAAACAGAGAGCAGTAATTCATAAGCACTTCTTTGGCTTCTATAAAGCGTATTGCACATTTCCATAAGGTCTCTTGATATGATGGCTCCCGTGACTTTTTCAAATTTGATTTGGAGATGGTACAGGTGTCCTGGTCACATCATTGTAAAATCAGGTTTTACCTTAATCCCACAGCTTTTCATCAGGAGACAGTCAAAGCTCATGTAGTTAAAAAAACATGGTAAGTCCATGTCAACAGAAAGTGCTCCATACTGTAGATATCAGGCCCAGAAAAGACCTTCATTGTCTTGTTATAAAGTGATATTCATGTCTGGAAGCAATTTTATTTCCATCTTTGTCATTCTGTACTGCAGTGAGATTGAAAAACTCAAATAAAAAAAACTCTGAGATTCAGCATACCTGAACTCTAATGAACAACTCTTTAAGCTCCTTAGGCAACTGGCATTATGAGGAACTCTGAGCATCTGGTCAAATGCTGTGTGAAGCTGGCGTGGAGGACAGGACAGAAACGGATTGAATGTCATATGTCAGGCATTTTTCCAAACAAAATATAAATGAGTCTGTATAATTGGAATTTGCTGTGTGTGAATTTGGGTGTAACAGCTCAGAAATATGCTCAAATGTGGCCGTCCCTTAAGAACCAATTGCGTGTGAACTAGAGAACTGGATTTCATATCGTAAATCAATAGCATATATAGGCAGAACTTCAGCAGAACAGCTTCTTCAGTCCCTGTTTGCAAAGATTAAATCTCTTTTCTAGAATAGGTTTCTTGCCCTATAAAGCCTGCAGATGGGAGCTGACAATTTCCAGAAGGAAAAATGCATTGCATTCTACAAAATTTATTAAATACTTAATCTCTTTCATTTCTGTGAGCAACGAATGAAAAGAAAGCAAACTAGTTACTTTTCATAACATTCTTATGAATGAAGGTAGAGACATCCAGTGGTTGCACTAAAAACAAGCTTCTGTCGAAAGCAACTGTGAAACTGCAGCAACTGAATGATGTATTGCTACACCCTGGCTAATTGATATGGACTACATCCAGTAGCACTGTTTGAAGTACAGTCAGGACTCCATAAGTCAACTGCATTTATCATTAGCAGGGTTTACCAAGCAAACAGGACAGCTAGATTACCAAGTCTAATTACATATAGAATGAAGAGCTCAGTGTGTTCTCACACGTCACAGAGGAATTCAAAGTCGAGGTAATATAGAAAGCAGTGGCTTTTAATTAAACCAATGTCAGTTACCTTTCAGCAAGCCCTCTAGTTTTAATTTAAATTATTCACGGTGAGAACACTAGGGGCATGCTTCGTCTCAGTCTCATAAATGAACACTTACTGTACATGATCTGAAAACATAAGGAATTTGCACCTCCTCATCAGACCCTTCCTCAGTAAAAACCTAATCTCCATCACATTCCTCACACTTGAAAAGCTCACCTAAGGTGCAGAGTGCATGACTATCAGTTAAAGTTTGGCTGAAATGGCAACGACACCTCTCTGAATATTATTCAAAAAAGTCCTGTGGCCTATTTCCCATACGAGCAATCTGAATTTATCCAGAAGAAAACAAACACTAATACAATGTGACGTTTTTTTGCAATAAACTGTATGTTGCCTTTGCATATGGGACAAGTGTGATTTTAGTACCTTCTTGCACTTGGTTGTTACTTTCTTTTTAGACTTCACTTTAGGTGTGCACCTAATTTTGGCAACAGGTACTTACCAGATTAATATACAGTTTATACAGTATATAGTATGAAAATAAACTGACTGGGGATAAATAACACATATTTTATTTAGTTAATGCATTTCATTAACAATATAACAGGCCTAGTTACTGTAAACTGTATATTATCACCATAACACAAGAAGTCTATTGTCCATTTTTAATTTTTAATTTAGCTTTTGCACCAGAATTTAGGTTGGACAAATTTTTTGATAAAGATACTGTGCATCTTTGGAGAAGAAGAATCAACAGTCTTGCTAAATTAGTAACCTAAATTCACCACTGAATATGAATAAAATATGAAATACAGTATATCATAAATAGGTGAAACAGCAATAAGGTTATGATTTATGGAGCATGTGTAGTTGTTTCTATTACAATGCATGGCTTTCCTGAAAAAGAATTGGCATAGCACAGGCCATTTTTAATTCTCAGTACTCAACCCCGCTCAAAGACTTGTGAAGTGTGAAACCTAGAGTATGAAACCTACAAACTACTGAAACAAATGTGTGGCCCAACTATACTTTTTGAGAAATACTAAAACTAAAGATTTATGTTTGCCTTCAAAATATTCAGAAAAGACATATACAACAGGTATCCCAAAGTATTTTAAGACTGCATATAATATTTACTATAAATTGACTGTTCCATTTGTAAAAAAAAAATGTACCAAAAATAAAAGGCAGAGAACTGGAAATTCTGAAAAGTTTTCTGTAGATTAGGATACTTACTGTATAATGGCCTGGCAAGCACTACAAATTTAGTCTTAACATGTTTAACGTGTTTCCTGTGTTTTTTCTCCCAGTGTTTATGAAATTGTTATATCTCAATATCTCTGCTACAGCTTCAGATTTAGCAGGTCACAAGCCATTGAAAGAATGTTTTATCTACCATGTGTATAACCCTAATAATGTTGATTGTGGAGCCAAGTCCTCATGGGATGATGATGTCGTATCACAACTTGAAGAAGATAGCTCAGAAATTTGCAGCTGAGTGCTTTTCTTATAGCCTGAGTTCTAGACCTTTTATGACATCTCATTATGTTGATGTTGCGAACTGGTGACACTGATTTCCAGTGCTTAAATTGAAGATATTTTTGAGACCTTAGATATAGAGGTTACACAAATTATCTTAGACGGGTGTCGTGCCACATTAAAACTGATGGCCAGGTGACACACCAGAGGACATGGCTCTCAGCTACAAAATGGTAAATTTTGCAAAAACGACGAGGATCACAGTAGCAATACATTTCCATAAAAGTGCTAAAGTGTAGCAATATGTTAAATAATAGGGGAAACTCTTAGAGGCACAGTAAATGTGAAAATCCTTTATAACTCATAAACTACATTTAATAGAATATATCAAACATCATACAATACCTTGGTTAGTGTTTTTTTTTCAAGACCAGTAACATAATGAAACTATACAAGTTTTACAACTTCTGTTACTGTGGAAAAGAAAAAAAAATCAGGCTGTTAATTTCTTGAATATCAATTTCACAGCGTTACTATACTTCATCCATCATGATGTACGGTACCATTATTTTTTTCTTTTTTTGGACTAGATGTTTAAAGAATGGTATTGTCAGCTCACTCAGTGCATTTTGTCATGTAGAAAGCACAATAATAGGCCAGAGGCCAAATACGGGTCCGACTCATACACTGATGATTGCTAAAGATTTTTAAAGATGACCCTGATCCAAGAAAATGGATTATGTCTTGATATTCATTCAGTAACAGCATGAATGGCTTCATAGTGATTACCTGCTGAAAGGCAAAATAACCATGTTATTTGCCCATGCTTTGATCTCTGTTAAGGATGGCTGCTTTCTCCAAAACTAGACAGTGGTGAAAGGGATGCCCTGGGTTTCTTCACCAGGATTTGGCTGAGGAGATGGTTCTGCACATACTTACAGTAATAACTCTCTTACAGAAGTAACATTCAAAACATATCTATGAACTCTAAAAAAGAGCAGAGTGAAAGTAAGTCAAGTAAGTAGAAACAGTATAATGTAAATTGATATACTGTATCTAGTCTTTCATTTTGATTGTATGTTTCTGTTTCTGGTCACAGAAATGAACATTCACTGCCTTGTAAGGTCTGTATTTTCAATATGAATATATTTTTGTTTGTTTTCAATACTGCTTACTACATTTTGGCAACATTGTCTCATGTCGGCAAAGTATCCTTCTTTTCTAGTCTTTTTTTTTCTTCAAAAAGCAAAAACCTCCCAAATAGATCCTGTCAAAAATTAACCGTGCTTTTTATTCTCTTAAATAGAGCTTCAGACTTCTTTGCTGGATTCGACAAAGCCTGCAGGAAAATCCGTTTTCTTAGTGTCTGCTCTAGGTGTCAGAGATGTGGCTGCTTGGAATGCCTACATAAAGGTCTGGTTGGCTCAGGGGTTTTCTTTTCTCTCTTGTACCATCTGCTCTTTTGTTTTTCTGTCGTTCACTGGCTGCTCATTTCTGTGCCAGGTTAGTTTGTGGCTGCTATGAAGTCTTGGTGAGACAGCTGAGAAAAAAGAAAAGTAAAAACAAAATACGAGGCAGATGAATAACACTTCTCCACAGGAAAAGTGAGCCCACTGCATTTTGTTTCTCACAGCCAGAATCAATGCGTACGAATCCCTCAAAGCAAGATCTGGTTACAAACCATAAATAATTTACCTCAGTCTTTTGTTAAAAAGTTCCTATTTACAAGGTAACAAAGCAAGTTAAAATGTTTGTTTCCCTTTGGATCTCTATCTGATAACATCTGTGGGAGTACTTGCACCGAGAGATGTGTGCTTTGACAGGACATCTGTCATGTGTGTATCCTCAGCACAGAAGGTCAAGTATAAATATGTTAACAGGTATGGGTACATTGACCTCCCACAGAAAAGTCAGTAGCACTGTGACTCAGCCCTGAAACCATTGAGGGTTTCATACACTGCCCTACCAAAATGTTTCAAAACAGTAAGGCCTGGACAAATCCATTGGTCAGCCCTGGAAAACAAAAGCACCCCCTCCCCCTTTTATTTTAATAACAAACTTTATTTTAAATAGTGCCTTTAAAGGTGACTTCTCAAAGCACTTTGCAGAACGACAACAACAACAAAAAATCCAAAATATACACAAAGAAAATATGCAACGAAAGGAGATAGCACATGGGCATACTGATTATGGTAGGAGCAAACGAGTATATAACAGAAGCAGTTAAGTAAAGGCGTTTCCAAAGAAGAAGGTTTTAAGTCTAGACATGAAACAGTTTAGGGAAGGTGACCTTAATTTATTCTTTGTTCTTCGTTTTTTGGTGTGAATACAGCCTGGGCTTTACCACATTATCACATCTACGTAAGAATCTTTTAACCATTTTGTCATTTTGTTGTTATCAAATGGTAAACATTTGCTTATGGATGGAGAGTCCCCATTCAGCAGATTGGATATGTTGCCATTAAATCATCAATTTCTAAAGTCCTGGAAAATGTATCTTCAACAGGCATTAAAAACCAGTATGTGGGACAACGTGAAGACCTTTTCATCTTCTATTGTAGCACTTGCACTCACACCCCCAGATATGAGCCACCAACTCCCTCCAGCTCTAGAGGCTGAGTGCCCAATCCAACACAGCCTGCACAAGCATTTAATCTGCTTCACCAAAAAGTTGGCTTTTTACTTAAGAGTCCTGAAGAATGGACAGCATTGTCACAGTCTCTTCATACACTATGAGACCTGTATCACTACAAATAGTTTTGTTTCTGCACCAGGGATAACCGTGCCACAAAGAACACTTTTTTTTTTCTCATGCAGGGTTTGGAATGGAAGCTGACTTATTCTGGATTCACTTTCAAATGTCATTCTGTTTTCTTGTTGATACTGTTTGGCATTTTTGCAATTTTATGTTGCCTCTGCTCTCTCCCGGCTTGTGTCACAGACATCTGCATTTAGGTAAAAATAGCTCCCAAATCCTTTCCAGCTATTACTGTGGTGTGCCTTAACCAACACATGAAATGGGTTGTTAAAACTATTAGCATTTATTACTATAAATCTGTGTTCTGCATGTGTTTTGTTTCTGTTTTCTCAATTTTAAAGTGTTTTTGCCTCAGGATGTGTTTTTTTATGTTGGGTATATTACACATTTGACACTAATATATTATGACAGTAAATCACATTTCCTCAAATTAGAAATGCTCAGCAAATGTTACTAAAAAATTATAAAAGCCAGGAGGCTATGTTGAATGACAGGGCAATATAAAGCTTTTCATATTTATTTATGAGTGTCAGTATAAGTCATGCCATCTGGGATACTCTCTCAAGGTATGGTCTATGCAACGGTTTATAATTGTATATACAGGATTGTTTCATCTGTTTTGCCTGCAAAAGACTCATTCCTCAAAGACATTTATTCCATAATATACTCAAACTCTTACTTCATTGGGCTTTGCTTTTTTAATTTAAATCCTTGTACTTTTAAATAAGAAGGGATCAACAGTCAGATATATACTGTAGGTAACGAGACACGGTTGTTTCCATACTGCAGTATCATTCTGTTTTGCAGCTCTGCAAGGGTGTTGCTGAAATTAAGATTTCATTAACCAAATCAAGGTGTTTAATAGTTACATTGTGTTAGTAATTCAGCCTCTGATAAGCCTCTGATATGAGAGAGAAAAGACACCTCAAAGAAGGTCATACCTTCATACCACTGGTTAGACGTGAGTGCCTTATTTTTATTAGGGTGTCAATATGTTTAGTAATTATTGTTCATTTCTATAGCCCATAGAAGATTAAAAGTGGAATCAAATGCTTGCAAAAAAAGGATTATTGAATTCCCACACCTTGTTTTCCTTGTTTTCTTAAGAACACAGCTTGATCTTTTCGCTGTAGATATAAAGATTCAAACCAGTTGATACAGTATTGACAGACATATTATAAGGAGGTGCCAGTGCAGTATGAATTGATAACCATTAGAAATGCTGTAACTTGGGCAGACAGACAAGTAGGTGGCGCTCTTCCTAATGGGCCAGAATTTCCAAACCAATGTCCCAGTATGGTAAGAGATGGCATGGAGCTCTATGAGCTCTGCCAACTGACAGCCCACTGAAGCTAAGCAGGTGTGAGCCTGGTCAGTACCTGGATGGGAGACCTCCTGGGAAAAACTAAGGTTGCTGCTGGAAGAGGTGTTAGTGGG
The DNA here is from genome assembly GCF_040954835.1 of Lepisosteus oculatus. NCBI lineage: Eukaryota > Metazoa > Chordata > Actinopteri > Semionotiformes > Lepisosteidae > Lepisosteus > Lepisosteus oculatus. The sequence continues at coordinate 50,273,850 of NC_090699.1, forward strand.
GCCAACAGGGGGCACTCACCCTGTGGTCCATGTGGGTCCTAATGCCCCAGAGTAGTGATGTGGACACTATACTGTGAACAGGATGAGACGTAAAACCGAGGTTCTGACTCTCTGTGGTCATTAAAAATCCCAGGGCACTTCTCGGAAAGAGTAGGGGTGTAACCCCAGCGTCCTGGCCAAATTTCCCATTGGCCCTTACCAATCATGGCCTCCTAATAATCCCCATCTATGAATTGGTTTCATTACTCTGCTCTCCTCCCCACTGATAGCTGATGTGTGGTGAGCATTCTGGTGCACTATGGCTGCCGTCACATCATCCAGGTGGATGCTGCACATTGGTGGTGGTGGAGGGGAGTCCCCATTACCTGTAAAGAGCTTTGAGTGGAGTGTCAAGAAAAGCGCTATATAAGTGTAAGCAATTATTATTATTATTATGAGGTGCTGTCAATCCAGAGTTCTGGCTACATTCCACTCTGGGCTTGAATAGTGTGGCCTCACTGAAGTTCTACATTAATTGAGTACTATAGTGGTGGATGGAGTGGGTCCTCTCATATATAGGTTGCAAACAAAATATGGAAGCACTAATCTTAAATCATTTAACAGGCCAAAAAGTGTGGTTAGTATAGCTTTTATGAAATGTGAAATTGAGTTTACTAGTGTCTGGAATTCATCAGGAGGGATGTGGCACCATTTTTCCATGATAAAGTCAATCAGCTCATAGACGGTTGATGAAAATGGAAAACACTGTCTCCGTCATCATTCCAGATTATCCCCTCAAACATTTGCATCCTCATCTGGTGACTGAAAAGGACATAATAGATCATTAAATCCTCAGCAAGCCAAAGGGTATGGGGACATTGTCATCCTGTAAGCCACTGACAGGGAAAAAATGCCGCAATATAGCATGAAAATGATCACTCAGTACTATCAAGCAGTGTTCACCATTGACACGTGCAGGTGCTAGTTTGCGAGAACATAATGAAGGATGATGTTTGTGCTTTGCATATCTGGGCTCACAAATGTGCTGTGCTAGATGTGACGAGTTACTTGTGCACTGCAAGCTGACTATGATATCCTGTTCTCTTGATTTCTCGACAAAGCATTTATGATGAAACCAGTTACTTGTGCCCCAGGTTGAAAATTGCAGTCAATTGATCTGCAGTTGCTCAGCTGTCTTACCTTGCACTTTGATTTCATGCACAGATATCATGAGCCTGGAGTTTGCACTTCTGTCCAGTGTTGCACTTTGCTGATGATGTTTTTCACTTGGATCTCCATGTTGACATAATCTAAGACACCATTGTACTTGAAAAATCAGCATCTTTAGCTGTCTTGGTCACTCACAGTCCTGATAAACATGCCCCAACAATTACCCTCAAAGTCACTGAAATCTCCTCTTGCAGGCATGCATGCTATCCATAATTATAAGCCATCCATCATTTTTATACATGACGCTAAGCATGCCGGGATAATATTTGCTTTTTTCCAGTTTTTCGTCAACTACCTGTGCAGTACAGTACTGTATGTAGGGCACTTTGGGGTCCTTTAAGTATGAAGAGCTCTATAAAAAAGTAATACAATAATAGGATTTTGATTGGTATCTGAGCCCTGATTGACTCCTTAAGATGCTTCTCTTCTTTCTTGTTGAGTCCAGCTGTGCCCTCACTCATCTGTCCCTCTGTAGCATGTAGCTAGCACCCTTTAGAAACTGTATTCCAACTGCATTCTCTGAATACCTTTCAGCACCTTCTCCAGACTCATCTGTGCAGACTGCACCTGTGACTCCTAAGCTCCGACTACCCTGAATCCTACAAGTCCTCATCAGCAGGGCTGAACATTGACCTCATCTATCTATAATTTCATATTTTAATGGAAAAGCTTTAATCATAACTTTTATCTTTATCATATTACAGTATATTGCTTCTTTTCATCCATTATATTACTCATTATACAATTTATAGAGTACTACATTTTTATTATTAATGCTGCAAGTATTTTAGTTACAGCTACCTGTGAAATTGCAATCCCTCTTTGTTGAAATGGATAAAGGCATCTGCTTAATGAATGAATTAATTACATTTAGAATTAAATCATCAGAATCTAGCTAACAGAGCGTTAGAGTGAATGTGCTTCATTCTACCAAGAACTGCCTTAAAGCTTCATTGATCAACACTGCAGAGGGAATATAAGATTGAAGATTTTTGGTCTTAGAATACATATTTCACAATAACTGAAAAAAAGCAGGCTGAATCATTATATATATATATGAGCAGAAATAACTGAATCAGTGATTCGAGATATCCAGGAAAATTAATTTGTTCTGAACTCCATGTTCCATAGCCTACAACCATGCCTGGCCATGAGCCTGGTCTGAAACCTGATCGTCTCTAATAAATGTAATGATGAATATCGCAGCCATGCTAGGCCTGTTTCTAGTTTTTAATGAATTTTAAATTAGTTTAATTGTTTTCTGCAAACAGCTGTAATAAATGATTTTCAGGTTTCTGGCAAATCTTATTGGACATGCTAATGGAGTCATGTTAATATTTATGTGTTTCTCCTGCCATAGCATCCATGCTTCGTAAACATGCTTTTGTTGGGGGGTAGGGGGTGGGGGGTGGAATGGGGGTGTAAATCTCACAAACTCTTTTATCAGCGGTGGTCACATTGGCACCTTCACTGCCTCCCGAGCTCTGAGGAGGATGCCATGCTAATGTTTCTGGCTACTCAAACAATCATTCAGGTCAATAGAGCTTCTAGTAACTAATTGCTTTTGGGAGATAACAGACTTTGACTGCGTACTCTGCAGCAGCTCCGAGAATAGCTGCATAATGAATGTTTAGCTGGTCCTACGTCAATATCACTCTGCACAGAAAGAACAAATTAATATTAAAAGCTTTTGATTGTTTGCCTTTATTTTTTCTGCCATGCAGTAAGCATGAATAATATAATTAATCTTTGGACCATTACTAAAGGTGAGCTGAGTGTATTATTTAATAAGGTGCCATGACAATATTGAAATACATGTTAAAACAATAAACTAAATAATTAGGCTGCTAGTGGCTTCTGGGAAACAGAGATATACAATGGCGCTGGAAATGTTTCCCCTATTTTTAAAGCAGCTTGAGTAATTGAGTTTGAGTTTTTTGTTGCTCCGAGTGATGTTGCATAATGTTAAGGTTTAGCAAAAATAAATCCTTCCATGCAAAAAAGATAAACGCTGAGTAATGATGAAACTATAGGTTTACACAAACTGTTTATACCCTGACATGCCAGTGCTGGACTGTCTTCCAAGATATTCTCTGAAAATGAGAAGCACAGCATTGAAATAAGAATATATTTCAGTAGGCCAGGCAGAAACGCAAAATGTTTGTCATTTTATATGAGTGATATGTCTATTCAATTCCACTTTCAATTTGCTACCAATGCACATTTCAATTATGTTTGAGGTTTGCTGTAGGAAATACAAATTGATTCCAACAAAAGATGACACAATGTGCCATTTTTTTCTCCCCAAACCTAATAGATCAGGATTCTACAAAATGCCAAGGATTGCAATGGATTTCTTTACTGTGACATAACTAATGGGAAACGTTTCATGATAAAGACACTCTTAAATTGAAGCAAAACTTTTTTTGAACTTTTTTATGTTTTACTTTGGTTTTGTCATGTTTCTTTTTGACGACACAATGGTGAAACATTTTTCAAGCTAAGCTAAAATGCCTTCAGCAGTATTTATTTGGTGTCCACTATGATTAACATCTCATCACAGCTATTCATTCAGATGCAGAAAAGAAAGGCAACACAGATCTAACAGCTTTAAACAAATAATTTAAACAGATGTAAAACAAAACCACAGCACGGTACAGATTACAGCATCATGATACAGGTAAGTGTATGTTTTTACAGGGTGAAATAAAAAATGAAAACATTATAATGTTAGTATTGGGTACTACTGTATATATCCTGTATTGCACTGATATAATCCTAGTTGCACTGACACACAGCCCTGATCAGCCACTGGGCAGACTGCTGGGGATGTGCTACTTTCCTTCTTGTGAAACTGTAGCTAGTTGGCAAATACGGTGTGAGGCTGTAGCCTTTACATGAAGAAATAGTATGTAAGTCTGTGTGCATGAGGAATGATTTGTATTTACCTTCCCTTTTTTCCCAAGTCACTGCTGTGGTCCTTTATTTTTGGAATTTTGTGCTGTGTGGAGGCTGTTTGGAGAAACTGAGATGGCCACCAGTAACCTTTCAGAGTTTAAGGATGACTGACACTGCTGCATCGGGAGGGATAAAATGGCTGCTGACCTGAAGAAGAAATATTATTGGCAGGCCATTTATAAAATTAATCAAATTTATATCTTATTTTGTCTGTTTAATCGCATCAAAGCATCATTTGTTTGTGCAATAAGGAAGTTAAAAAAATAATTCTTACCTGTAGCACACATTTTTGAAGTTTAGTAACTTATTTTGACATATTTTGACATGGCTGGCTGGTCGCAGTTGTCTTCTGCTATGGTCTCCTCTTGATGACCCTGGTATCCTGATCACAAAGATTCAGGTTTCTTGATTCAGATCAAGAGTGAAAAAGCTGGGAAAATCTCATCATCATTACCCTGAAGTCCTGTGAATGTAATCCTACCACTGCGTGGAGTAGCTGGTCTAGTGTCCCGTTGATCAACTTGCAAGAATGGAAAGTTAGTTGAGGCTCAAAAACATCAGTGAATCACTTACTCTTTGCGGTCTTTATAACTTATTTTGCACAAACCGGCAGAGACTTTGCAAATGGCAAGGAGGAACTTGGAAAGATCAAATGTAAATGAATCTTGTTGGACTCATTTTCATTGCTTTTATCTATAGTCTAGACTACGATCCTCCACAACCTTAGAAGAATGCACTTCTAAGGTTGAAAAGCTGACAGAGATCAACCGGCCTTCACAGTCAGCTTTTCAACCTTAGAAATGCATTCTACCAACAGCTGGATTAAAACCACGGCAAGGCTGTGCACATTTGGGCAAGCTAACATGATGACCCCAAAATAAAAAATGTCAAAAAGCGTGAGGAAGCTGCACACATCAGAAGAGCCCAGCAGACTGCTTTGCACAGTAATCATCAGCAGTCCTTCTGTTTTTCCTGTCCCTGCACCTACAGTACAAGATAAGAGATAAGACCACTTTATTAGCCATATACAATTTCTTGCATTAGAAATTTGTCTTTTTCACATACCCCAACTTGGTCTCCGTGAGACACACAGACAGAAGCATGGGGTCAGAGCACAGGGTCAGCCATTGCACAGTGCCCCTAGAGTATTTGGGGTTAAGGGCCTTGCTCAGGGGCCCAATGGAGCAGGATTCCTCTGCCAGCTACAGGATTTGAACCAGCAACCTTCCAGCCACAGGAACAGATCCTTAGCCACAGAGCCACTGCTCCACCCAGGTACATGGTCTACCTTGCACACAGGAGAATGAGGAAGCACATGCATAGGTCAACTCCTCCAACTCGCCCACCTTCAAGTTTCTGTTTTTTTAACACATCACATAGCAAAGGGTCTGCGATGACTGGAGGAAAAAAAAAGAATCCTTCAGAAAGAGCACCGGGAGGCCGCAGGGATCACAGTGTTGCTAAGAGTCAATGGAGGCCTGGATGACTAATCCTTCTCTGTCCTTTGTGGCTCTCAGTTGATTTACACCATTGCTTCAGGTACTTCAATCATAGCTTATAACGTTATAAGTTTGGAGCCACAATCACAAAGTTAAACATGCACCTGGGATAGTGTCTTTACTGGTCGCGCCACTCAGGGCACCCATTTCTGTCACCCTTTTAATGTCTTCAGTCAGGGGAGCTCTTTTAGGTCAAGCTAGTTTGATTTCTGCACTATGCTTTTATTAAATGCCCAAATCGCTCTAGCTGGCAAACTTTACACACTGTAGTACAGCGGTATCTTAAGTGTTAGTTCTACAGATCAATGCATTGGTGGAAAACTGCAGCTTCCATAGTGAAGTAGTAGACTATACAGGTGATACAAATGTCCGGTTTCAAGCTGAACACACTGAAACAAGTGACAATCTAGGATATCCAATTTTCCTTTAAGATTCTGAAAGCTCAGCTATCTTCTAATAACCCTCAGACATGAAGGACTAGTCTTGAATTGACTTATAACATCTATTCTCCAATTTAGATTCTTGTAGGATGACACAGGGCACCAGGTTCGCCCCTGTCATTTCTCCCCAGAGATAACTGCTGCTCTCCAAAGCTACACAACAATGCTGCAGCCAGAGTTCAACATCTGTGTCAGTTCATTGAGAGCCAACTTTTTTTGCATTACTGAAAGCTGATTTATACTGTATGTAGCCAAAACCCAGGATATAATTACTACATACATTTCTGTGGTAACCACCCATGACTTTAGCTAATACTAAGTTATTAAGTTGTCAGAATATTTATAATATTCTGAATAAAATCTGCCAATGTTGCAGCAGTCCAGACATTTTTATGTACATTTTAAATTACTGGCCCAAAATAACTGAATTTTATTTACAGGGTATTTTGACCTTTACATAATTACAAATTAATTTTGTTTCTGTGATGAACAGCCCCAGCGAAACAGGACTGGACATAGAAACTGCATGACACATATCATTTTAGATAGCACAAATCAAAATATTATGAAAAATGCAGTGGTGTATAAAGGCATGAGGCATTTGGTATCTATGTGTCTGGAAGACCACTGGAGAATGAGGATTTGAGCTGTAAATGTTAAGGAAAGCAGGGGTCTGAAAAGATGCCATTCATCTCTGGAGACCAATAGCAGAATCGAGTTTCAGTAATGAGAGTTTTGAGCTGCCAGTATCAGTGGCGTCCCCAGTGGGCCCAGCTTCGCAAAGAAAACACACCAGCCATAGATTTATCACAGTTCACAAAGCAGTGGGTTTGAAGAGCCCTCTTGCCATTTCAGCGAATGAACTCTCTGGTCTGGTTGAAGGCACAATGACTGACTTATATGACACATTCTCTCTGCACTTTCTGCATTTATACATAGAGCTGTTACATAATAATCACAGTTAGATTTTGGTATACACTTTCTGCAACCTTTTTTTTTGGGGGGGAGGTTAGATGATTTAACTATTTTTGGTCTTCTTCAAAGCCATTTATTCGCATTTAATTTCCCTACCATTTCAGAGACCTTCCCGACTAGCTAAATTTTTTACTTTTAGAAGACTGCAAACTCGGTACAGTGATTTTAATTTTTAAATAATTAATTATAATCACTTTCAAGAACCACTTATCCAGTGGCCTAGAGCCTATCCCGGGAAAGCATTAGGCACAAGGTGTGATACACCCTGGACTGGATGCCAGTCCATCACAAAGCACACACATACTGTACATAAACACACACTCACACTAGGGCAAATCTACCCAGAAGCCAATTAAACTACAGTACCAGTACTGTATGTCATTGGACTAAGGGAGGAAACCAGAGAACCCGGAGGAAACCCTGTGAACACAGGGAGATCATACAAACTCCACAGAGATGATACCCCAGAAATTGAACCCAGGGCCCCAGCAATGGTACCACTGTGTCACCCTAAAACTTAATTCATATTAAATGTAATTTAATATTTCTTTTTCAAAGTGGTATATAATAAGAGGGTGCAAATTAAATAACAGATATTTTAAAAGCCTGGTATAGTATAAGCCAATTCACACAACTGATGAATTGCATGCATAATTTCAAAAGTAAGATTGCTGTCGAGTATGAATACCTTATTCCCAAAAGTGCTACCAAGAAAAACGGAGAATTAAATATTTATTCCATTCATTACATATGATCATATTCAAATTAGGAAGTCTATTATTCATCATCATGAGGATCAAATCTGAAGGTTTCGACAGTGCTAACACACAGATGGCAAAACTAAACAAACTCAGCACGGGGAGGAAAATTGCTTCTTCGGGATGAAATAAAACACCAAGAGGTTTTAGTTCGGTTTTCTACTTTGTAATGTATTTATTAATCTTGTTAAACTCCTACTGGACCGGCACAGTAGTGCAGTGATTAGCCTTGCTGCCTCACAGCACTGGTAGCCTGGGTTCAGTTCTGCACCTGGGATGCTGTCTGTGTGGAGTTGTATGTTCTCCCTGTTTCCGGAAGGGTTTCCTCCCACAGTACAAAGACACCCCGCGCAGAGTGCACCCTGCCTTCTGCCTGTTGCTTGCTATGATAGGCTCCAACTCCCTCACAACCCTTAATTGGAAGATACATTTAGTAAATGGATGGATGGAAAATCACACTGGGATCATCATCAACCATGTTTTGCTGGAAAGATTTTAAACAAATGTTTGACAAACTTGCATTCCTAATTCAGGTTCCAAAACTGAAAATATTCACAGCATTGTTTAGGTAAGCAGATATGCAATGTATTTAATTTTTAAATGAGGGTGGATATGTTTGCTGAAAGTAAGCACTATGTAAAACTGGGACTGGAACTGCTAAAAAAAACATTTACAGTAGTTGTAAAGTAGAAAAAAACAGGCTCCCACACTTTTTTTGGTTGCTTAACAACCATGATTTACTAACATAAAAAGATGGAAAAAACAACATTTCTACCCAGACATCTGAAACAAATATCTTATAAAATGTTTTTTTTTAATTTGACATATTAACATTAACAGCAAAAGGACATGAAATAGCTAAAATTAAAAAAAAAATCTGAAAACATTTTCAACTAGTGCAAATATCTTACATGAATTCTCAATATTTGCTATGGTCCTATCTGCAACCTTAATTAGAACTGCAAAATGACTTTCTCAAAACATTTCATGGTACAACTTGACGCACAAGAGCAATTTAACAATAATTTGTTTCAAAATGCATGTGTGCTCCCTTGGTTACAAATACAAGCCTTTGTATCTCAGAAAGCTGAAATCCAAGTGTCAAGTGAGATCAGCTTTTCAATGGTTAAATTCCTATGCTAATCTGTGCAACATTATCCAAAGTTTTACAGGAAAAAATGTTAAAGGTATTTTGAGGATGAACCTACATCTGAAATTTTCAGTAACAATACCAGATACTCTGCATTTGCATTTCATCCACAATGTAGTTACTGTATTAAAGTTATCATCTTTAAGGGTACAGTGGTATATAGTATATTCAAGTTAGAGCCTTTTATTGTTTTGGGCCCACTTTGTTGTGTTTTACACACCGCTTCTTTCCATCTTTAGCACTGTTCATTCATCTTGGCCTTTCTTCATATGATAGTTTCTTCTGCAGGCCCAAATTAAATAACGTCCTGTGTAGTTTAGTTGGCTGTTTTCTCCCGGCCATGCCGACTGCCTTTGTTGTACTCAGAGAATTTTAGGTAGCAAGTCTTAGGTTTCTTAGCTGGTTAGCAATTTGTGTTGCTACCGTGTCACCTAAAAAAAGAAAGTGAATAAAGACCAACATTAAAATTAAGAGACTGTCATGTTACAGTCTACAACAGAAGTGGACGCAGGGCGAATCTGCTTCAAAATAAATTCCTTTGTGTTATTTTTGCTTTAATTTCAGTGTGCAGTTTTCTGTAAATCTAAAAAACTAAATAAATTCGGCCCTTACCTTGGGTCTACAGCAGGTAATCGTTAAAGTTATTAATAAATCTGGGGGTTGTGTGGCCATTGAGAGGCATCGCTGAGGAACACATATCTATCTTATCTGTGTTCATTCCAATTGAGCTTTTGATCACTGGTACCTTTAATTAGTCTACCAATTATTTGGCTGTTTGTGCACGCTATCCTTGATTTTGGAAATATCCAACTTCAAGCAGCTTGTTTCAACAGTGTCAGGACATAGAGTGTTATGATGAGCAGACAGGTGGAGCCAGTATGCATCAACCACTCCCACAATGAGCTCTTTCTTCCTCTGCCAAGGTTATATTTCACAGAAATCACTGAAACGAGTGAAGGTCTGATATTCAGACATCAGTACAGTGGTTGAGACCAAATACATTTTCCATTCAGAGCTAAACACAGAATTAAAAATGTTTTAAACAGCAAAAAGAAATCAGTTAGCTACTGATTAAGAACGTAGCTGGGAAAAAAAACAAAGGAAAGAGGAGACACCCCTAAATCAGATTTGGGAATTTTAGTTTTTTTCAATTGAAAAAATACCACTAAGCATAAATGGTAGCCCTTTGTCGCCTGAATTGAGAACAATAACATTATTGAATGATGTGTCTTGCATATCCAGATAAAAAGTAGAAATAAAACCCTTAATAGGTGGGGGGTCATAAAACTTTTGTACCTAATACATTATGACAGGGATACATGGCTAGATGCTTTAAATGCTGCTCAACTCTTTTAACACTCAAAGCCATGTAAGTGAACAGCATTTGCTCATTCTGGTATTGCAAAGAAAAGAGTCTGATATCCTGACTCTTACACACAATTAATAATTGACATGTCATACGCATTTAACATTGTAAAAAGACTATAAAACTTTTGACCCACCAAAAAATTACTTATTTACAAATTTCACAGAGACTGTCTGTTCCTTCTAGCAAACAAAGTACTGGGTCTGGAGTTTGTGGTTTAATTTAATCTACAGTACTTGGCTTGGTGCAATTAAATAATGAACATGGAATAGAACAGAGTGCAGTTGAATGGTTCTCTTTGCTTTTTGAACATGATAGTGCAACCCCCTTCCCTGACTATCAAATTCACCTTTTTGAAACCATAATACATCATCATAAATGAATGCATCTACAGAGCTAAGGTTTTCTAAAAACTATGTTGAGCACACACTGCAGGTTTTCTTAAATAAACCCAACCATTATGATGGTTGATGAATTTTACATTAGCGTCTAACCTTGGGGTAAGCCACTGTCACCACAAGAGATGTACCAGGAGGAAAGTTACAGTGCACTAAACCTTATCTTGAGAATCTCCTGTGACATCTGCCAAGCACAACTAAATATAATACTGTTCTTCTTTCACACTTAGAAAACAAAATGAATGCGCATTGATCCAGTGAAACATCTTTTACTTTCAGTATTCAGAAACCCGCTGCTGTTGATAGGTTCAGCAGCAAAGCATGTATTACAAAATAGGATTATCAAGATAACTTTACCCATTGAAAACTTGGCTGCATCATTAAATCAGATAGAATATTTTATTTATTCTTAATTTTTGTCTACACTGTTACCAATTTAATTAGAAACCTTAATTTTAAACTCTCCATGGGCCTGGCAGCCTCAATGCATTTTAATTAATGCAACAGATGTTCAGCTGTTAGACTATTCTCCATTTAATTACTCTTATAGTGTTTTGTACTCTTCACAACTGTTTTTAATATTTCACCTGCGATTAAACTACACCTGCTCAATTTAACAATTCGCTAACGGCCTGTATATTAACTTTCATAGTTCAACAGCTAACAAAGGGGCATGAAGTGGCTTCATTTAGATCAATTTGCCTCCAATGTCTGCCTTGTTCACACTTAAAAAGTCAAATTAACATAACAATTGTTAGGGTTCAACACAATTCTGGTTTACATGTGAGCAAAATGTCTTTTCACATCTAATTTTGCCTGCTTCATCTTTTGACAAGATTAACAAATTAAGCTTACTGTACTGTTTAAGCTTGTGCGCCTGATTAGTTTTTTCTCAATGCTTTGAGAGCAGGTCTCAGTGAGGCTGCAAACATGAGATGAAATTCTGTTCAATTATATTGCCCATTATCATAAAAGATTTTTATATAAAGGCATTAATTTGTAACTTACATACTCTTTCCAAAAGCTCACAACTAAATGTGTGTGCAAGGATGAACTTAAAATGAAGGTGTGCGTACTTTGTTAACATCAAGTTTAAGACACTGCATTTTGTAAAACAAATCTGTAGCACAACTAAAATCTGAACATAAATTACTGTATTATGAATAATTATTGCATTATTGCATTATCGTTTGATTATATTCTTGTGGTTTTGCATGTTTTTGTAGTTTATTTATAATATAATATTATAAATGTATTTATAATTTTCTGTATATTCTCGGTATAAGCCATGTAAGAAAAAGGCATTAGCTTAATACAATTAATGATAACAATATTGCCAATAACAATGGTAATAAATTGAAACTGTGAGAAGTCCAATCTGTAAGAATAAAACAAATGAGGGATTCATTCAGACTTTTGCTATAGCATAATGCTGCTAATAGACACAGAAATGATCAAATGATTTAAAATATCTCCTGTGATCTTGTGGAAATGTGTCATTTTAATTTCAAAAAATGGTAACTGAACACAGAATGATATATGATACTTTTAAAATAAATGTCAATACATCTTGAACATGACAAGAAAAGCTAGCAAACACTATAGCACTATTCTCCATCACCTAGCTCTTACCTTCGTTGTCTTGACCTTGTTCCCAGTGCTACAGGACCACCCAGTGAGATCTGGAAGCACTTTACACTCCTCTCCATCCAGACAGGGGTGCATCTGACACCACCACTTCTGCAGCACTATGGAAGCTAACACATGGAGAACACTGATCAGATGAATTCTCCACACCGCACAAACAAGTCATCACACTCAAAGATTTTCTGTGTCAATGGCATGAGTGTGTTTGAGAAACACAAACTGGGGGCCAAGTGGAACTTATGTGGAAGTGAATTTAAAACTGAAAACAGGAGGCACTTCTTTACAGAAAGGGTTGTGGGAGTATGGAACAAGCTGTCTACCCATGTAAGTGAAGTGGATACCCTGGCTTCTTTCAGGAAAGAGCTGAATGAAACCCTTTGATGAACAAATAACTACCAAAGGGACTAGCTGGTCTGAGTGGCTTCCTGTCATTCATAACCTCTCTTGCATTCATTTGTAATTCATTTTTATTTTTGTAATTGACATTTTTATATTTGTTCTTTTGCAAAATAATTATATTTTGTCTCATTCTGGAAATGTCCACAAAAATAAGCTGAACTTCACTTTCCAGTTTTTTCTTAAGGTCAGTGAGAAAGAAATGAAAAGTAATGTGTCAGCCTGAAAATGTTACTACAGTATTGGCATTTCAGTTATTTTGAGGCACAAGAAAGATGTCAAAGTTTTTGCTGTCTGGAAACTTAAAGATCATAAATGCATTTCTTGACAGAAACAGTAATGGAAGGAATCCAATTAAAAAAACATCAGCTTTCCTTTTTTCTCTTTTTAAGGATATTTTAATAAAATAATATTTGGAAGCTAATTCCTCACAGCTCTTGGGTCATTGATTCCATACTGGGCTTCTCTTTATATGGATTTTAAACCTTTTCCTCATATTCATGTGGATTTTCAGACAGGCACGGTAGTTTCCTGCTATTCCCAAAGACATGCATGCTAGTTTACTGGGCATTTCATAAAAGCAAAAAAAAAGATGAATTGGAAGAAAATCCAAAACTAAATTATGAACAATTATATAAAAACACCTTTTCTTAAAAGCATGACACAAAAATAAAAAGTCACTGAAATGCAAACTCGATTTTTATATTTATTGTTCTTCAATCCAATGTTATTTTTCATTCATGTACAGTAGCTGATGTTTTTATCCTGTCACGAGCAGTTCTTTCCGGGCCCTATGCAGACGACACAATCTGGAGTAGTGAGGAAACACTGGGGGAAAAGTCATGCAGGAGACGGAAATGGAGACAGGGGGCATGTCCTTGGTGCACAGGTGTCCAGGGGGAATGAGGCCAGGGCAAACAATCCAGGAAGAAGTCCAAACAGGGAATCCAAAACACAAGCATAAGTCCATGACCAGGTGATCCATCCAGGAGATTAAAAACGGGAACCGGGTCGGGACCGGTGGGGGGAACAGGAACAGAAAGTTAAAAACATAACGGAGCCAGACATATCAGGACCCGGGCTCACATGAACCGGGAGTCAATGTAGAGCCTTGATTGAAGTGAGCGTCTGGCTTTTAAGGGTGAACTGAATAAGGAACAGGTGCGGGGAATGAGGCAGAACGAGAAAGGGCTGGAGCGCCCTTAAGAGGGGGGGTTTGTGATCGTGACATATCCAGAGTGACATAAAACTATGTCTATACAGGACATTTTACCAGAGCAACACCAGCAGTGCTCCATCTGGGATATGAACCTATAACCTTTCATCCAGGCTGTTTGTAGATTTTTTCACTCTTCCACTATCAGAAACCCCTCCTGGAAGCACACAGAGTGAAATCAGGACAGAGAACACATGACTTCTCTCCCCCAGCTCAGGACACCAGTCATCCCAAGGCTAAGGACCAAGAGACCATTTAGAACAGACTTGCTGGAATGTGTTTTGGATGTGGCAGAAACCAAGGCATCCCAAAAGAAATCTACACATACAGCAAGCATGGGAAGAACATGAAACTCATCGGAGATCCCCCCCAAGACTGTAATTCAGCTCAAGATTCTGAAACTGAGTGGAAATAACAGCACTAATCACCATGCTACCCCTATTTCAGATTTAGATTGATGACATTTGAAGATACAACTGATCCTGTAATCTCTAACCTTGTATTTTTCTTCCAAGAATCTGTTCATTATACTTATCCACAGCTTATTTCACAACAAGTTACTGAAAGTGCACATGCAAAATCTTGCTTGACCATCTGTTAATACAGTATGACATGGAAACGTATTTAACAAAAAAGCGGTGTTCCATTAAAACAGATAGGAGTGTATTTTATCAAAAAGGAAAACATTTTGAAGGAAAGCAAGAGTGAACATCACATGTTTGGATATTACCGCCATTTAAATAATTATACTGAACTGTAGGTGAATACAGTAACAGAACACATAGCCGAACTTAGCAACAAGACAGGAATTTGCCACTACATGTTTGCACCATATGTTTATACTGAAGCCCAATGAGATTTCAGCTAACATAACTTTGAACTGAAGAATGCAAAGCAAAATTCTAAGCTGTATAGCCCCTGGTTTGCTCAAACAGAAGAGAATGGAGTCTCATTCATCATCTACAAGATCAAAGTTAAGATCTTCCTCCCATGAGGGTTTCAGTCTAGACAGTGAAGGGCAACGGAAAGACAAAATGTAGTTAATTTATATGGCATTAAAGATGGAATTAAATCTTTGAAGAAATCAGTTTAATATTTTACATAAAATAATATAAAACATAAAAAATAAATCATTTAGCATTCTGTAGATCATAAGCTAAAAAAACTGAAGATTTAAACAAACCATGCAAACAAAACATGAAATAAATTGCATAAAAATGGATTTTAGAAAATATTAATAAAACTGTGGAAATAAATACATGGGGAAACTAAAATTAACAGGCCAGAGATAGTAGGAGGAGCTCTGAATAATCTCCATGTGAACAAGTGAGTGGACAGTCAGGAAATGATCTCTGGTCACTTAACAGATTGTATAGTACTGTATTTTTAAAATCCTACATTTTACCAGCTAAATCACCTGAGAATAAATTTTCATTTGCAATGATGGCTTGGTGAGTACCCATTTATCCAGCTGCAATTTGTGTGAAATGCCATGCTCAAAGGTACGTACAACAGCAATGCCCCACCTGGGATGTAACCCACTGAACCTCTGGTCCTGAGAACAGAGCCTCTCACCATGACTCCGCACTGCTGCCCCTGCTGCCCTACACTTATTAGGCTGGTTTCTAGTAGGAGCAATACCTAGACAAATCAAAGCCTTCAACCTTTTAAAACATAGATTGATTTAAAAGGTTTCCTGCAAAAAAAAATTAAGGCACTGCTTAAGAATGAAGCCTTTAATTCACCAAGAGAAGAATTGGCTCAAGAGACTATTCATCTGAGCAAAAAAGCTATCTGGTAAGCACTACAGGAACATCTTCCGAATGAGCCAAGCTTTGGAATTACAATCCCAAGTAATAAGCAGTTTGTATATCCAGAGCCGTGAATTTGCAAACAAAAATCACGGTTAGTTAAAGTAAACCACAGAGAATTTTTATGACACTTTATCGAATCCTTCCTGGACAAAGATGTGCCTTACAGCAGACAGCTTGTGTAAGAAAAAAATGCTCTACTTCAAGAAATACCTTATCAGCTCTTCTTCCCCCAACTGCCATCAGCAAATCCAGCCATCCACCAGTAAACTGTCATTCAGTAACACAGTTCAATTGCAAATGCAAGGGGGCAGGGAGTCAATTCCCTCTCAGGATTGGAAAATGTATATTGGGTGTATAGGCAAGAAGCCAGTGGTGACAGAATGGGAGTAACTACCAGAACAACTGTACAGAGATAGCAACTCATATTAAAGTTTCATCGGTAACTGGCTTGGAGCTGAATTTCAGCTTGATCAAGTAGAATGAGTCACACAGGCCATTTTTACTGGATCTACACCCTACTATTTAACCAAGCTCAGGAACTGTTCCCCAGCTTACACTGTACAGATCCTTTTCTCTGCTCTATCTGCATTAGACTTTATCATCACACCAAAAATCCAAATATGGGAAATCTTTTCCACCTCCCTGCCTTGGATTGTGTTTTTTTTCACACGAGCCAAACAGTGATCTCCACTGGCACAAACTGGGCAACCTGTGAAGAGTAAATGATGGTCAGAATGTTCTTGCTTTCCCAGTATGTATTAGTGCACCCCTCTTGCACACCCATGCGGCAATTTCAATGTTATACAGTATTTGCTAGTTAAAGGAAAATAAAATGACACTCTGGACATCTGGTGTGATGCTTCAGAGGTCTGTCACAGATGGCCCCTTAACTAAGCATTGTACTGTATGAGTCAGAGCCATTAGTGAAGCTGGTATTGTTGATTTTCTACTTTTGTTGCTATTGCACACTCTTACCAGAAGAGGCCAGTTCGGTCATCCTCACAACATTTACAGTTCACACACAAGTAGTACGTCACACTGCAATGGTGTTTAAAAAATGTTTCATTCTCCTCTTATCTCTCAGTTTTTATATGTGGACCCTGATTCAGGTACCTCCATGAATCTATGAAGTCTATTTTATTTGTACAGAAATAATGACTCTTTAAAATTACAAAAAGAAAATAGTGTTTTCTAAAGCCATACACTACTGAGAAATGCAATTTTGACTCTTAAAGATCCTTAAAGCTATGAGGACAGTTGCAGGATGCTCCAATAACACAGCAGTTCTTTTGCGTTTTCATTATTGTCCGTCAGCCACCAGATTCTATTCTGTTCAGGAGACAAAGGCGTGCCTGACAGAAACGTGAAGGGATTATAGTCAGATATGTCAAGCCTTGCAAATTAAGCATGAGACACACACTCTGGTGTAGACTTGCACAATTCACTCCCTAAATCTCATGTACTTGGCAAATATGGACATCTCTACCTCCCTGAAAGCAAAATATTTCTAAGAGGAATTGGGAAAGAAAAAAAGACTGGATAGACCCCCTCCATCCCCCTCAAAATTGAATAAGTGGTAAAAGATGCAATAACCTGCAACAGTAGTTTTTCCTTAAGGGAGCCAACGGAATTTCTCCCTTTAAACATGTTTTAATCTATAAATGATCAATTAGAATTACTGAACATTTAGTCATCACAGGATGAAGGTGCCCTCCTTAACATTCATCTGTAATCTAGATGTTGACTTCAGTAGCAGTCACTGGTGGGAGAGAAAAGTGTTCTGACAGTCAGAAACTCATCCCTTCACAAGGAAGGCTGTCACTCTTTCCACTCCTTTCCACTCCTCTGAGCTACGGCTTTAGGCATCCTAGACTGTATCTGATACAGAGGAAAATAATGGTACATTCCACAATAGAGCATGTAACACCACATGTAAGAAATGAAAATGTGAGTAGTCCCCTTTCAGGTACTGTAAATCTCTCTCGTAAGGACAACCAAGGCTCGATATCTGTACATTCCACATTGGATGGATAAATGAAGTGAGCCAGTACTAACACTGAGCATGCAAGCACACATTGTTTCAAAGTTAACCTCATAAAAGAGAATACAAAATTACAGTAGCTCATACAGTAATCAAACGGTCTTTCTTCTTGAGCAGCTAGAGTGGAGATCTGTGTTACTGTGTGAGCTGCAAAGAAACATGTGAGAGTTTAATTCCACAAAATGCTTCAGGTGTGGGACTTTAATTAGGTTCTTCACACACCTGAAGAAGGCTTCACAGCTCAAGCATCCTTTTCCTTTTTACCTTCCAGTGTTGTATTAGCCTCTGTGTTCTCACTATCACTCTTGGTTTATATTGTGGAACTTGGCCTCCTACTGGGATTTAAAAAAAATGCTTCCTCTAACCATAGTGCTGTAATTAATTTATCTATTTGTGCCGTTTTCAACATAATTGGGGCCAGCAGGGGGCACTCACCCTGCAGTCCATGTGGGTCCTAATGCCCCAGTATAGTGACGGGAACACAGGCGCCGTCCTACGGATGAGACGTAAAACCGAGGTCCTGACTGTGGTCATTAAAAATCCCAGGGCGCTTCTCGAAAAGAGTAGGGGTGTAACCCCGGCGTCCTGGCCAAATTTTACATTGGCGTTTACCAATCATGGCCTCTTAATAATCCCCCTCTTTGAATTGGCTACATTACTCTGCTCTCCTCCCCACTGATATCTGGTGTGTGGTGAGCGTTCTGGCGCACTATGGCTGTCGTAGCATCATCCAGGTGGATGCTGCACATTGGTGGTGGTAGTGCAGGGGTCCCCATTACCTGTAGAGCGCTTTGAGTGGAGTGTCCAGAAAGCAATTATTGGTGTAAGCAATTATTATTATTATTATTATTATTATTATTATTATTATTATTATTATTATTATTATTATTAAATTTATATTGAGCGGCACTGTGGATCAGTGGCCAGCACTGCTGCCTCACTGCGCTGAGGCCCTGAGTTCAATTCCTAGGGTGCTTTCCTCTGGGCACCTTTTGTTCCTCCCAGAATACAAACACATACTGGTAAGTTAACTGGCTTGTGGAAACCTGGTCCTGGTGTGAGTGTATCCCTGTCTGTGTCTGTGTATGCCCTATGATGGACTGGCATCTATATCCTGCCTTGAGCCTATTGCTTGTTCTGTCTCCCCCATGACCCTTAATTGCATAAAGAAGTTAGGGAAGTTAGGAAAGGGAAGGATGGATGGATATTTATATATTATTATGGAATTTCTAACATTATCTTTCAATCCTTCACCTCATGTCAAATACTGTACAGTATGTATGTAATTTCAGGAATTTTTAAGAACTCTTCGGATATTAACCTATATAAGGTTCAGATAGTGCTTTAAGCATAGATTATATTAACTCAGAACAAATATTAATAGCAAATATTAACTCTATTTGCTCTGAGTTAATAAATATCAATATTAACAGTCAAATAATTGTAGTTCATATACAGAAAAAAACTACAATTACTTCATAATGACCTGTACTTGAATAGACAGCAAATTGTTACCACAGGAACGGGTAAAAGTTAATTACATGTTAAAAAATACAACTTAAAAAACACCTGGCTGTTAAGCATTCTTCAGGTCTGACAATTGTTAGTATGGAGTTAACCTTTACTTGTTTCTCTGTAGCCAGTGCACCCAAAGCAGTTCTATGCTCAAACCAATTTGCCAGCTTTTTTTTTGTAATAATGTTCATTCATGACATACATCTCCCCATTAAATATTAAATGGCTATAAGGACTAGAGAGACTAAAGAGACTAAAGAACAGAAAGTATCTTACTTTAAACAAACTCTCATGGTCATACAAAATCATCATGGACTGTTGGTACAGCCCCTTTGAAACTTTGAAACTACAGGCACAAAGAAGTTGATACGTCACTTGTTATTAGCATCTTTGATCTCCAGTCTTTAGTACAGCTCAGGCACCCTCAAAACCCTTTCAGACATGAACTGTCTTCACTGTGGGAGTGGACTAAGCTCCCTGATAACAGCCAGAGATTGCACACGCTGAAAAGAGTGTGTAACTGCAGGTTCAGAGCCATAAACACACACATATGTGTAGATTTTGTTGAGATTTGTATTGCATACGTATAATTGATGTGTAAGTGAACAATTATATATAAACACATAATTAACACAAAGTTTAAGTACATCATTTAAATAAAACTACAATAACACAAATTATAGTTCCACATATTGCTCAATGAATAGTTGTTTATCATAAGATGAAAATATGCAAATTATTTTCAAACTTGTATGATGCTGATTAGCAAAAAAGAAAATGTTAATGTTAATTTATAGAACAGTGTTTTAAACACCCTGTGTTTTTACATAAACACCCTGCTGGTTGCCTAGCTCTGATGGCCTGTGCAGACATGCTGTGAGGACATATTTTGAAGCTCCGCACCACTGAACTTATCATTACACCATTTTAAAAAACGCAGCCACATTTGTGGCTTCTAAAAGGGAAAATCTTTAAGGAAATTTAATGGGCAAGGACTTCCCCAGTGGAGTTGAGTGCACTTAATGATGTACTAGACAGCTCTTTTTAAAGAGAATGGATTTTTGTGTCTATTTAAACAACAGCATCAGAAAAAGAAAACAACAGAAAAACACGACTGAAGTGTTGTCATTCTGGAACGCCTGTGAGTAAAATGCTTGTGTAGCCATTCATCAGGCCCTCATGGGAAATGGCCATCTTCGCTGTGATCAGTTACTAGCAATGTTCCTGCAGATCTGCTGTCG
This sequence comes from Lepisosteus oculatus, assembly GCF_040954835.1. NCBI lineage: Eukaryota > Metazoa > Chordata > Actinopteri > Semionotiformes > Lepisosteidae > Lepisosteus > Lepisosteus oculatus. Next base: position 50,294,473 of record NC_090699.1, read on the forward strand.
CTGCTGCTATGAGGGACCACAGCCTAACCATGCCTTCCAACCACAGCCACCCCTGTTCTCAATATGTAGTTTTACATACTGTTATGGCTGCCATCAGTGAGTTTTCTGAATGAATGAAAGTGCACATCTAACTATTTCTGCCAAAAACCGTAGAATGAAACAGCTGCCATCCACAGGCCCAAAAGGAAATGACCATCATCCTGAACATATGAGACACAAGAAGATCTTTATTTTTCTATCACATAACTTATGGGTGTGCCTCTTGCCTTGGTCAACACTATTCAAAAGAAAACTTGGATGTGTTAAATAATTGAAAAAAAAACGTCCACATCCAATGAAATAGACATCTTCTCCAGCTGTCTCCACAAAGCTAATCCAATGCAATTTGTCCTCTTACTGTTTTGAGAAACATGAGTTTAACAAAAATGTCATTTGAGACACAAAGCACTCTTTACTAAATCCTCTTTGCAACAAAAGGAAACTCTTAAGATCCAATTATAGCCAACAGAAAAATAGGTTATACATAGTTACAAGCAATGCAATGGCTGTGATCTAATCTTGGGGAAGCTGAATCACTTTGCTAATGAGCTTCTGGAGGTAACATGCGCAAAATGTCAGATATGGGGTTTCAAATTTAGTCTAGTGGAATTTATGGGTCTGCTGGAACACTGACAAATGTCACTGATTGTGTCAGAACAAAGGTTGCGTCCAAGACTGACACATTATGTAATATCTGAACTTTCTGACTAATGTTTATTTTCACACATGCAATCCAGAAAATCACATTTTGGAAAATATTTTGATGTTAAAAAGTAATAAAAAGACACAGCAGAGCCTGGTACAGAAGACTATTTAGGAACATCACACAGGGCATTATGTATGCTTCTGTGGGTGTTTAACATGATGCAGTTTAATTCCATGCAGCATTTACAGTACATTCATTTGATATTTTATGCACTTAAGAAAATGGCACACAGGATTGAAGGGAGACTGACCATGGAGAATCACTGCAGCTAAGCTCTTCTCAGTTTTTTTTTAGTATAGCAGAGCATTCTATACCCAGAAACCTCTAAGGTGTTTGTTTGTTTTGTTGAAATGTTTCTGACATCATGTGGACAACCTTATTATTGCAACTCTTGCAGTCTCTTGGCCAAGAAGCATTTCAGACAGTCTGGACAGATGTGATACAGTACTAGCTCTGACTTTTTCAGAGGTTCTGCCCAAGACATACAGTACATTTTTTAAGGATGTAATGCAGTAAAACAGATATCTCAGTTGAGCAATAAATGAAACAAGAACTAAACAATTGTTCAAGTGTTTCAACACACACTCACCAATATTAAAATGAGCATTTCACATACCCCAGACCAGTAAATGTTTCAGATTTTCCACAACTGTAGTATAAACAGCCTAATGAATGACCTTCTGTGTCAGGCCATGCACAGGACCAGATAATAACAGGCCATGACCATGTTCCTTCTGTTTCACACCTGATGATGATGATGTGTCATTATATAATCTACAGGTCACTTTTAGTGTATTTGAGACTGAAAGGGCTCTGTATACCCATGCATATGTACAGTATATGTGTATGCTTTCCATCAATGATCAGCACAGGATCATATTGGACTATGCATTTACACAATTTCCATACATACTAAGCATGCTTAGTAGTGCAAGACTTGCATGCACTATATGTAGGCCACTTATGGAATTTTTGTACTCTAGGTGATGAATCTCTGAGCAGCAGCCCTAAGGTTATTAACATTTAAAGAGATTGTAGTGATGCGCAGTGCTACATATCATGAATTGATTTGATTAGTTCAACTGTAGGAGCAAGGGTGAAGAAGCCCGCTGACTTCCAAAAGAGGATTCACCATCTGAAGCCCCACTAACATTGAACAGTCCTATTCACTAGACCTCACTGTAAAACTACTAACATCCATCTCTTTCAAGAATGATTTAGTAACATCCAATCCCTAAACACACCAGTAGGTTTAATTGGTCTACAAAAATAATTGTAATTGTAGTCATCACTGGGGTTGTGCCACGTAGCATGAAGTAAAATGTAAGGTGATTTACAATGTACTGCATCAGCTGAATCAGCCAATTCTGAATACAGAAAACTCGTACTGTAGATACCAATTTAAATCTATTTATGGCTTTAAATTGGATTAAGCTAGAAAACTCAACCCTGTGCCATAAAGCTTGAAATGACCTCATTTAGACAGGTATTGACTGTATAATGCATAGCAGGTTAAATCGGTTTTAGCCCTAGTGAAGAATGCAAAGAATAAACAAAATAAAAATGGATAGCATGCTTCTGACCCTGATTAGTTGTGTTTAAGCATTCTACTTAACATACTGAATGTAACCCTATGCTTTTAAAACAAGGTCACTGTACAAATCTTCTCATTCTTCAAATGGACATGTACTGTACCTCTTGCTACTAAATTCTTCTTCTAAACTCCACTTGTAAAAGTATGAAGAAATGTTATTTACAATTTACCTTGAATCACCAGACTCATACTGAAACAATTTATTTCCTCTTTGAAGTATTTAATATTTTCTCCCAATTATCTGGAAACCACACATTGCTAACAAGGCTAGTGTAAACTGAATTTTTGCAATGGGCTCTGGGAGTAGGGAACAAGATACCCAACCATGTTATTGAAGCTGGATCCCTGGTTTTGTTGAAGAAACAAATGGGTTAGATTGGCTGAATGGCCTCCTCTATTTCTACTTTTATGTTCTTGTGTAATAACTTAGAAAATAATGTTTTGAAATAGTATCTAATAATATAGTATTAACAGTAAAGATTACTGAAATAAACTCACTTATGTGGAGGTTTTGGAGGAGACCTCAGATTAGGTCTTGATCGACTTAAACACTTGCTATTTATATAAAATTCATAATAAAATCCTGAGTCCTGGCAGGCCACATGTCGATTGAATCAAGCCTTAGTTTTCTTCCCATATTATTGTACTGCAAATGCCCTTATAGCCTTCTAGCAGTCAAAAGACGGGGTGTTTTGGTGTCACTTAACATTTGACAAATTACAGTTTGAAATTAGCTACTGAAATGTGTTACCACCACTTTCCAATTTACACCATCAATCATGAAACCAAAAAAAAAAAAACATTTGCAGAAGTTTCAAAGCAGAATCAAGGTAAATAGTTTGAGAGATCTGTATAAAAGTACTATCTAGAAAAAATTAGATGTCCACTTCTATTTCTTGATAGAGAATAAAAATGCTGTTAATGCTAAATTGGATGTAAACGTTTGGTGAATAAAGTCTGCAGTGTTCAAATGTTTTCTCCGGTTTCTAACCGAAATTGCTACTTGAGTATTGCCATCTCGAGAGAACAGAAAGATAACTGTGCCGATTTGCGTGCAATTAAAGATCATGAACTGCAGACCAGAGGGAACTGAAGAAGGAGCTGAACCAGACTCACTTTAATTGTGACTCATACAAGGATCCACAGCACAAGATCCTGATTTCTTCACATGAATGACTTGTTCTTATACAATAAGAAATTTACACTCTTTATCCATAGATTTGTGCACTGACAAACCATAAAATCAGGCAATAACATATTTAGAAATTGTTAGTACTCCCAACACCATTATAAAAGATAAATGTAACAAACAAGCTTAAAGTTGCTTCTCCTAATCTTCTCCAAGAATCTATGGGTGGTACGGTGTGTTAAAAAGAGCCGTCTTTTATCAAAAGGCAAGGTTTTACTTAAAGACTGCCATCCATGACCTTTCACATGATTGCACATTTGAGCATGATTTTGAAATGAAAAAGTAGTCACACTTTCATGTAATTTGAATGTAAAAAGCTTGACGTTTACTTTTTTGTTCTAAAACCACTTTCCAATTGTTTTGACTATAGTAAGATTTGTTTGGTTGCATCCGCAAGATACATTGGAGATTTGAAAGTACCAGGTTCAAATCTCCATAGGCAAACATTAGCAGATCTTTACTTAGGTAATTTAGAAAGAAGGCCAACCAAAATGAACTGAAATGCAATGATTACTATTCTGTCATTCAGTTTTATTTTGAACTAACTACTCCAAAAAGGAGGGGGAGTGACTCTCAAAACAAACACATGCTTGAAATCCATGCTGCTATGAGGAAAATACAATTCCAGTTCTTTTGAAAGATTATGGATTTCATTTTATGCTTCCAAGTGAAGATCCACCCAACAGACTCAAGTGTTGCATATCTTTTGCCCTTCCCATTAAGGCAATGAACTGAGAAGAGAATAATAAAAATAACAGCAATAAGATCTCTTCAATACAATATTACTGTACATGCTTTAGTATGGAATTCTCCCAGTCTTGTTAGGTTAGTCATGTACAGGTGTTAGGTGACTCAAGGCAATATCGCATCTCCATGGCAAAAGTTACTTAAAATGAGAACAATTTACAGAAGAGCACTACAGGAGGTTAGAAGTACAGTAAAACTGCATTTAAGTAAGTGTATTAATTTAAAGCTGTAAAAAAAAGAGGACATTTCACAAGGAACTTTGGGAGTCATACTGTGTAGAGGTATGTAGTGCATTAAGTCCTTTTGATTTGGTTTCTAAATGTGTGCAATAAAGCTTTTTCTTTCAAAATTGCATTTTTTATATCCCTCCTCTCTCCACAGGGTATTAATCTTTAAGCAACTCAGTGTACCACAGCAACCATCATTCCAGTGCAGGAAGGATAAGGACTGTTTTCATGTCAGAGACAACTGATATTTTTTATACAGTGAGCTCCAGAGATCCCACAGCAGAGTAAGTGCTGAGAGGAGAGGGTAAATCCATTCACGACAAGCACTGCAAATGCACAGGTGCCTCTTCATGATACTCTTCATGATACCCTGGCAGTGCATAGACATTTAGCAGCAACATAGCAGCTCTACTTGGAGGAATCCCAGACATAATCAGCTTCTGATATCCCCAGGCCCAAAACAATGATGTCTGAACCACATAGATCAACTTGTGCTCCCAACCGCCTTCACTGATTGAGCCACCTGGAAGGGCAGATGTGACAACGTGTTAAAGAACAAGAAAAAACAGTTACCTTCTACACATGAAGGCTGTGCTCTTGTTGTTCCTGCCACTTGTCCTGGAAAACAGGAACATTTGACTGTCTGAGAACGCTCCTCTATCTTGTTTTTGTTGCAGCATCGGTGTATTGCAACAACTTCACATGTCCCCTGCTTCACTTGGTGATGAACTGCAACAGAAAAAAAAATCCTATCAGTCTCATTTCTCTGTTTCAAAAGCTCCTGCTTTTCCAGCTATAAGCTAGCCAGTGCTAATACCTCGCTCTCCCTCTCAAGCTGAGGAAAAAGAATTATCCTATGAAGAAATTCTTCAGTGGGGTTTGAATATATAACTTATATTTGCAGAGCCAAAAAGCCTTTTGGTTTTGAAGGCAGTTCTAAACCAATAAAAAAGGACTGAAATGGAGGCCTTAAATGGACAAAAAAATAATTAGTGGAAAAGGCCTGTGATTTCAAGGAGGTTTTGCAGCTACAATAGGAGAATGGGTATAAATTCCTTATTTGAAATTACACATTAGCATAAAATGAATTGATCATATTGAATAAAAAATCACACCTGAAGAAGGCTCCACGGCCGAAACGTTGTGTTTTCTTTCTTCTCTTTTCAGCATGGAATAAACCTATTACTTGTTCATATTGAATGAAATGCTACTGCATAATATGGCAGTCTGCAGGGCTATAGTGATTTCATACTACTATTTACAGTATCTATTTGGCTGTCACATCAGCATGAGGTGAACTACAGTTTATAAGGAAATCTGAGAAGGAAAAAGAAAAGTTAGCACACCATAATCTAGCAACAGCAGCAAAGCTAAAAAGTTCAATATGTCAGTGCACTAATTGCAGGAGACTCCATAATCGTAAGTTACACAGTGAAGCAGAAATACAGTGCAAAACAGAAATACAGTGTTTTTTTTTCTATAAGATGTATGTTATTTAACTTGTTGTTTTTGCTGCTGTTTTTTTTTGGTATTTTCTTGATGTCTACGGATAGGAGCATACTGTACATAAGCATTTCATTGCACTTGTGCAAATGACAATAAACTCTTCACTAAAACAGCGGCAACAGCCAATAAGCAGCCAATAAGCAGCAAGGCCTGAAAGGGGAGCTCACAGCACAACAGTAAATGCAACAAGTGCTCATGCTGTGAACTGTGGCAATGGGAAGCCGCGCTGGTGGTATCACTTTATATATTGTCCAGGCCGTGAGACAGATTGAACGAACTAGAGATGCAGTCGCACCAGGGGAGTTTTACAAGATGCTGGAAGTTGGCCAGCGAATGATGAATTCCTGATCCCTGCAGAAAGGTGGTTCTCCCCCAGGGGGAGCCACAGAAGAAGGGAGAGGGAGACAGCAACCAGCAGCATGGGCAAAGATGAACACAAAGCATTTGTGGAGTTACAGAGTGGCAAGAGAATGAAGGCAGGAGGGCTGAAAAATTGAATGTTCCAATTATAGAGTACATTGCACCTGTACCTCACATATTTGCAAGGGAAGTCATACTGACAACAAGGTGCAATTTGTACGTCACATTTTGAGCCTTTAGAACTGTTCAAAATGCTCTTGCAGAAATGAAAAATTAGGTGTTAGGAACACCAGTCAGCTGTGATGCCTAATTTGTATCTCTTAAATGATCCACAAAAATTTGGAACTTGAATGCATCTAGAACCCACTGCGAATGGTACGTTTGAATGCTTTCACACAGGATTGTCTCTTAATCCTGAACAAGTACTCAGGCCTCTTGAGTTCCCTCTCATAAAAACAAATGTTTACTTTAAACCTTTGCTGCACTTTTCATAAATAATGTTTAACAAATTAAATGCACATTGCTTCCTGTTTAGACTTTTGTACAAATAGGTTCTATAGATTTTGCAGAAAATCTTTTTTTAAATCCAGTTTCCTCCCCAAATTCTCTAAGACATAATAAACCTCTTGATAACACAGAAGAAACAATACATATTTTATGAGCATGGCAACATTTAACAAGCAGCTGGAGAAATGCCAGCCATAGCAATTCAATTTGTATTCTACTCACACTCCCCGGGCAGAAAAGCTATGTATATATAATGGGAAATAGGTCTTTCATATTTCCGTTTGTGCACTTTAAATAAGACTATTTGAGCAATAGGATTTTCAGGAGACTAAATGCCATGAAACAAATTGTGGTACAGAGGCAGAACATTATGTATTTTCAAAAATGAAGATGAGTTAGATATTTCCAAGCCCAGAAAGTCATAAAGACCGAAGAGCTGCCATTTTCTGGGGTTGATGTACAAATTGTGAAAGCACCTCCATAATACAAGACTTTAAAGTTACTGTAAAGAGCCTAATAAAATCCACATGCTTGGCCAACAATTATTCATACCTTTTCCCAGTAGAATTCGGATGGAATTCGGATGTTTACACTGGGGTAAGTCTTGGAATATTACACAGCCTTTCTACTCAAAATGTTTGCTGAAATAGTTTCAATTAATTATTCTGAAGAAAAGAAAATGAATGGAATTCTTCTTGTGATTACTAAACAGAGGAGGAATAGAACTTTAGTGAACCTTTTAAGCAATGAGGCTAAATAAAATAGGTAGCAGTACAGAAGACCACTTCCAAGTTTGGATGGTTATTCTGGAAGCTTTAAGAAAGCATGTACTGTAACAATGTCTAAACATAGTAAAAGGAGACAAAAACACAACAGAACTTTGAGTCAAGGACTTAGTATTGATAACAATCTCTGATCAATACTTCTCAGTGCATATGAAGATTAAAAGTGAGAGATGGGACTGTTAAGATAGAGGATGATTTGTGACAGCATTTATAGAATACAATCATCAGAGCGATAATATCTTAGAAAAAGAAATGCTATTCTGTTTAATGAAGTTTAGAAACTTCAATGAGCTATCCAAGATATCTTCATTAGAACTGTCAAGTTAATGCTTTCAGAAAATGGAACACACAAGCATTGTCATTTGTTACCAAAAGGGAGTTAAAACCTTACATAAGATGCAATGTCTTGTAAGACTGCTGCTGTTTGTCTTGTAAGAATTAATCAGTACAAACAATATTCACAATATTAGAATTTGGAGGTACAGCTATTTTTCTTCAGACTACGGTTGTGAACCAGGAACCTTTCTAAAAGTGATATAAGTACACACAATATTCAGTAAGATGTTATCCCCATTTAATTTATGTTTTCCATTTGTTTTACAAGTTAAGTAATTTGTCCAAAGAAATTCAGAAATACTTAAATTAATAAATTCAGCATTACTTTACACAGTAATAATAAGATTCAATATTCTATTAAATTAACTTCCTTCTAGATGGTGTTAATTTTAAACGTAATTCCTTACACAATTAACTTTTTCAATGTAATACATCACATCAATGCATCCTGCTACTGTGCTTCTTGGAACAGTCAAGGACTCACACTGTGTACATGAAATTAAAGAAAAGTAAAATTGGACAGATCTATTTTTCAGTTCCTTCTCCTTAAATTTTTGTAGCATCATCCAGATTTCAAATGAGTTTTTTTTACATTTTTTACATGTTAAAGATTCATTTTATTTTAACTTCAACAAATAACGTCATGGCTTAACTACACAAGCAATTCCTTTCAGGAAGGACACATATCAGGTAAAACATTAATCAACACATAGGCTGGAGAGTAGTTCATGAATCTCACCATGATAAACTTTGAATAATGAAGTGTTTAACAGCATAGCCATGATCATTAAAGAATCACTTTCACTAAGAAAACACATTCACATCTGAAAGACATTATAGAAATTCAACATTTGACTGATATTTTTTACTTTAAATTACATTGCATCTTTGTTCAATGTTATATTGTAACTATGAAAAATGTTTTTTTCTGTGTTGATGATTATGAAGTTATTAAAAAGAATGTACAAATCCCTATGGATACAATCTGTTTTAGCTCTAAAGGATCCTATGAGCTTGTGGATGTTTGTTTGATAGCAGTTAATTCAAATGTAGAGAAGGATGGATTAAGTTCATATTTCCTCTCCCACCTGGAAGATCAACATTATCTGTGATTATATTCATGACTTCTGAAGTTTAATTGTTTAGGTCTTCAACAAAACCAGGGAAATAACCCTCTGGAATGACTAACATCTGACTGACAACTGACCTATAACTTAAAGAAACACTCAATTTATTATTCTATTACTCTGACTTGTATAATCAATGTATGCCTCTAAGCATCAACAGTAAAAATATAAAACAAGAAAAAGTGCCACTTCAACTTTGTTTTATTAAAAAGATTATGATTATTATGAAACAAACTTTGTCATGTCATTCGCCAATCCACTTTATACCATATGGTGTTGCCGGAGCCTACCTGGCAAGTAATGAGCACAAGGCAAGGTACACCCTTAACGGAGGGCTAGTCCATCGTAGGGACAATTTGGAGGACATGGTAAAGGCCGAGGGGGGAAATTTGGTCCGGACACCAGGATAACTCTCTACTCTTATCAAGAAAAGCCCAGGGATCTTTAATGACCGCTGAGAGTCAGGACCTGGGTTTGACGTTTCATCTGAAAGACAGCGCCCTCTACAGTATAGTGTCCCTACCACTATACCAGGGCACCTCACAACTGGAAACCCACTGAAGCTAAGCAGGTGTGAGCCTGATCAGTACCTGGATAAAAGACTTCCTGGAAAAAAGTTTGCTGCTGGAAGAGGTGTTAGTGGGGCCAGCAGGGGGCGCTCACCCTGCAGTCAATGTGGGTCCTTATGCCCCAGTATAGTGATGGGGACCACAATAGGTCCTTACCAATCATGGCCTATGAATCTATGAATTGGCTTCATTACTCTGGTCTCCTCCCCAGTGATAGGTGATGTGTGGTGAGTGTTCTGGCGCACTATGGCTGCCATTGCATCATCCAGGTGGATGCTGCACATTGGTGGTGGTGGGGAGTCCCCATTACCTGTAAAGCGCTTTGAGTGGAGGTTCCAGGAAAGCGCTATATAAGTGTAAGCAATTATTATTATTATTATTATTATTATTATTATTATTATTATTATTATTATTATTATTATTATTATTATTATTATGACTTGTTCCTTCGCAGCCTACGCATGCTGACACAGCTACCCACCTGAACTAATGAGCAATATATGTACAATTCTTACCTGATACATGATTGGTTTACTCCCCAAACATTAAAAAAAAATACTCAACATATTTAATCTTTTCATGTATATTTTATGAACAACGTCAGTGAATTATTCCTGGATAGTTCATTAGAATTTGTACTTTTTCTCAGGGTTGTACTCATGCATTTGTATTCATTTTTTAAACAAAACTGCAAAACACAACAAACACACATGGATTCTGCTGTAATTACATTTAATCTAGCTGTCCTTCTTTCCATAAGAAAAGCAATATTGATAAAGTGAATTCAACACTTTCTAGAGCAGCCCGTAAATAACTACTTTGGGTGTGTCAATGCATTGTCTGTAAATACTTTTACATCTGCATTTAATAGTGATAACAGTCAACATCTAGAGTACCGTAACACGTTTGTATTTAAGAAAAAGCAAAGTTAGAGTGTATCTTTGATACCTATGAAAGTCAAACTATGTAAACATTTAACATTAAGAGGGACAAGGTTTTACTACCAACTCCAGGGGTGGAAGCCATCAAAACCAGATCTACACTTCTACATATGTTGAGCAGCTGCCTTTAACTCCTGCAAAGTTTACAGGAGCATCAAACAATTAGCCTGTTCAGTTGATAACTGAAGCAGTTCCAATGGGTTTAAGGATTCCTTTGATCGTGCTAAATCTATGCCACTTTCAGCAATGTAATGATGTGAATGAATGTCTTGGATAACTTTATTAACCTTTTGAAGTTTAGAGTGCAACATTCTTGTCTCAGTAGAAGTTAGACACTTGTTTTAGGGTTTTTAGTGTACAGTAAGTAACGTACAAAGCCAAAATGTTCAGCATGCTCATTGTTGACATAGTTGTCTTGTCTCATCAGGAATTCTTTTCTAGCACTGCATTGTGGTTTTAAATCCCAGGTGGGGCAGTGCTATTGTACCCTTGAGTGGGGTACTTCACTCCAATTGCTCCAGTAAAATTCCCTGCCGTATAAATCGGCACAAATGTGAGTCACTTTGGACCAGGACAAATGTTAATTTGTAAGACCTTCAGAAAGGCCTCAGTTTGAAGCACAAAGGGGTTAAAACACCAGTACTAAGTACCAAATCAAAAAGTACAGAACCAGAGCATGATCAGATATGAGGACTGAAAACATACAGTATCTTTGGAAGCAAGGTACTCAAGCACGGAAGGATTCCATGTGTTATGTTCAGGTAGAAGGAAATGCAGTTTTCCACCATTATTTACAATAACCAAATATTGCAAACATTTAAATGTACCTAGATAGATTTTCTAAACAGTTTTAACCAACCACACTAAATACATGTTTTTATTTAAGTTTGGGAAATACTACAATCACCCTGAGCAGCTGTTGGTCAATGTTGCTGATGAGAATGTAATTGAGCAAGACGATGCTCACTGCTTCCCACTGGAATTAGAATAAAAGTTTTTCACTTAGCAACTTTTTAAATTGATAACTCCTGAGAACAAAATCAAAACCCTTAAAAATCCCCTTGAGGTGTCTGTCTAAGGACATTGAGATGGGGACTTCATATTTTTTCTTGCCAAGCCACATGAAAGGGGATGCACGTTCCCATGCGGTGAGGCCATTTTCTCATTGCACAGAAAAGCAATTTTCTTGTTCTTTTTCTTCAGAACTGGAACAGAGAACATAGCCCTTTATAGAAACCCGGGGAATATTTGAGATCTTTCAGTTGCAATACTAAGCCCCCCAAGGTGAGAATTTACAGGTGTGCTTAATTAATGTTTACTTTTGGGTTTTCCACAAATCCCTGAGTCCGCTTTATTGAAGTAGTCCATTTTATTTAAGCAGCCTATTTTATAGGCCACTTTATTTTTTATTTGACCCCTATTATCCTCAAAGAGGACTTAAACACAGTGACCCTTTTAAAGTATACTATATAACTACTACCCTTCCTCTGTGTCAGTTGTAACTTGGTATTTTTATTGTCTATAGTTTCTTTATTATTACATTTCTTTATTATGGTCACTATTAATTAATTAAACTCCTCAAATATGAAACAGATTATAATCTTTACACTGGCCAAAAGTCGTCATTCTTTCCAGTTTTTTGCAAATACACTTTTCAGGTTTGCTACAATGTTCCAAGTGCTGGTAGCTGGTAGAACAAACACCAGAAAATTCAGACATTATTACATGCAGCAAGTGAATTTCACATGTACACTTACCTTAGGTGCAAAGACACTGCAATATTTGTTATACTTAAGAGTGTGCAGTGAGCAGCTCAATTGCGAACTAATCTTTGCACCTTTTTAAACCATTTTACTGTTTGTTAAGGTACAGTGGTTAATTTACTGACAGCTTCAGACTGTTGATCACTTCTTCTCCTTCCAGAATTAAGTGCAACTTTTGATATGGTCAACAAAAACGTCCTCATGCATTGCATAGATGATCATCATAGGTTTATCACTGCTAACAGTTCCTATTTCGCTACCAGGAACCACAGAACCACACAAATCTCGAAAATCTTTTAATTTGACTTTGTTTTACTTGCTCAGGGTCCTGTCTCTGTTCTCTCTTTACTAGTTAGTGTTTATACTGTATGTTGCCATTTGCCATCATTGCTTTGCATTTCACTGCTATGGTTAGATTTACATTACCACATCAATACTACTGCAGCGTTACTTTAACGGCTTCTGTCCAACATATACAAGATATGCTCACAATAAATCTTTTATTACTGTGGTAAGATCCACTATGTTGGTGACATCAGTGTTGGTTACGGTGCTGAAATTAAACAATTAACAGAAGGTAGCAACCTTGGTGTCACTTTTGATCCTATGCCACCATTTGAAGATCATGTTGGGATCATCTGCATAACACTACACAGTTGAAACCCTCGCTCTTGCAGTATGATAATAATAATAATAATAATAATAATTGCTTACACTTATATAGCGCTTTTCTGGACACTCCACTCAAAGCGCTTTACAGGTAATGGAAACTCCCCTCCACCACCACCAATGTGTAGCATCCACCTTGATGATGCGATGATGAAATAATGATCAAAGTATCACAATTAGACTACTGTAATGCTTTGCTCAGTGGGATATTTCCTAAGATACTGAAGAGACTTCAGTACAGTATGTCCACAGTTCTGTAACTATATATACCCTCTATTAACCCCCTACCTCTTTATTGCACCAGCTGTCTGTGAAATTTAGAATGGGTTTTTCCTGCTCAAGTACAATGCGAGACTCTGAATACTTCAACTTTTCTTAAGGATTTATTAAATGTATAGGCCAACTCTTAATCTGGATTTGCAGATTTAGTCCTCTGCAGGCTTCCTAAAGCTTTTAAAGTGTAATTTAGCTTGAATATTGGTTTAGAGGGTCAATTTGTTATGGCTGTCTTTTATGGTCTCCTTTTTCTTCTACTATGCACATTACATGTGCAGTTTTACTTTGAAGTTTCTTGAAAAACACTTATAAGTAAAACAGTATGATGATCATAATGATGTGTCCTCATTTGGGTCTTAAACCAAATGGTAGAGACCAACTCACAGCTATCCCATAATTCCAGCACACAAGTTTATAATTCCTGGGCAGACATTCTGTCAACTGAAGATTTGTAACTGTTTTAAAATTAGCTGGAGAAAACATTCTTTTTTATATATAATTCTGCCTGTCTAATGCAACACCACTACTCCAGTCGTCTGCAAACAGGCCTAATCCATCATCTTCCCTCCTGAAAGGTTTTGTTTTGGTGAAGGTATGATCTTTTTCTTACACTGTGATTTAAAGTTTGTTTGCCGTTTCTCTCAGTAAAGCCATTTTGCTGATCCCACGGACTAAAAGCAGCATTTCTTTCTGATCCCTCTGTCTTCTCATCCCAGCAGTTTACAGTCTTATCTACTCTGCTATACATAGCGGTCATGGATTACCCTTTAACCTAGCTGTCTCCAGTGTGGTTAAGCATTCTGTTGTATGTGTAAACCTACCATAAAATGAAAAACAGCACGGTTCAGCAGAAATACATTACATAAAGCTGGATGGTATGTGCTGCACTGCAGAGATATTGGCCTATCTTTATCAGTTTAAGCACAAAGGATAAATAAAAAGACCTTAGAAATGCTAAACGTGCTACTTCCTCCTTATAAAGGTCATTATCACAGTGTCAACTAATAACTTTTTCACAGAAGCATTAAGTTCTACCATCTTTTTAAACAATACTGTACTGTATAGGAACCATATTTATACAAACAGAACGAAGACTGTAACTAATTGACTGTTCAGTGACAATTTTAGTGTTTAGAGTTTTATTTAAATTAAAAAAATGTGTTTTTATGAAAGTAGCTGCTGTGCAATCTGTGAATTTGGATGTGAAAATGGTTTCTACTTCAAAAACATTGAGCAGGTCCACCTACAACTTGAATGTAAAGCTAAAAATTCAGGTTTCAGTGTTGAGCCTTTGAGTATTTCAGATTCCGTAAGTACATCTAGGACCAAATTATTTCAATATCTATTTTACATGACTTTCTAATTCCATACTTTTTCTTCATTTTATTCCTTTTTCTGATTTAGTCATTCTTTTATGCAGCAACTAACACAGGATTACAAGAAGTGTCCTGTAGCTAAATAAGAGTTATTTTAAACAAAAGCAACTGAACATCTCTTTCAAGAGTTTCTCATTTTGAAAGGGATATTCTTGGCATTTTGTTTAAAAAATGAAAAACTATCAGAGAGAAGATCCTTCTAGTCCAGTTAGACAGGGTAAAAATCCCATTATTTCTTGACTATAACTTAACAATTTAAAAAACAAACTATGCTATGTGGAGAATTTACTATGTTTTCCTTCTTTTGGCTGACAAAATATGACATTATCATCTGGGGCTAACAATCGTAATCTCTTTTTCTCCCGGGCATCAAGGCAGCAGTTTCTACCACAAAGAATATTTCTGATTCCATTAAAGGTGGCAGTGGTAGTGAGGGAGGTTCAAAAATTTGCATTTAAATGCAGTTTTAGAAAATAAAGCAGGATTCAAGCCAGGGGAAAGGACCCTAGAACTGTGGAAACAACTAAGGACAAAGTGCCAGTGAATACAAATATTGTTGCGAGTGCTTTGTGGTGATAAGAGAAAGGCTGTTTGAAATATATTTTCTCCTTTTCTTCGGAGATATGTATTAGATCGGGAGAGGGTCTAAGGTTATCGTGCGCAAATGAGCAAGGAACATAGATTTAGGCTAGGGATGCGCCAAAGAAAGGATGCTTCCTGTCACAAACACAAACCGCATCTTATGAGCAGCAAAGTGAAAGTCTTTCACATTTCCATTTTCTTTTTTAGTTGTCAAAAGTTTTCACACTGGCCACAGCCCACTCCCTTTACCAGCACCGACTATCTTCATCTGGGCCGTTCACACTGAAGCGGAGTGGGATCAGGGAGGCTAAGGTGAAACTTCATCAGCATGCACAGCATCATATTCATCAATGCCAATCCAGCAAAGGACAATTTGCAACTTATTTTGTGAAGAGCAAATGAAATCCCTAACTGGAGAGAGCTTGTAACCGCCATTGCACTGCAGTAACAGATCGACTTATTGCTCATTTCTAATGTGATCGGACCTCACTCTCTTTCTACCCACCAGTACTAACAAATGACATTTCCATGTTTAAAACATTAGGAACATACCTAAACCAGACTGCAATACTTCACGCTAAATCTGGCATTCTATTAAAAAACAAAAATGGTCTGAAAGATCAATGATTAGTACTGCTTGATACTATTTACTATTAGTACTGGTCTTATTTTGTAAGCTGAACAGTAGGGCCAGTAAATCCTTAGTGGTAAGAAAACAATATCTGTCCACAGAGACCAGCGTAGCTCCTCTGATTCATAGCTCTTCTAAAAAGGGTGCCATCAGCAGCAGCATGCACCTGGTGAATCTCTGAAATACAATATTGCCAGAACCCATTTAGCATCCCTGAGACACAAACATGCTGAAACAATTAAGGAATAATCAATGTTTTTTTTTCCCTCCCCAGGAATGTCAGACATGACAGATTCATATATAAACACCTAAAACTGGAACAGGTTATGACAGGCAGTAAAGTTTGAGCCACATTTGTTCTTTGGGAAACACAGCTGAATGAGCTGCAGTAACTGGCCATGAACATCAAAATACACCAGTAAGGTATGACATAAACTCAGAGGTAGCAATCCCTATAAGAGAAGATGTTGTTCTTCCCAACCAAAAGCAAGCCATTCATCCCAGCTAGCTTGATTCATTGCCAGTACAACCTCCCCTGGCCATCACCTGCCAATGAATGAGTGCCAGCAATGTAGTTCCAGATTGTTCCAGATTCCAACAGTAGGTTGTGTAAAGAAACACTGCCTTTTCTTGGACTTAAATACACTTCTTCACAGCCTGTATTTCAATCACATTTCAACAAAGTACGTCACATTTCCTGCATAAAAATATCTTCTTGGATTGAAAATTCAACTACCAACACACTCTTTACCATGGATAGGTTATCTGGAGTGAGTTTTTGTGGGCCACATCCTGTAGGTTGTTCAGATCTCTTTAAATCATTAACTACTGAAGACCTTTCAAAAGTGTTAAACTGGCTGAGTTGACCAAATATACTAATTGAGTTCACACAGATCGTTAAAAGTCCAGGAGCAAGAACCAATATTAATAACCTGTGGTTCAGGTAAACCTGTGAATCGAAAACAGAACTGCAGTAGATTTTCTTTCATTGCTGAAAATTCAAAGCCATTAATCTTTTCATGAGTACAGCTAATCTTTTTATGACAAATAGATCACCATCTCATTCTCTGTTTAATAACAATGCATGAAAGTTTATTGAAGTCAAAAACTGGAGTTATAGATCAGGCCTCCAGTGAAGATACAAGCATTTAAGTCATTATAGCAGTGGTAAAATGAGCTGTCATAGCTAAAAAGACTAAAAGTCCTTTCTTTTAGACAAAGGTTGCAAAAGGTTCAAGTGTCAATATTGATTGATACCAGTTCAAAAATCAGTTGTAGAACATTGTAGTTTTAAGAAGATGAGCTTTCTGGAGTGTAGTCTTTACAGAAAATGTACTGTCAAGAGCTCTCAGTATTAAATCCCAAATTTTATTTTTAAATACCACCATGATAGATGCTGTAAAATATAAATTACATAAAGATGTTTCATGGTTTAATTTGGTTTCAGAAATCAAAAGTGTTTTAGTATTTATATCATAAAAATATTTGTATCTCTTAGTAACCTTCATGTTCCCTTGCCAAAATACTCTCTTAGTGTCTCCTTTAAAATGTAATTTTCCATGAGTGTGAAGAATTTTTTTTCCACTGTAGACACTTGAAAGAGCCCTATCCCAATATCCATATGACATGCACAGGAGACCAGTATCCAAGCGGAATATTGTAATGGCCTCTTAATAATTGATCAAAGAGACAAATGTAAATGTTCTTGTAATGCACACACTGAATGGTTTTACTGAAACAGAATACTTAAACAACAATCTAAGATTGTAATTAAGTTATTATACACCAAAATGTGGAAGATAACATCGTTCAGATTTTACCATTGAAAATAGTTCTAATAGTTATTTTAATATTCAGTTATATTAATAATGAAAACTGCTTTTATATCAGCTTTACTTACACTATATAAGGGTCTGAATCACTGAGGGATAACACTGTTTTTTTCCATGTATAAAACTCTATTCATGAACTAATATTATTGCACTCACAAGGGCTTCCAATTAGAACTTGTACCAGCGTTAAAATCTGCTGGATTAATATAAAAAACTGAGGTCATATACTGTAAAAAAAGGCCTTTGCATGTTAGATTCCGGTATTTCTCATAGCAATGCTGCCAGAGTACAGAGTTGAGCTACTTTCCAGTGACATAATTAGGTCACTAGGGGCACAAGCCTTTTGAACTGTTAGTGATAAGAAAGGAACAGTCACACACTCACTGACAGTGCATGATACCAATTTACAGTAGATCACATTTAATAACCTATATGCTGACACCTCAAAATCAGTTCAGTTTCATACATTCTCCAATTCACTTGGACAGCTATAAACTGCAGGCAAGCAAGAATATTTACAATCAACAGCACAAAACAACTGCTTAAGCTGAGGAATGAAACTAATGAAAATCAAAATTGAATTAAATTGAGTGCTAACAAGACAAGGAGGGGAAAGTTCTGCAGTTGTGCAGCACCAGCGGCAATTTATCTGCAATGAAAAAATAAAGTGTCAAACCACTAGTGCAAAGGGAACCGGAAAGGAAAGAGACATTTTACAGAAAATAGTCTACAAATACCCCTTATCTAATACATACTGTAGATAAGTTCCATAAGTCTTTCACCTGTATAGCATGGAAACTGAGACTGAAATGAAGTGCATTGGCAGCACAGTGGCTCAGTGGTTAGCATTATGGACTTTGAGCGCTGGGGATCTGGGGTGCAATGCGCCCAATGCTAGCCGGGATAGCTCCAGCTCCACCGTGATCCTGAATTGGAAGAAGACATTAGAAAATGTACAGATGGATGGTAAAATGCATTGCCCATCTAAGATATTAGAGGATGTTATATTTTATAGAAGTGATCTCTCATGTCAAAAGTAAGGGAAGTTGTCCCAGCACATCATATGCCCTGAAGACTGTAAAGTAGCAGCAGACCAGGCCTTTTCTTAATGTGCTGTGCTTTAGGGAAGAAAGATCATGTAAATGAGCTCACCAAAGGCATACTGTAACCGTTGGTGCACATGGCTCCGGTGCATAAATTCAGACAGCCTCGAAGGTTTACAGACAGGTAGATGGAGAAAAACAAATGTATGCCATGATGTGCTTCAGACAGAAATAAATGAAAGACATAGATGCCGCTGAGATTAACTGACACACCAGGGTATTCTCTAATAATTTGGTAGGGCAGTATGTAAGGGAAAACAACCAGAGAATGCAGATGTACAGTATTCCAGATAAGAAATAAAATAAATTTATAACTCTTGATAAAACAGTGTATGTTCTATTCTCAATTACCTGAGGCTACATTTCTGAGACAGTAATTCCTGGAATATGTTTATTCCTTTATTGTCTTCCAGTCTAACTATGATCCTTAATTACTGTGCTTCATTCTCAGTCACAAAGAGCTAACAAACAGTACACCATTCAGCTCAAAATTGTACTCCTGTCATTTTGTACCATCTTGTATCCTGATCTTGGAAGCTAAGCAAGGATTGCAATTGTCAGTGGAATGTGCTGTAGGATGGAACACATCTAAAGGAACCCTAGCCATTGCTATGTAGAATTACTAGACCAGTAGGCGGTGCTCTTTGGTGTCTTGGGACCAGATATTCAAAACTAATGCCCCTGTATGAGCAGTGACACTGTGCCATATCAAGAGCCATGCTTCATATGAGAAGTTAGGGTTGAGTGGTGGCACTGTGACTAAGGATCTGTGGCTGGAAGGTTGCCTCTTCAAATTCCGCAGCCGGCAGAGGAATCCTACTCTGTTAGACCCCTGAGCAAGGCCCTTAACCCCAGCTGCTTCAGGGGTGCCGTATAAATGGCTGACCCTGCACTCTGACCCCAAGCTTCTCTCTCCCTTATCTGTGTGCCTGTGTCTCATGGAGAGCCAGTTGGGGTATGCAAAAAAGACAAATTCCTAATGCAAGAAATTGTATATGGCTAATAAAGTGATCTTATCTTTTCTTAAACTAAGGCCCTGACTACACATCCATTCATTAAAGATTCCACAGCCCTGTAATTGCAGAAGCATTCACTTTAGCGTCCTGGCTAAACTCCACTTGGGGTACCTAGCAAACTTTAATTTTCTACTGACTTCTAATAGAAAATTAAAGTGTGAAATAAATTATTATTACTAATTGACAATCAAAATAACCAGAAGCAAAAACTAAACCATCCACTAGGGCAAATTATCTCTATCATTAGGAGCCAGCCGTTACAAAATCATTCACTGCCTTGACATTAATATGGATAAATCATCACAACAAGTAGGCATTAAATCTCACTGGGATGTTAATTATTGCTTAAGGTGTGCTTAAGATAATGTAATATCTCAAGCAGCTACTGTTAATATAGCAATTTAAGTACATCATCACTCATACCATTTCTTTTTTTAATTCCAAATAACTACATTTATTCTCTGTTCATTGAGGGACATTCACAACATCACACAAATCTATGTGCTGTCAGCCCAGTCATTTCTTTTCACTCCCAGTAGGCCTGAAGAAACAGAACCTGCTGAGGTTCCCTTTTAACAAGAACGTCTCTGTTCTCACCTAGCCCAGTGCAGTCTCTACTCTGCCCAGTACTGACTTCGTTCTGGTCACCGGAGATTGTAGGGCTTAACTGGCAGCTGAAATACCAAAACCAAGAATCGGAATTACCAATATCTCACAACACCACATCTAATCAGGAAGTCCAGAGATTAACATCTGAATCTAGGCTCCGCTTCATTCACCAGAGATGGAAGTAATATTCTGTTACTGGAGATGGGAGGAATAGTATTATATTGTGTCTCTGTGTTTGTGAATACGTTTTGCTCATCAGTAATCAGCCTTTCTTTTAAAGTCCTTATGAAAAACAGTTTAAGAAAAACGTAGCTGTAACACTCATTCCCCAAATTAAAGTGACTTTTGAATACCTTTTCAACTTCCTGTACAACAGTTATGTGCCCTTATAGCTCGTAAAATACAGGT
Organism: Lepisosteus oculatus; assembly: GCF_040954835.1. Lineage (NCBI taxonomy): Eukaryota > Metazoa > Chordata > Actinopteri > Semionotiformes > Lepisosteidae > Lepisosteus > Lepisosteus oculatus. The sequence continues at coordinate 50,315,371 of NC_090699.1, forward strand.
GTGATTAAATGAAATTTCAAGCTTGACTTAAATGCTTTGATTCAAGTATCAAACGTCAGCTTTTTTTTACTTTGAGCTCATGAAGCATTGCTGCAGTTTATGTAGTCAGACAGATGCTGGGGGGGTGAAACATTGTATAATTAATCATCAAAAGCCATATCTTCTTCTTGTCGATAAGTGACTTGCCTGCTTTGCAAGCCAGACATTCTACATTTGTCAGTCTGAGAACATTGTCAACTCTAGTGACGTATCGAGATACAAGCAGGCTGGTGACTAAATAAAAATGCAGGTAAAAAAATTGCTAAGCCATTGCGTTCGGAAGTTACATTTTTCTTGTAACATTTATTTAAAAAAAACTAAAATAAGTCGCCACGTGTTGCAGAGTAACCCAACTGCTGAGTGCAACTCTGCAGTTCTGAGACTAGATAAAGATTTATTGGGGGATGAGCTTGCAAACGGCAAAGCATTTATTTATTTCTTCCATGGGAGTGCAATATTTAATAAGCAACTCACATTTAAGAAGGGATGTAATCACTAGAGCGAGCCTATTTATTTCATCCTTTTTCATCTCCCAGTAATTTAGATCAGATTTCTGTTCCTCTGTCTTCTTATCAAGCACTAAACAACATCATGAGATGCTGTCTCCGCCGCAAATTATTTTGCTCGCTTTTTTCCTCGCGAACTGTCATGTCCCCTGCGCCTCATCAATCAGCCTGACATTATCTCAATTTAACACCCTGAATCGCCCAAATCATCAGATTTATGCAAATCTAACAGGTTGTTCTCACGGCTGAATAGCTCTAAACCGTAGCCTCATTTACACGCAAATCTCTTCCTCATAAAATCCACCCTCTGTGACTTCTCAGGCATGTTTGTTAGGGATAAGGAAGCCTGATATTTGCAGTTTAGTACTTAATACTTGTCGATTCTGTTTTGACATACGGTCAAGCATAATAGTATAAGTAGATTTTTAAAAGTACTTGGCTGGTTCTGTTCTAAATGAGGATTAATGATGCAGGAATTGCCATCCTTTGTTTCGAGCAATGTAAATGCAAGCTGTGATACAGGCGTAATTAAAACAATGCATGATCCAAATGCAGCTATCAGGTATTCAGATAGAACATAAATTCAGAAAGTTCAATAACAGTTTACGGAGGTAGCAGCAATCTATTCTGCTCTTACAAAAGGATGTTTCATCCAATTTGTTTTTCTGTATCGCAATATTTCCCTCTTGGCAGTTTGGGAAAAGGTCACCTTGCCGACATAGAAATGTGCAGATTTCAGCCATGCGCCACTGAGATTGATATTGGGGAACCTGAACATTTGTAAGTAGAAATGAGACTCCAAGCCATTCAGCAGAAACGTTCTCATTTATAAAGAACAATAATCCAAGTGATCATCATAAAAGCATGATATATGATACTTTCAGATGGATCACTGTCTCTACTCGGCGCTTTGTGTGGGACTCTAAAAATGGGATTTATTGAATTTACACCAGCAACATCCTTTTTGCATGTCTGCTTATTTTCTTTAGTGGTCAGAGCAAGACTCATTGCCAAACTTGTACCAGAGCTGATTAAAAGAGAAGCTAGAGAGGATGATAACAGCAGAGATGTTCTGGCGCTTTGACATTCAACTCCTGACACCCAGAGACAAAATCAATCGATAATCAAAGATTATTCTGCCACAGGCACTCTGTTACAGCAATTGCAGTTCGTAAATTGGCATTTTTCCATCACCTATGCCCCGAGACCTTCAAACTGGTTTTATTTTATAAGAGTTGTGACAAATTTTAAAGGACCTAAACAGGCAGATAATGACCTGTGGAGGCGTCTGTGAGCCCACAGCATTCACACTTTGTTTACAGTGGTTGAGATGTAATGGCAGATAGAAGCTGTTGTGTCCTGGTTGTTTGGGGTAATGTTCATCATTCCAAAAGCCTTTTATCAGCAGTTTATCCCACAGTAAGAACAAAAGAGAAATACAAATCTCTTTTACACACAATCCAGATTTTGTTGGTACTCTTTTTTCCCTTATACAAATGAATCAGTAAAAAAGTTGTCACCTATTTAAACAAACCCTCTTTTCCTGAGCATAGTACTAGCATGTAAATTATAGGGCCAAACAGGAGAAAAAATAGAGGATTATTTATTTAAAATAAAGAAGAGCTGCGTCTCATTTTAAGGAAGTGAACCTTATTAGAAGATGATAATTATTCCCAATATTTTAAATCTTTATTCCCATTGAGGATCAATTTTGTCTTCGTTTTTGTGTTCATTTTAGAAATCAAGGGGATTTGGTTTATCAATTGTCATTAGTACTAACAATTCCTCAGGAATTCGAAGTAAAAGATAAATAGAAGCAGTGAATAAAATAGGGAAATGCGCAGAACATTAAAAGACATTGCAATTAACAATTGCCGTTTACTGTAAAATGAAAGATATTATGTGCTTTGGAGCCACCTAGTGGAATTATGTATTAAGACATGCAAGTAAAAACGTAAATTTCACTGACATTTACCCTGACAATATAGGTTTAGAATAATAGACGAGTTTTTAAGGAAATAAAAGTTTTGTGTAATTGGTAAAAAATTCAATCAGTGTGTGTATATAAAGGGTTTCTTTGTAGGGACTGTTAAATCTTTTTTTTTTTTGCAAAATCAGTTTCAATTCAACACTAAATTATGACCTTCGAAGGAAATTCAGACGACGAAAGAGAAATTGGTAGTTTTGTATCATTTGCAAAATTCTCTTCTCTAGAAAAATCACCTCTTCAAAGAAAAGTCACAGCAGTAGTCACATAAACTAAAATGCTGCAGGCATTTAAGAACTGGTGAAGGTCACCTTGTTAGACAAAAGGAAAAATAAAAATATTAATATATTGATATTAAGAAGTACCTAAAGTATATCAAGGATGTAATTAATGATGCAGGGAAAATTTCTAGTGCTTGGCCTTCTGATATTTTAAATATTTTACAGTGTATTGGTCATCTCATGTCCACCAGGGAAAAACACACGATGAATTATGCAAATCAGAATTAGTTAGCTTGTGGGTACCAATTAGACCCAAGCAGTGAGCTTCATTTCAGCTGTGATGCTGCTTTTTTCTGGGGGGGGTCTGTTCTATTACCTAAAACCATACATATTTATGCCCTTATTATTCCAGTAGTTTTCAGAGATTTTTAAAGTGGTGCTTATAACACTTTTTAGCTTTTATTTGTTTTAATTTTCATCAGAAAGCGACTAATGAAGTCTGGGAAATCACACTGGGAAATCTGACCACAGCCACCGTAAACATGCCACACAAACACCCTCATCTGTAACAGCTGTTGTTACTACTGAGTTTCCAGCTGCTAGCTGCTAGCTGCTTCCTTCTCCCTCTTGTCCATACGATCTCCCCTCCTCCGATTGCTCAAATTACAGCAATTCTGCTTTACATAATGTCTGAACTTACTGGCACACAAAACGATTTGTATAAAGTCACAGATACAGAGCCAATTTCTTTCCAGAGAAAACCCAAGATGGTCTTTTATTTCTCATCAATAATTCCACTTTGTTCATTAATGGAATATGCTGTAAACATACACTGAAAGAGAACTATACACCTTGGTAAATTAGCGCAGCAGAAAACAGGCTCTGAGATATTAATTGGCCCCTGAAGTATCTGCCCAGTGGGAAGAGACTTACCTGTCTGCCCTCTGGGATGGTGGTTTGTGGCGGACATCAGCGTGCAGCACAGCATTATCATATAGACCAGGAGGAGCCCTTGAATTGGCAGGAGTGACCTGCTGCACAATTTCATCCTGAAGAGCAAACACTGGCAGGAATAAGAAAACACAAAGTTAGAGGAAAGCCAAGAAAGGAAATGTGTACACATGTTGGGGAAAAAAAACAGCTGACTACAAAGATGTTTTTAAAGCACTAACAGATGGCCAACAGCTCAGAATATAAAAGAAACTGAAAAATGGCAATTAATGAATTTATCTTTGGATAGAATGCAGTTGAATGTTTTTTTTTTTTAATTTTGCCTAGTCTGCTTTCCAAACAAATGTCTTTAACACAAGCATGACGTTGTCCTATCAAACTTTAGCAAAGGCTAAATGTTCTCTAGGAACATTAAACCCAGAGATCATGACAAAATATTGGAAGAAGATGATTTCTGCATTTGAGTTAATCTTGTTTTTGAAGATTACCTGAATGATCACACCAGAAATCTCAACAAACCCCAGATGAAAGGAACAAGCCCTGAGAAAAGAAACGGACTTCCAAAGGCTGTGTACCTTCAGAGGAGAAAAATAACTAATGACCTACTGACACCCCTGAGACTTTTTTTTCTCCAGATACCTTGTGACAAGAATACCAGCATCATTTAATTTCCATCAGAACATTAGAAACATAATCATCTGCAATGAGTCGTAAAACATCACTGAAACGCAGTCGAAAGGCACAAGTAGAAACTAAGACAAAGTGCATTTAAAATCAAGAACAAGAGGTATTTCTTTACACAAAACGTTGTGGAAGTATGTCACAAGCTTCAAAGCCATGTCACTGAAACTAATACCCTGACTTCTATCAAGAAACAACCAGATGAGATCCTTGGATTAATTAGTTACTGAAAAACAGAAGGGAAGGGTCAAACGAACCCCTTCGATTTGTAAATTTATCAACTGTAAATTCTTAGGATTTGCACTTCACAGTTGCTGCAGGTGGAATGCTATCCATGCTATTGAGTTTTCACAGCTGGAAATCAACACAGGCCTTAGTTAACAAAAAGCAATTTTACATGTTCGTCTAGGCAGAGAATTAAACCTTCTATTAGTGAAATGGTTCAGTCTCTGCACTGCAAATAACCGGCTTGTCATATCAAACCAGACAAAGTGTTTTCACTTTGGTTCATCTTCATGGGCTGCCACAATGCTATAACAATTAATAATAACAGCTTGTACTGCCTTTATTCTAAATCACTTCACATTCAGGAAGAGACCTGCTTCATCCATCTGAAGATCCACACCCTGTTGGTGATGCATGATGCTATTTTGCACCTGCTTCTACACCGCACAGTACAACTGGTGGAAAAGCGAGAAAACACTCCACCATCTGAATTAAGGGAGACATTTTTGAGAGGCCAGACTGTAAGATTAAAGTGGAACTCAGACAGCAGCACACAGGGATTAATACCCTTACTCGTACACTCATTGCCATGGTATCTTTCATAAATGTGCTCATAATCGGGACCTTAGTTTAATGTCTCATACGAAAGAATGGCACATTTTACAGCACAGTGTCCCTGATCAACATATAGTATAAAGTAATTGATTCAGAAATGCAGGTTCAGAGGAAAGATCACCACCTACTGGTTAACCAACACCATTTACAGCAGAAACCTGTTTTTTTTTTAATACCCCCATCCCAGTAGTGACCAGGCCCAGCCTTTACTTAGCTTCTTAAGTCTGATTTGATCTGACTACAACGTGGAAACACTGCTGTGGGTGTTTAATTCCACTACTATTTCTGAAGCAGAGAGACACAGTGTACAGCTTTGCTGAGCAGACCAGAGGGGTGAATGAAAATGTGTGCCTGAAGTGCATATAATTAAAAAACATCCAATGTTTTATGCTGGAGGCAATACATAACTCGAAACCTTGGTTTTCAGACAATGGCACTGGGTGAAATGTCCTGCTGTAGTCTGTTCTCTATAGTTCTGTGTCAATCAAACTAGAATTTTACTGTCAGGTCTCAAGTTTTGTATATACATAAACAAAACACGATTTTGTCTAAATAGTAGTACAGGTAGTTTGTAAGGGTCAGAAGGAAGAAACGATATACAAAATAAAAACTGACATAGAAGAGAGATCCACAGAAAACACCAGAACTCTCTGTGGTCGTAAGCAAGAAAATAGGGCTCACTTGGAGCTAAAACAAAGATGGCAAAGCTCACTACAGAGAAAACCAAAAAGTTGCCAAAGAATCATATTTTTTTGTCAGAAATGCCACTACAAGAAAGAATTAATTTCCTCCTTGCTCTCAGTAACACTTGCATGATATCTGGTTTGTAAAGCGAAGACCACTAGAAGAAACACAGCAGTGCTCTCAGATAAGGAATCAATGTTACCTAATAAGAAGACATAATAACAGAGGTGGGTCTTCTACAGCTCTGTGGCCCTGCATGCTGGGCATGCAGGGTCGTGTAAAGCTTTTGCCCTCAGAGTGAATTAATGGGGTTGACTCCTTTGGCAAGCTTCGGACTTCGGACAGGGAAGCAGTTAAACACATCACTAGATCGCTTGCCATGCTGTTCGGCTCTGGCAAGCTCCAGAGTTAGAGCTAGATGACAAGATGAGTTTACATCCTTTTCCCACTGGTGTGGAACCACCAGATAGCGAAACAGGGAAAGGACCCAGAGGAGAATTCCCGTTTATTTTGTTAACTGTGAAATACTTTGTAGCGTCCCTTGCAAAGCTCTGGTAGGCACGATCAAAGTCAACGTGAGCCTGTGTAGCAGGTTGAATTCAAAGCCGGAAACTAAGCCTACTGCACATCAGTTCATTAAACATTTTGAATAGAAACATACAAATATTGTACTCTTAAAAACATCCACTTTATTGTATTCTCATGTGAACAGATGCAAAATAAAAGGTGAAGAGTCAGCGCCTTCCTTTCCTCTTCCCCAACTTGCTTTTACAAATGTACCATTCCAATGGTTTTATTTTTCTTTTTTTCCATTGCTTTGGCACTTTGGTGACCTCATACCCCAGAAATGGAAGATACTAAAATAATTCATTAAATATTAAGAGAGGCATCAGGAAACAAAACAGACAAAGAAACAAGGCTGTAAAGGTACATTAGAAAGGGAAAACTAAAGAATGTTGGAGACTGAAGCTATGGATTTCTACATTTCAAGGTATATAAATTTTGTAATAAGTGTGAAGAAGAGGTTAGGTATCACAGGCGATATGCTCTTACCCTTCTATCCCTATCCTTTATTTCTGTTTATTCTTCACTTCTAGGCTTGCATCCTGATTGCTAAATGAAATTAGCATTTTGTGTGCTACCTCACACTAAAGAGCGACCTAAAAGGATTTGAAAATACATTTTTTTTAAATACCTAGACCTATCTGTGATTTACGTCACTCAAAGCTCAAGCAGCACAGGACACAATTAAACATTTCCTTAGCACATTACAGCTTCATATTCTGTCCTTCTGTTTCGAGCACAACACATTGGCACAAACAAATGCCATTTCATCGAAGGAGGTGCTAAAGAAATCCCTGGAAAATGCTCATGTCAAAAAAATAATAAAGTTACAGTATGAATTGAGGCTATTGATTCGGAGTGTCACAGAACTGTTAGATTTATTGTTTACTCTGCTTTCACCTACCCTCAGGCACAACCTGATCCCTTTCCAACATCAAACCCTACAAAGAATAAAAGAACACCAACTGATAGGTCTAGAACAGTCACACTCAGTGGAAGGTTCCATGGGGTCTCATTTAGAATAATTGTCTAAGGAAGCTATTTCCCTGTGGCCAAAGCACTGGGCTAACTGCTGAAAAACAACAACTGTTTTTTTTTCCACCAGATACTGCTGACCCAGACTTTGGTTGCATGCTGCAAACTATAATATGAAGACCAAGAATCCAAAACACAACCAGCAATGAACTAGGGCTCAAAGACAGGTGTTAACCATAGTAATTATCTGCCATAGACATTTTAAATCTTGCCTTTTAAAGTACAGAAGTACGTTCTAGGCGAGTTAAAAATGGACTTCATTTCTCGGACTTAAAAAGCACGTTCGGTATTTTTCAAATCTTCTGAAACAAATCAAATAGATTAAAACAGACGTTGAAAACAACTTATGTTTTCTACTGTCTTTTTATAGTGCCTGCTCACTTCCACATTCAAAATTGGTCTGATACATTTCTGTGTAAAAGAAAAAGAAAATACAAGTAAAACTGTCATCACCATTCAAACTACAGATATAAATGCAACTGTTAGGAGAGGAAGACAATAATATTATTCCACCTTATGAGATAACCACTTTGGTTACCATTTACAGACAGGAATGGCTATTTGCTATAGCGCAAAAGGTAGCAGACAACTGTTGTGGTGGAGGAGACCAATTTTATATAAAGAAATCAGTGACAAGACACTCAAAGATTAAAAAATAACTATGTATCTCTATCAAGTTATCAAAACTACTTTGGAAATATTTGAACACTTTTATAATGCAAATGATACGTTAATATTTTAACCAATAAACGTCCTGAAAATACATAAAATTACACTGTTCTTTGGATTCTTTTTTAAAAATTGTGTCTCAATTTTCCTCCCAATTCCTGACACATAGAAAAATCTTATTCTCCTGGATACAGTAAATAAACACAGCAGATTCTATTCTTTATAAACCCAAAGATAAATTTAGTCAATAACAGGCCACAAACTCAACATCTACTGTATAGATTTTGTTTTACTAATTACTGTTGAGGATCTAATAAATTTAATTACTCAGGTTGCTAAAAGCTCCTATTCACCTACATGCTGAGAGTTGACAAGGTGCAGAAATGAAAAATCCATTAAGGAGTTTGGAGGTTAGAGGAATAAATCACTTAGCAATTAACAAATGTTTAATAAGTACACATCAACATTCATTTCTAACTCCTACTGCTAAAGTTCATCTAACTATAGTAATTTTTACTAAAACTTCATTAAACATATTTGCATCATTTCATTGCACAGGTATCTTATGAAAGAAAAACATGAATTAATAAGGAAAGTCCAATCCTTTATGCATTACAGGAACAGGGTATATTCATGCAAGACAATGAAGTAAATGTGTAACACCAAAAATAGCATTTAAACATCTAAAACAAATTATTCAAAAAGAACATAATACTAATGCCATATCTTTATTAAAGCCTTATGTATTTAATTGTCACTTCTCAAAATTAAACATTTATTAAACTCAGAAGACATATCCTTTAATGTTATACAGAAGAAACACAGAGCCAAAATATTAAAAATATCTAGTTTACATGCTTAATGGAATTCTCAATTTAAATCTATATACTGTAGGAAAACTGCAAAGTACATTGTGTGAACAGTATATTTCATTATATGTAATCTCACTGCCCTCTGGTGGTACATTTTTCAATGCTTTGGAGAGAAATGTTCAGTAAACCAGTTCTGTTCACTGGAGCTTCTTTTCCACAGCCTTCATTATTATTGGGATTGGAATCAGCTGTTGCACAGAAAACTCCATTAAGTCAATTGTTCATGAATGCATTGTGATTTGGTGCAACTGAGATTTTGGAAAATACCATACTGAATATTCCTATTGTACATAAACCATATACAGTGTTTGATTAAAATAGATTGACGAATTACCATATAATTTGTCCAAATGCTTAAAGGTAAAACTGAATATTTATCTCAGACAATTGGAGTCATAAAACAACTGTACATTTTTAAAAATGTTAAAGCACAAATAAATAGGATGTTAAAGCCAGAGTCATCCTAAGATATTTTTAGGAACAAGAAATAGGTTTATTCCATGCTGAAAACAGAAGAAAGAAAACAGCGTATGCATGCTGATGCAGCTACCCACCTGAACTAAGATATTGTTATGCTTTTTAATAAGCTTTTTCATTGGTTTTCATTTTTTGTTCATTCAAAGATTTATCATAATACACAATTCGGACAACAGCCTAATCTGCGTACACCATAATGAAACCAATGTTTCCCTTATATTCAGGGAATAATACAATTAATAATTGTTAGTCCAATTTGACTTTAAAATTTCTCATTTAAGTCAAGTCAAGGAGTTGAGTTGTAGATTGGTCTGGGTTCATGAAAACATGTGCTATTGCTTGAGGTGAAGATCCTTTTCTGGAACACATACAAGGACTGAATTCTTTGGAATTAACTTTTGGAATGTCACCTGTATTTTCCATATCCATGCTGCTATAGAAATTGTTTTGACATACCAAGACAGAAACACAGCCTCCAATATTTGGAGGTGAAATACAAGGACCTCATCTCAACCTAAACTGTGCCATAAGACAATCATAAGGTTTAAAATAGATGAATGGCCAGAGAGAGCAAAGCTCGGTAAAAGTTCAAGAAGAACTACCTGACTGAAATTCCCAGTGTCTGCCTGATGCCATTCGTAAATTACTCATCAAGGAGGCTCCAGATATCTCGAGTTTGGAGCTGGAAATAAATCCTGCTAAAACCACACCTCACTTGACCACTATGAAAAGCTTGCCACTACAAAATTTGAACCAGGCCAAACCCACTATCAAGAGCCCCAGGAAAAGAGACTTCAACACCGAATGCTTAAGATTCAAACTTCACAGGTTAAATCCTGTACCATTCAAATATTTCTTAGCCACTGTCATTATCATAGCCACCAATGAGAAAGAGGATAGCTCATTTTCTAGAGCCACTGAAGCTTTCTGACTTACAGTATCTCAAAATGCCTCTTCTGGTGCCAGCCATACAGATTGTAATGATGTTGTCCAGGTGTTTTAAAATTCAGTATTCTGCAGTGTCCACCAGGGAGTATATGATTATTATTTATAATAATAAGCTTCTGGCTGAAGCTTTTCTCCAAGGGTTATGTATTACTTTATGCATTTTTGTACATAAATTGTATAAAGTGGTATATAGTGGGTAACTTTACTTGAGCAGTCTAAGTGAAGTTCCAAGGCTACAATAGCACTAACCCATTAGGAATTTGCACCTCTAGCTTTCTAGGCATGGCCTCAGAGCCCTGAAAACTACGCTTCACTGCTGCCTCAGCAGGACTGTTGCCTTTAGCAGTATAAAAAAATAGTACATATCATGTAATTGTTAAATGAACATGAACATAAATTTGTTAATTTGATCCTCCAGGAGTCAAAGTCTTGAATGATCCAGACATTGAACCCATTGCTCACAACATCAATCATAGTAAATGATGACCTATAGCTCAGCTAGATGTCAAATAGTTCAGAAATTAGGAATCCTTGAACGGGATGTGGCATAGATTCCACAAGGTTTTGCAATACTTGGAGACCAGTTCCATCACAATCATTGAGTAGGATGATCTCACGTCCCAGTGAGGGTAATGGTATGTGCGGCTACAATGCTGGTTTTACTAGTTTTCAATAAGACTGAAATCAAGGGATTGTCCTAGCCAGGGAAGGGAATGTCTAATTCTCTTTAAACCAACCACATATTTCCATTTACTGAGAGATTCTATTTATTTGAATGAGAGTTCCTAATATTCTGGCCACTGAGTGTGTATATACTGTATGTTTCACTTTTTTCCACTTTTTATCAAACAAATTTGGATAGAAAAAAAATGTTAGCTCTAGAAAGAGAAAAATCTGTTAACTTTGCAATTACTCAAATACTTCATGTTTTAAATGAGGCTGAAAAATAATATTCGAAGTCTATGATATAAATTCAATGCAAAGGCACAGCTTCATCCACGTTTGTCTAGCTTTTCAATGAAGCCATTACAGCATGCTGTTTTCATACATCTCTACAGCAAGCAGTAGGCCGCTGGTGCAATTCTGGAGTCTGGTAATTTATGTATGACTCAAGCCCGGTACTGTACATATTTATATTTGCAGATGAATATTTTAAAGTCCTATCCTGCAGCTATGGTTAGTTCAAACTGCTTTCCTTTTGGAAAACCAGAGATAATAAGAGTGCCAACATGAGCTAAGACAATCTCACATCGACAGTAGATTTTGCTTCTGGTATTATGACTCAAAATTAAAAGTAATATTTACAATTGGTAAGAGAGCAAATTTTTAATTTGGCTGACTCGTCTATCTACTGGAACTTAGATTTGCGCTGACTTATACAGGTGGTGTTTTACTGGAGCAATTCAGGTGGAGTATTTTTTTTAAAAGGTACAACAGCAGCATCTCAGCTGGGGTGTGAACCCCCAACTTTCCAGTTACAAACCTAGAACTTTAACTGCTGCCCCACACTGCTGCCCTTTCTGTGGCTATGCTTTTTTAAATGTTTTAAAGCCTCATGCTGACAGGTTTGGGCCCAGGTTTTTGATTCTACAGGACATGAGATGTACTACAGTAATGCAAATCGTGATTGTTATTTTTAAAGCTATAAAACCAATAAAGGAAAATACAAAATTGTGCCCCCAATTCCAAACCACAACTACCTGTAGCAACAAAAAGCCATTCTTCAGCTCACTTTGTTTATGTGGTTGTTAGTAGGCTTAATAGTCATAGCACATTACCAACTGATAAAATCTTTTTTCCACTTGGCAAAGGTCTCCAGAGTCAATGCCAATATCATGGAGAAAGACCAATATCCACAGTTGCTTTAAGTACTCTTTAAATAGCTCTAAAGGCTCAATAAAATTAAGGAAAAAAAATAGAACTAACAGGAAATCATATACTTGCACACCATTTTTAGATCCTAGATCTGATACAGATATTATCAGGTTTGAAACTTTAAGACTTTGTAATCTAACAAATACATGATGAAAACCTAGATTTTCATCAGCATAGATCAAAGTCAGGAAGTCCAGTATGTAGGTCTTGGGCAGACATCAGTTTAATGGTCAAGACCATTCTCGAATGCTGCACCGCTATCCTATAAGTTATTTTAGTTTAACTGTTGTAGACAGTGGTCCCTGGTGGCACAACATAACAACTGCATTTGTTACATATTGCAATGAGAATAAGCATTTTTTTTTAATCTATGCATCTCATGAGGTCTTGTTAATTACTAAAGCATGTCCTCTCCATATACAACACTGATCAGCCCTCTAATTGGGTATGAGGTTTCCTTACTACAAAACTAATTAATACAGCTCTGGACACAAGTGGACAAAGTGCTTAAATCTACTGTATGCCCATATTACCATCTATAGAATGTGCATAAGTACCCATTACACAAGGTCTTCAGTTCCAAACAGAATTATTATGTACAGCATTTTAATTTGGAATGTAAAACATCTGAAAGTAAAATCATGAGTCTGAAGGCTTGTCCTAAACTTACATCACCTGCTTAATTCTAGATTTCACAACTGTAAAGCTAAAAAAATAAAAAAGCTGATGACTTTCCACATTTTTTCTTCATAACTTAAAATGATACAAAATAATTCTGTTTAGTTAAAATCCATACATGCTATGAAGAATTTAATGAGTTTTTTTATTTTAATAATAACATCTCCAAGGCATTTGAATCTGAAAACATCCCATTTAAACTGAAGACATAACATAACTTTTTCTGTTGTTTTGGTTAGAACTGATCCATATCCAGTTTTGACAACAAAATATATTTGTGGGATTTAAGGAAACAACATCACTTAACAGGTCTCCCATTGTAAAGAGAGGAACAAAGCACTGTGCTGATAAATTATGACATAATCTGAATTTGTTACTACTATAAAGTTACTACTGTTACTTTACATGTTGTATAAATCTCTGCAGGAACATAAGTTGTAGTACTGATTTATTCGAACCCTAGGTATATATAATTAGGGGACAAATGTTTATGATTTATAAATTTAAACTTTGACAGTTACAAGAGTGAACACAAAGCAAATGCCACCCAATAACTTATGTACGTGTTACTCTGTATATTTCCTGTTTTTCAATAGAAAACCTATCCCAAGTAAGATGCATTCAAGTCTCCTCCCGGGCCTATACAGAAGACCTATGAAAGGCAGATAATTTGTACAAACCAAACCCCAACAACAATTTGAAAGACTTCTTTTGTTTCCAGAAACTTCAGTGCCTCTTCAGAAGAGATCAATCTGGGCACAATAAATCATGGAGCTGATTAAAATAATTAGTATAAAGCAGAGTGTAATTGGGGTCAAAGAATGGAACACGCTGAACTTTTTTACGCTGCTTTTCAAAGTCCTCCTTGAGCCTGACCATGAAATGGATTCAGGCTAAACCTGCTGCTAAGCAGACCCTTTTTATTTCCATTGTGTGCCATGCTATTAATAATGCTGAAAACAGATACGGTAGCTTTCTCATAACAGTCCAGCTGCGCTTTCCGTTTACTGGAGAACTGCTGTGCATCAGAAAAGACTCATCATAATAGTATTGCCTTCAGCTTGGTATCATATCATGAACAAAATCAAAATCACTGTTTCACTGAGGGTGGTTTGGTGTAATTACTGTACGTTTATTTTGAATTTAGGACACATTCTGTGTGTGTGTGCACTGAAAGGGAGATTATTTCACCGGATGCTATATACAGTACAAGAACACCTTTCAAACCAAGAGTCTAATCCATGTTGGAATAACCCATTTTCAGAACCCAAAATGGTTATTAGTCATCATTCATCTAAATGCCTGCCAATTTTTATTTAATTTCTTTATCCTATCTGAAAAAAAAATGGATGAGGAACCCAACGCAAATGGAGTGAAAAACACAAACTCTTGTAATGATAAATTTGCATCATTAATTGCAAAGTGGAGATTAACTGTGAGTAAACAAGCATTATCTTATATTCTGTTGGTTTTCATTGATACTTTAATAAATGTCTCTTTCAGTGGTGGGTTTCAGAAGAAGCCTGGTTAATCCCCAAATCTTTTCTGCTGACAAATACAGTGGGATTATCAGATCACCCATCCATAACCTTGTTAAATCGTGTTTATTTATGGATTGCGACAATCAATATGAATCATGGTAAAAGTGGACTGAATTTTCCCCCAGACCCATCATAACACCCACACAAGGAATGAATTAACATCTTGATTATCTTAGGCCTCTTGCTGCTAATGATCATCTTCGAAGCCTTCTACCCTGTAATTATATTAATGACAGAACGTGTGGTGCATGCAAAGGAGTAGTGCCCAAAAAGACTGATCAATTGTTAATTTTATAAAGTCACTGAGACGTGTCAGAGCTGTCAATACGTGAATTAATTTTTATCTGCGTCTCTTGAACATCTTTACCCACAGATGCAACCCATCAGCCAACAACTACCAGTTCTTTAACCCTCTCATTGATGTTAATGGCCAAGTGCTTTCTGAATGTTCAAGATCTGAATTCACATTTCTTACTGTTGAGAAACGGCTACAGCTTTCAGACAAATGGGTTACGATGCATTTCAATGTCAAAGGGAAGTTCCATCAGGTTTTAGACTGTTTTTATATTAGTTTGCCATTTTTGCACGAAGACCGATTATAGTGACATTTCCAGAAATACAGAAAAGGTCAGCCTTAAATGAAACATTAAATTTCACTAACTATAAGGTTTTATGCAGTCCATACTTATGGATTACATATGATCGAGTGGCTGAGCCTTCTTCTTTTGACGTGAAAATATCACCCTGGAATCTGAATTATATTCTTTCTGGAGTGCTAGAGCAGCCTTTTACTAATTCTTCCACAAACAAATTTAGAGGAGAAGCTCAACTTCCATATCGATCATATTAGGTGCGCCCTCAGAAAGGTTTAGCTTTGCTCTGAGAAACAACAAAAACAAAAATTAAGTACACACTAATGTTGTATAATAAACTCACCAAAGTGTGCAAAGCCATAAAAAATAAAATGAGATAAACAAGCCTGTTTTGAAAAACCACAGTCTGTCCAATATGACCAGCTGGCAAAGCTAATAATAAAAATTTGATTTTATTCAGGATACAGTGTGGGGAAAAAACACTGCTGCAAAATCCAATCTTTTTTTTCCAAATTTCATGAGTGAAATGCTTGTCAAGAGAATCAAGTGAGGCAAACATTTCTTCGACACCATCTGGTCTCCATCAAAGTCTATAAGTAAATGTACCAAGAAAATTCACCAAAGTGAGAAGCTGTCACAGGCATACATAATGTTGTACAAACTACTAATAGAATCTGTTGCAAAATTAGTTTTATAATACTGAGCATTGCACATATGGGTTAATTCATGCAGTCGATTTGGGGTCTAAGGCATTCTTGCTTATTTTACAAATGCGGGTTTTGTTGGGAAGGCCATCAGAGTCCTTGAAATGTACAAACTTCGTTTTCCCCACACACAATAAACATTTTTCTTGCTCATTCTATCTTACTGAGGAAAGTTACAGTCTGTGAAAAAATAAAATACAGAATGAGCTCCAGAACACCACATAATCACAATAATATACTGAGCCAACAACTCTGTGAAAAAGGCAATCTAAGATTGCAATATCCAGAGGAAGGACATTAAAAGGCTTTTTAAAATAAGTGAATTCAGTGAAGTATGTGCTCTGGGTGTTTAATAGTTTAATCTTAATGTCTAATAGCTCCTTTAGTTGCTTTGAAATGGAGAAGGCGGAAATATTTGTCCTCGCTGTACCTGACAGGGCACACTATCTCTGATATGAAAAGCAGACTACTCAGAGATTACACACAGTGTCACAGCTGCATTATTCCAAATAACAATTCGGTGTAATAATAAAATGACTGTCAGGAGCTCCAGGAATATGGCTTTAAATTTTCATTACAGATACATGACTCTAGTGCTTCAATTCAGTAAGGTTCTGCCTTGTAACCTTGACATATCAATCACAGAAGCCCAGCATAAAGCTACTAATACCAATGAAAAAACATGACCCATTCTTAGACCTGTTAGCTCTGGAGCCTTTTTTAAATTGTGCACAATGAAAGGCAGATTTCATCTGAATTATCAGAATTGTCAGAAATATACATTGGTCTTCATGATAATTCGTTTAAAAATATTTCATCAACCGGGGGAGGGGGAACGGTGTACCATGAAATAAGTATGACTAATGTAGCAAAAAAGAATTTCCTCTCACAGCTACTAATTTCCTAGCTCTTTGAAAATATGCGCTGGCACGCACTATCTAGTCTCAGTTAATATCAGCGTTAAATCTCAGTCTGACCGAAACAAGGGCAGTGAAATTTGTTAAAAGACCAGCGGCAGCTGTTTCAAGTATTTGGGGAAGCCTTTTTTTTTATTCAAAGCAAACCTCAAAGGGAAATTGCAGCCGTCAGGCACCCTGTTAAAGGGTAGAGGTCCTGCTGGAGTATTTGAAAGTGGTAAAGTCATCTCTGCAGGATTAACAGTTCTGTTACACTGAAATTGTGCCCGTCAATGAGAATTAAGTCAGCAAAATCCTTCCACAGAGAAGATACCCCTTTCTTCTTTTTAAACCATTATATCGTAGCGTGAAATAAGTTCATGGTCAGGAATGCTTGCGTTTTACGGGCTGTGTGCTTTGGTTTTATTTTGGGTTTTTCCATAAGAGTGAGAAAGACAATAACACAATACTTCAAACTTTTCGAACAGCGGATATTTAGTAAGAACTAGACCCAGCATGGCGGATATAGTTAAAATACACCTGATCACTTTATCAAGAATGAGTTAAACTGGCAGAAATGATTTACTAAAAATAGCGATGGCGTTATTGTGTAGCTGAGAAGAAAAAGTAACGTACAGTATAGTGTGCTGTTATCAACTCATCCATTATGTTTCTCCCAGGGCAATGGCTATCTCAATACCTATTGTGTTCGAAACCTTTGTGTTACCTCTAAGGCATTTTATTCGTTGGATCTCCTGCTCAATGACAATCCATACAACGTGATTAAAACCAAGTAAAGAACAGCTTCATCAGCGGATCAAGGCTGTAGACCACTCAATAGAAGTTCAGGCGTACCGAACCCCGAACGATTGTCTGTTTAACCCTCTGCAACAATCAATGTCCCAGTGTCTCGCCGAGGCACTCCTCTTACTTTCTTCTGTACATATCCTACAGTAACAGTGCGTCTGGCTCTCGGCAGCTGGAGAACTTAAACCCGCTGTACTTCATTCCTTTTACAAATACAATCCCGCGAGTTGGAAGGAATTTTAAGCAGTTAGTGCACTGAAAAAAGACAGTCTTGCCTTCGATGTTTTTGGAAAACCAGAGACACCTCTTAGAATTTTAAGTCACTATTTGTGAATTAGCTGCGATTTTAGCAGGGAGTAGTAGCTACGATTTAATTGCTCGTATGAAGCCCAATTCAGTGAAATTAGTCTGCCGTTCTTGTAGTGCAAGAATGGAACATTAAACCTCATTCAGCGTGGTACTTTAAGTTTTCTAAAATCATGTTAATTCAAAAGCGGCATTGCACATTCGGTTGCCTGAAGGTGCTGTTTCAGACACTGCAAATCCTTTCAGCCAAACAAGCATAATCGCCAATCAATGTTGCTTACGCGCTAGAACCTCCAAGCCAGAAGCGCACCTCTGAAAAATAAAAAAGCAGGCATTCAGCAATAGATTAACCAATAATTAAATAAGTATGCTATACATCACCTTACCTGGGTTAATCAAATTGAAGTCATTCTCATTTGCACTAAGACAACTTTAGCATCCAGAAGTGTCACGGTAGTAAGTCACTTTTTATTCAGGCCATTAATTTCAATTTAGGTCTTCGGGGTAACGCCATACCCTGCCAGTCCATCGCGGATAAGGGCCAAGAACTGCAGGCGTCCCGATTACCGCCTCTGTAAGCGGCAGCAAGGCTAGAACTGCAGGAGCTTAAATGTCCGAAATCGGCGCTTTCTTTATTTCATAAAAGTAGGTAGCGCACACCTTCTGGTCATTATAGCGCGGCCTCCACGAAACAAACTAAATCCACAAAAAAGGGGAGAAAGTCGCAAAGTGAATACATCCAAGCAACGACAGAATTAGAGCCTATAATGGAGATAAGAAATGCTTTGACTGATGTCCCGGGGTCGTGTAGACCGTTACTGGCAGGTGTCTTTTCCTCCAACTCTAATTCTGAGATCCGCTCTATCTTAGGGGAAGCTGAGTAATGGTCATGTTTGAAACCGTAGTAGCACACCCCGCACTCCTCGCCATCTGCGAGCGGTTTGACAGGGGGAAAGTGAACCTGCCCTCCCTATTCAGAACACGTGCAGAGCTCCCGCCCCGTTGCCATATTTCAAACCTGTTCAGTGATGTCATCGCTCATTAGTATCTGGCTGATATACTTCATCTGCTTTCATGACATCGCAGTTTACTTTATTTTTAATACCGTCTTTAAGAAAATATGTGAAAAGGGTGCGAGTACTTTCGCATTACAGTGCATATGTACAGTACGCGTGGCAAGGAAACAAAGTAACTTCCCAAAAGCAAAACATCTACAGTATACAAATAATCCATGGATTAAGAAGGAAGATGTACAATACATCGAGTAGAGATTAAAACAAAAAGGAACTGCAATGTTATAAAGAGATTAACCCTCGCGTATAAATGTTTGTTTTCCCCAAAGATGGTATCGTGCTAGATTTGCTTTGTATAATGAAAATAAGACTGGTCAAAAGTAAAAATTATAAACTATGCCAAGTAAAACACATAAAGAGTAATAAGATCCTCATTGCTTCGCTATTAAAATAATGGTTAAAACCAGACCGTTTAAATATTATAATACCAAATTTGTTGCAGATCAAATAGACTGTATTTACTGTAGCTCTCGCTTGTTCTGTGAATGATGATTCCGTTTACTTATACATGATTCAAACTAACAACCAAAAAAAAAACTCTTCTGGAATTGTTTGACGACCACATTCCAAAAATGTTTCATGAAATTCGTTCTATTCCATCCGCCTCGGAATACTGCGAGTATCCAGTTTGTGGTGTCACCGAACGGTCAGCACACTGATTTTACAGATACTTATGTGAGCAGCACACCTGACAGAGCCTACAACGATGTATTAGGAACAAGCAGCTCTGTAAACCAGTGTTCAGCGCACGGTCTCCGCTTGGGAATCAAGTGGGAATATTTTTCCGGACATTAAAAAAACGTCATCAAAAACCATCTGTTCCTTCTTTAACCAGGATTTCATTCATTACTACAGCAAAGCAAACTACAGATGTTTACCCCATGTTTGTAAACCACGAGGTTTTGCTCTCATTGGTGTTTTACTCACATTGTCATATTTAGTTAGTAACATGTTTGTTGGTTTCTATTTAGGTACCCTAACAGTGTGTGTGTGTGTGTTAATGTTTCTAAACTCGTCAGTCTTCCATTTTATATATTGTCTGGAGATAGTGATGTTTACTATCTGCAAATTTTCTTTCTTAAGGTATATCAGTCTTAAAATCAATAAAATGAATAATTTGTTGCATATGAAGTTGACTTGTAAGAGATATCATCAGACACAGACCTTCATTAAATACTTGAGTCATTGTCTTGTTTTGGTCTAGGAATTAATGAAAGGAAAGAATGAAATATTTACAAATTCAATACCTTGTAATATGTTAAGCAAATCTCTTTAGATCAAAAATAATTTGGACAGTGTCACATCAAGATTCTCTTCAATTTTCCCTAAATTTACAAATATGTATTTTTTACTGGCTTTATTTTGATAGTGTGTGAAATACAATCATTAGCAATGTCAGTGCTGTTATATACTTTATACTATCTTAACTGTCCTAAATGAATTAAAATCAATTAAAGTGTTAAAAAAGCAATCTCACATGAATAGAAAAGAAAACTGTAAAAATGCACATTCTTTCATTGTTTCACAAGATTGTGAAAAGCGTGTCATGTAACTAAATACAAAAACATCACCCAGCACCTAATCCAGTAACTAGATTCTGAAAGACATGGGGTGAATATAAATGGGACACTAGATCATTGCTTTTCTGAGTGCTGTCTGCTTCATCTGGCTGTGAGGAATGTGCATTTTTTTCAAAAGCACAAGTAGTAAAGCCCTGTAAATAGGAACTATAATACAAAAGAGTACTGATGCAGTTTGTTACTGTACATAAACTGAACAAAGCCATTAGTACAGTGACTGAACTCAACGTTTCACTTTTTATAATTTATTTACACAAGTATTTATCCAAAACAGCTGTGTAAACTGTTTTATCTAGCTCAGACTCCCAGAAGGTATTACAACATTTTTTCAAGATAAACAGTTTAGCAAATGGACCCCAGAAGCATTGCAAATGACAGCACAGGAGTTTCTAAGAGAAATGTTGAAATGAATAAATTTACTAGGTCTCAAACCACTTTTATCTTGTAGGTAGGTTTGGAGAATAATTTAGTAATATTTCTGGTCAGATAGATACACAATGGAAAGGTTCTTCCTATATACTTATTTTCCACTGAAGTTTAGCTTTTGTATTGAACAAATAAAGCAGTACTGCTAATAAAATGTAACAAGACAAGGATCTTACAATTGTAAAAACTAACATTAGCTTGTTTAAACCAAGTGAAATCTTGGTAAAAATAATTTATGTGAAGCACAATCAAGTTCCTGTTCAAATAATGTATTGATACGTACAGTATACTGTATACATTAAAGGTTTTCATAGATCCCCCATAAGCAATGTTCATGTTTTTCATTCATGTGTAAAAACACATGTGAAGAAAATTAGTTGTCTGCATGAGGTTTAAAACATGAACATCAATGGCCTTTCAGAACAACATTGTAATACTAATCTGCTCATTAAAAGAAAGGAATAGCTCTCCAAAACAGTTAAGTTCTCCATGACTGTACATTAAATCCCACATTGAGATTTATTTCCAACATTAAACCCCCCTTTCTGTCCAGATCTTTACCTAATAAAATATTTATCACAAACAACCTTGTGAAGACCAATGCTGGACTTTTTATAACTAGTTTTAAGGGCACTATTAGCTAGAATAGCATTTAGATGTACATTTGGTCTGAAAACAGTCTTCAAGAGAAATCCACTCCATTTCTCAGTCTCAAAAGAATAAACAGGCAATGCATTAACTGAAAGCATGAAGTGGAAATACATTTTGCAAGTGCCTTTTGTGGTGAGCTACTTGAATAAGGCAAGTGCATTCATGGGAAAAATATTGCAATGAACCAGGTTAGAGCTCTCTTCACTTCATTTAATGTTCCGTATATACTACGAAATACCTGAAACTCATAAGCTCACAAGTTAAAGACTAAGTCTTTATTTTCCCTGTGGGCAAACTGCTTTCTTCATAGTTAATTAATTAGATCAGTGATATGCCCACAGTTTACCAGCAGGGAAATTCTGGCCTAAACTGTAAAAGTGGATTGCTCATCTTCTCTCTTTCTTCTGTCTGTTGCACTTGTCAGTCCTGATTGTGAATTGCTTCACAACCAGCCAATCACTGTTAATTTCAGCAGTCATTCAGCATCAGCAGACAAAAATATGTCCTTAAGGAAACATATAAAATAAACGAGGAACCTTGCAACTTTTGGGAAATAAAATGTTGCAATAAAATAGTCTATTATGAGCAAATGATGGTCATAAGACTTTGCCAATAAAAAAAAGGTTACAGTTTCAAGCATTTTCCTTCTCTTAATATATTCAGCTTAAGGCTTCTGCTTTGAATAGATAAGATGAACATATGTAGCTTATCCAGGCCAGTATAAGCAATGTGTATTTAAATATCTTTTTTTTGTCCCAAAGTAAAGTCAGGATTGCTTTTCCCAGGTCAAACTCCAAGTCATATTTATGAAGCGGGTGTTTTCTGTCCTCATGTATACGTAGGTGGGCTGAGCAGATGAGACATTATTGTTAAGGTTCAGTCTCAGTGCTTACAATGAGTCAGATGGAGCCAGTCGTGAATACAGAAATGGAGATAAGACAAGTGGCCTTACACTGCAAGTCTTTTGAAGATTTTATAGCTGTATTTCTCATAAGTGGCTTGCAAGCCACCAGCAGTAAGATTAAAATAGTGTGGGTTCAGCACCTTGGACAGTGCAAAACAGGGAAAACAGAATGAAATCATTTTTTTTACATGTGTCCATTTTACTGTAATCAAAACCTCATGAACAAAAAGTATTTGCCCATAGAATAACCAGGATATATGTGTCAAGAAGAGCTGAAGTTAAAAAAAAGGCCACACGTTCAACTGCTTATGGTGGACTTCATGAAAAGTCACTGAAGGACTAATCCTAATTTGCTGCCCATTCTGCTTACTTTACATTGAACTTAAACAGTAGCTGTTACTGCATCTCTCCTCTCCTTGCCATGGGTTTTGTGCCCACAGACAATAACAACAAAAATATCCTTTCATCTCACTTTGCAGACAGGCATGAAAAGGGTCTAGAATGAGATTTATTGCACTTTCTGTGGCAAAGTGTTAGTCACAACTTTATTTTTGCAGTATGTGTAAAGCATCTTAGTTTTAGATCTGTTTTTTTAATTGAAAAATATCTGAATTATCCCACTTAATCATTTTCATGACCAAATGAAATATAAATATAGAGAACCATAACAGTGACAAATGTTTATTTCCATTGCCCAGGCATCCATACATTTTCCAAAGCCTTGTATAATTTTACCCACAAGAAAATCCAATGCAATGTCTTTCACATATCCAGTGTATTGCTGAATAAGGAAAATCTGAGTACAGGAAAGGAATGTTCATGGGTGTTTTCTCCTAGAAAGATTGAGCAACAAAAATCCTGCTGGGACTATTTCACTCTATAATTGTTCCCACAGTGAAAATATTATGGTGATATCTGGTCATAATGTGGAAAATATTATTTTTTATTTGATCAATATTTCCATATTTACCCTCAAAGAATGCTCACGGAGCTATATTAAAGGCCTCTTGTACTGGAAGATCTGTTTTCAAACTGTAAGGCAAGATGAGTATATCATAATTGATTTATTTTGTTGAGTGGTGAGAAATCCTTCCTTTGGAAGTTAAATTAGGTTAGGGCCATCTGAGGAAAGAGAAAAAAAAGAGAAGCAGGTGGACAAAATCTTCAACTGGACTCTGCAAACAAGATGCATACAATAAATAAAAAAGTGCTGTCTGATATGCTGCATTTGCACAGTGAGACATCTTACAGTTAAAAGGGCAAGCAATTACTCAAAGCTAAGGACACAAATACCAAAAGAAATGCAGCTTGGCTTCACCCACATTGACTCTTCTGAAGCAGCTTTTAATGAGGAAAAATACTTATAAATAATGTTCACTGCACTCTTCAGAGCAACTCTTTAGCTGGAGAGGAAACTGATAGTAACTTTTTTTTAGATATTGATTAATCTAATATATATGAAGCAAAATGCCTTACTGAGATGTACTTTATACATCCTTACAAAGAATTCTACTTCTCTTGTTACAAAGGTACTGGAAGAATTTAATGGCACAATGTGATTATTTTGCATGTGATTGTTGAATTTGAATTATACACTGTATGTAACGTTCTTGAAAAAAACTTGGCAGAGCATAACCCTTAAAGATGATAATGCTGTATACTAATAATGTTACCCAAACAGCACATGCACAATAATAAATGTGACTGATTAATGACTTTGCATAAAAGCATAATGAAAATTACATTGAATTGAATACAAGATTATTCACTCATGAAGAAAGCCGTTTTAAAAAAAAAAACTTCAATCTTAGCAAAAAAAGAAAAAGCTACTTAAATTCACATGCTACACACACTTCACTTTTCACTGTAATAAAGGGAAAAGCTAGTGCTGTGCTTCCAGACCACTATTCAATTATCTGAGTCTGTGCATTGCAATGGATTTCTGTACTCATATCCAGTTCAAAATGGCTCAGAGCAGTTTCTTGTAAACACAGAAAATTTGAAGACTTAATGAACAAGCACCTCATCTGGGTATATCACTGCACACCTCAGGCTGCATAGCAAAGTTGCTTAATGCACAATAAACTATCACTAGAGGCTCTACAGGCGTCATGATGGCACAGTGGCTAGCATTGCTGGCGCTCAATGCTGAGACTGTGGGTTCAACTCTGTGTGAAGTTTATATGTTCTCCCATGTTAATGTGTGTTTTGTCCCAAAGTCCAAAGAAATACTCGTAAGTTAACTGGCTTCTGGGAAAATTGGCCCTGGTGTGACTGTGTGCATGTCTGTATCCTATAGCCTGTTGCTTGCTGAGATAGATTCCAGCACCCCTGTGTCCCTGTATTTGATAAATCAGTTGGAAAATAGATGGATGGTTTATGTATTTTCAGCATACAGCATAAGGGATTCCACACACAGTACATGTGGACTACAACAGCTGACATGAATACAGAGTAAAATAGTGGGATCTATGATAACAGGGTAGATTTCACTTTTCAATAAACCTTAATGCATAAACCAGGTCTAACTTTGTGTCGGTGGCATTGTATTCCTTCACCAGATGTAAGGTTGATTGATTTCACAGTCTCAAGATGTTCATTTTTTAACTTTTAATTGTTTCCTTCGCATTTAAGAAGAACGGCAGGATGCAGTTAAGGCAATCAAAGTCCATCTCAAACCATTTCACAACCTCTAATCCTGTTTACAGTTGAGGCCAGTTTATCAGATACAAATGCCCGCCTGGTCTGTCACCACACATGCACAGGGCAGTTTTATGAGAAAAAAGGGAAATGTAGACAGTTTTTCTGCTTCATGTTTGAAGTACACCTTCCTGTTAGCAAACAGTAGGTTAGAAAACACAGTTAAGCAAATTACATGAAAATTTCAAATTCTCATTTCATAACCCTGATTTTAATGTTGCATCTATATATAAGATATTATATTCATTTTGGATTTTGTTTTATCCATCACAAAGAAAATACTACAGCCTGATACATTGATGCACTTAAGAGTGGTTTGCTTTCACTGGATATCGACCCAGGTGATTTCTTTATATATATTTGATGAGTCTAAAACAGTATATACAGTAATATTGAATCTTAAATTCTAAGGACTACGAAGGGGTGACAAAGGTTATCAAAAAATCAAAAAAGTGTGCTGAATTTCATTTCATGAATATATACAGTACATCTATAACTTTAGATTACACTCTATGAGAATCCATTTTGGGAAACTTAAACTGATATTTTGTTTTTGGTTCTCCGTTATGTTATTTCAGATATTTTGACAGTAATTAGCTCTGGATTATGTACTGGACAGCAAATGTGCTATGGAAATATTCAGTACTCACTGTATCACAAGCAGCTGTATTCCAAGGATGTCTTGTTTCCACCACATCGGCTCTGAGCCATGGGGTCACGTAGGTACTGAGCACAGGTCATCATGAGACAGCTTGCTTGATAAAGTGGTGCCTTGGTGCTAGTTAGACATACTTTCAAATACTAACACATGGAGAACTGACACTAGTTATATGAAGTATAATTAAATCCTAAATGATAACACGTTCTGATAATACACGTACACAAATTAAGTCAGATACGCTAACTCTAAAAAAGGGTTTTCCATTAAAATATTGAGTTGTCTGCAGCACTGAGGCAAATGTCTGGTGGACTCTGTGTCACTTGGCAAATGAGGCATCTCTGTATCTGTATCCATTTTTCTGACAAACCTTTAACAATATATAGGCCTTTACTGACATCTAGTGGAGAGATATTAGTAGTAGAATGTGCACAGAAGTCCTGCGTTTAATGAGGTCACCGAGATTTATAGCGCTGGTAATAAAAGACTTGATCCTCTGCCCTTTTGTTTTAAGCAATATGCTATTTTTCCAGCAATGTGAAACATTAGGCAAACTGCTGTTGTCAGAAATTGGCAGTAACTCAGAACCGAACTGTCACCATCTAAAAGAGGAGGTGTAATGTCTACAAGGTTGGAATAAATGGTACTACAAACTCCATTCCCTCTAATAATGTAGATGTTTTTTAAAAAATGTAAAAAATAAAAATGATGTATCATCTACTATTGTGTTAGAATTAGAAGAAATAAGATGGAACACAAGAATGGCATGGAGGGATAGTGGTGAGCATTGCTGTTTTGCAGCACTGGGGTGCTGAGTTCAGTTCCAGATTCAATTTCAATTCCAGGGTACTACCTGTATGGAGTTTGTATCTTCTTGCTGTGTTTGTGTGGGTTTCCTCTCACAGTCAAAAGACATACTAGTACATTAGTTGTTTTCTAGAGAAGCTGGCCCTGGTATGAGTGTGTGACCTACTGTACAATAGACTGGTGTCCCCTGTGTATCCTGCCTTGCACTTGTTTGCAGGGTTAGGCTCTGGCCCCCGTCTGACCCTGAATTGGATGAAGCAGCTGGAAAATTGATGGATTGAAGACAAAGCACTATACCTTTTGAGTGGAGATTATTTACATTCAGAAGATACTGACAAGAACCAATAATGTGGGTGTAATAAAGAAAGACCATTTATGGATATGCTTGATCATTTGGATTGAGGGATGACGTCTATGAAGAACATCTACGTCTACATAGATGAGGAATTCGGAAACACTATTTTAAACTGAAGAGTTGCTAGGGATGGTGGAGAGGTCTCAGAGTGACAAGCACTGGGAGCTAATGACACAAAGGCCCAGAGCACTCATGATTTGCATGAATTGTTGTGGTTCTTCTCCTGAGGTTTTGTGATGACCTTCAGTTTAATCACCAATGTATTTCGTCAAACAACTGAATTTCAAACTTTTTATTGTGATCTTGCCAACATTTATTTTTCAAAAGCATTGTGTTTACAAAAGAGTTCTTTACAAACATTCTCCTTAAAAGTTGAAATATGATGGAGTGGCTCTCATAATGTTGCGAGTATAAATACTCCTCTGAACATACATGAAAATGAAGAGAACAATTTTTATAATGGACTTAAAAAGTAAATTCACACCTTTTTTGAAATAATCACACAGGCTAAACATAACTCCACATAAAACGTCAGAAATTATATATTTCAAGTATCACAAAAGGAGATGCCCCCCCCTTTTTGAAGTAGTGAATCACTTTTAAACGCTGACTTAAATAACAAGGACCTCCACTTGAAACATACAGGAAAAGCAATGTTTCGGTGGATTAAAAAACAGCACAGCCTTTAAGAAGAAATATACAGTATGCTCAGACATTACACTTTTGCATGAACCAAAAAATCGGCACAATGCATTAAAATTACTTTTCGTAGATTTAAAAATATAAACAAATAAAAATTATACAGCTGATAAAAAGAAACTATGTTTTGAAAGAATCTGCACATTTATGTACTGTAAATGACTGTATAAACGAAATAAATCAAAATGAAGAGGTAAACATAAAGGTTTCAGTAATAGCTACTGTATGCTCTTTAACATTTCAGGGCTTGTCTAACCGAATTAGCCTAAACCCAATAACAGAAGCAACATCTTTAAAACTCCACTGTTCCATGAAAATGTTTAGAAAATGAAAAACATGCAGGCATTTATGCTGATGTATTCTGCAGTCTCTCTGTATTCTTTAAAAAGCCTTTTATTTAACCGTGACTGCATGTTATTGTAATTAATTGCAGTTCAATTAAGTACAATGCTTGTTATAAGATTTGTTTCACACAATTTGGGACAAAAAGAAAGAAATATCAACATTATATAAAGATGTCAGCATTATAGAAACAATTCTTTCACAACAAGATACATAATTCAACATCACTACATCATAAAAACTTTTGTCTATGCCTTAAAAAATAAAAATATCAAGTAATAAGTAGTTCCCTCAATCAAGAAAGTTCACAATTGTTGAAAATACAAGAAGTGTTTTACAAGTAGACACATTAACAAGGTGTTAACTTACAGGTAAGCTATCAAGCATTACAATATATTCAATTGTTTACCTTTTTTTACCTTTAAGGTTTTGTCAACGCAAATTACAAACCAGGAAACTTGATGGTTTATTATATATAGTTTTATTAAATAATGAGTTTCTAATTTGCGGGTAGAACCTATTTTTAAAAGGAATCTGTGCACTGGTTTGTTTCTAAGGATAAAATACTGTAGTTTGAATCTCTTAATATAGTTGATTTCTCAGGAAAATTATGATCAATATTATTGTTTAGAAACATGAGTTTTATAAGACTCCATTAATACCATCTTGCATTCCAATTTAGTCACCAAATTTCAGTAGTGAATTTTGTGACATACAAAACCAATACAATACAGATGTCTAGTGATTTGAATTGGAAAGGGCCTTGAAATGAAACAGCAGAATAAAATCCTCATCTTCAACACAAAATGTCTTGTGAAACACTGTTTCATTATAAAAGTTTACACGAAACAAAAATATGTATTTTCTGAAATGTATTGCCTGCAACAATTGTAAATAAAATTGACACTTAATAAATCTAGGTACATGTAAATTAAGAATACAGTGATCCTACAGTTCTTTTATTCATTAACAATAACATAGTCAAACCAGTTAATAAGCCTGCTCTTTCTCCTCCTCCGGAACAGTGTAACACATTCATGCAATTCTTTCACAACAGGATACACAATATTAATAACCACTCGCTGACCTCACCTCCTGCAGTCATGGCAACTCTACCTTCTCCTACTTGCGCTGACATGAGTTTCTCTCATTTTACAGATATTGATATTGCTTATGCGTAGCTCAAATGACCCCCAGCTACCTGGGTTATGGACCCTGTTCCTGTGCCCCACACAGATCTAGCTTCTCTGCTCTTTGTCCATTTGGTGCACATTGTAGCACAGAAGAGTATCTGAAATCTAGTCTTTTACCTGCAGGTGTAGAATCTGCTGTTATCACACTGAAGTACTTCAGTGGTATCCTTCCAATCTTCCTATTTTCACAAATCTGAATCAGGCAGTAACAGCCTAATTCAATTTTGTTCTGCGTTTGATGAATTCTTTCAATCTTCACTGCCAGAGATTGGACACAAACATAGTACTGAAACAGCCCTTGCTTGAGGCAGTTAATGATGGCTTTTGATTCTGGGTCACTTAATAGTTTTCTCCTTTTATACTTAAGTGCAGCTTTTGACAGTGTACAATCATAGTGTCCTTCTGAAGAATACAGAATATTAGTTAGGTATCACTGGCACTTCATTTGGCTCCTGTTTGGCTAATAGGGGCAAGTTTGAAAGTTTTGGCTGTTTTCTAATGTTGTTATTCAGGGTGTTCCCTGTTTTGGGATCAGGGTTTTGTTTTGGGATCTTTATAAGTATTTGCATTTTGCCACCTGGTTAGATTAATCACCAAATGAGATAACACTGCTGTAGTTCCTGCATTTTACACGAGTCACTCTGGCATTAAGGTATGGATATGACAGAACTTTCTTAAGCTAATCTTTAACAAGACTGAGGTTATACTGATATGTTCCAGCATTAACATAAAAAAATCTTATTTACTGGGATATCTTTCAGGCACTCAATGGTCTGCATCTTGTCCAGAATTCCTCAGCTCATATGTTAACTAAAACTGTGCTATCACTGTATAACTTCAATCTTGTGTAAACTGCACTGGCTCCATGTAAAATGTAGAAGCTCCTGCTCATGAACGCCCCAGTGACTAAATGGTATAGCTTCAGGGCTGATGGTCTTATCTTAGGGGTTATTGCAAGTGTCCAACACTTAATCTGAGATCTGCTGATATCATTCTACCAAAGAGCTAACTGTATAGGCTCCACATGTGGGCAACAGAGCCTTCTTGTGTACAGCACTCCTCATATGGAGCTCACTGACCAAAACCACTGGAATTTCTGGCACTGTCCACTGCTGAAACCTACCTTGAATACCTATCTTTTCAGTAAAGCTAAAAATGTCTAATTTGGTCTAACTCCTATTTTTATTAGGTCAATTTCCTGTGCTTTTGTTGTCTTTCACCTTTTCTATATATTACACATGGACTACGCATATCCTTTTGCACAGATCTTTGAGTTGAACAGTGCTTATAAATGAAAAATTATTGTAAAATGTAAGCAAAGCAATGTGCTATTTGTATTCTAGGTAAGAGAATTGAATTACTTTCCATATATAGCATCTTTCCCTTTAAGTTTTAAAGTGTAATATAAAATTGTGCCTATGATGAGGTCTAAGGTTCTGTAGATTTTATTTAAATTACTGTCTAGGAGGATTAGACTGGCTTCACTGTGTGACCCCCAAAATTCCTTAACATTCCTGCTGGGCATGGTATAAGACTCTTAGCACCACCTGCTGTGTAGCACAGAAGAAACTGCACAGATATATAAGAATCTGGCACGTTTTTTTCAGTGATGCAGAGATTAATAACTGCTGTGTTTTTGTCTTTTTTTAAAGAGATGTGACATCGATAGATTTACTATGCAGACATCTCTCCTTAAAGCTCAAGAGTGTCACATCCTGGTAAAAGCCTACAGAAGCTGAGCCTTGGTTTTCAAACAGTCAGTTGAAACTGCATGGAAATGAACACTGAGGCTCTCCTGTTCATCTGAATTGTGTGCATGTGTCACGGGTTGTACAATACACCTCCATTTCTCAGGGTTCCAATTTTTGGTTTAAATAACTTCCAAATCCTGTTATAGTGTTATTTCTCAAGGTCAGGAAAATGATGACAAGAACTATAGCCTTTGAAGTCTTCAATGGAAGGTTTGTATGGGTTGATAAAGTATAACCTTTAAGGACCTTGAAAATAACGTAATAAGCTGCCTCAGAACAGTTAGACTACAGTATGTAATAAATAAAACACTGGTAACAAAAGTAACCTTTTCAGTCAAGTCAGATAAATTAGAACAAGTACTATAAAACTAAACCAAAAGGGCTGAATTAGGCGGGGCTGCACGTAACTTCAGAATTTTACAATAGGCCTACCTTTAAAAAACAATAGCACCTCCTAGTGTCCCCACAACCTCCCTTCCACACAGACTCACATAAATTACAACAAAACAAGAGTGCATTGCATCAGACATTCATAAGCTACTATCAAGACTAGCAGCCAATTGGGTCTGTTTATAGGTGCATGTGTGTACACTGTGTAATGGGTGTACATGCATAAGTGCCTGTTTAAATAACTCCAACTCTCTTCCTTCGTCCCTTACAGCTCGTCGTGATCTTGTTTAGACAGCCACCCAGGGTGACGCTGCACGTGCTCTGCTGCTAGGAGAACAAGGCGCATAAACTCCTGAACATCGAAGAAGTAATTAGTAAATTTCGGATGTTCTCCCAGTGTAGGATGGTGACCCTGTATAAAAGAGTAAAAAAACACTTTAATCACCTGACACTGCCCTTTTCTTGAATACATAATTTTGGTATTTAATCATGGCCAGGTACCATATAAAGCTGTGATTTGCAGAAGCTGAAAGTGCTATTGAAAATTGTTTTATCTTTTTACAACTAGTAAAAAAATAATTCAAAGGGAATATGTAAGCAAGTCACAGTATGATATGACAATAAAACAAACATAAATAAGCATTGCATTTTTTAAGGGAATAAGATCCATATGCTGTGTGCCATCAGTTGTGATCCTGCTGTGTTTTAAGAGAAATATAACATAATTATTTTCTTACTTTGTCTTGAGGAATAACTTTGTCCATCTTCTCCCAAGTGATATAATGAATTCCACGCAGTCTGGCCAGGTCTCGATAGCAGCTTTTATCCTGACAGTTATAACTACAATGTACAGAACACATGTCATTTTCCACTATGGGATTTCAATTACAATAGTCTTTACTCTTCTGTTCTGAGTAAATTGTCTTTAATTATGCAGAATTCTACAGCTGCTTACAAAATGCTGGCACGCATCAGATGCTGAAAAAAAAGTCTGTTTGTTAAGAAGTATGGACAAAAATCTAGATGTTTACAAAAATCATATAGAAGAACAAAAGAGCAAATAGGAAAAGAGACGATATCTGGTTTTATTGCGGGAAAAGAGCATGTCTTACGTACAGTTCGAAAACAACAGCCCAGTCTGGGAGGAACAGCAAGTGCGTAAGGCCAGCTCCATGGATGCCAATAAAAATATCCGAGTTGTGAGTGATTTTAACCTGATCCAAGAAAGAGATCTCCCTGCAGGTTGTAAAACAAAAGCACTTGAGTTATTGTTGCAGAATGTTTGCAGAAAAGGCATAGACCCTCTGTAAGGCCACAAGACAGAATCAGCTTGGCTAAAATCAATAACATTTGGGGGCCTCCTGAGAAGCTCAACCGATAAAGGCATGTGCGAGAGTATAGGCTGAGCTCTACGACAGCAGGTTCGAGAGTGAGTCATGTCACTGGCCGACGGTGAACAGAATTCACCAAGTGGCATCAATATCACTTAACGCTGCTGCGGATAGGTTGTAAGTTGATAGGCTCTTTCAACTCTAAATGAGACAACACCTCCTGTGGCCTCCTGGAAGCCTACAGGCATTTGGAGCTGCCAGTGAAGGCTGAGCCTGTCCTCCAATAGGCACTGAACCTCTGGTACAGGGTGGCACTTCTTACAATTTATTAGAAGTCGCAGGAGAACCAGAGCCTATCCCAGAAAGCAACAGGCCCAGGACGGGCTACATACTGGATGGGACACCAGTGCATCACCATACATAGACATAGACACACACTTATACCAGGGCCCATTTTCCCAAAAGCCAATTATCCCACCAGTTAACTCACTAGAGCAGGAAACCCAGGTGAACATGAGAAGAACATTCAAACTCTATGCAGATAGCACCCCAGTTCCAGTACTGACCCCAGAGCCCCAGAGCTGCAAGGCAGCAGGTTAACCACTGTGCCACTGCGCTACCCTCATTGGGTAGATATGACTAAGATAACTGTCAATTAAATAAAAAAATGTCTTTAAGTGAATATTTGAAAAGATTTTGAACACAGGACTTTAAATTTTAAAGTTTTTAATGTAGTTTTGCAGCAAAATGGCATTACTTACCTATATTTGTAGTCTACTAGTTTAATCTCAAATAAAGATATGGTCTTCAGTGCGCTTATCAGCTGAAACACAAAGGGACACAATCGGTGAGTGTAATCGATAAAACTAAAAGCACTTTAATTTTGAAAAGTTTTGACATTGTTTACATTAGTGCTTTAAATCTTTAGTCATTCCTGTTTAACTGACAGACACTAAATCTTAATTTTCTAAAAACAAATGTATAACATTGAAGAAAAGACAAGGCAAACCTCTACAATACTACCAAAACCTTTACTACATCAAACCTAAGGACAAAATCACCAAATCCTAAACAGGCATTGGACAAAAAAGAACTGTTTTTAATCTCTCTTTTCTCTTTTTCTTTTGAAAATTAGAAATGCATTTTAAAATAATATAGTGAAGAAAGATGTGAAGACGGGGGTTTAAATTTAATCTTTTCTGTAGGGGGTTTAGACTTCCAAGTCACAAGCAGGGGTTTATGGCAGGAAAGGGGGTTAACTGATAAGGATTGCAGATGCCAGCTAGGGACCCCCCTGGGTGTAATGTTAAACTGACCATTTGCCCAGAACATCATAAACTGGCCAAATACCATGAACCCCCCCTCTTTACCATCAGACCGAGTGACGTCAGAAACGGAGAAGAAAACTGTATATAACCCAAAAGTTTGTAACAGTACGGGGAACAATACTTTGGTTTTGTTGTTTCTTGCGGGAAACAAGACTTCGGCTTTATTGTTCCTTGCATGCAATAAA
The DNA here is from genome assembly GCF_040954835.1 of Lepisosteus oculatus. NCBI lineage: Eukaryota > Metazoa > Chordata > Actinopteri > Semionotiformes > Lepisosteidae > Lepisosteus > Lepisosteus oculatus. The sequence continues at coordinate 50,349,618 of NC_090699.1, forward strand.
CTCATCTGTTTTACTTCATCTCGGGATCAAGAACCTTATTTCTTCTGTTACAACAATAGTAAATGCTGCACTCCTTTTTTTCAATTGAATACTAAAAAGGTTTATAAATGAGAGGAAGCCTATCTATCTAGCCTATCTTAAAATCTATCTTAGTGTCCCCATCACTATACTGGGGCATTAGGACCCACTTGGACCACAGGGTGAGCACCCCCTGCTGACCCCACTAACACCTCTTCCAGCAGCAACCTTAGTTTTTCCCAGGAGGTTTCCATCCAGGTACTAACCAGGCTCACACCTGCTTAGCTTCAGTGGGTTGCCAGTTGTGAGTTGCAGGGTGATATGGCTGCTGATTTTATCCATACACTCTGCTTAAGTTTACATGATATATAGCATAAGCACCTAATTATTTTTCAGATGTTGTTCTTTCAAACTCAGTATTTCCCATCACATATTTAGAGTTCATATTTCTATATACCCTCAAATGCATGCATGTACCACTTTAAAGTACTGTATTTTCTTTTAAGAAAAGTGCACTACTCACCTCATGCTGATTTAAAATTTTACGGTACTCTGTGCTGCGTACTAAAAGGGTGACACGAATTTTCCTTTCCTGAAACCAAAGTAAGGCAAGTAAAACATTATTCAACCCCCAGAGCCACAAGAATCCCAACCTGCTCAAGCAGGGCTCAGTCTCGCTAGTTATGCAACAGTGCCCTCTAGTGCATGTTCTGTGGAAGAACACTTTGATGTGGTAATGTGACCCACATGGACGAATATTTTGGCTGTTAAAGAACCTTTCAGATCCATTAATTCATCCACTTTTAGCATCCTCTTTATCCTCAGAACACAGTAATAAGATGGAACATAAGACTAGACCCATCAGTTCATGGTACAGTACAGGAGATATGTGTTAGTATTCTGAAGATGTCAATTAACCTTTTCAGCGTGTCTTTGGATTTTTCAGATTTTTTTATGATAACTGTGTTGCTGGATGCACTGAATTATCCGGCACAGTCAGATGGATTTATTTAGCTCACCACAATGATTTAAAGGAAAGATAACTGTTCGTCTGCTGTCTGAAAGTGAATGGTGTGGAAAATAAGGCTTCAGAATTAACGAATGCCTTCTGTAGAAACTGTTAGGAAATCTTTAAGTATAATGCACTCAGACTGAAACATTCAGAAATGTAAGCCTTAACAAGCAAACATTACACTTTTCAAAGAAAGGTCTATCTCACTTTACACAGAAGAGAATTTTCTCCACAATATAACTGCACATGAGAATTGTAAATACCAAAAATAATCAAATTAGGGTGATGAAAAGTGACCATGGTTTTAATGCAATATTGAAAGGGAGATCAGTGCCAGGAGTTTGCAAAACAATCTGCAGTAAAGAGATTGTAAATGCAGGACAATTTCTAAGTAACAGGTGTTGACAATTTTACAGGGAACTGTGAATATGCAGCCAGGGTTTTTCTGAAATATTTTTCCCCCATAAAGGCCAAACCTAATTAGGTGCTATAAAATTGTGCATTAGCCATAAAACAAATCACAACCTTTTCAATCTCTGGCTGTAACCTTACCTTGGACTCTTCCTGGGTGATATGCAGCCTGTGTAGAACATGCTGGGAAAAAGCCCTGAAAAGCCCTGTGCTGTAGCAATCAGAGACCTGCAGTTCAAACAAAGATGTCAAATGTCAACCCAGCACAACAACAATCAATGCAGTAGTTTAGCACATGAAAGTTATGTGAACAACAGGGTCAGACAACATCATGACCTGGAGCTTCTATAGATAGCCTCAACCAAACAAGTTACAAATACTACCATGTGGATTTTGAGCTACACAAAGACCTATTCAAGCAATCAAAGTTTGTTTTATGTAGAACCTTTCAAGGCCAACTACTTGAAGTGTCATACTTAAACAAGCTAAAACTAGAAAACAGATCATATAAATGGGGACATTTCACTGTTAACTGAATTCTAACATATAGGCAAGACTATAATGGTAGTTTTATAGAAAAGCAACAATATTACTGTAGTTGCTTTCCAAATAAATACAAATTATATTGTTATACAGTGGGGTGAAAAGAAAAAGGCAATGTGTAGCACCCATCACTCAAGTGTCCAAAAAAGTGCTCTAAGTATAAATACGTGTAATAATTATTTATTTGTTATACCAACCAGAGGTGTACTGTACATGTTGCAATCTTGAAAACACAACAGAGATGGGTAAGTAACATGAGAAAGCAAAACTCCCAGTATTTACTGTTACCTACTAATAAACAACATTTTTATATTTAAAAACGTTAACAGAATTTGATAAAACAAACAACATGATCAGTCCTTCATTCCAATGACCCCAGTGAAAAAGTAAATTAGAACTGACAGGCAAGTAACATGTTTTGAGTAATACAGTTGTGCAGTGTACATACTACCATGAACTCCTTAGAGGTTACACAGATATTTGGTTATTCCTGAAGTAAGAGATACTTACTAAAGGGGTGTTGTAAAATAGACCATATCTCATCCGAGGGAGCAGAGCAAAAACTGCATCCCTGAAACAAACCTGTTGAAAATGTGAGATAAAATATATATTAACATTTTTAAGTTACAACAATACAAGAAATGGCAGGGAATTAAATAAATAAAAATGTCCCTTACCCTTTTAGAGTCAAACATTTTAAGATGTATGATTTCATAATCAGTAAAGGCTTTCCACATGTCACTGAATAAATCACCATATCCATATGAACTCTGCAGGAAAAGACAAGAAGTTGAAAAGACCTTAATTACAAGGGACCATCTCCCTGTATATTGTGCTAGTAATTTCCCAATAGTGAACACAGCTGCTAACAAGAAAACATGAGCATTTTGCTACCTATAATGTACCCTCTCCCTCTCAAAATATATCACCTAAAAAAATTATCTTTATAGTTGTAAAATTAAAATAAAAGTGAATAAAAGTTTCATTTATGTTAAGTGACTTGTTGAGCAGACAGACACAAAGAAGAGCAGGGATACATTTTCAATAAAATAAATAATCACGGTACATTCTATCTGGCAAAGTAAAACAGAAGTAGCTTTTTTCTTTTTGACATTTCATATTTTCCTTTTATCATAGAGGTCTGAGAAACCTTTAAAATAAAACATCACAGTTTAAAACCAGCTTTATGAGGTAAGATGTTATACGGTATATCAGTTTACTTTTCAGGAACAGCATATTGACAGAAATGTAATCACACAATTACTCTGTTCTTGTTCTAAGCAAGAGTAGTTTTTATTTTAATTTCTTTCGGAAATAAAAAATCTGCTTGTACAAGCATCAATCTTGCTAGCCCCATTAAAAGCACAAAAAATATGAATAGGAGGAAGAAGACAGAGGTACTGTTACAAAGGTATTGTTATTGATTGCCACTCTTATGTTAAGAGTGCCTTGTGGAAGAACTACAAGCTTCCTTGATGTAAAAGCTGCCCATTGTAAACTGATCAGCTCTGCATTTTCACACACATTGTTTCCCAGATGAAAGGAACTTCCATTTCCCTTCTCTGCCTCCTTCCTATGTCTTAAAAACAAAAGAGGGAGAGAAACAATTCACAGGATACGGTTTCTTGTGAGATAAAATGGCAAAGCTCTTAGCTTCATATTTGTTTCAGAAAACCTTTTTTTATTTTTATATAATACATTTAGTAACATATTGTAGCTCGTGTTGCACTGTGTACTACAAAAGCCGCATAGATCTGAGAAAAGAAAGTCAGGAAAGAAAAAGAGGAATGTGGAAAGATTCTTGCATTTGTTTTCCAGTCTTACTCTAGAAATTTGGCTTTCCAGAGCAGCTCCTAATTCTGACACAACAGCCAGTTTACAGCTTGCTTGCTTGCACCACACATCAGAGAACAATAGAACTGGCCTGCGAAAAAATATATCAAATATAATAAATGCCAGCCCAGAGACATACCTACTATGCTAAAAAGCAAATAGTTAAAAGTATCAATTTTCTTTCCTCCTCATCAAAAAGACATAACAAAACTGCATCATATGTAATAATAATATGTTTTATTTTAAATGTCTATAGATGTTTTTGCTAATTGTTATTTCTTTGGCAACACTGTAATTAATCAGTCATGCCAATAATGTGCTTTGAATTTGAATTACTCTGCTTCCTTAAGAACAAGGACAACAATTATTAATTGAAATAATCATCAGCTAGCTTTTCCATCCGCTTCTTCATCAGGCCCTCACATCATCATTAGAAGAACTCAGCCACCAGTAATTGCGCTGGATTTTTTAAGTTTGAGATCCACACACACAAAGGGGGTTTTCATGTCAACATTGCAATGACTGCCACGCAAAGCTCGGGTCTTGTTATTCAGGGCTCAGAGATTAAATGCTCACCGTATCCCACATGACAATGTTCACATCTTTACTGAAGGAATTGTTGATGTGCTGGGATATGTAGAGGTTGACAAAATCGCAGAAGTGATGATACATGTTGACCCCTACGAAGACGCAAAACGTTTTAAAGTTAAAACCATGCCATTATTCCTAAAATTACAGGATACTAGAATGAAGCACATCATTCTATATATTGAGTAGATAATACAAAATAACACTTTTCAGTACCTGAGTAAAGGTACAAAAGTGAAGTCCATACCAGAACCATTGCCTGTACTGTTAAATGGACTAGAGAGCATGTGATTACCCCCCTACATTGGTAGAACATTAAATAAATAATTCCTTACATTTATGTAGTGTTTTTCTCGACACTCCACTCAAAAGTGCTTTACAGGTAATTGGAACTCCTCTCCACCACCACCAATGTGTAGCCCTCACCTGGATGATGCAACAGCAGCCAAAGGTGCGCCAATATACTCACCATACATACACCATACACCATACTCATATGTACATCAGCTATCAGTGGAGTGGAGAACAGAGTAATGTAGGAGTTATGCCACAGCAATGCTGGCGAAACTGGGGTACATCACTCAAGGCATAATAGCAGTGTCTGCAACAGGGACTCAAACCCACAACCCACCAGTCATGAGTCCAGAGTCCACTACACTAAGCCACACCTCACTTCCTGAGCAAATATGAAAATATCATAGGTGTTTGTTTATATATAAATCACCTTTTAAGCCTTTGTTTTTCACTACATGGTGCTTTTTCTTCTCAAAAATTACAAATGAATGAAAGCGAAACAGAAATGCTTACCAGCATCTAGTTTCATGAAGATGGTAGGTTTTTCAATGATAAGATCACACTTGCCATCATTTATCGGATGAAAGTTCAGTTGTGTATAACTCTGCAATTCTGCAAACCTAAGACAAATGGAATAATGTACTATTTCATTTGAGATCAATTTAAAAATTCCACATATCTTTGTAAATAAGGGTCCAAAATTCTAAATCATCATAATCTAAGTGATTCTCACGAAAAAAACTTCCAAAATAAACATGGAATTTTACCAAGAAATAAAACACAGATTAGGAGGTTTGAGCAAATTCAGAAACTCACCATGACTGCAAAGGGCTCTTATGTTGGCCTTCAGATAATAAGTCTTCCTTATTCAGGTTACAGTGTCCACCTACCTCACCCTCCTGGAAAAAATCTTCTTTATATCTGAAAAGTGTACCAAAAAATATGAACATACAGAAATTAACCAGGACTACATAATAAAAAGCTAGAATCAACACTCATACAGTACCATCATCTAGCAGGATCTCTTTTTATCTTTCAAACAGCCACTATTTCTTGACTTGAGGGTCATAGATGCAAGATAGTAACTGCCTATTACAACTGCAGATATACTTTTCTAAGGATTTCTGAATCTAAAAATCCTAAGAACAATAAGTGTCCCAGACGATTGTTTCGGAAAAAACTACAAGCAGTTCTAAATACGGTGTATTTAATTTCCATATCTGAGCCACAGTAGTTCATCAGGCCAGAGCTTATTTAGGTTTCTGTAGCAACAACACCAGGGTCAGCAGCAGGAACTTGAACCCACAACCCACAAGTTACAAAACCAGAGATTTACCCACTTAGCTGAGCGGCCCCCTTCACCACCCCTGCCAAATACAATACACTGTGTACTTTTACTATTTTAAATTCTACCACAAAATGAAATAAAAGGTGGTACTTAAATTGATTTATACTTGTCAATGACACAGATTGCTACTTGAGACTCTAGTCTTTACTCCTCCTTCCAAGTGCTAACTAAGATGTTTAGGTTTAAGATAGAAGACTTCCAGTACTTTGGTCTGCAAATGCAGATATATACCTAAAACATCTTTCTGGATTTTTTTTTCTTGTCATAACTCACTATATTCATACAGAAGGGGGAAACCAACCTCTCTGGGCCCCTTCTGGGGTTCCTGAAATCCAGGTACAGATTGGTAGCTCTGCAGTACCTTGTAAAGCTAGTGCAAACCAGAGAAGAGTCCCCCTGGAAGAAAAAATTCAAATATAACATTGCACTACCCAAAATACTTCTCAATTTCAAGCCCTTCGTCATGCCATCAAGCCAATTTCCAAAACACTGGGGTACAGTACAAAAACACTTCTGCTGTGTTGTTGCTCAACTTTTGCTGTTGGAAGTACAGTCACTCTCCGATAGCCCTCCCTCATACTTCTTTTTGATCTTCACATTCCCAAGCATTGACAATATCAGTGATTCAAAATCAGTGATTTTGATGTTAATCTAATCTGCTTTAATACTGTACTTTGTTGTCTAATTTCTCACGAATTTGTTTTGAAGAGACTTACACGAAGAGACTTACAAAAACACACAAACACTACACATAAGCATTACATTAAAAAATACAACATTACATAAAAGACATAAATTACTAGAACCTGTAGGTTCATCCCACCCCACATCACCCTAGGCCCCTATAATTGCACAATACCTCTTCACATAACAACTGCCCTTGCCCATAAATCAACATTCTTTTAGCAAAAAGTAGAATGAGAAACCTTACCGGTTTGATAGGCTTACACAAGCTTTTCATTTCATCCAATCGTTCTCGCACATATCCAAAATCTGCTTGTTTCCAAAACAGGTCCTGAGCTGCTTGAATAGAGTTTGCCCTGTTAAAAAAATGGTAGTGTGAGGTCGCGAGATAAGAGACTGTTTTTCGACACTCTCCTGAGACTGGACATCAGAAACACAAGTTTCAGTTCTTGTTTGGTTAAGCTCAATACAGAGAGCTTCATGCACATTAAAAGGACCCACAGTTTTAACAATACTGTATATACCACACAAAATGGAAAGGAATTAAAATGGTAACAAATGGTGACCTTCAGCTTAAATCTGCAACTTTAATTCAATGGCGGCTTACAACATACCATCCTGAATCAATACTGGAGCACACTGGATAGCTGAACCTGTGCTGTGGCAAGCAGTTCTGTTCATATCCCCAGCAAGATTGAGTGTTCTTGAGGAATTCCTGTTAGCCGAACAGATGGCTTTTTGAAAGCAGAAAACATTTTCCACAAAAAAACTGAGCAAATGGAAGACATGGACCTGCCTTGATTCCCTCAAGGAAAGATTCTTAACAACATGTGGATCATAGTTAAATATAACATGCATGCTGGGCAATCCTTATTGCATGCAATTTATAGTTAAGATAAATAGATAGATAAGACTTTATTGATCCCGTAGGGAAATTGTAAATAAATCTCAGTTTAGCAGCAATTTTCAGAAGCAAACAGGAATGTGCAAATGGGCTATCCATTTTATATTTCAGAAAGAATGCAGAAAACACAGCCATGCCAAATGTACATGTTCCCAAATAATTTAATAAAAGCCCTGCCTTTAAAACAAAGTTCAGGTCTTTTACATTGTCCCATAGTAATGACGTATGTTTTACTTTAATCAAAATCCAACTTCCACACAAAGTTGTTTTTTTCAAAACCAACTCAATCTTTTTTATATATACAGTATATATACAGTAGTGGTATTTTTTTAGTTATGTGCTCTCTTCCCATTCCAGAGGTTCCATTTAGGTTTGGTTTAAGTGTCATATTCTTTAATATTTACATAAAACTACTTCTGAAACATTCTGAGAAACTCCTACAGCCAGCTTGTGTGAGGTAGGAAAGAAGACTTGACATCCAAATAGAAAATAATAGATAATAGGAATGTTTTTTGCTAAACATCTAATTAACGTCAGTAGTAGATCATAAAATATCCAATTAGCAGCATTTTATGTTTAATTTTCATGACAAAACTGCACTCAACTGTCAGTGATATGGAATAAAGTATAAGAATTGGACGATTTTAATTAAGATATTAATTGATATGTTATTTAATGTTTCTTTTTGACAATTGATTATTTTCTATTTCTGACAAATCTTATTTTCCAAAACAGTGCAGCAAATACTAAAACATCTCATACAAAGAATGAGGGCTTGTAAACTAAAACAAGATCAGAGGTATTATTATACTGTACCATGTTTTCTGAAGAAGAAAAGAAGAAGAAATGCCATCTCACACAAGTAAAAGGTAATTATTTTCTTTTACCTTTAATGATGTGAACATCAGTTTGTTGCTTTACAGAACTAAATATTGAAATCTGCGTTAAGGTACAGTGACTACACAAAGCTAATTACATTCAGTTCTGAAAACGAAAAGAAGAAATTCTTACCTGAAATGGACAAAGAGGATCCTCTTTGCAAACTTTGGCGATTTTCTTATTACTGTATAAAAAATAGGGGATATGCTCTTCTGGTAGAGAGAAGCTATAGTTTAGTAACGGTTTGTAAAGTCTCGCTTCCGTGTTAAAGCGGTTGTCCTCTGTGTCAACCACAGTACAACCAAAGACCGCACCAAGCGCTACCAGCAACAGCATAGTCAGTTAACAGAGATCTCATGGGGAAGTTGCACTGCAGTGCAATTCACGGGAAGCTACTTCTGCAGAGACAAAAAGGATGAAGTTTGAAATGGGTACAGAGTTCAATCAGGGTATCAGGGTTACACAAAAAACTGAAAATATATGCAGTTTAAAAAACGAACACCACAAAACAACTACTTGAAGAGCCCACTGAGCTATACAAACCCAAATGCTGGAAAACGATTTTCCCACTGATATTCATCGTAGATGTGTTACACGATATTCATTGCCTTAATTAATGGGAAACAAAAGATCAAACCTATATAGATTTTATATATGGTATTATATTATTTTCTATTTAGATATAATTCACCAGCAGTGAGACAGTCATTTCCTTATATTAATATAATCTGACGTATTGGTAATACTTCGCTACTGTTATTCGCTATAAATGATGCTTAACACGTCTTTTCTACCAAAGAAGTCCCATTGATTCCGTGCTTTTCACCTCTGCGATGAAAAACAAAACTTCGTTCAAAATAAATCAAAACTCGTTCGTTTAGATTATTTAGCAGCTCCCTGGATGAGTGAATAAGTGACTCAAATTAAAACTGGTATCCTGTTTAGCAGAGATAGACACATGGGCAGCAAAAACGTCCTCCCTTTACAATGAAAAAAAAACACAATTTCCGGAACATCTACTGGTATTCGCCGTAGAGCAGAGTATTTCAGAATTTTTTCCCTTTGTTTTCAAAGTTACCTATAAATGCAGTTATACATTCAGAAGTACTAGATTTGGCACTGCCCTCTTTATCAGCTGTTTCAAGCAGACACAAAAGAAAAGCTATAAGCTTACGGAGTAAACTTTCCGCAGTGATTAACAAATTGATATATTTTACTTCTGTGACCAATTGTTAAAACAGCTGTCAAATACCACAGATACCACAGACAGACCCAGATGATGTATTCTGAAATTATGAGGACGTTTATTAAATGTTATTCTGAAAGAATGAAAGAATAATACTTGTTTTTACATATAATAAAACTTAAGTTAGATACACTAGATGAATTCTATTTAACAATGAATGATATGGATGTTTTGAAATGTGTTTAATGCGGTAGGTAATCTAATCCTGACCAGTGCATTCTTTAGCTAAGAATGAGTTTAATGCGTCGGTAAAAACCGCCCCACTAACTGGCTGCGCACAGAGGCAGCTTTGACTGTCTAGCCATGCTACAATATTACAAGGTTACTTACATTCGCAAGGTGGCAGATACATTCAGGCTGATATCGTGCGGCGCCTGTGTATTTCATTCTTCCCTCACCATGCAGTTACTTGGTGTAACTGTAAGAGCAAGTCGCCATAACCGGAAACCAGGCGCCGGTATATTAGTTAGCAGATGGCGCTGTGGAGACCAGCTATGCATCTCATTGAGGGTCTTACAGTTAAGACATAGCGTACACTAGACATAATTAAAAAGCATAGTCGTGTACACTGACACGTTGTAATCAGGGTAATTGTTAACACAGAGACTGAAAGCAATTACAATAAAGCTTTACTGTATATTCGTATATTTAATATAGTGCACAATATACCAGGCCAAAACACAAAATGTTGCCATTAATTTCATTAATTATATTTAAGACGGAAACTTTTTTATTTGCAGTACTTTTAAAACTAAAAATTTAGGGAATCAACATTTAATTTACAAATATAGATAGGAAATATTCATACATACAATCCAATATTGCATGTCTTTCTTCTGTATCTGATGCTGGTACAATTGTGGTATTTAAGTTTGTATGGTGGAAATGTATTCCTTCTGAAAGACTTCTTTATTTTACTTTTGTCTGTCTGGTGAAGTGGATTAACTTTATGTAATTGCACATTTTGAAAACTTTAGAAAATACGATTAAATTTATAAATACATCTCATGTGTTAAGTATTTTTGAGACTTCCATATAAATACCATACCGTTTTGAAGGACAAATGTGCTCACGGTATCTTATGGCTATAATGTTTATTTGAAAGGTTTATGCTAACGCATTTTCAATAATATGTTGGGTAGATATACGGCCTTGGCATTGTTCATTGTTCAGATATTTTCTTACTGTTTTGTGTAGTTTGTTCCTCATGTCCTTAGATTGTTTCATATCGTTTGTTTGTTTTTTCTTAAATAAAAGTATTCCAGCTTTACAGATAATACTGGTGGTTTTCCGAGTTCCCCGTTTGTATTACTGTACATCCTTCGAGTCTGCCATTGTTAAAGAAAACACCGTCTACTAATGTTACCAGTTCCCTTTTCGAAAGTATTCAAAATTTGATAGGTTGCAATTCCATTTGTATTCACTCTGTTGCACAATAAAAAACTTTTTTATGCATAGATCGGCTTCATAAAGAGGTTAAACGTATTTTAATTAAAATTAGTTTAATATCGTAATAACGCTTAAACAAACTGTCTTCACGTAACAGTAAATTAGGACGTCTTTTTTCTTTACTTTATATGATAGTGATAATAAACTCTTAAAATTATTTAATTTAAACTTTTAATTATTAGTTAAGTTGCATGTTGTAAAACAATAGTACAATACCAAAAAAATACCAAGACATACCCCATATCAGGTCTTCGAAAACATCAGAAAAGTTAAATATAACAAATCTCCTTCAGAATTCAGAACTTCACTGTTCATCCAAAAATCTAATTTGAAAGCTCTCGCTTTTTGAAAGCCCCAACAAATATTCAGTTTCACAAGTCACCTGTGTGTGTAATACCCACGTCTTGAAATTATAACACAAAGCAATATTTAATGCAGATCACGCAGTTATCTGAAATCCTAGAAAAACACGAGCATATCCACACATTATACTTGTTAAAGAATTTATTTTCCTTATCCCATCAATTCTTATTGTTCATATTTACAATTTACAGCTAGAATAAATTTTAAATGTTGCAATCCATTTCAATACACATTAATTTAAATAATTTCTAAACTTCACTGAAAATGTACTACAGTAAACGTCTTATAAGCAATGGTGCCAGATAATACAACAAATTAAACCAGATCAGAAGATTCACCAGAAGGATATAAATGTTCATTTTATTTTCTATACAGCTGATTTTACCCTTGCAACTCCAGAAAGTCACTGTTAAGTTAAATTGTTATATATTAATGTATTTCTGTACAGAAGAAAAAGGAAAATATTTTAGTGGCTAATTATGTTACACTTTTTACTCCAGCTTCAGACGGAATGAATTCTAGATTAATCTAAATACAAGCTCTAAGATTGCCATGACTTGCAAAGTAAAAGCAGATTTTTTCCCAACTTTTTTACAGTCTACAGGAACTTGTTAGTCTATGAACTCTGAATTTGGGATTCTGACCAAACGGGGCTGCAGACTAATACCAATATTAATGCCCAAAGACTGCAAAATCGAGAACTCTAGCAAGAGTTTTTGTCCCAAAGGGCCAAATGCAAAATCTTTTACCTCTGTTATACAAAGTGTATATGGGCACTTCTTACGTTTTTACACACAAAAAAAACAATTTAGGCCATAAAGGGTTATGCATTTAGCTCCAGATACATTAGAGATGTACAGGTCCTGAAGAGAGTTCATGTAAGTTTAACTAGAGAGGCGCATTTTACCCACCACAAATTGTTATTTCTCTAGAGAGGCAATGTCAAGTGTGCAGTTAAAATGGTAAAAAATAGAACACTAAACACAAAATAAATTTCAACTATAAGTCTGGACCCATGCTTCATACATATTAATTTATATTACGATAACAGAAAAAAGTGACATTTCCAACTCGTAATCAAAAGGCATCCCCTCCGATTTCACATTTCTGTACGAGCCATAAAAAATTACAGTGAGCAAGCTGTAGAACTGCAGGGTAATAACTTCAATTGTTCTGAAGAATGGCACCACTTCAGTAAAACCTAATAAAATATTTTAAATAGATATCAAATACAAAAATATTTAAAAGTGCAACATTAATGAAAAGACATACTGGAACCTTAAAAAGGAAAAGAAAACATAGATGTGTTTGGGAAAAACAAATAATCGCAGCAGAACATCATGAGATTAAGCATGTCAGGGGTGTCCAGTCCTGGTCTGAAATATCTAGGTCTCTTTAAAGTAGCAGCACTTGAAAAGCTAGAAGAATCTACTAAATTGGTCTATTTAAGCCAGTAACTAGCTTGTTAAGAGATGAGATTGAATGGGACTGGGACTGGGCAGCCTTGACCTAATACCAACAAGTCCCGTAGTGTGAATGCAATTCTGTGACAAAACTCATGTTGGGGAAAAAACAGGAAACAGAAAATGCTCTTTTCTTCTCTTTTCAATGATATGCATAAATTCAAAGGTTTAAAATGTAGTGACTAGACCTACTGTTCTTCAAGACATTTCATGACGTTTATGGTTTCATCTGTAACCACCTCTATGCTTTTGTTAATACAGATGTAGCAAAGAGGAATGTTTCAAATCCAACATTTGGAGGACTCCTACAAACATTTTTTTTGTTTTAATCCACCTTATTTTAAAGTAAAAGGAGTTAGAAATGCATTGATCCTTCTGCAGAACTACAAACTATCCACTTTCCCCCTTCATACAGTACATGCACAGGAAATGTTTTTTTTTTTTAACTTCACACTTGAGATTCAGACGCAAGGCTGCCATGTCTATTTCTTGGTTTTCAACAGTTCATCAATTTGGGTTTTGTACATATTCTTCACATCTTCCAGGTCAAGTCGGAGTTCTTCAGCTTCTTCTGCTTTCTCCCCATACATCTGCAAGATGGTGTTGTACCTCTGGTCCAGATCCTGGAGGAAGACAGGTGAAGTTGGTGAAATGTGTTTTTTGACAGTGTGATGTAAACGTTAACGAGTCTTCTCTCAGCAGAAACTCCTTACCCTGAGCTGCAATCGCAGCTTTGGGATCTCCTTCACTTTTTCTTCCAGCTCGTCATTTTGGTTTGTTAATTTTACTAGTTCCTCTGACATAACAGCCCTGGTTTTTTCCAGGTTTGAAATTTCAAGCTGGAGAAAAAGAAATAAAAACCTTCAACATTATCAACAAACCACTCTTTTCTTCATTTTCTATTGACATTACCACATTTTTGTCAATCCACACACTTATTACAATTGACATTAATACCAATTTAAAAATTAAAGGAGTGGTTCCCAGCCCTGGTCTCTGGAGACCGCTGTCTCTTATGGATTTTGCTCCAGACAAGATCTTATTGCAAGCTAATGGATTTCAAATTTCTGTTCAGAGGCATCATTTTTTATTTACTTTTGACTCTTGAATGAAAATTGTAAATGGTATTAATATTGTACCCACTTCTGATATTCATAACTCCCCCATTTCAGGCACATTGCCTGAAATGTAAGGTGAGAAAAGAATGCTTTAAGTTCTATATGTTGAATGTGTTGGAAACAATATGTTAAAAGTAGGGTATTTTATAAAACTGGGTACTGACTGCAAAAAACAATTAAACCAAAAGTCTAAACAAGCAAATAGATTAAAGGCCATCAGTTAGCATTACAAAGACCATGAGTCCTGAAACAGAAATGAGGAAGTGAAACGTATTTTTCGGGAGATCATTAGACATACCTGAAGCTGCATGATCTCCCCTTCTCGTAGTTTGAGCTGAGACTGCAGGTTCTCAATAATGCTAGAGCCTGCCCCCATGCGCACAGCTTCATACAAATTGCTTCCACTAGCAGACATGGTCAGTGTGCCAAACGAGTGATCGAAGGAATCATCCTGTGGAAGGGTTGTATTTAAAAACACCTTGAGAAACCAAAGTCCTTTTAATTATCAAACAGCCTTCCAAGATTTAGCTAAAAAACAGCAGGAAATGCTTCTAGATCAGCAAAAAAAGATTTGGCAAATGCATACTGAATGGAAAGGTACATCATGTGCCATACCTGCGAGTAGAAGGAGTTCTGCAAGCCAGCCAAGTCAACCCCACTGATTGAGCTGGAGCGGGAGAGCGATGGGGTGCCTGATGCACTCGGGTCTGCTACTGGGTGACTATAGGCTTTTCTTTCCTTTTGAGAACATTTTCAGAACAGAACACCATCACTTTCAAATTGGTACCAGTACCACAGTCTGCTTCACATTTCTGCACTATTAGCATACTCTCTGAGCATCATGCAGACCAAAGATTCTACACTTGAAGATTTGGATTTTCTCCGGTACTGCCGGGATTTCTGAGGTTCGTATTCAAGTGCTTTTGCTTTACTGTATTACTAGAGTGGAATCTCAGCTCAGCACTGTAATTTATGTACCTTGGATATATTCATGTATAATTTCTGTATTCAACTGCTGAACTGAGTTATTGTTTTTCTTTAGGTTAGTACCACTCCACATTGTGCATTTTTGCTCCTTTAAGAACGTGATGGTCCCATTAGGTTAAGGTGTCAGGTGAGATTAATAATCACATGCCCATTCAGTTCAAGCATGTGTTGACACTAATTATGATGTCATATATTCTGTGTACAATGTTTTCTTTCAATATTTGAGATTTTCTCAGTTTTACCAATACAAAAAAGATACTGCTGTGTCAAATCAAAACTTTAATAATTGGCTACATGTCCAAAGGATTAGTGAATACACGTTAAATTTCAACTGAACTCTTTCCATGCTCTAATTAGTTTCCTTTTTTGTAAATAGCAAGGACAAGGATGACAGCCTTTACTACTTACAGAATGGAACATTTAATATGAAATATGTTACGGTCTGGCAGACATTAAAGGTTTCTGCATCCTTCTTAATCAAGAAAAACACTCCCACGAAAGAGTTAGCTACAGAAGACAGTCATATCCATGCTGAAATCCACAAATGCAGTTTTCTTTGCAGTTTTAAGCCAAAGAAAACATTCTGTTACAGACAGGGGAAAGAGGGTATAAAGAGAAACCGGGGGATTTAAAATCAGTTCCACAGAGCAGAACAGAGTTCATGTCCATCCATCAGGATGGACTGTTCCCAAGTATAAACACAAAACAGCTCAAATGAATCTACCCTGATCTACATTTGATTCATTGGCAGTATTCTGATGGTGTAAATAGCAGTATTTTGTGTAAGAACCAAAACTGTATAATAGTTATAGTTAATAGGAAAATAAACAACATCACTAAAAATTACCTTTTCTTTCAGTGCTTCTTGCACCAAGAAATACTTTTTCTTTTCTTGTTCGACCTTCATTTTTTCCATTTCCAGCTGATTATTCAGAAGCACCTAAAGTGAGCCAGAGACAAGGATGATATAATTTTGCAGATGTTCCTGCAATGCTCACAGCTGAAGGTATCTGCCAGGAATGTTTCCTACCTTCTCCTTTTTGTACTCCTCAAGAGCTCTTGCATACTCTCCTTTAAGGTTCTGCAGCTCTGCGTGCTCCCTAAGGAAATGAAAGGAACGCCGTGAAAAGCAAAAAAAAAAAAGAAAAAGGATAAAAGCGATTACTAAATACACAATGCGTGGGAGCAATTATTATAACTATAAAAAACTAGCCTTTGAATCAGGTCCAAATAAAACTTGATGGAGCTAATTCTACGATCATCCATTCTACTTAAATGTGTCCGTCTTTTAAAATGAAGCACCAAAGCCTTCTAACTTTAAAAAATGTAACTGTTAGTTGCACTACAGTGTTTGTGGGGGAAAAAAAAATGACTCTATGAAATCATGTTAGTAGGCAACCACCAGCTGAAAAGCAATGCAAAGGCAATGAGGGGTTACAACAAACAACTTAGTTTCATTAAAAAAGATGGCAGTGACACGATACCTGCTGCTGTCATCCTCTAGTTTCTCTCTTTTGGATTTCTCAGAGTCCAGTAGAACCTGCAAGCGGCCCTTCTCCTGACGCAGAAGGCTGTTCTGAGACTCCACAGAGGCCAGCTGGGCTTTGAAACTGAGGAGGTCCTCCGCAGCAGACCGCTCTTTCTCCACGGCAACAGCCAGCTGTGCCTGTGCGTCCACTACGCAAGGAGACAAGACAAGATATGAGACACACCCCATGAGACGCACAGGAGAGAAGCTTGGGGTCAGAGCGCAGGGTCATACGGCGCCCCTGAGGCAGTTGGGGTTAAAGGCTTCGCTCAGGGGCCCAACGGAGTACGATTCTTGCCAGCCACAGGCGCAGATCCTTAGCCACAGTGCCACCGCTCGGCCCAAAGATGACCAACTGCAACTGCTGCACTTCAGGGTGCGACATTTTGAGTTCACACGATCTAGCACTCTCACTGATGTGTTTTTTGATGTAGGTTATTAAACTTGTTGTTGCTGCTGCTGTTCTGTGTTCATGTATTCGGCGTTTCCTTAATGTCCTTCTATTCTTTGTATTGGGGCATACATGCAAATACGCATTTTATTACGCTTGTGCATATGACAATAAACACATCACATCAAGGCTAGTTTGAGAAGCGGCTTCATTCTATTCACAATGAAGACAGCCTCTGCTTTTAAATGTGGAAGTAAATGATGAGGTAGTGTGGTGAGAGAGGTTTGGCAAGAAGGAGACATTAAGCTCAGAAATAATCTGCTGAATTTTGATTTTAGAATCTTCCTGGACAAGACCGCACCTGCCAACCTTTGATGTTCCTGTATATTGCAATCAAATTGCTTTTGTCCAGGAGCTAAAATTTCACCCTGCAGCTAATTTTGAAGAGAATAAGTGGTATTTCAGCAAGACAAATTGTGATATTTATGTTTTATAAGACTAGAAGTGCACTAGCTGAAGAAAAAGTGAGCCAGTTTCTACTTCAGCTAAAAATGGAAAACTACTACTAAATGAGACAAGAAGACAAATTCAAATACACTACAAGCAAACAGAACAAAATCTTGAGAAAAACTGTAAGATGCTTCACTGATATGAAGTAATTACAACAGAATACTGGAAAGTGTAATGATGAAATACTGTCACCATCAAAGTATGAGGGGGTTACAAAATTGGTAATGTTTGTAGGCCACCTCCTATTGCGCTACTCAAGGTCTAAACAGAAAGTCCGATGCACATGATTTGAGGTGTTTGTCCAGATGCAGGCAGGTTGAGAGCCAGGTACACACAGATGATCAGGAGGATTTGGGGTTTTACTGTGGTTAATTAAGTGGATGATAACGCATAAGTCTTTATAGAAACACAAAATAAAATGACAAAGACAGCTGACCAGGCACAGAGTGAAACAGAAGGCAGAAAACGAATCAGAAGAACGAATATCATCACCATCCTCTTCCTCTAAGCTTGTGCAAGAACACCTTGTTCATATCAGTCTTGGAACCAGATACTGGTGAAATAATTTAACCTTGTTAAAGAGAGCCTACTGTCCTATTTGTTTTATGAAATTCTGATTTTCTGTATTGTGGAAACCTGAGACTAAAATCTCTTCAGTTTGGTGATGTAACGGAGGCAGATGCCCCTTTACTTTTGGGAATAACTATTGTAGGAAGGGAGATTTTGAGCTGAGTCATATTACTGTATTTAGGACGCAGAGTTCTCTTCTCTTTTTTGCCTGTACAGGTGTTGCATGGAGTTTCAGGTTAGTAGGCTAGCATGCCAGGTTTCTGGGTCTGTAGAACGTAGGCCTCTGAGTTTTGGAAATAGTGCAATGTTTTGTATATAGTTGTGTTGTTCATCGTCAATCAATATTTGTCTGAGTTTTGACTCCGATTTCTTTTTTCAGAGGTGTGCCAGAGAAAAAACTTACATGCCTGAAATTGCTACCTGCCTTTTGGATACATTTACATTTTATTTAACCTCTCTGCCACCTATTTTGTAAGAATACCTTTTTGTAAGATTTTTGTAAGAATCTGAACACACATATCTATTTTGAAAACGGCATGCAAGCTTAACCAGTGTGGAACAACTACTGAGATGCACGACTCCATGTAGTTGCTCTGCTCACCTAGTCTATCGGAGATGTTTTTCTCCAGTTTCTCCCAGGAGGAGGTCTGTGCCCCCAGTGTTGCCTGCAGGTTTTCAATCTGCCGCAGCAGTGGTCTGGTTGCTGAGGTCACACTTTGGCTGAGCTCCTGGTTCCGAGTTTCTGCTGCTTGAAGTCTCTACAGCGGACAAAAGAGAGGACTGCGATTGTGAAATGCTGTCAATTTTAATGTTCCTGAACTCAGAAAAATCCGGTTTATTATGGAGGCAATTCGTAAAGCATTTCATAAGTTACCAGTACATCATTAAGGAAAAACAGAACATGACTTGTTCATATTGTAAAAAAAGAACCAATGCCCAAGTGAGAACTCAAATTACCATGCATGTACACTAAATTTAAAATTGTTATATTTTATTTATTACGCTCTGCTGCCTGACCTGCTGCAATTCGCTGATCTCTTCACGAAGGTAGTCCTCCTTTCTAGCCTGCTGCTGCTCAGCTCTCTGTAATGCCAGCCTCAGGTCTGCAACCTGTTGATGAAGATGGGAAAGGAGTAACGATCTGTAGTCTGTAAATATTTTACAAGCTAATGTTAACGTGAAGACAAGACGCGAGTCACCTGAAGGGCTAAGGCCTCCTGCTGAGTCCTGGACTCTTCCTGTGCCTTCTCCAGAGCAAGAGAGAGCTGCTCTTTGGCCTGTATCTCCCGGCTCAGCGCAGCCTCCTGTGCTTCACTGTCCCTTGTAGCGTTTGCTCTGTGCAATTCTGCAAGTTCCCTGAAAGCAAAGCACACATTAAAAAGCTGACCTGTAAATGAAGAGCAATTTGCAACCATGAAAATTAAAAAAAGGTTTTTTTTCGGTCTATAGTTCTTAAACAAATCATCTTGTAAAAGGCTTACATCAAGCTATGGCCTGTATTAGCACAGTTCATCTTTTATGTTTACTTTTCATTTGTTACCTTCTTTCTTGCAGTGATAAGAGTATCGGATAATTATTTGCACAAAATTGTCAATTGCTTGCTTCCAAGATTAACCATAACCTTTTAAAAAATGTGTAATTGCCAATTATTTTTCATTATATATCCATATTATTCAGAATTTGGATTTAATTGAGCCCATCAGCCAATAGTTAATTCTTGTGCAGAAAATAGGACAGGTGCACATTCCCCTCTGACATGCCCACCTGTTAGAATCATTCATCCTTTAACAGGCTGCAGGCTCCACAGTGGCTGACAGGAGAGTCAGCGCAGACTGAAGGAGCAGCAAGTCTCTTCCTGTTATCACTGTATACCGACAGGCACCCAACAAGTTGCAGGATGATCATGGCCAAATAACTCCCTCTGTGTCCTTGTAGCACTTTTCTAAATTTTGCTCCAGGGAAGTCCCAGCACCAGACAGCTAGTGACAAGTGTCACACCAGTGATATGTAAACCACAGCCCAATAACAGACAACACGCCAACCTCAGACCACACTCTTGTATTTACCGAGGACCATTAGTAATGTTTAATTAAAAAAAGGTGATAGCATTCCACTGAAAAAAACAGTTTGAAACACTTCATGCTTCACTACAATAAACAAAGAATGAGTAACAGTGAAAATCTTGCACAGTGACAAAGCAAGATGAGCTTCACTCCTGAATGTAGCTAAAACATGCTTTCAGGGTGTCTTTGGGGGGGTTTCAAGCAGGATTAGCATCATTAGAAATGCACAAAATCTACTCAATTTGAAACATCTGTTGTTTTTAATGTCATATTAAAATCTGAAGTGATCTGTCGGCAAAACTCTGAAAACAAGCATCTTCAAAATCTTTCCCTAGTTAAAAGGCTCAGATTTAAACATCTGGATCTTTCTGATTTCATATCTGAACAACTGTGATATAATACAAGGTTCTGATAAAGAAGAATCATCTGCGAAAACAGACTGGGTGGATTCTAGGATGCCGGCTGCTAAACGTGAATCTTTACTTGTAGGAGCTGTCAAGGGCTGCCTGGAGGCTGCGGCTCCTCTCCTGAAACTCTTCGATGTCCGTCTGGAGCCGGCTCAGCTCCCTCTCCTGCTTCTCCACCATGCTGTTCAGCTTCTTGATGTTTTCACGATGCTGCTTCTCAACCTCCTCTTTGCCATCCAGGACCTGCAGCAAGACAGTGGAGATCTGGGATTATTCCTCCGCCAGGATTTTACCCCTCGACACGTTAAGACTAAAACAAGCTTAGTTGTGCAAGTCTTTACTTCCCAACTCCTACAACAGGAATTTCACGCCGATAATCTCTTGAATCTCAGGATGCACAACGGCAAATGTTGAAAAGGCAGCATTTCTAAAGATTAAAAAAAAACATCCATTGTTTAATAGAAAGCCACTTATTCACACTACACTACACCAGAGGGCACAAGTCAGAACCACATCCTGTATCAGACACCAATCCATTGCAGGGCACACACACAAGAATCATTAAGAAATGCCAATTGAACTAGCCAGTAGTGCTTTGAGAGGTGGGAGGAAATGTGGAAATGTGGCATGTGGAGCATGTGGCAAGGTATACAGGCCCTCACAGACTACAAAAGGAAGAACATCTCTGCATCTGCCCATGATACCTCCCTGCCTAACGAGCTCAACAGTTTTATGCTCGGTTGGAAGGCAGCAACACAGAACCAGTCAACAGAGCTGCACCCTCCGCAGCTGGCCAGGTGCTCTCGCTGTCTGCAGATGAGGTGAGGAGATCTCTGCAAAAAGTGAACACACGCAAGGATGCAGGACCTGATGCCATACCCAGTCGCGTCTTCAGAGCCTGCGCCAATCAACTGGCAGGTGTTTATGCAGACATTTTCAACATGTTCCTGGCCCAAGCTGTAGTCCCCACCTGCTTTAAGACAACCATCATCATCCCAACACCAAAGAAAACCACAGTGACATGTCTTAATGACTACCGACCGATGGCACTAACCCCTGTTATCATGAAGTGCTTCGAGAGGCTGGTCATGGGGCACATTAAGGACACCATTCCAGACACACTGATCCCGTTCCAATTTGCCTACCGGCCCAACAGATCCACCAATGATGCAATCTCCATCACCATACACACAGCCCTATCCCATCTGGATAAAAAGAACACATACGCAAGACTACTATTCATCGACTCAGTGCACTGGGTCTGGACACCACCCTCTGCAACTGGATTCTGGACTTCCTGACAGGCAGACCCCAGGCTGTCAAGACTTGGAAACCACACATCCAGCACACTAACTCTGAACACTGGGGTCCCCCAGGGTTGTGTGCTTAGTCCATTGCTTAATTTGCTTTACAACCGCGATTGTAAGGCCAAACATAACACCAACTCCATCATCAAGTTTGCCGATGACACCACAGTTGTGGGTCTGATCACAGACAATGATGAGAGGGCCTACAGGGAGGAGGTCAATCTCCTTACAACGTAGTGTGAGGACAACAACCTTACCCTCAACCTCAGCAAAACCAAGGAGCTGATCGTTGATTTCAGAAAACTGCAAAGCGGTCATGCCCCTACCCACATCAACAGGACAGAAGTGCAAAAGGTCAGTAACATCAAATTCCATGGCATCTATATCACCGAGGACCTCAAATGGACTCTCAACACCACTTGTCTGATTAAGAAAGCACAACAGCGCCTGTTCTTCCTAAGATGGTTGAAGAAGGGTAAGATATCTCCCCAGATACTCACTAACTTTTACAGATGCACTATCTGGTATTGCACCTGCAGTATTCCTGACTGCAAAGCCATACAGTGGGTGGTGAAAACTGTTCAGTCCATCACTGGGGATGCTCTCCCATCCATCCAGGTAATTTATGACAGGTGGTGCTTGAGGAAAGCTCTAAGCATCATCCAAGACCCCACACACCCCAGCTACACAGTTTGACCCTCTACCAAGAAGTTCACCCCCCATAGTTTTGTATCTTTTATTTCATTATGTTGATGTATAGTTTTGCACATTACCTGTTACCTGTTGTTGTTTTGCACAATGCCTGTTGTCTCCATCTTTCTTTTCTTAATACAATTGTATTGTTATTTTTTGTACTACTTACTTGCTAAATAGCATTTCGTTATACCATATACCTGTGTATGAGTATAATGATAATAAACTTGAACTTGAAATCACTCCAAAAAAGCCCATGAAAGAAACTCTACACCAAATAAACATGGGAATGTTGTTTAGTAATAGATGTACATTTAAATTTTGCAGACAATACCAACTGCAATTTTAAGAAGGCTAGTCAGCACATATTTTTGATCAGCAAGCTGAAAGAGTTTGAGGTGAGTCTTTTGCTATCCCGATGTGAAATGATAGCCTTAGTATTAGGGGAAACTGACCAGAATTGTTAATACTGCTAGTAAAATAATTGGTCGACCACAGAAACTGTATTATATTGCAGTTCAAAGGAAAGCTCTGCTTACTGCCGATGATACCTCCCACCCTCTTCATTTCCATTTCATTTGCTGCCTTCATGGGTGATATTTGAGAATGCCTATGGCCAAGAAAAATGTATAAAAGAAGTCTTTTGTTCCCTGTGTAATTGGTATTTAAATGCTGCTTAGTGATTGTTTCATGAATGAAGCTATCAGATTAGTGTAATGATAGGAAGTGTAATCATTACACTACCATTATACTGTTTGTTCTTAGCGTGTTTATTTTATGTTGAGTATTACTTGTTTTTTGTAGTTTTTTTGTGGTGATGCCAAAAATGTATACGCTTTCAGATGGACACTAAAGAAGCAGACAAGTTACTTCACCTGACAAAAATCAAATATTCTATATTTCATCCATCTAAATCAGGGGTGGGGAACCTTTTTTCTGCCAAGGGCCATTTGGATATTTATAACATCATTCGCGGGCCATACAAAATTATCAATTTAAAAATTAGCCTGCTATATTTGGTCAAACATTTAATTAACTCACCCCTAATGTGATGGCTGGAACTGCCTCTCTTTGGTGACAGGTTTTCCCTGTCACCTCCATGAACAGCTTGACTTCATCCCGCAGTTCGTAAAACACAGTGTGTTAACACTTTCGCAACGTGTACACTTCCAGCCTGCCTGGCACTGACTGCCCTCTGAGTCACCGCAATACAGGCAGACGGGCCGCGGGTAGCCGGCAAAAAGCATGCGTCATGTGTCTGTTCCGTCATGTACTCGTATGTGTCCTGTCTATCCCATAATGGACGTTCTTTGCTTGTCCCTCAAAATTAACATTATTATTATGATTCACTTAATATAAATTTATGTTGCTATGAAAAAAGCTCCTAGATTTATTGAATTTCAAGTCCCGCCTGCGTAGGGCTGGGCGATATGGCCAAAAACATTATCACGATAAAAAATGTCATATCAGTTGATATCGATAATTATCACGATAAATGTCAAATCATTATTTCTTTCAAGTTTAAAGGCAGATTTTTTTCTCCTGAGTGAAAGTTGAAGAAACCAGACAGTTAATTGGTGAATTAAACAACTCTTCATTTTAAGAACACATCACTTGCCAAACAGCAGAAACATTAAACAAATCTGTTAGCTGCCCGGTCTGCAACACGTATGCGCACTCACGT
The DNA here is from genome assembly GCF_040954835.1 of Lepisosteus oculatus. Classification (NCBI taxonomy): domain Eukaryota; kingdom Metazoa; phylum Chordata; class Actinopteri; order Semionotiformes; family Lepisosteidae; genus Lepisosteus; species Lepisosteus oculatus. The sequence goes on from NC_090699.1 coordinate 50,373,911, forward strand.
ATTATGTAGTGCGCATGCACGTACCACGCGTAAAGCATGAACATTCATCGATCTTTTGTTAAAATTATATCGAGGAAAATTATATCGCGATAATTATCATTATCGATTTATCGCCAGGCTTTACACCTGCGGTTGCCTTGGCAGGGCCAGACCAAATGATTTCGCGGGCCGGACGTTCCCCACCCCTGATCCTAATAATAGAAAATTAGAAATGTACATGATGCAGCCAATTCTACTGGAATCCTAAAGCTGCAAAGAGCTGTATTCACTTTGTGAAATGTTTTTGTTCACCCCATGGTTGTAAAAACAAAAACACTATGTTGGCCGCCACCCTACCAACCTCCTGTAGATGCCTCAGCTCCTCTTCGAGCTCCTTTATCCTTCTGTTCTGCTTTATCGTCAGGTTTTCATTCTCCTTCTCCTTTGTTCTCAGCTTCTTTATGATGTTGGAGCTGTGAAGCTGCTGCTTGGAAAGCTTTTCGCCTGAAAGCAGGGACAGTTTGGATGTCTCTCTCTATATGCTTCACAATACATCAACACAAAGCACATAACTTCAAATACCTGCTACTGCAAACAAGCCCTGCACACAAAATGAAAATTTTGGCTCTCATGTGATGGATGTACTTATACAATCTAGCTTCTAATACATTGAAGGTCACCTTTAAAAACTAGTTAACATGCATAATGAAAAGTTATGAAATATCACTGTATATTCTTCTAGAATGTAGACACACAACAACAGCAGCATTTCTAATGTGAATGGCCCATCACTATTAATTGTATTTTACTTTCCATATGCAGACAATTTGGAATCACAAGAATTAAACAATTCTTATTCAATAAGCTAGAGGTTACAGTGAAACAAAGGAGCTTTGATGTCATCCCTGGATGAAACTTTGCCCCTTTCTCCATCCTACAAACACACTATTGAGACGTCTCTCACTTCACCTGCCAGTGCAATGGGTCAATACCCATGAGTTCTGGAATTAAAATTCCACCATAATTTCTGGTGTTCACGCACAAAATAAGGTCTGCCTCTAGAGAACCTCACCTTCTTCTAGCAGGCCCTTGATTTGTTCATCTTTTTCTCTCATTATCTCGGCAGTCTCATTTGAGTTCAGTCTCATTGACAGTTCCTCTTTCAGTGCTTTAAGGTCCTGTTTATGAAATTGCAAGACAAGCAGGACAGATTCTTGAGAATGACATCTGCAATTCCCTTGGCGCCCGTAAACTGAATTATATTAACACCAAATAGTGTACTTTCAGAATCCTATGCATCACAAATGAATGTGGAACATAAAGACATTGTTTTTAAACTTTACATTTGTAAAATGCATAGAACTGTCAAATGTTAATAACTAGCCATTCCTCAGCTATTGACACTCAAAACTCAAAACAGCGGGAATTCATTTTTCACAATCTGAGCTTGATAAATCATTTATTTAGGTGGCTAGCTGTGTCAGCATGCGTAGTCTGCAAAGGAACAAGTAATAGGTTTATTCCATGCTGAAAAGAGAAGAAAGGAAACAACGTTTCAGCTGTGAGGATGTAAGTGCTTCTTCTCTGGTGTAAGCAGCCAAAATGTTGTGTTTCCTTTCTTCTCTTTTCAGCATGGAATAAATTATTACAAATCATTTATTTATGCATTTATCATATTTATGCCGATATAGCTCGAGTATATCAGTGTAGAATATTTACTGTCATTTAAGAACACAATTTTACGCCAGATTACACGATGCTGTATAACCTGTGCAAAAGCAACACCATGGTCTCATTTACAGCAACCACAGTATGGCAGAAAGTGGGGTTTTATAACAGGTGTCCATTCATGCCTCTACCTTTTTCATGGCATCTCGTTCCTTACAGGCTAACTGCGCTTTCTTTTCTGCATCTGCAATCCGCTGAGTGAACTCTTCCTTCAGAGCCTGCACGCCCGAGCTCTCTTCCTTCAGACTGATCATTTCACTGTGAACACAGACAGCAAGGCTCTGCTGTTGGAACATGTCTGATGGGACAAGCAGCTCTCTAAACGCTGGCATTAAATACAATGGTAAAATCATATTGTTATTGCTGGCATATTTTTTGACCACCTTCAATAGTAAATGGAAAGGGGGAAACTGACAAGACCTTTGTCCAGAAATGTTCAGTTTCTTGTAAAGCACAAACAAACCTAGAAATTCCCTGCTTAGCTGAATTCTATTGTGATTCAAAGAAATTACTCAAAAGCTGAAACATTTTGTAGTTAACATTACCAAATTTAATTTTCTTCCCTAATGCATTGTCAACATCAGGCATTACAGAATATTTTTTCCCCTAGTTGATTAATGTTTTTTACTTTATACTCTCCAAACTGAGAGTTTTCATATAGCCTGGCATTATTATTACAGGCCTTCTATCAGCACAGGGGAAATCAGGCCATGGACTTGTCTCTGCAATTATTTGTGCCTACAAGACAGTCACCACTGATCGGAGGAGTAACACAGCTCTTGGTAACATCACTGCACAAGCATTGCCCCCTAGCAAGTGACAGGGAGCACTGCTGCTCATAGTCTAAGAATATTCTAGTACCCGGCAAGCTCAAATACTGGCAGCACCCAGCAAATTGCAATTGCAATTGTGCAGACAAAACCTGCACAATTGCCTGAACCTGAAACCTGCACAAAGTGAGCCGTGTTTGAACTTCAGGGCAAAATCTGCGCTGCAGAAGACCAAAGACAGCTAATATTTAAAGAAAATCAACACTTACTCTTTAAGATTGTCATGCTCCTCTTCCAATCTTGCTTTGTCTTTACTGACAGCTAACAGCTGGATTTCTCTCTTTTCAAGTCTGTTTGTCAGCTCATCAATAGTCTGAAAAGAGATTTCTACTTCTTAAATGTACCAATACATATGTATGTATTATTGTCATATAAAACATAAAAGTTATAATAAACTGGAGAGATGTTTATAACCAACTGAAAATGATGTTGGGACCAAGGCAGTTAGGTCTCTGATTAACGCTCATTTTGTTACCAAAAACACAATTCCATTTCATAATCTAAAAAAGGAAATGTCCACAAAATATTAATTATGAATTATAAAAAATATATAAACTTTAGATTTTATAATCAATTATTACCATTTAATAAAACTTACAGGACCTGGCCTTTGGCCACCAGTATCTTACAGCTACAAGAAAGAGGAAGCTATCTAAATTTGGACTCTCTTTTCTCCTGCCTCAAGAAAGAAGGTCATTTTTTTATCATGGATGATGAGAGAAACAAAATATAACTCAGATGTTCAACAATTATTTTCTATTCAAAACTCAAACATCCATTTTTCAAAATTTAGGGAGACGCTATTTTTTAAGGAACTGAGATATCAGCATGAACAGAGGAATTAAACAAAAAGTTAAGCCTGACGTGGTTGCATATTTAAGGGTCAAAGAAGATAAAATGATCACCTTCTGCAGCTCGAGCAACTGGTAATTGGAAACCTCACTTTTTTCCTCGCTGGCCAGGTGGAATGGGACCGTTTCTTTGACGTGCATCGCTGAGGACGAGCCATCCCTAGCACTTTCAGGGTGCACCAGTTCTTCAGCCGGCTCACAATTCACCGGAGTCGCGCTTCGGCCACTCTCCTCCATTTCACTGTCTTCCAGCGACTTGTCCTTCGGGGTTTCCATCAGTTCTTCCTCACTCCTCTGCTCGTCCTGGTCCGCCGGGGCCACGTGTGGAGCAGCCGGCCCAGTGGCAATGGAGGCCAGAGTGCAGGCCCGACCCGACAGCTCGTCGTCCGAGTTCAGCTCGCTGACGCTCCGGCTGTCGAGCGACTGCACGCTGAACGAGTCGATCCTCTCGAAGGCGTCGGAAGAGCCGCAGCTCTCCGTGAGCTTCTGGTAGTCGTCGAGCCGCGGGAAGTCGGCGCAGGCCGAAGCAGACAGGAGCTGAAAGGAGGTCTGCATCAGGTGCAGGCCGGCTTTGGACTCGGCGTTCTCTTGCCTGGAGCTGGCAGAGCTTTCGCTAAGCACGCTCTCGTGGTCCAGGACTTCAATGTCGCTGGTGGTCGACGTGCCCGAAGAGAAAGTGCTCACGGGGGGGGAAGGTGTATTGCTTTGTCGGTCTTCAGATTTGGGGTCTTTCGACTCCAACAGCATCTCCTTTGAGGGAGGCAAGTGAGGTTTGGAAGGGCTTTCTGGTGGTGTCCCCTCACAGCTGCCATTGACGACACCGTCCTCAACTGGGACACCCGAAAGGGAGGGAGACTTCTCTGCCTTTGTCACTTCCGAAACAGCAGCTGTTCCATCTAAGAGCTCCACTTGATTTTTTCCGTCAGTTACACACACAGCAGTTTCTTGAGTAGACTTTTGCGGAAGAGAGCTTTCAGGATCTGGCTTGTGACCACCAGTATCAGCAGCCGCAGCAGGCTTTGCTAGTTCGATGCTCACAGGTTTGGATGCTACGGGCTTTTTTGTTTCCAGTTTCCCCGGTTTAACAGGACCGGGTTTGAGAGGATCTAAATTCTCCTTCGACGCAACAGTCCTGGGCTTCTCTTCTTCGGGCCTGGGCGATTTGGCAGGAGGCACGGACACGACCTGGCTGTTCTTCACATTCTGTGGCTCTGCTGGTTGCAAAAAGGCACTGAAGAAGTTCTCAGATTCGTCCACTACAGTGCGCGTGACAGGAGTGGTGATGGCCTCTGTGGATGCAGGAGCAGCCGGAGAGCACTTTTCTAACGGGGAATTCCACTGCGAGGTACTCCAGCCCTCACTGGAGAAAGATGTCTTTCCAGGCAAATCTGGAAAAAGGGTGCAAGCGACAAAACAGTCTGATGAAATGCCAAAAGATAATGACCTTCCTCTGTTTTGCTTGGCTAATTTATTTGCCACTGAAACTATGCTGATTTTACAGATAAACGGTGAAAACTGTAGAAGGGATGTTGTATTTACATTGTTAAATATACTGATGATATAATTGCAATATAATGTCATTTCGGTCACCACATTAATAAAAATGATATCTCAAAAATGTTCATCTTTGACCATAAAGGAATACCACACACAGAAAGGTTAAACGAATCACGTTAATCAGGAAAAGAGGGAGCAATATTTGATACAGGCATTTGAAACGCAAACGTTTCTTATTGACAAAGCCAATCAGAAGACTAAACATGTGTCAAAGGACCTGTGGAAATTAAGAGAATGTGCAGGTAGCACTGAAAACATCTCTTTATGCAGAGGTTTATTGGGAGACTAAAACAAATACATTACAGCAAGCAGACTACCATGGATCCTGATAGAGAGGTTTGGTTAAGAACCTCTGATCAATAAGACCCTACCAGCCAAGCAAGATGGGCCGACTGGTTTCATCTCATTTGTAACTTAACATTTGTCTTAAGGAAGCATCCATTTCTCATAGTTCATTGAATCAGAGCAATTAGTCCTAACTCTTAAACATTATACTGCATAAAGAGATGCAAAAAGAAACCCAGGAGGACAACAACACAAGTAATACAAAAGAAACTAGCACAAGAGGTTTTTAGAAAACTCAACATAATGCCTTGGGACCACAAATAACCCCAGATAGTTTAAATGGACGCTTGGGTGTCACAGCGTTCACTAAAAATAAATTGTCCTAGCTTTTACTCACGAAAATCTTTTAACGTTCTAAAGTATTTACTGGCCTAAAGAACATTTGTTTTCAGAAATACTGCTTCCGATATTCTCAGTGAGAGACGATTGTCAATTCTCAACCACGAAACAGTCTTATCTAATGACAATGACCCAACTACAGTGACCCTGGTCATTGACATCACCCAATACTAAAACTGTTCCACTGTTAGCAAAGGTCCTAGGCTTCAGCACACACATTACATTGGGCAGTAGGGATCCGCGACAATCAGGGATCGCGAAAACCACTTCTCATAGTGTCAACACCGAAATTAAAAATCTATACATCGCTTGTATAATTTACATAATCGCTTAGCACGAATTATGCATTAGGAATAATCTTCTCGAACGGGAATCGATTAACATTTCTCTCACCTTACATCAGATGCTGCTGCAAACGAATAAACAACCACTACAAATTAAAAAAAAGATAACATAATTACCATCGTAGGACGGCAGCACAGTGTCCCCCCACTGGTCTTCCTCCTTGATGTCCAAAACCCGATCGATTGATTTCTGAGCTGTTGTCAGAGCCTGTTTGGCAAAACTGGAAAGCTGCGAGGCATTGAACCAGCTCATATTTATCTACATTTATAACCCGGTAAGATGCTCCCTCTCCCGACCCTACAGATTTGAAGCCCTACGGATCACAACAACTTACTTTCTTGCCTTCTACAACAGCTAGGCCGTTCCACTAACTCCAAAGGCTAAACATGAAAATACATGAAAATACTCATTGTGTTTGATTCTTTGGATTTTCGAAATGCAATGTCCAAGATCAAATTCAGTAGAACCGTGGTGAGACCCCAAGATAAATATTCAATATTTTCGAAAGGTATGCGTTGATTAGTGCATGACCGAATTGTTTTGACAATTTCAACTCCTACTTCCTTTCCACGTAGCACCAAACAAACCCTGTGGTGACGTCAGCATCCGGCCGGTCAAAGACGTAATTTCCTTTCCTACCCCAATTTCTGAAGACGTATGCCCTATTTTCTGTATATGTAAGAACTGAGTTAATGAAACCGTAATAACAAATCTTAAAATTGCACAGATGCTTAGAGAAGAGTATAATTTACAATTACGTAAGCTAAATACGTACATATATATACAAAATCACAAATTGTAATTAACAAAATCGCTTTCGTAACAAGACGGTCTAGGTGGAGCTGTTGTATGTGCAGTTTTAGCTGAGGATCTTTGAGATCTGATACGGAGCTAACAGGGCTTTGGTGAGATTTGAGCTTCACTAGAGCAGTGTTTCTTAGCGGTTTTTTGTACCACGAACTAGCTCCCTTATTTCCTCCTCATTTGAGGACCGTTTAGGTTAAACACAAAACACTGGAAGAAAAAAATATTGAACGTTATTTTACTGGCGTAATGTAACAACAGGAACCAGTTAGCGATGCTTCAGAGACACGGGATGGTGAAAATGGGATATTCCAATGCCCCCAAACTCATGCATACAATATGTGCATTTCTCAATCCCCTAGTACATACAGGAGCTTTTCCAAGTACTAAACATTTTTGCTGCCTCTTTTGTCTGTCATCCTTCACCTCAGACGGGGCCTCTCTCCAGCAGTTCAGGTCGAAGACAGATGAAGGAGCTCGAGAGTTAAGCTTTGGTATACCTACATGCATTTCTTTTATCCTTCACTTAATAAAAGTGAGTTTTTCCAAGAATATTGAAATTTAAAATCATACCAGCCCATTTACTAGCATGATGTTTGTTGCTTTAACCATCACATATACAGTAGGTAAGACCAATTCAACAGCACAAATTTGAGAAATACACTAAAAAACTCTTCAAAGAAAATATTATCTGTTAATGATAGTAATAAGGATGAACATTTCTCATCTATTTTCAAGAACAACATAATAAAGCATGTATTGTAGTGGTACATCCTTTTCTCAGACCCACGAGAGTAGGCCTACAGTATATTACAATCTGAATAGCGTGTCATCTATTAAAAATGGTGCTGTACAGCACATCAATGTCTGCTGCTCATTGAACCAGTGTATACCATACCAAATTAACAACTTAAATCTAGCTATACAGTCCATAGTATATGGATATTTTTTTGGTTTGAACAAGCACAGGAGTAAATAAAAAATGTATAATTTCATAATTATATGATATTATAATAAAAAATACTGTATAATTATGAAACTTGTAAAACAGCAGAATCTGTAACAAAAAGTACTGGGCTTTGTAACACCACACACAAGTCTATAGTGCTCAAGCCCATTTGTTATGCACACTTAAAAATAATGCACGGCAGAATCTTGCACAATCACACCATTTTGACTGGAAATAATTTTCTATGTGCACTTTTGATGGAAAGCACAAACACATTTACAGTAAAAACGTTTTAGTTAAAGAATCTCGAAACAATGTCTTTAGTATTTGTTCAGCAAAATGTTTTAATTACATTTTCCATAAATATACATCCAAAACAAAATTACCGCAACAAACACATGACATACACAACGTTCTCATAAAAGTAAAGGAGGCAGGTGATAGGTATGTTATTATCCAACCTGGTCCTGTTACAGGGTCATTCTTTTGACAACAGTGAATAAAATAAGTGCTGCAACTAGGTAATGCCAAGTTTCAGAGGATATTTTAAGACATGAGAAAGAAAATAACCACAACTTGCTCAGAGTTAGATCAGAATCATCATATATAGAAAATTGATCAATTAGGCTTATAACTTGTATCTAGAACCCAACTTGAAATTATCCTTTTTAAAAGGTTTTGTTTTAGAAGCTACTATAAAGTTAGCTTATTTACATAAATTAATTTGCAATGCCTTAAATAGTTTCACTTATTAAAAATGATAATTGCTCTGTTATATGCCGGATTCTCTCACATTTATTCTAAAATTCACTTATTTACTAGTTTCTTAGCTCTTACATGTTCCTGATTAGGATGTATAATGTAGCTTAAATAACACTGTTTGAGGGGTGGTGATATCTGCCACAGCAAGCTCTTGTCCATCAGTCAGGCCCAACTCTGTGAACAAATGAATAAAGTGTTAAAACACAATTACTTCGTAAAAAAACCCATAAATTACTGAATTATAAAACTGCACAGTTTGAAGTTGTTGGAGGACTACCACACTGATAAAGGCCTTTATTTAATGATGATAAAAAAAGGTTTTACGTCACCTTTCAACGTCTTGGAAAGATTTGGTCTTGTCCTTTCTTCAATTGAGGCTACAGTCTTTACCAAGAAAACATAAGTGTTGAAAAAAAGAGACAGATATTCATTTAATTTACAGATAGAAATACTAGACATTTCCTCAGATTTTTTCCTGTTAAATTGCTTATTTAAACCTGTTTAATATCCAACACATCCAATCAATTAGTTTACAACCTTTCATCTTCTAATACTTTAGCTAATAGATCTAAGGGCAGATCAAAGATCAGCCATGATGCAATGCAAGACTGGCACTCAAGTTCTCAAAGTATACAAGTTCTCGCTTTTACATTTTAACAGTTGAAGCAAATACAATACTATTGCTAATAAATAGTAAAAAATAAAATGGAGAAAATAAAAATAGGCGATTCCATGGCTCACATTTAAATGCAGGAACATAAACCTCACCTGTAAATAAAGGGTTTTGTTCTTCCCTTCCAAAGTTGCAGTAATGGCTGGAGATTTCATTTGCCTACAACATTGCAAGAGTAGTAGAAATCAGAGCAGTCGTAAGCGTGTGCACTATTACTGCTCAACTGACAGCAACAGATATGCACCACGCTACCAGTATCTCTTCACTTACAAAGATGCATTTTCAGTCAGGTAATCCAGCACTTCCTGGAGCTTGGCAGATGAAGGGAACAGCAGCTCCTGAGGCACTAGGCTGCAGGTTGAGCAGTTTTCCTGGATTTGGTTAACAAAATTCCATTATACATTATAATTAGCACATCAATATTTAAACAAACAAAATATCTACAGTACAGCAACATTTACAGGATTATTTTAATTCTTAAATGTATCACTGAAGCTGTAGCACAAAACAAAGTATGTCTGAATAATCTATTACCATGAAAATCGGATGTAACTGCCATTTCACCTCTGAGAACATGTAAGTACGCTCATAACGAATAACGCCCATCCAGAAACACAAATCTCTCAATTTGTTAAAGCCCTCCCCATTCTCTCCCATTCTGCCTCACTGCTGTTCCACTGCTCAGTCAGGTTACTGCTTTCTGAACCTTCTCCAAACAAACAGGAAAAAGAATTAAAAAAAAAAGCTCACCTTTCTTTCTGCTTCAAAAGTGTATGTGTAAAGACCATCAACATCATTAAACACCAGATAATTATTTAGAGGAATGTATGCACTATAATGAAGAAAAAACATTGTCAAATGCAAGAAGTCTTAAAATAATACTATCAGCTATAATAACAGAATTATTGATGATTTTGTAAGGTTCTATTATTAACAATAAAACTTCCATTTACCCATCCTTGTTAATAATACAATATAAACATTAATCATTACTATTGTAGGGAAGAATGCAAATAATGTTTATTTAATATTTAAAATAATTAAGTTAAAATGGTAGAAACACTCTACTATTTACAAAGCAAATATTAAAGTAACGGCATCAAATATTTATGGTTGAAATACAGCTACATACATATTTATTCATTTTTAGGGACTATAAAATGAGAATACCTTTGAAAAAGCTTACCTGGAAGCTATTTTAAAAACTTCAGTAGCGCATGCAGCTGAAACAACACAAGTTTCCATTACTTTAAAGTAGTCTATACAAAAGATTAGTTATATTTGAGTTCTTTGAAATTACCATGTTTATTTACATGCTCAAAATATTAATTTAGATGAATTTATTTATCAAAAGTCTTATATCTGTACTCATTTATACAGCTGGGCATTTTACTGAAGATTCCTCAAGTATCCAACAGCAGTGCCTCAGCCAAGATTTGAAAACTCAACCTTCCAGTTACAAGAACTCCACTTCAAACAATTAAGATTGCCTTCAGTTAATAATATAACCATGCACGGTAACTGAAGCAAACAGTTTCAGTCAGTATTTTCACAATGCCTACCAGCAATGACAGCATTTGTAGAGGCAACAGCTGGGATGATTCTTTTCACCACACCTTTAAACACAAAAAAGAGCAACTTTCATCTGAACTGCATAAATCAAAGAAAATTACACTGAATGGTTTTAAAAAATACGTTTTATGAAGTTTTAAGAGAATATTAAAACATTTTATGAATCTCCTATTGTTTAGCAATACCCCATGCTCAAAATAAAATATTCAAGTTGTGGAAATGGGGGCTGAGGAAATCAGGACACACAATATAGTATTAAGCTTACACACTACTTTAGTTACTGTACTAAAGACAAGCCGAGTACCAATCTCTCCAGCAGTCCTTACCTTGTGTAAGTCTGTATGTAACCCCAGTAATATTAAACTGTGCTGCTCTTTCCAGAGACTTCTGAAACACCCACTGGATATGTTCGGGGTCATCACCATCCAGAGCTACTCCATCTAAAGATTAATCATTTTTAATCGGTTCACATCAACTGTGCATTAATACACGGAGAGTTTTCATAAGGTGAGCAACATTTTCCAGTGAGTTGTTGCTGTTCATATTAAACAGGACAAAACAAAACACAATAAAAAAAATGGTAAGCATTTACAAGTTAATAATTAGTAAAGAAAACACTGAACGGAATTTTTTTACATAGATGATAGTTTAATAAGTTAATCGTAACTTCACCTCCAAATGGCTTGTCTTTGGGCCACTGTAATATCCTGACGTATTCAATACAATGTTCTGGTAACCGTGGCATGGTTGCAATAGTACACATGGGAAAATTGATCTGGGGAGGAAAAAAAACAAAATGAAAAACAATTAAATCCCACCCTCGCACCAAATACAGCAGACACCTCCATTCTACATGTCTGAGAAAGTTTGATCTTGAACTTCATGCAAAACACTGATTTTTAAAAAGAAAAACATAATTACTCAGCATTTGCTTTGCAATTTTAAAAAGGACAAACCCATTGAGAGTACCTGTGGTGGATAAAGTTCAAGTGTGCAATCAATACATGCTGTCATTCCAGGTAATATCACACGCGCATTGCCTTTGAAGCCTTCTGTTCCCCCATCAATAAGAGGGATAATGGTGCTAGGATCCAGAACACCATCTTCATAGCTTAAGAGTGACATCTGAAGAGAAGGTAAACAGTTTTGAGCAACTGAAACTTACAGATCTCACTTATTAGATCTTTACTACTATGTACTGGTTCCAGTGTGCTTCATTAAAATCCTTCCACCCATTTATCTAACCAGTCAGGTTCTACAGGGTCACAGAAGAGCCTATCCCAGCAAGCAACAGGTGCAAGGCAGGAAATATCCTGGATGGGATGCCAAGGCCAATTTTCCCAGAAGCCAATTAATCTACCAGTATGTCTTTGGACTATGGGAGGAAACCAGAGCACCCGGAGGAAACCCACGTGAACATGAGAACATAAAAAACATCAAGCAGATAGCATTCCAGGAATTGAACCTTGGGCCCCAGCGCTGATAAGCAGCAATGATAACCATTACGGCACTGTCGCCTGCCTAATTAAAATTCCAAAATTAAATCACATCTGACTCATGAGGTCAAATTGAAGATCAAAATTCACAGGAAAAAAAAAGTATAATACTAGGTACAACTAAATGTTGTGAATATTAAAAATATGAAAATGTTTTCAATGATGATGAAAAATTGACAAATACCAGCATGCCATTTATCCACCTCCTTGCAATGATTGAATCCAGGCCGCATACAATTATATGAAATTCTGAGGAAACACAAATAAGTATTGGAAGTGAGACTCAATTTTTTATATTTTCCCGATATCTCAGTATCACAAATTGAAAAACATGTAAAACTCAGATCAAGCTTTTACAAAGAGGATTAAGACCAGTTCCAAAAAGGAATGTTTTCCCTGCTGTAACAATGACTTGCAATCTTCTTTTTGTATGTACCTTATGTATAACAGTCGATGGAAAATGCGTTTTGATGGCAAAATTGTTTTTGGAGCATAAACCTCAGTATTTAAAACTGCAACCCTCCTTATATATAATCTGCAACAGCTTTATTAAGGTGTTCAAACAATGAAAGACTTACGTCTGTAAAATGAATCATCAAAATCTTGTATTTTTTTAAAATATCTGCATGTTGTTAAGAAATTAGAAACAGGTTTGAGTTAATTTTTTACACACTATGCAAAAATGACATTTTTGCTATTACTGATATTTACAGGATCACCCTGCATTAACTAATGTTTCCTTTCTTTACCATAATCGAGTTCTGTGCACCCTGCTCCTTTTGTTCAGGGCATACTGTAACTGAAAGTAAAGGATACGGCACAACACCACAGCTTGGAATACGACTGTTGATAAATTCTGCCGCCACTTCTGCTTTCGGCCTCCCCACATCTTTAGGTCTGAGGAAATGTTGGGAGGCAAAAAATGTTCAGGTAGGAAAACTATCAGAATCTGAATTTTTACACTAACATCAACTTAGTTGAAAGGGAGGAGACTGACAGAAGACACCTGATGCTATCAATAATATTCTGTTTCATCATGTCAAAAAACATTAGCAATAACCACAGTTGCAGTCTGCTACCCAAAATATGCTTAACTTTAGAACAAAAATACCACTTGTGCTCGTTACACTGTGCCCATCAGCCACAGCAGACCAGCACAGATGGTGCACCACATGGCGCTGATGACAGTAAGAGGACTTGGACAAATCAGCTTAATAGTAAAAATACAAAGCGATTCAGAGGAATGAGATCAATGAGCGAATACATGATACTGCCCAGCTACCACAAAGTGAATTTGCAAAACATCTATGTAGATGTGAGAAAAGTTGTTGGACAACCTACAGAGGTGTTAAAATTGCTTAAAATTTAAAACGTGTCGGTAAGACGTCTGTACTTAGCCATCTTCTTAACTGTTATTAACTTATCACTCAGGGCTCACATGTCCGCACCTCTGTAGCTTTCCCCTGTCATTTTCTCTGTAAATTACTTGATTCACAAATAACATATAGATGAAAAGGGCAAGACCTAAAAGCAATAACCAGAATATTGTCATAATAAAGCAGGACAAAACCCAACAATTTGTTGATTTTGTTGGGACAGGAACACCTCTCCCAATATTTTGTTGATTTTTATGGGAATTTCATGTCCAATTTCAGTGTGCAGAAGCCAGCAAGAGCAGAGAGTGTCTGGAATGTGTGATTTATTTAACTGTGAAAATACACTATATCAGTGAACTGAAAAGAGCTCTTAACAAACACAGCTCACCTGAATAAAAATTGCCTGTTCAGATTTGAGACATCGATGGTATCCATGTCAACTACATGAATATGGCGAAAGCCAGACAGGGCCTGATAACATAATGGTAAAAAGTGATCTGAATAAAAGGTTTACAAATGCCAACAGCGTTTTATTTAAGTAGTCACTTATTCCAAAAAAAAGTACAGTGCAATCAACAATGCTTAAATTGTAAAACAACAGTTTTCATCCAAACTTTCCTGCACGTGGACATTCATACTGAAAGAGAAACAATCTATCAAACACAGATATTTGACAATTACTGTTTGAAGTATGTGAATGTTAGGTACATTTTGTTCAACTTTCTTTCCTATTCTCTAAATATAATTTTAACATAATTTCCGGTTATAAGTGAAGAACATTCATGCAAAAGACTTCATGAAATGGAAAAAATGTACAAGAAGCATTTTAATACGTGCATTTCGCAGTTCAGGAAGTCATTCTAAAACATTTGTGCTCCCAGATGAAATATTTCATGAACAGAAGCATCAAGGAGAAAACAATCATCATGAAAAAAATTCAAAGCGTTCAAAGCTCCCTGCATTTTTTCACCCTAAGAACAATGCAAAGCATTTGACTGCCCATTGAAACACACAAGATCTTAACTTCACACCAGTTTACACTGATCTAAAGTTTTTTTTAAAAAAAAGAATCAGCATCATACCAGATTTTTAAGAAGTTCACATCCAAGCCCTCCAGCTCCAATGACTAGTATCTTGCATGTGTCCAATAAAAACTGGAGTGACTATAGTTAAAACACAAAACCAGAAAAGAGTTACTATGAATACGCACACAAATGGCATACAGAACTAAAAAGAACAGGTGACAATATGTACCTGACCATAATTAAAAGAGTAAAAATGTATTTTAAAACTGAAAATGGAAATATCACTTTTAAGTGTTGATTTCTTTTAACTTTACCATGTTAAACATGTTACATTGTAAAACAGAAGTAGAGTCTGAAATAAAGACCACAATGTGTACTGGATTTTTACTATTTTATTAGTAAATTAAATGGCTGCTTTTCAACTGATATCAACTATATGATCAATTGGTACCGAGTTAGCAAACATTTTTGTATTAAATTCATGGCATCGTATTTATAATACAGTATGAAGCCATTTGTAGAATTTATGTGTATAGGTGGAACTAAAACTATGTGATGGAAATCATGCAAAACTGTCAACTGCATTTTCTAAGAAATGTAATTCAAAACATTCAACATTTTAAAGCTTGTGGGGGTTCGTTTGCTGTGCTTTCCTTTCCCCCCCAGTACAAAACACAACTGGAGAAAGTGGAGTTGTCTCACGTCAGTGCTTGGTTCAAAATCGGGGTGTGTAAATGGTCCTGAGCGCTCGAGAAACTTCTTGACATGGCTCCAGCGACCTGCCCAGTCTCCATTGTCCCCACACCCACCATCCACAGCCATTCTGCACAGAACACAAGGAACTCAGCTACAAACATCAGTTGGAAAACAACTTGCGTGTCTGCTGTGCTCACAATGCCTGTAGTTTGAAAACACAATACCAAAGTTGGCAGCGTGTGCAAAGACTTTAACTTACAGGCTAACTGGTATTGTTAGCTTTTGAGTACGCAGTACATTGTTGGTCAAACATCTAAACTTGTACCTTTATTTGTACTATTGTACCATTTTTTTAATACTTCAAATGTCAATGTAGGTATATCATAAATAAAAATATATATTATCCTTTCAGACACAAATAACTTCAGAATATGTAGCTTTAAGTACCTACATACATTGACCAATCGCACAGTAACCACACCTAAGGTACATTTTTTTTTTGGCAAAATACAACAGAGGTTGTAATAAGATGGTATTTGACCATAATTACGCTTGTTTAACTTATTTATTATGTATAAAGTCTGTTTAAGACATTACTGTTACCAAGAGGAAACTAAATTTGCCAGAAGAACGTTTATCAATAAATAGGGTTAAGAATCTTTTTAATTAATAGAAATAATTATCTGTCTGGTACGTTTTGATTAATTCTCCAGATATATTACTGGTTGACATGCTATTCACAATAACAACTGTTGGGGTGTAACAGTTACTATTCCAGCCTAAACATCGTTATCACAATCCTGATAAAACAAGCACGTTATGTTTAATATATTCCCTTTTGAAAGTTTACAAAACAATGTAACCAAACAACACAATTAGAAATCGGTAGAGGCCTGTATTACAGCTATTGTATAATTTTAATTTATATGCAATGTTTCTATAAAAGAATGGAGTTAATTAAATAGCAGTCGAAATAAGAAACGAGCGCAACATTAAGATGTGAAAATTCCTTATGAACACGTTATTAAAAACATGTAACTAGTTACTATAAGCGTGACTATAAACTGCGATACATTTGAGCAGCCTGAGGCCTTACTATAATCGACTGTAAATTTTAGAATATTTCAATTTTCCGTCCTTTTATAGACAAAACATTAATGTGTCAGTCAACGAATGGAAAAAAGAATTTTCACATTAATGCTCTACTACTCCGTGCGCTGTGTAACCTCAAACCTGCTGGCAGTTTATATATTTTTAGCATTTCAGTACTAACTTCTCAGTCTGCTCTTCTACTCTCCTTCTTTTCTTCTCCCTAAAAAGAGAGAATAAAAGAAGGTTCAATCGTGTTCTCTTTTTTTCAGCAGGTAATACATGAGATTATGAGCACTAATTTGCAGATCTCTCTGTCCTCTCCTTTCACGGATACTTACGGTTCCTCCACATCCGCCATATTTCCTGCTCCGTCTCCTCCCACAATGCCGCGGTGGTTAGGAGCTGCAGCTGTTTGAGGGAGGGAGATTTGAAACAGCACAATGGAAAGATTTTTCAAGCCAATTCAAGCCAACAGTCCAGCCCCAACCAACCAGTTCAAGATTTATACGGCATCAGAAAGATTTTTGTTGCTGGCAATGTTCGCGTCACCCCGATCATACGTGACATAAAACGTTCTGTGAACATTTTAGAGACGCCAGTCAACCTAGACAGCTTTTTTTGGAAGGTGACAGGAAAGCAACCCACTTGGAAAAATAAAAGTATGAGAACAACCAAACTCCACACAAAAGTCACTCCAGTGTGGAATAAAACCCAGAAGATCTAGCAACCACACCTTGTCTTACCCTGCCTTTCCTTACAATGTACAGTATATGAAAACATCTGAGATCACCTTAAATAAAAGAAGAAATCTAAGATACAGAACTCTTGAGATACTTACTGTTATTGCCCCAGATGGAAAATTTGCTTCATGGTCTGGTAAAAAACAACAAGGTACAGTAATACAACATGAATTCATAAATAAATAAGAAAATATATATATAAGTAAAATAAAATATACAATCAATTGTCCAAATTAAGCAAGTTATTAGCCATTGGATTAAAAGATAATGTAGTTCTATTGCATTTGAGTCTAAATCAGTCCCCAGATGGAAGGAGCTCAAATTCACTATACAAGGGGTAGTAATGACAGTCCATGATAGACACACTATTTGTCTGATGTAGATGTCTGCAGTGCCGCATTTCGCACAAGGCACTGTAGGCACAGTACCTGGGGCCTATAATCTTTTTAGTGCCTACGAAGGTGGAAAACACTAGTGACTAATGAAAAATGAGCTGAAACAATATGCTTGTGATCGACTCTACGTGCTCCCAATCAATAATCTTACGCTATCTAGCGGCTGTTCTAGAAACTAGAAGTATCGAGTGATGGTCGCTCAACTCGCTCCATCAATCACGTGGTTTAGCATTAGAATAGTTTAAAGTGCATCATGTAAATCAACGTAATTCAATTGGCATATACTCCTCTTTTTGCACATTTCGGCGTGAAAGTGCCTAGAGCCTACAAACAACAAAATCCGTCCCTGGTTGTCTGACAGCTGTAGCTGTCATCCACCAATTATGTTGTTGGCTACCTTAGCTACACTGTCCTGCTCAGTCTGATTTTATTGTGTTTATTAAGGTTACCAAATCAATCTACCACAGAGAACAGGGCAAATTCAATGAAAGTTCCTTGGGATAAAGTGATAGTTGTAGCACCCAAATTAATAGAGTGGAGTCTTCTTACATATGGCATGTGTTTTTCTCAAAGGTTAGTTTGTAATTAACACTAGTGCCAAGATAAGAGTAATATATGACTATTCAGTTTCAGACCTTCGATAACTTTTGGTTTCGCAGCTGGTGGTTGTTTTCTTAATCAATGATCATGCCTTTGGTTTTTGATACATTAAGTTGAAGACAGGAGTTGTTACACCAGTCAACAAAATACTCCATTTCAGGCCCATGTCTAGGAGCAGACTTAAACACCTGTTTTTTTCTCAAAAGACCTACAGCAGTCAGTATGCAGAATGTACAGGATGGGCAATAGCACAGAACATAGCAACTTTGATAAAAGACCATTTACCCTAATTCTTTGTGATCTTTACTTTTTAATTCCGGGTAACGTAAACGTCTGCTTCATTAATGCAGTTTTCAGTACACTGTCTAAAACCCACCGCCAGTTTAAATATTTTGCATTATTATTATTATTATTATTATTATTATTATTATTATTATTATTATTATTACAGAGAAGCTGGGCATCTTGTATCTTCTGGATGAGATGCACAGGTTTGTTTATCGCGAGAACCAGACAACCCTGCCCACTCAGCCCCGTGACGTTAGCGCACCAGCTGATGCTCGCTCCAGCCCAGAAGCCTGCAAGCCACCGCCGCTGCGATCATGGCTGGGATGGAGCTCGCACCGCTCAGACCCTGGGACGACTTTCTTCCCGGTTCAGATCGCTTTGCAAAACCTGACGTGGGTAACTTAGCAAAATGGAACAACAGAGTCGTCAGCAATTTGCTCTACTATCAGACCAATTACTTTGCAATGGCCATTGTCGTGTTTTTGATCGTTGGGTAAGTAGCCTTTGAAGACTTGGCAACACTTAGTCCGCTGTTAGTCATATTCTCCCCACCCTTTTCCAAAACTGCATTTTTTTCTTCTGTGCACGATTCTTTATGATGCCAGCTGTAATTGAGACGGTTGTTTCACGGCGTTTCTTAATTTAATGTTTATGAACATTTTTAGCGTTCAGTAATTACAGTACTGTACATTAGTGAGCCTGTTAAATTTGTTAACGCGTTCTATTTCTGATTGACAGGTTTGAATGTTAAACCGGATGCGAATTTAGGGCCATGCGACAACTTTAAAATTGTAGTGTTCTGATGCGGAATTCAATGTTGTGCAGCTCGTCCAGAAAAGGACATCCGAGATACTTAAGTTCCTCCAACACCCTGCACCTTGCTCAAAGTTTGCGACGTGCAAACAGAGTTGTTGATGCAATCCATTATACAGAGTGCTGGGGTGTGTGTAATGGTAGTATTGTAATAATTTATATGATGCCTTGTAATAGGCACAGTCGATTTCAGGGGCTGCGCTCAGGAATGCGAGGTCTGAGGCAAAGCAATAGAACTGGAAACGTCGTTTCTAATAACAGTATATTAACAGTGCAACTTGTTCAAAAGTTGCCATTTTCCTAGTTTGACATGCAATTATGTATTAGAGAGATCTGTATACGTGTCAGTGTGTGTAGAAATGTTTTGCTGTCAATGCGGGCATAAAACGTAATAGTACTTTTAACAAATAGACGATGTGTGGGCGTTCCACAATGTACTGTACATGATATTTATCATATGATATTTTTATCATACTTTAACATACAGTTCTGTCTGTCCTTTAACATACAGAACATAGATGTTTTAAGTTTTCGTCCCGTGTGGAACTTGGAATCGCAAGTATCAGTAAAACAGGAGGAAGACGGCACCGTCTCGATAAAAATAGCCAGATGTGGGGGGTTATTTGCTACTGTTAACTGTCGCCCGCCCATTTTATAACCGCTTCTTCCATTTCAGGGTGGCGGGGGCTTCTCTTTAACTTTTCTATAAAAATGAAGTACTTTTTAAAATAATTTTATGATGCTAAACGCTACTATCAACAACACATCTCCGACCTTTTACCTTTATCTTGCCAAACATACTACTGTTAATTCACTGGAAAGAGGGACATACTCCTTAAAGGTAAATATATACAATGCCGTGAAAAAATATCCACAATTTCCTCTATTATTGTATATTTGTCACACTAGATGTTTTCAGATCTTTAGACAAAATCTAATATTTGATCAAGGGAACCTGAGTGAACAAGTAACATTTTTTTTATTATTATTTCATTCATTTAATAAACACAGTTATCCAACACCCATATCCCCTGTGTGAGTAAAAAAGTAAATAATGACTGGTTGCACCACCTTTAGCTGCAATAACTGCAACCAAACACTTCCTATAATTCAATATCAGTCATTCACATTGCTGTGGAGCAATTTTAGCCCACTCTTCCTTACAGAACTGTTTTAATTCAGAAACATTGGTAGGTTTTTTTCAGCATCAACTGTCTGTTTCAGGTCCTGCCACAGCATCTCTATTGGGATTAGGTCTGGACTTTGATGGCCACTCCAAAACTTTAATTTAGTTTCTTTTGAACCATTCTGATGTGGACTTGCTTTTGTATTTGGATCATTGTCTTGTTACATGACCCAACTACACTTCAGCTTCAGTTCACGGACGGATGACTGGACATTCTCCTTAAGAATTTTCTGATACAGAGCCGAATTCACACTTCTCTTTAATTATGGCAAGTCGTCCAGGTCCTGAGGCAGCAAAGCATCCCCACACCATCACACTAGCACCACCATGTTTGACTGTTGGTATGATGTTCGTACTGTGGAATGCTGTGTTTGCTTTATGCCAGACATAGTGGGACCCATGTTGTCCAAAAAGTTCCACTTTTGACTCATCTGCCCATAGAACATTCTCCTAAAAGGCTTGGGGCTCATCCAGGTGCTTCTTGGCAAATGAGAGATGAGCATTTATGTTCTTCTTGGTTAGCAGCGGTTTCTGCCTTGCTACTCTCCCATGAAGCCCATTTTTGCCCATTTTGCCCATTTTTGAATCAGTCTCTTTCTGATTGTGGAGTGTTGAACACTGAACTTAGCTGAGGCAAGAGATGCCTGCAGTTCTTTGGATGTTTTTTTAGGATCCCTTGAGACTTCTTGGATGATTTTATGCTGTGCCCTTGGAGAAGGTTTGGCAGGCTTGCCCTCCTGGGAAGACTCACTACTGTTCCAGGTGTTCTCCATTTGGAGATTATAGCTCTCACTGTGGTTCGGTGAAGTCCCAGAGCCTTAGAAATGGCTTTGTAACCCTTTCCAGACTTTTTTCTGATGTCTTCAGGAATTTCCTTTGATCGTGGCATAATATGCTTATTGAATCTTTGTGCTGGCAACTTGACTCTGATGGTAAGACTCAAAATACAGTAAGTGAGGTTTATACAGTGGCTGTATTCAATCAGCCGACTCTAAATTATCTCTTTAATTGGGTTGATTTAACTAGGGAGCAATTTTTCACACAGTGAAATTTGGTGTTGGATAACATTGTTCATTAAATAAACGAAATAAGTAAAAAAAAATGTGTTATTTGTTCACTCAGGTACCCTTTATCTAATATTAGATTTTGGTTGAAGACCTGAAAACATTCAGTGTAAAAATTTTGCAAACATGGAGAAAATCGGGATACTTTTACACTGCACTGTACGTATGAATTGAAACAACACCAAAACCAAATACCAATATTTAGTGATATAACGCAACACATTATAAATAGTAAAAAATAGCCAAAAAAGGTTGTAGATGCTTTTGAGAATGTACAAGACTGCTCAAGCTTTATCATATCATCTTTACCCTGAAATCAATTATACACACTAATGGAAATGTAGTTCAAAAGAGACATGTAAGAAACCTTAAGTAACAGTAATGTTCAAACCTCACAGCAGTGCTATGTATTTTAAAGCTATTCATTTAATATTTAATCAAATTACACTTAAGTGTTCATAATGTACTGTAATTAGAACATCCATCCATTTTCTAACTGCTTTATCCAATCCAGGATCCTGGTGGAGCCAGAGCCTATCCCTGCAAGCAGCAGGCACAAGACAGGATACACCCTGAACAGGACACCAGTCCCCTACAGGGCACTCGCTGGCACAAGCACACACTTGCACCAGGGCCGGCTTTACCAGAGGCTAATTAACCTACAGTACCAGTATCTTATTGGACTGTGGGAGGAAACTGGAGCACCTAGAGGAAGCCCACATAGGGAGAACATACAAACTCCACAGAGATAGCCTAGCAATCAAACCCCAGCACTCCAAGGCAGCAGTGCTAACTACTGTGCCACTATGCAATAATAATAAATTCCTTAAAGCACTTGTAATGGGGACTCCCCTACAACACCAGTGTGTAGCCCTCACCTGAATGATGCAACGGCAGCCTAAGTACACCAGTACACTCACCACACACCAGCTGTCAGTGGGGAGGAGAGAGCAGAAGCCAATACATAGATGGGGATTATTAGGAGGCCATTTTTTACAGATGTTTTACATCTCATCCGAGATGCCCCTTTTTACAGTAGAGTGTCCCCGTCACTATACTGGGGCATTAGGACCCACACGGACCACAGGGTGAATGCCCCCTACTGGCCTCACTAACACCTCTTCCAGCAGCAACCTTAGCTTTCCCATTGCAGAGAGATATAGCAGCTGGTATAATAAGAACATAAAGTTCACAGATAACAAGAGGCAAGTCTAAATCATTTGGTTTTCAAAAACATGACTTAAAAATGTTACAATTGATAAGTTCTGTGGTCTGTCTGGTCTGTTTGGTAGGTTGTAGCTAATTGATGTGAGGTAGGGATTTGAAGTAGGGTATCACCTTCAGCAACATGGCTGTCCACTGGGTTGATTTTGCCTATGTCTCAGAGGACATTGAATACTTGAATCTAGTCCCCTTATAGTGTCTCTGTTCAGAGCTAAACATATGTAGTTCCTTTAGCCTGGCAGTGTGGTTTGAGCCTGATAATGGACCTTGTTTCTCTTCTCTGGGTGGATAACAGAGCAGCAATATCTTAGTTGTTATTGTGGTGATCAAAATGAAACATGTGTCTTACTGGTACAATGTACAAATTTAATATATCGCCCCTTAATAAAAATGTTTGGCTGAAATGATAAAGATGAAAACAACATGCTGTGCATTCAAGTTTTGTTACTTTTTTGTCCCATACTATAATTGTGCAAGCGTAGAGTAAGTATGGGAAATCACTTTCCACATTGTCCCTTCAAACTTAACTAAGAATTTAAATTTGAAATCCATAAAATATCTTGGTCCCTAAAATATCCACAAAATCCCTAAATATCTAATGTAGTCCTTTACATGAAATCCCTGGTTTCATTTCTACTGTGAAGTACGGTATATACTGTGTTATAGGTTTCGGTGTGGCAGCATTAATCATTACCTTTGTGTTTCAAAACTAAAATTTGGACATCAAGTCATGATGTTCCACCATTTAAAATCTCATACAACAGCCTGGTGACTAAACAGGTGTTGTCCAAAATTCTACATTTATCTTTTTTTGTACTAAATACTGTTCTGTATTGTTCACGCAGTAAGGACATTCTGTACTATACTCGCAGATGTACTGTAAGGCTTTCTCCAGCTTGTTGAGATACAGAGGTGCTGAGTAGTGATGCTGTCATGTCTAGTCGTTGAGCATTCACTTCCAGACACTGGAGATCGCTTGAATGGAGAAAGCAAATGCAGTGTATTTTAAGTGAGTCAGCCTGTACGGTTCAAGCTGTGGCAGTATTGTTTGTTTTTTTTCCAGATTGGAAACTTGGAGTCAGTTTCTCTAAATATAGAATTTGGCAGTGGGGTTGTGATGACACATGGTAGCCACAGGCAGCAGGGGTCCTGTACAGCCTCCAATTATATCAGCTGCTACCGCAGATAAAATAAAATGTGATTACCTTGGAGAAGTAACAGGTGCTGCTATATTTTGGCATCTGTCTGGAGAGATGAACCTTCAAAGCAGAACAAAAGGTCTATGTACATGAAGTCGTTAAAAAATTGGCCACTTCTATGTACATGAAAATGCAGTGATCTTTTGTAGTTGAAGAGTGAGGGGGGGTTTTTTTAGTTTAGGATAGCAAAATAGCAATGCTTGTATATCTGATAGTACTGCGTGTCTGACTTTACTGTAGTGGGGAAATTCATTTTCTAACAATTGTTTAATTACAACAAGGTTCAGAATATCCACAGAAAATACTGTAAAACACACCGTGTGCAAGATGCTTATGTCTGACATTGGTAAATGCCAGCAAGGGAAACTTTGTTTAAAATGTGGTTAAAGCATTATCACCAGGACAGTACTGAGAACAAAAGCTTTGAAAAACTCAGTTGCCTGGAATAAAACATTCCATCCTGATCTGTAGTGTATTAGCAATGTTTGGTCAGCAGATGGAGCTACGAATTAAAAAAAAAAACAGAAGAAAAGAACACCTGCCTTTGTGTCACTGAAAGGGAATGTGGCACTTAGGTGTGTTTAGGCTCTGTTTGTAGGAATGCAGCCTAGTTCATATGTTAAGTTGATTTTCTATAGTTGTTGCTGAGATTGTTGTTTGCTGTGTCTTGTTATACAGATTTCTGAACCCTGTGTCCATGATCCTAGGAGGAGCGGTAGTGGCTTTGGTATTCGTTGGTTCTGTGTGGGCAGCTGATAACAGAGCCGTGATCAAGAACTTCAAGAAGC
Organism: Lepisosteus oculatus; assembly: GCF_040954835.1. Taxonomy (NCBI): domain Eukaryota; kingdom Metazoa; phylum Chordata; class Actinopteri; order Semionotiformes; family Lepisosteidae; genus Lepisosteus; species Lepisosteus oculatus. The sequence continues at coordinate 50,398,627 of NC_090699.1, forward strand.
AGAACCCATCTTTGTTTGTAATTGGCGTACTGGGCGCTAGCTATTTCCTCATATCCCTCTTCGGAGGTGTGATGGTGTTCATTTTCGGCATCACTTTCCCCCTGCTCTGTAAGTTTCTCTCTCCTTATAATTTCCTGGCAAATGAATGCATTTTGATCCACCAAGGTTTTTATATTTTCTTGTTATAACTGCCTACATGGCTTAATCTTCCAGTTCCTCTGATATATATAATTGTTTTTGCTATTGTTCCATAAATATATCATGGAAAAGGTTACATCTGTCATTTAAAGCCTCGAAGGCTTCTATAATATGCACGCAATTCACAGTTTTGATGAAGATTTATCATCCTGGAAGACACAAAGTTGTTTTCCAGAAATTACAGTACCTGTTAGAAAAAGGACAGGCCTTTAACAAATATATCTCTGGACCCAGGGCTGACTGAAGTAATTGATAGTGCCGTTGAACACTAAACCCTGCTACCTCAGCCCCTCCTAAGGTGTTAACCGCATGATAGCAAGCTTTTGTTTACTGGTTGCTAAGGAGGCCGACCTCAACAACACAGAAAAGGCTGTTTCTGCATCAGGCAGAATAACTATAGCCCAGCAGGCTTCTGTACACTTTAAACATGAGTGTTAATGCAAGGGGTATTATATTCCAAAAATATATGGTGCATATGGTATGTATATACATTTTCTAAATGTATGTACAGTCTGAAACTCCTAAAAAAAGTAATGGGTTTTTTTAATTCAGCTTTTAATGTTTCCACCTCTTCAAACATGACCTCACAGTGGAATTCTGCATGTGGAAAATTCTCCTGCCTGATTAAAGCAACTGAAAATCTCTTATTTCAGTGATGTTTGTCCACGCGTCATTGAGACTACGCAACGTGAAGAATAAGCTAGAGAATAAGCTGGAAGGAGCGGGGCTGAAGAAGTCACCGATGGGGGTTATTCTGGACGCTCTGGGGCAACAAGAAGAAAACCTCAACAAAATCACGGATTTCCTGGCCAGCAAAGTGAAAGAGTAAAACCAACCCCTGATATGTTCCAGACAGCACTGCACTGCTTATCTTGTCCCTCTGTCCCCTAACAAAGAGGAAACAGTGCTATGTGGTAGCCTGTGATTACTAGAACAGCCAAATACTCCAAAAAAACTATTTTCCTATAGACTGAAAAACTAAGTAAAAAAACAATGTGCAATCCTTGTATTTTTTTAAGTGGATAAAAACCCACATTCCTCATATCGCCATTTTCCTTAAGTAAAAAGAAGAAAGGGAAAAGGCTTTATTTTGGAAAACAATCCTCTGTATTTTGTGTGCATCTCAGTTTCATATTTTTTTAAGGGAAGCGTTCTCAAAAGCTTACTTGAAGGGAAAATATTAAGATGCATTCAGCATCCTCACTTTCAGGAGACCCACACCAACAGTATCAACTCATGCGCAATAGAAACCAGTCAAGGTTGAATCCTTGTCCTCTAGGTTCTGTTAAGGAAAAGACTAAAAAGATCAGTGAAGGGAAATGCATTAGTGTGAAATAAATCTAAGCAGAAATATTCACAACATGCCTGACTTGTACCTGTTTAATGCACTATTAGAAGTTTTCCTTTATTCGGTAGCTATTTTTAGAATTTTCACAGCTATACGTGCTGTGTATTTCCTGAGTGAGATAAAATTACATTGATGCACTACCTCAGAAGCACCACATTTCCAGCTGGGGCATTTTTCCAAAACAACACTTGTAGTAATACTTTAGTTTAAAACCCTGAAAAAGATTAAACAGCAGCCTTACTGTCTCCGATGATATCTATGTAGTGGGACAAGTATATCACCAAAAGCAGCATTTTCTATTCCTGTTGTTCAATAATTTTTTAATGAGTATATCTTATTCAGGGCTTTCAGGTTTGAATGTTTAAAAGATTGGGGGGGGGGAAGATTCCGTCATACTTGCCCCATCACCAAATAAAAGGTACCAAATCAAATCACAACTAACTCCAAAATATAAAAACACAATTGCTTGAAAAAATGTCGGTTAATCTTTATTTCTCTTTTCTTCACTGAAATGATGGAAGTGTTTGATCAGTGTCTGCAACTTTGCAGTCTTTGTAATTCACTTAACCTAAGGGCTCTGTTTACAGCAGGGATTGGCCAAACCACTGTCAGACAGATAAAGACCTTTTTTTTAAATGTATAATAGCAACTACATATTTAGTTTTAAATGTAGTTCAGGTGGGTAGCTGTGTCAGCATGCGTAGGCTGCAAAGGAAGAAGTAATAGGTTTATTCCATGCTGAAAAAAGAAGAAAGAAAACGCAATGTTTCGGCCATAGAGCCTTCTTCAGGTAGGTGCTCACACCTGAAATGTTGTTTTCTTTCTTCTTTTTTTCACCATGGAATAAACCTATTACTTGTTCCTTTAGTTATAAATGTTTTGTCTCTCACATTTTCATAAACTTTATTGGCTTCAGCTAATGGCATCAGCTAGTCTATTCTATTGTTAGTAGGCAGGTGGGAGGAGGTTTAGTCTTCAGACAAATACCAGAAGAAATCTGATTCCAGTTTATGGGTGGTGCACAATTTCAAATCCCAAACCCCAAGTGAACATGGAAGGTTAGTGATCTAAGGAGGGGATACAAGGCTGTATTTCTCTGTATAGTTTCTAAAAGTTCAGGAGCAGATTATAGTTGTTCATTGTTGGGTACCTTTGTCCTTGTTTTGCACTGTCTGCAACTGCCTCCATTATTAATCTTTTATCATCTTAAGAAAACATATTTTGAAGTACATATTGCTATTATGTTGTTAGGTCAGAGTGGCCAATGTCTAGTTTCCATCACTTCCCTTTTGGAGCTAATGGTGTCATCTCTCAAAAATGATCCATGTACACATGAGTACTATTCACGTTTCTGTTCATACCAAATAAGTAAATGCACCTTATGTAAAAGACACAGGCTTCAATTTGCAGCTATCAAGACACTTTCCTTTCTCGGAAGCACAAATAACAGTATTATGGATGTCAGCCTAATTGTCTTCATATGAAAATTCTCTGGGTATGTCATGTAGCTGTACATCATGCTGCTTTAATGAAGTGAGAAAGCTGAAATAGACAAGAGCATAGTGGTTTGTCAAAGTAAGAAGTTTGAAGTTTGATTTTATGCAATTAATTTCAATTGTTAACTAAATATTAAGGAATGCATTAACTGGAAAGCTATCCATTCATTTTTCCATGCTAATAAAAATTAAAATCATGCCATGTGCTCAAGTTCACTGCTTTTTTTTAAAACAAAATTTTCAACCGCAGATATCAAATTTTCACTGTGTGCGTGGTCTCCAGGTTGTTTTTTACTTTGTAAAAAAAAATCCACCTTTTTTTGCAGGTTTTACAGAGGGATTCAGAAATATTACACAGTTCAGATCTGTTTCAGATGTAGAGGGTTGTGAAGGGAGCTTATTCATGCATCAGCATTTTGTCTTAATGGTACTTGGAAAAGACGCCCCTTAATGATTCATTAAGAGGGACTCTTCCTTTTCTTTGCCAAAATGTAACGGCAAGCACTGTGCTGCCCTTTGAATGAGACACTTAACCGAGGTTGTTTTTGTGCTCTGTGTAACAGATTTATGGATACTTATTTTAGGAAGAATATGTGTATTAGCTACTATGTCTTAATTCCCTATTTGGATCAGTGGGGGAACTCCAAGTCTTTAAGTCTTTATTCCACAGAACAGTACCCAGATATGTTTAGCACCAGTCAAATTTCTGTTTTTGTTTTCTTTAAGTATCCCTGAAGTTTAAGGGGTTTGCATAAAACAGCTGAACATGTTGAGGTCAACAGCTTTGTTAAGTGAAAGACTACTGACTACTACTACCCAGGGACAGAGTTTCAAATTAGCAATACAGAAGCAAGACAGACCTGGAAGTTATACCGTCTTCTAGGAAATTGTGCTACTAGAAGGTGCTGTAAGTCTCTGACACGAACCCATGACGCCAGTTTATATTTCAGGAATTCTTGACCTGCAAAGTGTTTAATGTTTTAACATAGGTTTCTGCTTTACCTATGAAATGTCCTCTCACCCCCCCAAGAAAACTAGGCATTTAAGGAGAGAGAGATTTTATATCATTTTATATCGGATTTCAATCCTTACACTTTACAAAAGGCATTAACATAAAAAATGAAACATTTTCTTATGTTTGCATGAAAGAAACTTGCATGCTAAATTCAATGTTTCATGGAGCATCACTGTTAAGTTCATTGCCTAAGCTTTTGTTAAAAGTGGACACGTTTCTTGCAGTATTTTTCCTTTACTGATTCCTGAAGAATAAGAAGGCAAATTGCACTATCCAAAATGAAAACGTATACATGGATTTGCAGGCAATAATTGTCAAAGTCTTTCAACGGGTTCAGTGCAGATACTGGAAGACCTTTGTTCCCACACTCTTCACCACTGATATAAACAGTAGCTCCTTCAAAAAAGCATGGTTTCTTGTGACTCCAGTTCTTTAGGTAAAGGGACCTATGCAGGAAGAATCCAGAAGGAAACATAATTAATGTGGATTTAAATAGGAGCTTTCTTCAGTCACCATTCTTATCCAAGGTGACTCGGCTATCTGTGAACGCGCAGCATGCAACGTCATGAAAGTCTGTTTTAACACAACCATTCAGAAATCGCTTGGGAAAAATGCAGTTGGAATGTTTTGTTTTGTTAAAGTGATCGAAATGGACTCAACATAAAAAATTAAAATTTGTCAGGAATAAATGCAAAACTTCCTGTTCACTTCTGGCGAATATTTAAAATATTCTCTTATCACTGTTTTTTAACATTTCCTCTATGCATGCTTCTAGGCATACTTTAAAAATGACATTTATTAAAGCGTACCATTTAGTTCAATTTGAAAAGAATCTCGGCACAATTTGAACATTGATTCTGTTACTTGTACATGTATCTGTGATTAAAGCCGCTGAAAGGGTTGGCTTGAGAACACCTAACAATGCCAATATTTCAGAAGTTCCTTTTTATTCTATATATTTCCCTTTTATGCTTTTTATTCACAAAGATGATTAATTCAGCTGCTATACAAAATGATTGGTCATTCACGTCTTTGCTCATCAGTGAACCCCCCCGTAAGCTTACCGGTTTGAGATAAGCCACATTGCTCTGACGAATGTCGTTAAGTAGCTGATCTCGAGGCGTTAGTTCAACCTTCGGGGGCTCCCGTCTCCTGGGGACAGGCTTCAGAGTCTTTATCACATCCTTAAGATTGGCTTTCTCGCTCAGGTCCAGTGCATGGGCTCCATCTCTCCGCTTCGGAGTCTTTTTCAGTTTCACCTCCCGCAGCAGGTTAGCCTGCTGGGTGTTGTGCTGCGTCTGTGGGTTGGACTCACGTCTGCGCTTCATTTGCAGGAGGGGCAGGGGTGCTTGGGGTGGGTCTGGAGACGCACCTGTAGGTGGAGCGGTGGGAAGGTAGCCTCCCAACATCTCCCATAGGCCAGGTGGGATCTCCAAACTGTTCTGAAACAAAGACATCGTCTGCTCCTGCTCTTTCATCTGCTGCTGCCTTTGCTCTTCCATCCTTTTCTGACGCTGCCGGTCGAGATTCCTGGTCAGCAGGTTAGTTACCACCATCCGTGGGCCCGGTAACTCAAAATGATAGCCCATCTTAAGCAAAGTGTTGTTTGCCTTGAGTAGCCTGGACATCTCCATCTCAGCATGGTGACCCAGCATGTGTCTCTGGTTGTGGAACCTTAGCTCAGTCAGCGTTTCATTGAACTGCAAGCACCTCATGATGGCAATTATGCCTTTGCCTGTGATGAAGTTGGATTCAATGTTGAGAGTGGTGATGCTCCTGTTTTCACGCATCATGTTCGCCAAAGCAAAGGCCACATTCTCATCGGCCCCGGTATTGGCTATGCTGAAGGTCACAACGTGCTTGTTCTTTTTCAGCGCATCGACATAATCTAAAAGCATTTCTTTAGGAATGTTTTCAATGTTGTTCAGATTGACGTCTTTGATCTCAGGGCTATTTTTTCGGATCTTCTCCAGGGTTTTTTCCAAATTGGTTTCATTTCCCGAAGGCCTGGCTGTTAGCTTAATGAAATTACCACCGGCCGTCAGCTTGTTTGGGATTTTGAGTTTGGAAATTTTCTTCTCTTCTTTCTCAGGGACTTCATCTGCTGTACCTGTTTCCTCACTGCTCTTCTTCATTGACTTTGTCTCAGGGGCTGAAATCTCTGAATTGGAATGGAGTCCATTGGTTTGCACACTCTTGGATATTTCTGATCTTTTTTCCTTTGTTTTGAAACATTGATCCTCTGTCTTTCTGCCTACCACAGGGCACTCTGATGACCGAGCTGTTGGTTTCTTGCTTTTCATATTTTCCTGAGCTTTATTAGTAACACAGGCAGACGTTTCACCAGGTTTCACTGAACATCTCTGCATGTCTTTGTGAATATCATTAACATCTTCTTCCTTGTCACACACTTTTACATATTCTTTATAGCACTCTATTTCTTTTTTATCTGCTACACCTTCATTGTCATGGTCTTCTCTTGTATTTCTCTGACAATTTAAAAATAGATATAATGATGCAACTAGTAAGCATATCAAGACATCACACAAAATAATGTATTTTCGATATTTTCTTGCAAAAAAATAGTGTGAATGTGTAAGACCTTATATGTGCCGCGTAACAGGTCCAGCTTCTAGCCTGCAAGTATATTTAAAAATATAGACATTTGTGATTTTTATGGCTCATGCAAAAATACATATTTTAACTTAGATTCCACAAGATCATACTTAAATGAACAGGATATTTGGGTGATAAGAGTCTAACAATGCAGTTATTGCTGACTTTTTAGTACAGTATTATACTTTGTCATCCTATGATCACTGTTAACAAAATAGCTCACCTTGCTCGGTAGAAGAGTAGTGGGCACCCTTTCCTCCTCCAGCATTCGGTTTGACTCCTTCTGCCAGTACAAATAATCAACTAGAGACCTGTGGTCAAAGGACCCAGTTGGGGGTTTCTCAGTCTGGTCCTTTTGTCTCATCCCAACTGGTACCTCTTCATCCGGAGCGATAACTTCCATTTCATTCTGAAGCTGTTTCAATTCTTCAGGAGAAAGATTAGCTAGGATCTCATCTTCATCAATTTCTCCTCCGTAGGACTCTTGGTCAGAGTTCTGGTTGCGATCTGACATTGTGAGATCAGCTTGGATTTATGAAAGAGTGGCTAAATAGCTGGAACTCTAGAAAATACAGCAAGAGATTTTTAATTTGGTTTTAATCAAGGTTCAAGTGGGAGAGCAGCGTCCCCCCACTTCTCACTTGTTCTAATTTAAACCTCGAAATGACAGTGGGAGGTATTTATGCCACATGTAGGAGAGCTACTAACATATTCTTTTTTCAGAAGCTTGTGTCAGCTGTACCAGCCTTCTTGATATTTCTGTAGCAGCTGTGACTGTTCAAAGCAGTAATACTGATAGCAGCAGGTGTGCATTTGGAAATCTGGATCAGACTCCAGCCTGTAAAACTCTGCAGACTTCAACTTGCGTTGCTGCAGAGCACAAGCCTTGTAAATGTTCAAATAATCCTGCTGTGTCTCTTTAATAATCCTGAAAATGGTAACCAGTCTGGATCTGCAGAAAATGTCTGAGTGTGACTTGACCAAACACTCGTCAATAACTTGTGTGGGCCATTCATACTTTAATGAGGAGGAAATGAGCTAGAGCTCTCCAAGTGGGTGCGAGAGTCATGCTGCATCCTGGGATGTCCCGTTTACTCCGCAAATCTGCCTGGCTGGTTTCGGAAAAATGACGGAAAAGAAAGGAAAGAACATTCTGACTCACCAGGCCAAAAGCTTCCCTTCTGCATGACTGCCTAGCTCGTCACATCATTCCGGCATCAATATCACATCTTTCCCAAGCCTCTTTTCAGGAGTGCAATTTAACCTTACAAAACAATAATTGTCAGGGCTTCCCCCTGAAAATGGACTTTCATGGGACTGAATAATCCAAATTGAGCTGGTTTAAACATGCCTTGACATTTACTATGCAGTTTCAGAGTTTAAGGTCTGTAAGAAGGACAAAGGGCTGCTATCAGTATTAATGGGTTAATCTAACTGAACACTGGAGATCCATTACATTTACAAATGCACCTTTTCTATGACTCTGTTGCTTCCACTTGGTGGCTAAAATAATCCATTGATAAGAAAATGGGCTGGGCAACACCCCCGGATGAGAAACAGCACTGACACTGCCCACAGGACAGCTGCCACTCTTCCCTGATCTTAGCACTGCAACCCAAAACAATGGTCTGAACTACATTCAATCATGACATCCATGTGCAATATGAGCTAACAACAAACAATGGGGTCATGCACATGAAGGAAAGGAGCAGGGTGATTGAGTTTATGGGGGGAACAAAATTTAAAAAGCTATATTTAAGAAAGCTTCAAATGGCCTTCAGTATATTTTGAGCAAGAGTGAAACACCTAAGCAATAAACATCCCCTCTGGAGAACTCCGGGAGTCCAGCACTCCTGGCTGAAAACTATGTACATGTGTATCTGCAAAAGAGATTTATCTAATATAAGGCAATATAATAATAATAATAATAATTGCTTACACTTATATAGCGCTTTTCTGGACACTCCACTCAAAGCACTTTACAGGTAATGAGGACTCCCCTCCACCACCACCAATGTGCAGCATCCACCTGGATGATGCGACAGCAACCATAGTGCACCAGAACACTCACCACACATCAGCTATCAGTGGGGAGGAGAGCAGAGTAATGAAGCCAATTCATAGAAGGGGATTATTAGGAGGCCATGATTGGTAAGGGCCAATGGGAAATTACACCCCTACTCTTTTCAAGAAACGCCTTGGGATTTTTAATGACCACAGATCAGGACCTCCGTTTTACGTCTCATCCAAAGGACGGTGCCTGTTTACAGTATAGTGTCCCTGTCACTATACTGGGGTATTAGGACCCACATGGACTGCAGGGTGAGTGCCCCCTGCTGGCCCCACTCACACCTCTTCCAGCAGCAACCTTAGTTTTTCCCAGGAGGTCTCCCATCCAGGTACTCACCAGGCTCACACCCGCTTAGCTTCACTGGGTTGCCAGTATTGACTTGCAGAGTGATATGGCTGCTGGCAATATAAGAGTCTCCAGAGAAAGGCAAATGCTTTATCCCCATTTTATGGTACTACAGTGCACAATCTACACTTTCACAGAGCTTACTGTCACTCTTAGCATGCAGATCTGTTCTTAAATTATTTTTAACATTCTAATAAGTTTGAGTTTGATTTAATGTTTAATGTGAGGGAATGTTTCTTGAAAATGGATCCACTAACCAGAAAAGGTTGAAAAACCTGTAATAGATATTTCAGTTTCTCACTCAAAACAGACATTTTAACTAATGCATTCAGTGGGAATCTTCATTTGACTGTTCTTACTTGTCAAGAGTCCACCCAAATTACCAGAGACTGCTTTGAGGATTGTTGACAAATATAGGTGACATAATTTATTTGGTTGGGGTTTAAAGCCATCAATGCTTTCGTTCTAAATTATTTTCTAATGAAATTAAAGATTACCTACATTACCACCACAAACACATGGAAATGGATACAATCTCTCTTGTATACACAGCATTATTGATAAGGCTAAAACAGTACTTCAAGTCACTTATGTATGTTTGAAAAAAACCCAATTAAAGAGAACATCGCCAAACTGACAGTTCCTTCTAACAGAAAGCAGGTATAGCACTTTGACACACTGAGCATGTTGCAACAAGAGTGAAGGTAGATCAGCTAAATTTGTAAGAACGGAAAATAACTGAGGGAATGTTTTTTTTAAATGTCAATTTATGATCATGTGCATTTCTGGGACATACAACAATGAGGATTTCATTTCATACTTTTTTTATTGACATCCTGTTCAAAAACAGGTCATATATAACAGGTAAAAGTAGACAAAGTGTTTAAAAGAATGCTGTACAAATATGCAAAAGAATAAATTAATGGCATATTCTTTTGAAGATCCATTTTTTAATTCAAATGCAGGTTTTATTAAAACAACCAAGAACCAGCTTACCAAATTAGATGGCTTACTATATATTACATGCTTTGTAAACCACATAATAAAAATGCTCACAAATAAAGAAAACCAAATACAATCTATATACGTTATTGACAATTACGTACACATTCCTTCTCTTGGGAGGAAGTAGAGCACCTGTCCATGGAGTCCAGCATGGAATGCAATAACTGCTTAAAAAAACAGGCCTAGTGTTGTTTCATTACTGTTTAAGCTAAGGAACTAGGATATCCAGTTGAAGTTCAAAGAAAGAATACTTTCTTCAAAATAAAGAGGTAGGATAGCCCTCATGAGCAAAATAATCTGGAAAAAAAGGCTTGGATTGCAGTTGCAAAGGGATTTCTTTCAGAAGGTGTTACCTGGTGATATTTATTGCCAGGTAAGTATTATAATTATATATATATGATAATATTTAATATTTATTGCGAATACCGAGTGGGGAAGGCTCAATGTTTTGCTTCAGCAAAACACACCACGTTTTCTTGGATATAATTTTAAAAATACTGGTATTTAGCTCTATGGCTTTTGTAATAATGCAAAAATCTTGCAACTTGTTGAAATCTTGTGTGCATCAGACAAACAAAAAAGGATGCAAATGTTTATTTTTGCAAAAATATGGTTTTAAAAAATATTGTACAATGCATCCATTCAGTGGAAAACTGAGGTAACCATTCATGTTGTGCACTTTAATACACAAAAGTTTTAAAAACTCATATGTAGTCAGAGTACACATTAAAACTGGTAACTGCCAAAATAAAATAATCCCAATTCACCTCAGTAGCTGTATAAAATTACATCAGCATTTCAGTTCTAATAAAAGTTCCTTTAGTTCTTATAACCAAAAGATCGGTACAAAATATCCTAAAACTTAATTTCCAGTTAGAGTCAATCCTTCATTTCAACAGGGTCCTGAATTTTTTTTAGTACCTATTGTAAGAAAAGCTCCTTCAGGATTCCAGTACGCTTGACTGACAAGGAAGTTATCATTCCTTATTTTCTATAGTTATTTTGTTGCTGTTCACAGCACATTTACTACAACATAATGACAGTATCTTTGGAGTGCTCTTCTGTACTTAAACCAAGTGCCATTGATACACAAGTCCAAAGCAAGCTTTTCTCGGGCCAATGTCTTACTGGACATCTGCATAAGATATGCTTGTGCAAGAATTTTGTAAGATATCTTTGCAGAGCTTTCTCATTTCACAGGTAGACCTCCCATCTCTTGGAATACTTTTTTGGAAATCCTTGTTGGAAAATAAAGTCATCCAAGGCACATGAAGTTTCATCCAACATGATCACAAAACAGTTCCTTGCTGGTGACTAAACTATTGTTCCAGGCTTGGAATCCTCGTGCCAGTACAACATCTGGTCTTCAGGATCTAAGCTGTTTTCCATTTGGCTGCTCATGGCGTTTTCCATTTGGTTCACATCTATGTAGGATCTGAAAAACAGCACTGAAGAGTCAATCACAACAAGATCATCCCATCTCCTTGTAAGGCAGGAGAGAGAGCATGCATGCCTTTTTCAACATAAGAACACTCCTTTCCTCAAATTTAACCATATGTTGCAATAACTAAAAAAATGTCAGCCTCTTGGATGAAAAGGTGTTGAACACACAATGAAATATGCAGCACATTTCACACAATAGAACAGCCAAGTTAAAACATGTTATCATAAAAGCTTGACGGTTGCTTAACCGTTTTGTGCAGTGTTCTGTGCAACACAAGGTTAAATTTACATACTAAAAAAGATGCAGTACACACTTTTGCATTGCGAAAAGCCAAGCACTTCGTCCAATCAAATATGCAGGGGTCACATTTTTTCCTCACGATAAAAATGCCCAGCATTTAAAAAAAAATAACACTTGCTTAGAAAGCAATCCCACCACCATTTTTTTAAACTGAAAGCAATTCAAGCCAAAGCATTTTTTTTTTGTTGTAGAATCACTGTTCATTTTGCTGTTTTGGCTCACCCTTTGTGTATGTAGTCTTATTGATTAGTTGTTAATTCTCTTCTGTAGTACAACTGGAAGCAACAGGACCAAACATCCCTACTGATCCTGGAGCACACATCATCATCTTATCATATCTCCTTGACATATACACAGCGGGATATCTGCACGCAAGAAGTTTACAATTATGTTTGACAGTGAGTAAAATACCATAAGGTATTGCTTTGTACAAAGCACACAAAAGAAATGTGACCTCTGAATGTTTCCTTGGAAATAGTAGTGGAATATTTAGGTCTTATAATATAGACCTAAAAAAACGTGCAGTTACAGTTCATTTTCTGGGAGAAAAACATTATAGTTCCTACTTACCACACCTATTCACTTCAGAAGGCAACCCATGGTTAAAAAAAACAGTCCAGAAAATCACACACACAAACACCCCCCCCCCCTACACACCATATGATGTTACTTACTACTGGTGGTTAAACTTAACATGAGAGTATTTAATAATGGTCTCATTTCTGCAGATGTGCTGCCGCTCAAGGACAGAAACCTGGGACTCTGTCTGATAGCATGCGGAGGAGGAAGAGAGGAATGACAGGGTGGAAGAGGAAGAGGGGCTAACTGGACCACAGACAAAGGAACAGCACTGCTGTCGCTCAGCACCATAAGAGCCAGCTGAGTAGAGGCAGGATCTAGAGCTATAAGAAAAGGGGCATTAAAGAAAACATCATAAGAAGCAGCCTGAACACATTTCATATGCTACATAAACAAATAGGTTCCACTTCAGCCTTTTATTAAAGCTGATGTAAAAAGAGTTGATTGGATTATAATTCAATACAGGGCACAGAAAGTGCAGTGGAATCCAGAACACTGGAGATACTTCATGTGTCCCTCATAGCAGGCTGTTTTTTTTTTTTAAGAAAGCTGATATGGATTGATGTTTGGGTGATGAAATGTTGCGGTCGCCCAGAGTTGGCATAGGAAATAGATCTCAGTGGTCATAGATCTAAAGGTCTGAGTTACTTTAAACCAGTGTTTCTCAACCCTACCCATCCCATAGTACACTTCCAGAAACGACAATCTAGATGTGTATCACACTTTCCTCCACACAATCACATCACAGGCCTGAGCGTGTTTTTAATATTATGATTAAACTTTATTTCAATGTTTAATTTGACTTTGCCTAGAAGTTGACTTATCCTGACAGGAACTGATGACAGTGAAACCCAGAGCTTTTGGTCAGTCTCTCTCAGATATTTTTGTCTTGTATGCCTGTCAAACTTGAACACCTAAACTCAACATCACACACGTTTCCCATGTAAACAGTTTTCTGTCTCACATGTGTACACAGAACGAGCAGCTTGACGCTTTGGTTACTCCACAAAACCTGTTATATAAAAACAGTTTAATCTTTTTTATTTTTCTCAGATGGGAATTCCCCAAAATGAAAAGTCCAAACATCTCTGCAGTACACAGGTTGAGAAACGGTGCTTTAAAGTAGTTCCAGAAAAGGGTGGAAAATTACAAAGTGGTTAAAAGGCTTCAAGGATTAGAACGAGGTTCTCTTTCTGAATTTACATCAAGAACAGCAGTGTCTGTGCTCATTCCTCACCTGTTGTGGGTCGGGGTGGGGGTGCAGGCAGTGCTGTAAGAGCTGGGGTACGGCTGACGATCAGAAAACAGGGCATCACTCTCAGTGAGGCCTACTGCCAGGTGACTGCGCCAGTTTGCTGAGCTGGCAGCCGAAGAAACTGCGATAAAAAACACATTTTACAATGGGGTAAAATCAAACAGCGGAACATTGGTTTAAAACATTCAGGCTTCAGAAATATGCACTTTAAAAGGTGCTGCTATTAATCTTCCACTGAAAACAAATCTCATTTAACTTTGCTTGTTAAGGCAAGCATAGCCTTTAGGCAGTTAAAAATGAAAAGGTACAGCACTGCAATGCAAGAGAATGTAATAGCTTTCCCTTATAATGACTATAAATGGTAGACGGTCTTTACCTGAAGAATATGATGGCGCCCTACTGGTGTGGCAGAAAGGAACATGCATAGTGGGGTAGCCTAGACTTTGCTGTGATCCTCTGTCATAGTCGTAGCCTGCCAGCAGGCTGCGTCCCTGGTCCCTGTGCCCAGTGTTACGGTGGTACCAACCACGGAGGTGCTCGGCCACCAGTGCCTTCTGGATGTTTTTAGTTATTTGTTCGTTTTTAGCACCTGGTCTGCTCCTGGGAGGTCTGAAGGTTGCGTAGGGGTTTTGGGAGAGGCTGTCCGTCTCGTCCTCAAAGTAACGGCACTGTCTTTCGTGTCCACAATAGTTCGACATGCGGTACGAGGGATTCACGTTGTAATGACCCTCGGATTCGTTCTCGTACATGTAGGGTCCGTTGGAGTAGGGGTCAGGGTCGGTATAAGCTGGGTAGCCCGTGACATAGTAGGCGGTGGAAGTCGGATGCGGTCGGGCTGGGTACCCGCAATACCTGGAGTCATTCTGGGCAAGATTGGGCATGCTCCCTGTGTTTGCATAGATGGGCTTCTTGTGCCGCCGCCGGTCCCTGGTGCGAGAGTCCACTGTGCGGTACTGCGGGTGTGGCTGGCTGTTTGTGCCGTACTCCACACTGGACTGGCTGGTGTACGACGACCCATCGTCCAGGACCTCGGTGCTGTTGCTCCTCTTGGCCGGTGAGAGAGGAAATATCGTCTTTTCCGGCTCGGCATCTGAAAGGAGGAGCGTCTGAGATTCCAAGCTCCCACTGCGTTGCCTAAAGTGCTGGGGTGTCCCTTCAGACCTGAAAAGGGAACAAAAAACAGGACTGACTGCTTTGTCTTCCACATACCTATCCGGCTAACTGCAAATGGAAGTATTTCAGGTAGCTCTGAGAATACTATTTTTATACTAGTTCACTTTGTGAAACTTATTAACAGAAAATAACTGACTTTGTTGTGACTTTTCAATACTGCTGAGCCACATTTTCTTGAGATTAAAACCTTTTTGTTGTCTTCTTGGATGAGAATGTGGACTGCATTTCACAGGTGTAAGTGCCATACTTCCAGAACCCTTTCTGCCACTACCCGTCCTATTTAAACTTGGAAATCGGTGTGTTGGAGCTGCTCACCTGAGCTGACTGCTGCTGTAGGCATTGCGTGTCATGACTGGTGTTGGTGGCATGCTCCTCGCGTCACGAGGCTGCCTTGCTGGAATTTTGTAAGGGCTGCTGTGTGTCGATAAGGCTTCTCTGTGATCATAAGATAGGGAGTCCTGAATGATGTCACTGTAATTCAACCTGCAAACGATACAACAAATACAGGCTATTTACACACTGACAGGCCATTTTCTTACAGGCAACACTAATCAGCAAAC
Organism: Lepisosteus oculatus; assembly: GCF_040954835.1. NCBI lineage: Eukaryota > Metazoa > Chordata > Actinopteri > Semionotiformes > Lepisosteidae > Lepisosteus > Lepisosteus oculatus. Next base: position 50,414,032 of record NC_090699.1, read on the forward strand.
AAAAGACAAAAACAGATGTTTATAAGGTAGTTTTTCTTGTAAGATGCATTTTAAGCGTGCTGCTGTTATAACATCTTTCTGTCTCACGCTTTTCATCCACAATTGCTTTGACTTGTACAAAGTCTGGGGAGGCCCAATGTGAAATATAGCCAGGTTAAAAAGGCCAGTGCCCCTACTCACGCAGTGCCATGAGATTAATGCATACTCTTCTCAAAGTTATACTGATTTCACCTGAAAATAAACATGGCAGATAGTATTTTAGATATTCAATTCCTGGAATAAAACATTTATACAGCTATTTGGAACCTGTCCTGATGCAGATATGCAGAAAAGATGTATTATTAAGTAAACAGAACATTAAATGCAAAAGATTAACTTGCAGAATTTGAGATTAAACACATTATTGTGTTCTCAAATGAAATCAAGGCTTTTTTAATAATGTTAAAAAACATTACTATTAAGTCTCAAGTCAGACATTCTCAAACCATTTTCAGGAACATTTTTTAAAACACCTAAAAAGCAGGTGTATGTTTTTCTTTTGCTGTGCAGAAGTCAGACAACTGGCACTAAGGTGGTGTGCCATTCCTTATAGGCTCATACTGAGCACTGTTTTTACAGCGCTAAAAAAAAAAAAAAGATTCCCATCTAACTAAACAGTGTTTTTATTCTCCCTGAAAGAAATTGTGATATCTCAGGAGGTGCCTGAACCACGAAAAGGGTCTTGCCTGGTGGTGCCTTTGTCATGGTGTTGGTCACTGGAGGATGCTCTTCCCTCAGGCTCATATTCGATCCCCAGAGACTGAGGGGGACTGGGCCGGGGTGAGTACTGAACAGAGCATGACCGGGCTCTCTGAGCCCCAGCAGAATCATCTGGCATAAAACAAAGCAGAACACTTTCAGAAAATTCTGTCCTAAAGACTGGAGGTACAGGCACCAATACTGATAGGTGTCTCTGCGCACTTCCTAGATCGATATGTTACTCCTCATAATCATTCATCCTTAATCAAATCTGAGGGTCAAGGAAAACAAAGTTTTTTGGCTTGTCATCTTTATTCACTGTCTGAAGTTTCAATGTTCTGTGCACACGTCTTGATTTTAAGGATGTACAGTAGTAGGTGTTGGCTGGATATGATTTCAGGAATGTAAGCAGTACAGGCTAGTGCAGGGGATGTCTCTGGATTTTATGACACTGCAAGTCTTTGCTCCAGCAAAAAACTTAGTTTTCAACACCAAGGTTAATGGAGCAATTCAGGATCGATTCAGTACTTAATTTATTGGAAAGTTCAAAGTACCACAAAAACACAAAAAAGCTTTTCTACATTACCATCATCGAGTGTAAGGCTGTCAGACAAGGAACTGCACTCAGAACGCATCACATCATCTGAAAAAATAATGGAAACAGACTGTGAGCATAGCAAACATACACAATACAAAGCTAGATGGGCATGCTTCCAAAACTCAAAACTCCTTTTCCTGTTTCGTAACCAGAACTCCAAGCACAGGTAATTTAAAAAAAGAAAATTTACATGTACGTGGGCTTATATTCAACTACGTCTGCAAGTAGCAATGTACTGTGTAGACCTTTAAATACCCAAATACAGTAGGATTACTGATTTCAATTGATAGACTACTCTTCTTTTCAACTAACTACATTAATTGAATGAAGCATAAAAACTGAACTTTGTTAATAGTCTCTATATAAATATCAAGTGGCAACTCAAGCAAACAGTATATGACAGTTCACATTCTGGGTTTTATCCAGAAAATGCTTTCTTGCACAACTATGATTAACTGTAATATGAACCATCAGTGTAAAATGAACATAAGTGCCTAAACCACCTTATAAAAAAGTATAAGCTTGTAATATCCACACCTGCAGATAGCACTTCTTAATATTAATCTAAAAACTGTCCGTATATGTAGGCTGTTTAGCAGAGTCACTGTCATTATGATCTAGTTCCTGATCTCTGACTGGTTTTAAGCTGTTATTCAGGTTAAGGTAAGCTACCCAGATGTGCCCATGAGTACATCAGCTGTAGGTCAAGATTTGTTATCTATTGTTATCGTTGTATTGTTGTAATTATAATTGTGTCCTGTCTTGTGAAATTTTCTTATTTATTGTTGTAGTCTTCTTATTTATTGTTATTGTCATCCTGTAAAGCGCTTTGAGAAGCCACCTTTAAAGGCCCTATATAAAATAAAGTTTATTATTATTATTTGCTCTTGAAGAGGTGTGCACTTTGATAGTCCCTTACCATGTGCTCTTTACACTACCCTGATACCAAAGTTATAAAGCATTATAATGCAACTGTTTTTTCTAGACAGAAAAAATTTGTATAACTGATATATTTTTAAAAGGTTTAAATTAATGTAAAGTCATAAATATGTTTATATAATCTACTATTATATAAATGGAAACCTATCACATAACTGCTGAAGCACATATTTAAAAGGCTGCATGTACTGTAGATACCACAGAATTTTATATTTAATGTATATACACAATAAACAGATATAGACATGTAGATTTTTCATATACTGTAGTTTATATTTTATATAAAAATTTTACATCCAAAAATATATTAATATAAATTAACGTGTTCTAAAAGGAAATGTGAAAGGGAAATCTGAACCTGTCAATTTCTACTGCATGTTTTAAAATACTCCTAAAATGTAAGATATGCAACTTTATTTTATCATTTTAATAAATTACAAAAACATATTCTGAAGCACTTAAACTAAGAATGGTGGCAGTAGTGAATGGTGAGTTCACACTTAAAAAGGTGTTTTCACAGCTTACACCAGTAAAAAAAAAAAAAGATTAGTCTTGGTTTCTAAATAGTATTCCCCTGTAGCCCCATATATTACTAATTAAAAAAACATGGCAGCTTTCATAAAATGAATATGTATTCATCTGAAAATGAATACACAAACTTAATAAGAATGCATTTATTATTTGATGTTGTAAAATTTCAGTTATCAAGGATAATAGCAGGCATGTGCATGAGTACTGAAATATCTAAAATACTACCAGTATATTAAATTTATTGTGAAGACTAGCTCAATTTATTTTTCCAGCCGTAAAGGTGTGTCACACTACTTATTAACAGCTAATACGTCTGAGTAGAATTCTGAGTTCTAATTTAAAAGTAGATAAAACATAATAAACTTCAGGATCATTGATGGTACCATGGTAATTTTTCATTCAGAGCCCAAAACTAATAATCTCAATACCCTGTTAAACCTTAGCAAAAAAGGTAGCAACTATCATGAAGGCCAAAGGAGGAGAAATTACACCAACATCCTCCAACAAGTAACCCGTGAAGACAGAATTTGCATGTTTAAGTACAAAGCATGGTGGATGTAAATTGACGGATATAGGAGGGATCTAGGAGATCTGGGATTGGGAGGCAAATCCCAATTTAAAAAAAAAACTTAAAGCTTACTGTCATGACAAGTTCAGGCAAAACAGAACACAACAACTTCTGACTTAAAAATTATTTAAAACAGAGATAAAGCCTTTCATGTTAACCCAATGGCATAAACTAATGTTCTCCCAGAGTGTGTGCAGCCACTCTTACCTGCCATGACCAGAGATGCTCTATGCGTAGGCCTCTTGCCACTTTTGATTCTGTAATCATTGATTTCATCTTCTATCTCCTGCAGTCTTCTCAGTGCATCGAGACAGTTTTGTTTTCTCTTTTTCTTCACAGTTTTGCATAGTTCGGTCTCACTGGCCAGCTTCTTGGCAGCTTCTACAATCTTCTGCTGCAGGGCAAACCTGCTCTCCAGGTTCTGCAGATAGGGATCCTGAAAGCACCAGCGTCTCGAGTGAATTTAAAGTAAACACACAGTTGACTTAAGAAATTCACTCGCCACCTCTTAATTGCAAACATTCTTTTAAGGATCCGGGTTTCCACAAGAAATGGAGAGAGAATACTCTTCTCCCCCAGCCCACATACTCAAGACCATACCAAACAAAAACATTGTAGATATCTTGACATGAATCAGGACCTGAGATATTTTACATCTCCTGTTACATTCTGCACAAACCTCATCATAAGGAAAAAGGTCGTCCAGTTTGAAAGCCGTGCCCACTCTTCTTCGTACACGGGGGGCCTTTTCCCCCGCAGATAAGGGGTACTCTTTCGGCAGCCTGCCAGTCAGTTCCTTAAAGAAACATTTAAAAGTCAACTTCACCAATTCAAGATTTCCTTTAATCACCTTCAAATATTATCCAGATTGTCATCTTATATTTGTCTGCATCAAATATGTATTTAAAAAGCTTATATGTATACTTACAGCTTCTCTCAAGCATATCTTCTTCAATTCTTCTAATTTCTGAGCCAGCACATCCTGTAAATCTTTCTCTTTCTTTTTCAGCTCGCATATCTTCTCTTTCTTTTGGTCTTCACTGACCTCGGAGTCCTGAGACCCTGAAACATAAATTTAGCTTTTCTCAGCATGATTTTGTTTTAATTTTCAGGAATCATTCATTTAGCACATGACTACTTAAGAATTCATTACTGTTTTCACACTCCTTTCAGTCTCCAGTTACTGTTTCGCATTCGTTGAAATGTTTCTTAAGGCAGCTTAAAATGCATGAGTTTAAATCTAGGCTCGAAATGGTTTTCCTGAAGCTTGGGTTCAGTTACTTGCAAAAGTGATGTTTAGTCACGAAGGGGATCAGAATTATCTAAGATTCCACATAAAGCCAGAAAGATTCACCGCAGCAGAACATAGGACATGTTCAAATAACACATAATGACTCATACTCTGTATGTACCTTCTACATCATATAATTAAACACTATATGAATGATTCATGTAAATGTGGAAAAGCACAGCAGCAGTTAAAGAATTAACAGTAATTCAGGCATATCATACAGACATTTTATTTTTCGAAAGATTAACATTCCATTCCAACCAAAAGGAAAGAGAAAACAAATGACTGATCTCACAAATTCTAGAATGCTTCCCACTGCAGTTTAGATTTTTATGATGTTTCAGACAAAGCTGTTGAGTTGTCTTGTTAAAACAATGTCCCAAAGAACATTAATTTGTCATGAGAATTTTTAATTTTAGCTGTGTTAATAGTACAGAAAGACAGCTACCTGAGGACACAAGACTCCCATTGCTGGCCATGATGAGTGGATTTTTGCCTTCAATGTGTCCTAGTTTTGACATCTTTGGTGCTCCTGTGTCAGTCAGGTCCATGGCAATATCCCCCAAACTTCTTGCTGTTGGTATTTTTGCCTTTTACAAGAAAAAGTAAACTTACCATCAAATTTCACTCATGGGAATATCTTAAACTAGGATAGCCCACTTCAGCCTCCTCCTATCTCAATAGTATCATTTTACTGGAATATTTTCAAAACGATTGCTGGAATTTTCATAATCTCACTTTTCTACATGCTACGCATTCTTGGTAGAGCCCTTACATACTACCTGTTTCCCAGTACAGTCTATCAGGTCCAAAAATGTATGATTCATGTAAGATATCAAATTTCTAAAACAAAATGTGTTAGAAAGGGGAGTCTGAAGCATTAATAGCGTGGCTGTGCAATCCTGGTCATGAATGGCCAGTATTTACAAGTTTTCATTGTAACCCAGCTCCTAATGTGATCATTCAGAGACCTGGAAAATCTGCAGACACCCCAGCCCATCTGGACCAGCATAAGCAGTCCCAATTTACCGTATTAGCATATGAAACCAAACTCCTAACTTTCCAATATTTGCAACTAAAAAAAACACAGAATATAAATAACTTAAATAAATGGATAGATTTAAAAAGAGATGGAAATGCCCAGATGCTGTCTATGAGGATATATCTGTGAAAATTCTTTATCCTTTAAAATGAAACCCTTTGTATTAGTCGTGAGACTAGATAAGCCCAAGGGTTTGGTAACTTACTTTGCTCTGCTTTCTGTCCAAGTAAAACTGATGTTGACTGATTGCCATCACCCAGATGGTCTTAATCACAGAATGGCTTGCATACCATGTGTGGATCACCAGTCCTGTCTGTCCAAAAGTACGTTTAGAAACTGTTCTTCTGAAGGAAAAGAAGAAAAAAAACTTGCTCAAGCTGTAAATTTAACTAACAGCATTTTTACCCAGCAAAGTCTTTTAAAAACAAACAGTGGAATCCAGGAAGAGTATAATCCAGTTTTACAGTAAAAAAACTGTGCACAATTGTAGTCATCTGAAGGATCTAATTCACAAAGAGGAACTAACTACATCAATAGAGCAGTGGAAGATTTACAAGTCCTCATGTGTTCTCTATTTTCACAAGCTCAATTTACTGATATGTGAACATGCTGTTCATTCATAATGTTCCCTGGACATGGGGAAAGAAAAAAATGTAGTATATTTGTGACCAGTCAGCACAATACATTTGGTCAAAACATTAGATTCTTGTTGCAAGAATAAACAGCTAGCGGCAGCCTGAGAAGTTCCTACCCTTCTGCATTTATATTATTTTTATGTAGTACTGGAATATGTCTAGCCAGCAAATCATGAGGAACATAAAACTAGGTTTATTGATTTCGAAAGCTTTCCACATAAATGTTCAAGTGGGTGTCCGTGATAAAGTCTCGTCTAATGTTCATCACCATACTTGGTCTTACCTATGGGGGTCGTTAACCTCAACGGCAAATTTCTTTTCACGAAAGTACAGGTTCTCTAGTTGCTTCCACTGGTACAACTATGAGACAGAAAACAAGACATGGAATGACACAATTAGGTGACTTGAATCATTAACAGCAATACTGACACTGCCTGCTGTTTTGGAACTGCCTAGAAAAATGTGATATCTTATTTCCATTTCCTACCAAATCCTTCGAAGAGATGACTCTTTATCAGCAAGGCCTTTTCAGGATAAGAAAAAAGCGCAAAAATCCCTTCTATCCACTGGAAAAGCAGAAGAGAACATTCCGCTCCCTTTTGGTCCTCCGGTATTAGAAGAAAACTTAGGTGTACTGTATCTTCGGGATATCAGACACATCTCAAACCAATACGTCCTTGAGGCACTCTGCATTTGACACACTGCGCAGCCTGCCGCATAAGTAATTTCAAATGAACGATCAAGTGGTTGGATGATTCTCAAACTTTGATAAAAAAAATACTGTTTGTCAACCCACACCATCATCTAATTTCTAAAAGAACAGAGGAGCTTAAACAGCACAGTTCCCATTTTCTAAAATCGCTGTGAAACTAAACTAAACCTCTGTCAAATCTAGAACTCCTGTGTGCTAATATGTCACCCTCATTACATTTCGCCTGGAGGGACAATGCAAATAATGAGGTGAGAAAGCTGTCCAATACATAATAATAAGGCTAGTTTTTAGCCTCTTTCACAGCACCAGTTAAATCATTTCCTCACTGAGAAAACATTTTTCAAATGTACAAACAGATCACATCTTCGATTACCTAAGAAAATGGTTAAGAAGTTTTACCAAAACGCTCAGTGCTGTATACACTGCAACAATAACACAGTTCCAAAGGTGAAACTAGAGGTTAAAAAGATGAGAAGTGTACTGAATGGACAAGTCATTCTTCAAACCAACCTAACATTAAGTAGAGCTCAGTCATTAAATACAGAGAACATTATGTTTTTTCTTTTAAAATAATAATTACTAAGAAATCCAGTATATTCCTTTCCCTGGTTTACTGCACTGGATTTAATTTCTTTAAAATGCAAAAAAAGCAATTATTTATGAAAGTTTTAATTTCTGCATTCCTTATTATATATATACACACACAACACCTGTCACACTAACCCAAAATCGTGTAGGTTTCTTTTTCAGGCAATTTTCCATTTTAACTGTTTCACTTTGCTTAGATAAATAAAAACTATGTACACTATATATACTACAAGTACTACCCACAGTCATTAATATCTCAAAACACAATAAAACATTTCCCACTTATCTATATATTTTTATAATATTGAAAACATGTCCAAGCCACAGTTTTAGATAAATTTGCAAACATAAATGCAAATGCGTTTATCCAGCTACTTACCAAATCCAATTTTTCTGCCTACCATGTCCTGAGTGTAACAGCAAGGACAGATTAAAATCCACAGAATAGTTTCCCACAGGAGCGTGGCTTCCTCAAACAATACTCCCTTGTCTGGTTTCAGACAGCCTAAAGGTGCAGCAGAAGTTTCACTCCGCTGCTGTAGTCCTGCCCACTGCCTACTGTCTCTGACATCAGACACCACAAATAGGCCTGCCCTGCTCTAACCAACCTTGGCCACACTAGAATAAAAATCTCAGCCGACCGGCTACCAAAATGTCCACTTAATTGCAGGAAATAAACTATTTTTTAACATATGTGAAAAACAAATCGTACAAACTTAATGTGGCTCCAAACCTTCAGCTCTCACATACTTCTGTCACCAGCAAACAAGAAGAACAGGTCAGGCTCGATGCAGGTTTCTTTTATATTGTCTCTAGATAAAAAAAAACTGTGTACTTTTTCTTTTCCATTATATAGTTTTCTTTTTTGTGTTCTCAGCCCAGGTATGCTTTGATTATTTCCTTGTTTTTTTAAGGATGGCTCAATACCCCATGTTGTTCAACCCGTCCTCTACCTCACAACACAAATATTTCTGGCATCTACTACTTCTGAGTAATCATTAATCAGGAGCCCACTGGGCAAATCAGTTCTTAAAGGAGTGCAGGTCTCAAACTACATATTGCTTAATTATTGTCAAATGGAAACTTTTGTCTGTTTCCAGTCATGTGCAAAAGGACAATAGAACTGATCTTTGAGGAATCCGATAAAATACAACACTCAAACCTTCCATTAACCCTTCAACCTGGGGTATTCTATCCATTCTGCAGCAAATGTATTTGTCAATCAGCTCCCCAATTTTATAATTGACAACAGGATCAAAATATTGATTATTGATACTGGTTGCAAGTAGCAGACTGGAAGGGACAAAAATAGTCCAGGTGCTGCAGAAAAGCACATCACAATTAAATAAAAGGACAAGAAATGAGAATGGGTAATTGTGAAGATCATTTCACCAATACACATTTAAACACTAAATATTAATGGAATGCTTATAAAATAATAATTTTCCATGGATATGGATCATTTACTGTTAGGATCCAAACTCGAGCAATATTACATATATTAAAATATTTTATATACAGCATATAATCTATATATTCTTCACGGTTCATCTGTTTAGATTATATTATTTGATTAAGAAATTCATGATAAATTTCATAAGACTGTGTGACTACTATTCAGTCTTCGTTTTCAAGTATAAACTACTTGACATATCTGTTATGGACATGAATGACAACGACAATCCATTTGAACCTGAACTGTCTTTTGAGTGAATTCAAAAATTTGGGACCATTATAATTATTGTTCAGAATGCCAATTAGTACTCATTTTTGATAGCAGTAAAGAAGACTAGCAATTTATTTTTAGAAGCATGATTTTTCCCAGAACCCAACAACATGGAAATGAAATGAAAAAAGGTGAACTGAAGTTGGAACACTTTCTGCCTGACCAGTGCTGCCGTTTCAAACCGCAAGGCAGTTCAAGTCTGAGTCAACCTTAACAGTGTACAGTACAGTAACAAAAGGGCAATGATGGAAGGAAGCCCTCAATCTTACCACTAACATCTGTTTAAAATAAAACGGAGCAGAAGCCAAACATATTTCTGTCAGTTTAAGAAAAAGGTAAATTCCCAGTAAGCAGCATATACAAAGTAAATGTGGTGTAACATGACACTTATCTCCAGCTGGCTGACTGTTTACCTTTGTTTGAATACCTCAAGTATTCAAAGCCATAAAGACTCCTTCAGCAAGTCTGAGGAGAATCAGCAGCCAGTGGATGATTAAAGATTCACCAGCAGACTAAAGAACCTGGAGGTGTCATATCTCCCACCACAAGAGCACACTAAAACTGGGAAAAGGTGTCTTAGCTGGATGAAAGAGCTTAATGAACAAAGACACTTTCTACACCAAAGACCTCAACCAGGAAGCTGCACAATTCAATTATACTAAAGGAACTGAATATTTTTATTTCATGGGTTTTTCCAGTAATTATAGTTACACAGTCTTCTCTTACATAAATGCTAATATAAGTTCAAAAGGATAAGGGAAAGAAATATACTGCTTAAAAATAAATTTTACGTTACATGTTTCTGAACATTTCCATAAAAATAACTTCAAAACATGAACTTTTTGAACATGAACAAGACCTGAGGGTTTTACAAAATACAGTATTACTCCTGCTCAGTACAGGTGCCTGTACAAGCTGTGCTTTTTCAACTCCAGTTGTAGTTATTATTGATTCAGTGAGCAATCACAGAGCACAGGATGTCTGTGAAAGGCGGTGACTCAAAAGTCTGCTACACCTAAGTTGGGTATTCACCCAACCTCAAGTTACTCACAGAACCGTGTCTGTAACTACACAGTTCACTGAAAACTACGGTCAAGATGGGGTCTTCCATCTGTTTATGTCATACACCATAAAACATCTTTTCATTGTGAAAGCTCCAATATGTATAAAGGAAATGAAGGACCTTTAATCATTTATTGTATTATTCAACCCCTGTATCAGCCAATCAAATGTTTATGTTGCATTTCAATTCTTTTTAAGCAATGTGACATTAAATTTGTTAAACCTAAAGCTTTTTCAAATGCACCAATAGAAGGAGAATGTAAAAGAATATTTTAAGACTTCAGGTTTGCTTTATCACTGTTAACTGCTGATTGAAGAAAAAGGATCGGGAGCCAATTAAATGAGAAGAAGAAAACACAACATCATACATCTCAGGAATGAGATGCACCGTTTCAGCAGTTTAATCCAGAGCAGGGCCAACCTACTGTACAGGAGCTGGGAGAGACGGTTAGGAGGGTTAAATTCCTTTGCCCTCCTGTCCCCGCTGTGAAAGTACCTGCTGCCTATAAAAAGGCAAGGAGGCCTCCTGTATCTGCTGATGACGCAATACTTGTACAGTATTAGCAGAAAAACGTTTAAGGTAGTACTGAATTGACAGGGCAATAATAAAGAACTCTTCACTTATCTGTAGGTATCACCTCATCGGCAACACGTGCAGACAGGAAAAAAAAAACTCTTTGGGCTTCAAGCAGGATATACGGTAAATGGCTACTGGAAAAAAATGACTAAGCTAATGTTACCCACTAGTAACAAAACCACCTTAAAGGACACTGTTGACATTCGATATGTCAAACAGGGAAGTATGACAGAGACACACCTGACGGAGTGGCAGAGGGGGAACCCTGACAGAAAGGGAACAGATTACAACACGAATCAGTAAGCGTCTTCCAATGATTCATTCATGTATGAATGTTTCCTCAATGCCAGTATTACAACTATGCTGTCAAGTCCCTACACCGGTAATTTCAGCAACCATGTAACTTTCGTGCAGCAACACTAGGAAAAAACCCTGCAATGCACTGCAGTTTTAAATGTCCAAAATAAACACAGTCTCACATTGCTGCCTGTTTAGTTCCAAAGACCCACAAATGTAATCAAACTAAGTAAAGTTTCAGCAGTTAATAGAATATTTAACTTTAATTTGTGTAGCGTTATACTTAAAAAAAAACACTTTCAAATATAGTAGGAGTCATTATTCCATTGTTCCAAAACTTAAAATTTCAAGTCATCATTTCATACAATGGATAACATGCAGTACTCATCAAAATACACTGAAAAGACTGCACCCACATTCGAGTTCAGATGTCATTCATACAAAAGACAACTTGAGAATGCAGACAATCATGAACAGCTTCTAGTTCTCCACCCCACCTTTCAGCTCCCTGTCAACATAATTGTGTTTTATTACCTGATCAGTTGTTTCTTCTCCGTGAGAAATCCACACAGAGTGACATACAGCGTTGCATAATTAAATTAGCACACTGAGTGCAAGGCAGAGAAATCTACTACATACAGGCCTTGTGAGCTTTGCAGGAAAAGAAATGAGTATAACTATTCATCAGATGACAACTGTTTATACAGTTGCAGATAGAAGGAGCATTATTAATTCAAATTGTTTAAGATTATCACTAAAAATTTTAAAATGTTACACTTACGATCCATCATTCTTGTCTTAAAGAATTTCATGAAGAGATAGAGGATTATAAAAGCTACACTTGATACTTCAATTACAAGAATTGCTAAAAAAGAGTGCAATATTTTGTGATATTTATCATGTTCTTCCCAATATATGGAAAAAATATACACATTCATATTCAAGTATCAAATATAATATGTATAAGCAAACAGCACACAAAAAGTACAAAGAAAAAGTTAATGGTTTTACCTTTCTTGGTTTGACTTTGTCCTGCAAGTCGTATTGGCCTATTCCTTTGTAACTGATTCCAAGCCACCAAGGAATTCCCTGTTTGTCCTATGAAACAAAGACTCCGTTTTCAGTAACTCCCACATAACTTTAAGCAAGAAAGTACATAAAGTCTGGAAGATCGGAGAAAACAAACCATCTGTATAGGTTATAAAATAAAATTCAGTCTTTCCCATGTCATCACTTTAGAATAATGTTATGTCAAAACGCAGAACAACTGACTATTGCTCATAGAGTAGATCAGGGGTGAATAATTCTGATCCTGGAGGGCCGGTGTCTCTCTGGGTTTTCATTCCAATGCAGCTCATCACTAGGCTTAATGGGACCAGTTCAACAGCTTCTCTAAGCTCTTCAGGTGCTGCTGCTTTGAAAAGACCTAGAAAATGTGCAGCCCTACCAGCATTCCAGAGCCAGCAAGGCTCACCCCTGGAGTAGATAAAGGGTATTAAGGCACATGTTTTGTTCCCCCACCCCCAAATGCGCACAAATTGACTGCTAACTAGATCTATCACCTGCTCCTTCTAGAAGTATGCAGAAGTATAGCTTAGCTCAATGAGGAGGCATGTCCAGAAGACATTAGGAAACTCAGTGTATCTCCCTTTTCTACTGCCTTGCTTTGAGCAATATATTCTGCGGAGACAGATGAAGGGCACAATTCCACTGACCCATATATTTCTTCAAGGCGTCTTTAATGGAGCCACTTTTGAGGGCAACTTAGTTTAAAGAAGAATGAAATGCTGAGCAATGCAAGTCCTTGAGGACCAATGAACATTGTCTCAGAGGGGGATAAATGCACAGAAAAAGACTGGGTCCATAGAGATGATTTGATCATTATAGTGAACGATAAGGCAGTATGAGATCTAGAACACAGTTCCCAAAACAAAGAATGTTGCTGAAACTATTCTGTTGCTTTAAGATATCTTTAACCTTACAAGCAAGAATTTGTTAACTTGCTTTAACACATATGAGTGGAAATTTAGCCAGAGGTTATGAACATAAGATGTCAACAGGAAAGAATGAGCTTGAAGCTTCTTATTTAATAGGTATTTATTCTAGGCCATTTTAACATGTATGGATTTAATTAAGAAAACTGAAATCGTTAAACCCGGCTTCTCCAACACTGCACTTTAAACCTACCAACAAAATGTACAACGTAATCTTACCTTTACTTCATAATAATGAACACCATATGTAGGAAGAGATTCCACTAGAGTTAAATACCTTGTAAAAACAGAGGACAAATATTAATGTTTTCATAGTTAAAGAATTTGATACTGAATTAACATAATACAGAATTTAACTGTGCATTAAGTAAACATGTGTGGCACCTATATGAAGTGAATTATATGTGCATGGTCTTCATTTGAATGCATCTGCTCACCATTGGTAACAGCAACAGAATTTATATTTTATGGTGTAGCGCAGAGGATGTGACTGTCTATTACTTCAAGATCAAAGTTTATAAGCCCTTTTGACCCCTGTTCAACCTTTGCTAGTATAATTGCAAATCGGGTGCTATCTTTCCATAGCAATACTTTCCATTTTTACTGTTCACAGATGTGAAAGCTGCACTAACTACACTCTTCCAGAACAAATGCAATTTGATCAAGAGCAATTTGCTAAATTATTGACTATCGCATAATTCATGTAATTCAAAAATTATTGCAGGTTTAATGTTGGAAATATGAGCCTCAAATAAGAATCTGACTGAAATATGTGATAACAAAAAACAAGAACCATACAATAAATACTGCATTAAGACTTTCTTACTTACTTCACAATGGCTTGTCCTCGAGTGATACCCTTCAGCTTCTTATAATGCTCTATCACTCTGTCTTCACTGCAAACAGATGGAACAAAGAAAGAGTAACTAGCATGATAAAAAACTGCAGTATGCCAAATAACTTCTGTAACAAAGAAGGAGATTTTGATTAATGAGAGACTCTGCCTAACAGATACTTCTCATGCCTAACCATCAAGAAAACACAGCCTGGCTCACCATCCCAGTAGTTTATCATATTTGCCTGTTCTTCTGCCTCCTTTTCTTCCACAACACAGCCTATGCGCATCCTGCAGATGCTGATTGAAAAAATAAAATCAGCTCCCAGTTCCAAACTACTTATCGATCCTGCTCGATCTATATTAATTTCCAGAGAATCAGACAGATAACAATCAGAGTGCATCTATTTAGCTCACCAGCAAAACGGTATCACATGAAGCCTCTTTAATAAACTCTGAAGGGCAGAGCAGATAATGCAAACAGTGTCCTAACAGCTAGAGACACCATAGAAAAAAATCATAGAATCATCTGTAATAAACATAGTGCTTCTATGAGTGACTTTATTCAGCGTGTAAGGCCAGGACATCAATCACATTGTCTCTATTCAGCAGTTTTCTTGATAAGCAGGCTCACATTCAGTAACATTTAGTGAAGTTAAGGCACTATAAGCCCAGAGGAACCAAAAATCTAAAAGCTTGCTTTTTAAAACAAATATGAGGATGTTTCATGAGCATGGTTCTATGTAACGGGAAATCACCATGTGAAAAGCTTTTGTTTGCAAATGCTGAAAATTTACTCTATTGTATTTTTTCACAGATTTTCTTATTTTATTTACATACATGTGAAACTTTCAATTGTGACTACTGGTAAAAGCATACGAAATTTCTTCACTTCAAACATTTATGTTTGCACACACTCACTGCACATAATACTAGGACCATCAGCCAAATACTGTAGCTAGATACGCTTAGAGGCAGACAAGAGGTGGCTGGATTGAGGTGCAGTAGACAGATCCTCCATGGCCAGAAAAAACCCTGTCTCTTCTGCTGAAGACTGGTGAAACTGACAGAAATGTGAAGTTCAGTCCCACACACCATTAATCCTTATCAAAACCTCAACTGAAGGCAATCGTGTGGGAAGAAGGGCTCACAGAAGGTACCATATTTACCTAAATATAAAACACACCAAATTTCAAAGTGATAGTTAGTCTGTGGCTTATATCTGAATACAAGTTAAAAAAAGATTCAGAAGTTAATCTAGTTATTGACATTTACCGCCAGAGAGAGAATGGTGTTGAAGTGTGTTTACTGTAACAGACTGCCATTTTGCTTAGGTCAGGCATGTTGTGATGAAAAGACAAAAAACTTTGATTCATTTTTAGTTATACAAAATGAACAAGACATCACAGTATGCGTTTGTGTTCAAGAAAGAGGTGATCCTGTGTGCTGAACAGCATGGGAATCATCATACTCGATGGCAGTCTGGAGTGGACGAGCATAAGACGATAGAGAGGGATGAGGGAAGAACTCTCGGTTGAAAAGGGAAGTAACAAGAGTTTTAGAGGAAGAAAGCATGCTGTTTAGCCGGACAATAACATTTTATCTTTTAAATGCCTCACCATTTTTCTTTATTTAAAAACTATTTTTTTTCATTTCTACCATTTTATTCAGAAAAAGCAACTTGTGCTTTATCAGGTTCTTTTCTCAATTTCCAAAGACCATATTTCTGGGGGTGAATTATAGTCAGGTAAATACAGTATATTGTGGAGGATTCATAATATTTTCACCATTGAGTGTGTCTTAGTTGCAACCAGTAATTAAGGGGCTCCCGAATATCACTATATTTGCACCAAATGCATAAACCATTTGGAAGGAATGTTTTATTCAAGCAACCCAGCTAACTCAGCTTTAATGGCCTCCTCCCATTTGTCACCTGTTCCTTATTGCAGAAAGATAAGATACTAAAATGAAACTTTAACCTGTACAATGTACAGTACCTACCAGTAAGCAAGAGAAGGGTGTTCCTTAAGGACTTTGGTAGGCAGAGTAGGGAGTTTCTTGAGGTCAGTTCTTGTACATTCGTCACTGAAATTAAAACATTAACAGATGAAAGGACAAAAAGACACCTCTCTGACTTGTTCATTAAGCCGATACCTAGGGAAACAACAATACTGTGACATTTACAGTTATCATTTCATGCATTTGATTCTAGCTGGTAAAATTGGCAACTAAAACACAGATGTTTGACATAGGCCACCCCCTGTATCAGACAATTATACAGTGTTTTATATATGTTTATTATTACATTATCATTATTAATGATCTCAGCAATAATAATAATTTCTATTTCGAATAAAGCTCTTTTCAACCCAAAGCACCCTGCATACAGTTTGGGACCCACTACACCCACACCTGTTTTGGGAACTTAAACCTGTCACTTATATTTTATGTAATAGCAACAGAAGATCTCAAAAACATTAACGACATATTAATTGCATTAAACAAAGCCTGACTTTTTTACACTGTGACATGCAAATTTCCATAAAGAAAGTAACCACAACAGAATCAAAAATGATTTTAACTTATTTGTAGAATTGTTTACAATGCAAGTGTACAAAAGCTTTAACCTATTTAAAAATATTGTGATCAAAATAAATGTACATTCTTATTAAATTATTTAAATACAATTATATACTGTCTGGATTATGATTTGTTTCACAAGGAAGAAAGACATCAAATATGGACCTTACTAAACCTCAAGAATGTGGTTTGCGCCTGGCATGCAGAAGTCTATTGTGTATTGAATTCACAACACTGATGTCTACAGCTGTGGTTATATAAACTAGGTAATGCAAAGCTGGTTTGGGGGGAACTTTCTTAAGTCTGGGCAAACCAACAATACACATAGAAAGGAAAAAGCATAACTTTCGTCTGACTTAATCCCTCATCTTGTAGATTCTTGTTGAAATGTCTGCGGTTCATTTTTACCTCTTACCAACATTGTTTCATAGATCTTTAGATATTTTCATCTCAACAATTAATTTGCTTAAACATGTTGATGCTTTACTCGAGAGCCTTCAGCTACATTTGCAAAACTAAAGTTCTTCATTTTGCAGGGCTCTACTAGTAAACTGTAAATGCACTCATTGCCACAAAAGGCAGGGAATTTCAGAAACTAGTTAATTGGCACTCAAACACCACAAAAAACAATGTAATTCCTCTGTATATTAGACATTAAGCTTTAAATATTTTAATTTAAATTAATTTTTTTAAGCTTTTTATTTGCATTGCATTACAAACTACATGAACAATTACTTATTATGTCAGTAAACACAATACTAAGCACAAGTCAGATAAACAGGTAGTGCTAAAACACTGCAAGTCAAATATCACACCAAAATAAATAGAGGTCAATATCTGAGATGAGTTAACAGTGACTTTCTGAATAAAAGGGAAGTAAAGTGGCTTTTGTCTTCCATCAAAAAAAGAACACAGATTTATTGGTACAGTCCACCTAAAGAGCTTCAGAATCACTGACTGATAAAAGGTGTCATAAATCACAATATCGCCTATAGCAAAAAGATTTAACTATTGCTCTGCTGTATGTTTTAACTTTTGAAAGCTTGGAACATTTTCCCAACAAAGGCCTGAAACTATGGTAATAATCTGAAGAGTATATTTTGCTTAATTTGCATAGAATAAAAGAGCTAGATGTGACTGAAAACCTTATCACCTGGTGGAGAACTGAATTTAATAAAATGTGAAGTGTCCATCAAAAGTGTTTATAATATCTGCAAAAAATAAAAATAGACTTTCTGTGAGTGGGTTTTTGTTGCTGATGTGTGCACACAGAACAACCACACAGATAGTGCCTACTGTAGACATGTAAAGCACAACTGTGCTCGGATAAAACTCTTCATCGTTGTTTAGTGGAAGGAACCACTGTTTTGACGACAGGAACAGTCAATATGTATTAAGTGTTTCAATAAAGAAGAACAGATAGACCAGAGTAAACATTTAGTTCCCTATTAACTCATTACATTAATTATGAATTAAAATAGTAATGAAAACCACAATAAACAGCAAAGATAGACATTTTGCAATTTTGAAAATAAACATAACTTTACAAGTAACTTAGTTCATTAAGCACAGTAGGTAACATCCAATCACAATGTGAGAGGAGTTTCATAGCTTGTAAGGCAACCTTAACTTCAGTTATTAAGCCTCAAAATTGAAGTTTTCTACTATAATTGTGTACATAAGACAGAAGATGGTATAAATAATCTCAATTAATCACTGACTACCTATACTGCCTCTCAGTGTTTAGCACAGGGTTTACGAATTTGTTATTGTAGTTCAGTGGGTTCAATTAAGTAAACCTTATTTTACAATTTCAGAGTGTCTCCACTCTGTGATGATCAGCGGCATTTTTAGTGTCTGCCTGTCAGCTATCTGGAATTCATTACCATATCTGCGTTATGCTGCAGCTGCCTGTGGTTATCTTTTCAGCCCACTGGCAAGTGTATGAAAGCAATGCGTCAGCTATTTAACTACAACAAAGGCCTCCCCCACTGTGGAATATTACTGTAGCAAGTCTATGTCCTTTGACCTAATGAAATACTCACAGTCTGGTGGGTGAACTATTAAGTAAGGCAATGCTAATATCTTATGCTAATATAAAATAAAATGCCCTATCAAAGAACTGCTTTAAAAGCTTAAAAGTGCTGGTTTTGTTATCATTTTAACAATAACATTTTATATACAATGCTACCAGATTTTGTCACATACATAGTCCACTGCATATAGTTTTCTTTTCCCTTATAAAGGTTCTTGTAAGAAATTATACATTTATTCTTGGAATATTAATGAACTGGTTTCCTCAGTTGACTTCTATATTGTCTTTTATTTTGTTTATGGATATACAGTACCCGTTAAGAGCCTTGGATAAATGCAGCAAACAAATGAATAATTAGTGGACATAGATTTAAATGGCAGGTTCTTAAGATAAAGAAGATCAGGGGTGCTTTAAATATATCTTAAAAGGTATAATGTGTGTGTTGGAAAGAACAAACTCTAACACTTATCCACTGACTCAGAACAAGACAGACAACTCTTCTGATGGGAAAAAATCAAATGAATTCTGCAAGTAACAGCCCTTTCCAGGGTACTGTGATTTTTAATTACAGCACATAGCTGGGATCCTATGATCCAAACTCCCACACACCTAATCTCTGTACTTCAGTGCATTTCCAGTGAGCGTGCCAACAATCACACATTTATTACAAGACTTGTGAACTCCATTGGTCAGAGAAAAATAGAGATGAATGGCCATCTACTGTATAAGCCCTGTGGTCAACATTACACAATATCCTGATTCTGCAACTAAAAGGTAAAGTTTATCTCCTCAAAGAACACAAAAGACCACATGTGACCTTTAAGGTACAGATATGCTAACACCCTTCATGTTAAATGTATTTGTTTTTCTTCTCTGTGTGACAAAACATTTAAATTATCTCTATTTTTTCAGATTGCAACAGCAATTTGGGAAAACTGCTACTGCATGGTTTCCTTCCATTAATCATTAGGTATGTAAAGATTTTCTTACAGGATTCTTGGCTTTTTTGTGCTATTTTGCGTGAGGGAGGTACATGCAATACTGATCAGAAGGAGGAACAATTATCAGTAATTTGTTAACATGATAATTTGATGAGTATCAATAGCAAGCAACTTTTTTTTCTAGATTTTCTTTCTTCCCCCAATAACCTGGGATTCCTTCACACATCTGATGTCAAAAACCTGTCTTGTTTTTTTTCCCCATAACAGCTCATATTTTTCCATGTGGAAAACTAACTTAAATAGCGTCAAAAGAACAGAACACAGAATCCACAGCAGGTGTCTTAACCGCACTGATGTACAGCAGGGCAGTTGACAATTATTAAATTCTGAATTTGTGTGCACATTTTAAAATATGGGTAGAATAAATGGTTGTTGCTGTAACTTCATGAGCTGTGTCTTTTGAGATGAGAGATGTTCTCTGATAGAATTGATCTACGTTACTGAAAAAAAATGAACACTTAAACCACATGAAAGACAACAACCCTCACAAATCAACCCTTTCCAGGTAAGCCTCAGAGAACAGTCAGACACTGTCAAGGAAACCTCCGTGTGGAAAAATGAAAAAAAAAAAGTTTTACAGTGTACTATCCTCCCTACTACACAACACTAAATACTTTTTCTTCCCATTTCCTGCATTTAAAAGAACTGTTTAATTCATTTACTCAGGTTCGAAAACAAAATGACCCAGTGTAACATGCGGCGGCAGAGAAATGAAGGTAAAAAAAACTTGGTGCTGTCTCCAGACTGCTTAGGCCGATTTAAACAGCGGTTAGCTGCATATACCCCCACGCACCGGCTTCAATTCAACTGTCAGGTCAAGTGTATGTATTGGAGGGTGAGGCCCAGAAAGGGCAGCCACAGAAGAAAGAACCGCATTGATGTCCGCAGCAAGCAGCTGACAAACTTTTATCTTCTTTTGCATACATTACTGGATCATTTGCGGGGCTGCCGCTGGCTGTACAAATCCCCACACCAACTTTCACACTGTAGCAGTTAAGTAGGTAGCTGCGTCACCATGCGTAGGCTGCAATGGAACAAGTAAAGTTTCATTCCATGATGAAAAGAGAAGAAACTCAACGTTTCGGCTGTGGAGCCTTCTTCGGGTGTGTTCCGAAACATTGTTTCTTTTCTTTTCAGCCTGGAATAAATCTTGACTTGTTCCGTCACACTGTAGCTGTCAGTATCTCATTGCATGACGCCGGAAACATTTCTTGTGCCATGGCACCACTTTCCAAAAACGAGCCCAAGAACACGAGCGCTCGCACTTGTAAAACCGGTCTTTCGCAAGCTGGACACCACGTACAATCACTTAGCGGTGTTTGCACTTTCACATACATGATTAGCAACTAATCACCGCCCACACCAACCAGCCCTCCCTTACAACAATTGTAGAACTTGGAGCCAAGTTCCTCTTCACTTAAACTAAATACACATCACAATCTTACCTTGTATAGTCTCCTTTAGCTTCCTGCAAGAAGAAGAAAAAAGTCACTACAGAAAATACAATGAGAAAATCAATAGATTCTAAGACTACAACTTCTTTCAAGGGTTCCACACAGTTTGAGAATCCTATATAATGGTATATAATTGTTAAAGAAGCTGGAACAGAACAGAGAAGCTATGTTCTAAGCACCGCTGTAAAAAGAACACACCAGACTGCTAGAGGATTATCCTCTGAAATTAATTCGCCGGTGCAAACAGCATTATGGAGATTTAGTAAATGCTGTCTGATAAAGAGAATACAACAAAATGCAAAACCACTTTAACCCATTTAGTGATTTACGAGCGGTTAAAAAACTTTTTTCAAGCAGGAAAACATTGTCAATCTACAATGCAACCAAAAAAAGTACCTATGCAAGTAAAATCAAGAAAATAATTCTCGGGGATTTAAAATCTCTTAAATCCACAATACTATTACTTGCTGGAAACTGGAGTTAACGACTCCTCCTGTCTAAGCAACATAATTTCAAGAATGAAACACGGAACAGGGCACTTACCTGCAAGGTGTAAGCTGCTAATTTGAAAACATCTTCACTTTCCACTTCTATGTCTCCCTGTGCACCGTTAGAAGGTGGGGAAAAAATCAGTAATTAGAAGAAAATGCGAAAACTTTGGGTGTGCCAAGTTTAAGAACACAACTCCAGAACAGCCTGAATCAGTCACTTAGCCCGTACCGACAGGTTCTACTCCACTTCAGACCCTACCATAAGCACAAAAACAGGGGGGGGGGGAGCGCCCGTGTTTAATTTAAAGGACACTGCTTCACTCGACGTGTTGAAAAGGCAATTCAAATATGGCTACAAAATTGCATCGAGAAGTAGCATTTTAACGAAAACGTTCAAGTTCTTTTTACCGACTCTATAATCCCCCACTAGTTTACAACTTGGTTTGTCCTAACCTAGCAGGTTTCGCAGCACTCACTCTCAAAGCGCAGTCCAGATAACATTCCTCCCCTTTATCGCCATTGCGTACTTCAACACTGGCATCTTTTTAAAGAGCGAAGGCTCCAGCTGTGAAATTTTAATCTACGTGCATTTTATGTTTTACAAGCTATCTGTTGTTGAAGAGAATTTCTATTATTTGCGGGAAGTTCAAAACGAGGGACTTCGTAGGTCATTTCATGGACGTCTGAGTCCTGCCACCACACCGCCCAGACCTCACCATCTGCGTCAAGTCTGTGGGGGGTCATTAACCAGGCTAAAGACCCTGACAGTGGAGCGGAGACTATAGACATGGAGTCCTGCTGAGAGTAGGCTCTGATAAACATGTAAAAAAACGTGACCGGTATTTCCATGGGGGCGAATAAAGTTCCCTAACTTTGCATCAATTCTATACGTATACAACTAAGCATTAACTACCTCAAATAAACGCGTTTTATGTTGAATTATTTTAAAATACGCATGTAGAATTGAAAATAATTGTAACTGAGCTGCCATTTTTACGTATAGAGCACTTATGTTGCCTTTTAAATAAACGTGCTTTACAAAGTTGACCAGTTAATTTTAAATAGCTTTAAAAAAATTATGTCCAATAAAAAAATAACATATTTGAACTAGTAGTATGGACTATGACTCGCCTGTTTCTCAAGGCATTCTAATCCAGTTTAATATAACATGGCAATAAAAGTACTATTTTTTATGATTAATTGTTCTTAGGATATAGATTTCTTGGAGTTTCTAACCAATCCGTTTATCGGTTCCCTCTAATATAGAAATAGAAAAGTTTGCTATAAAATAACTTAAATGCAGGTAGAAAATACGAACTGCTGTACCAATATTACATGGGAAAACGCTGAGCCTGAAGAAGATACATCTTTAAAAAAAATCTTTATGATATTTTTATCTTCTAGATAACGTGAGAAAGCAATACAAAGAATATTAGTATATACATATAGTTAAAGCACAGAATTTAAATTAATAGACATTAAAATTGTACACTAGCAAGATCTCAACTAGAACATTTTAAATTTTGGTTACCAAGACACAACACAGATATTGATCTGAAAGAAGACAAAGAGCAAGCTACTCTTGATAGACTAAATTTACTATATCTACAGTCTTCAACAAAGAGGACTATGAGACAACCCATTTCAAGTATTAAAAAAAACACAATGGCAGGAGGCATTTTTTCAGAATTAGTGAAACGTGGAAAATAAGGGGAAGTGCAAGAACATAAGTTGTTTCATTACACAAACAGTTGTTGGAGTCTGGAACAAGTTACCCAGAAAATATTCTTGATGCCAACACTTGTTTAAAAAAAAGGCTGTATTAACACCCCTACTCATGCATACAATGCCATTGGATCTTTAACAATCAGGTAGTCTTAATGTAACAAAACAAGTCTCATCTGAAAGTGTCTCCATACTGGGGCATTTAGATTATCTGCTCCAAAGGGGAGGGTGGCCCCTACTGGTCTATCAATACATATGACAACAACCTATTTTTTAAAGTGTCTTAAATCCCATACTGACTAGGACCAGACTAATTTAGCTTCTGCAAACTGATGAGATCAGGCTTACAGGTGGTAACAATGCTACTGGCCATTATTGAACACCCTTCAACTCCACCTAACCCTCCATCAGTTTGATTCTCTCATCCATGTGGTCAAGTAGTTGTCGCTCAAACCATACTGGTAAAGGCCAAACACATCCATAAATTGTGTCTTCATAGCAATCACATTACTGGGCTTTGTGAGTATATTCTGAAAGTATGCATTCAATTTCAAGCATTACAATTTTTATTTTAGTTTCTTTTCACATTCCTGCTCAAATTGCATTTAAAAGAGATGTGACTTAAACTGTAGCAACCAATGATTTTGGAAATATTCATAAGTGAATACATAAAGACGAATTAAATCCCACATATCTTTTCAGGAAGTAATGTTACAACAACTGATTACAATAGGACTTGAAACATTGTAGCCCAGTTAAAATAAAATCTCTAAGACAGTGTAAAGATAATATATCAGAGTTATAGGATGTTTGGAGCTTATTATTTTTCCTGCTTTATAATCTATTAAAAAAAACGTGGAAAACAGACATTTGTGAGTTACGTAAAACAGCCACACTGTACATGTTTCCATATGGCTACCATTAAGTGTTACCAGGCATGTCTTTTCCAGGTGTCTATATTGAGTTCCACAGGAAAACAGCCAAGTGTACAGTATAACAGCTGAATAGCTTCCTCAGAAGAGACAAGTTTCCTTCTGTTTTAATTAGGGTGCATATTTGGAAGCCTGAGCTTGACTTTCAGTAACAGGAAAGATGCAACAATATTGTATTAGAGGTGGGACTCGTAATTGTGGGGACTCCTAAAAACCTAGAGTTTAAGACAGAATTACAGATTTCTGAATTTTAGTACATAGTGTTAATTCATAGCTACGGTTAACACTTTCATTGTTTTAAATAAGTTCCAGAGGTCAATCAGAAGACATTTTTGAACATTCGACTAAACAATGTAATATATTTTATAGGTAGAATGTAGCCATTGCTTGACATTTTAGGGTACAAAATTTCAGCACATAAAGAAACAAACAGATTGTTCAATGATGTCCCAATATAATTGTAATGCAGTGTTTTTCCAGTTCAAGTGCAAACGAATATCAGGATACTTTCTTGCAAGATTTCAGAAGTTTAAACAGTCACACCGCAATGCCTTTGCAGTCCGTTAGAGCTGGAGGACAGCCAGTCTTCAAACTAAAACTGCTCTTTAGCTTTTAACGGCTGTCTTCTGTAAATGCCATGTGCACAAAGGAGCTCTCCGACCACAAACTGTTTTTGGCATAACATGCCTTTTTTGGAGGGATCTGACCTCTGGAAAGCATAAAGTATTTTTGTCCTTAAGTTATTTTCTTTTTAACTTTCAACAGCGGTTCTGATCTACTTGTCTGATTAAAACTAACTCTCTCACAAGAACGACCTTTGGATACTTTCTTTATGGTTTCTCTTTCTGCAAGTAAACCCAAACTTTATATAATCTATCTAAATATCTGTTGTTGAATAAGTTAGACGGAGTAGTGACTGCAAGAGTACTTGAATGGAACGGAACAAGTGGTCAACTAAGAACACAGCCCTGCTATGCTATTTTTAAACTTTATCTTGTACATAAAGTTCACCAAGATATAACTTTCAGTTTACATGACACTGTAAAAACACAAAAATCACTTAATTAAACACCATAACCACACTGGAACCAACCAAGCCTGAATTTATAAATGACTAAGTCGAAGAATTAGAAACAATAAAAGCTGATTTAAAATAGTCATGGTCATGAGGTTTTTGTAGAGCCTATAATTTGGTGTATTTCACTAATATTAGGAATTTTTGATTGTTCCGCAATGAAAAGCAAAACATTCAATTTGTCCATTGCTATTCTGTACCTTACACCAAAATCTTTCCATTTGCAACTCTAAAAAATTTTGTTTTAGCAAAACAAATTTTGCTAAATCTAAACAATTTTAAAAACAACACTGGGTAAAGCTGCCATCTAATATGGATTTGAAAATTGCTTTTGGCAGGCAAATTGCAGATGTTTTTATCTAGTTTGCAGCCTATCCTTAAAGTTTACCTTTGCAAACATACTACAGCATTTTACTCTTTGACCTTAGTTTCACCAAAGGTTTGCTGTGGTTTCCTATAACATTTACATGTTTTCATTGTGCTTTACTACTCTTGACTGTGTCCACACCACAGTGTGTTCTAATAAAGTTATCCAACTGCGTTATCAAATGCAGGGTCACAGGAGAACTAGAGCCTATCCCAGCACGTAACGGGTTCAGAGCAGCAACCTGGATGAGATGCCAGTCTACCACAGGGCACACAGATACAGACAAGCACACAAACCAGGGACAATCAGAAGACAATTATCCTACCAGTATGTTACTGGAATGTGTGAAGGAACACCCAGAGGAAACCCATGCAAACACAGGGAGAACATACATATTCCACTCAGATAGCACCTCAGGAATTGAAAACACGGCCCAAGCACTTTAAGGCAGTAATGGTAACTATTGTGCCACCATGTAACCCGTACAGTAAATGTGTCACAGAATTATTTATCATGGTCTTTCCTACATGCTGTGTTTATAATATCAACTGACCCCCTTCAAACAGGAATAACATATCAGTTCTAGTATGCAGAATAATGTTTAAACTGGTTCAATCAAAATAAAACAATATGGTAATATTGATATACAGTACCCAAATACTTACATTGCAGATGGATGATTTCGCGTTCAGAAAAAATAACTCGACGGTAATGTTTTCTTTTAAGAAAGATATACTCTCAATGTAAAACCTGTAGAAAGAACATACAGGCACTTTAACTTGATCCATTTTAATGATCCAAAAAATAGTTTTGCTGCTTAATTTCAGACTTAAACTTGGAAAAGGTCCAAGCTTAAATCCAATTGAACAGAAAGCATTTTTACTTTTCTTCCTGCATACGCTACTCAAAATAAAATTTTCTTTGCTTTTCCATTATCACCTAAACCCATAATATTAAAAAGTGTGAAACAACCAAATGTTTAATGAATACAAGTGTATGCCATTTCTATTGATTCACTTCAATTTTATTAGTAAAAATATAAATTGTTCCTTATGGTTTACCTCCACTTGAACAGAAAAGTATATTTCTACCTACATAGCTTTACCTTCCATAATTGCTTGTGTACATTTAGAACATGACTGTATGAGAAGTAAAAGATTACACTATTTTTCCCATTTCTGATTTCTTAATGTTAAGGGAGAAAAATGCCACCTTCTGTTTGCTCTAATGTTTGTTCAGCGTTACGTGGGTCAACTTCCCAGGACATATATATATATAGATAGATGAAAGAGCTTAGACACTTCCAGACTTTCTGCAGTGCTCAAATATAATTTCTGAAAGTTGATTCTCAAGGAGTACTTCCAGCGCAGAATTTTGATGACTACTGACTCTTTAGCGCACCCCACTGGAGAATACATCACATACAATCAGTGGTCTGTAACCTGGAAGAGGGTTCCTTTAACACTAACATGTGCCTTAAAACTGCTGATATCTTTATTTGGGTCTGGGACTGTTTTTACTGTACCTCTGACCTGCCTACAGGGGGCTCCTATTTTAACATTTACAAGTCAGTCCATCTGAATTGACCTTTGAAATGAGATCTACCATACTTAAGGAATTAAGGAAACTGACAGAAACCCTTACCTGACCAGAAATTTCAAGGCAACAGGCCCTGGTTTCTTCGAAAAATCATGGTCTAGTACTCTGCGATCCAGCTGCAGCCAGTTACATTGGCCACTGGGAAAAGAGAAGGGAAACACTTCCTGTCAGAAGTCTTACATTTTATGTAGGGGATCAAGTTAAGGAGAAACTATTAAGTCATGTTAAAAATTAGGTTTATTACAGTAAAAGCAGGGATATGTATATGGATATGTTGCCCCAGTCAGTACTTTTTTAAACTTGTTCTACCAATAAACAATCACAAACGATCACAAGGACTGGGTTCCATATTTTGCTATAGGTGTATAACACAGATTACACCTTACCTATCCCCTAGAGCAACTGAAAGACATTTCTGTATATTATATTCTTTCTGTCCACCTGTTCAATATTTGTAGGTTTATACACAATTCTTTGTCCTTCACAATTTTAAGCCAAGGTCGGACATCTAATTGTACATACACATAAATACATAGCAGTTGTGGATTGCAAAAACATTTTTTTTTGTAATCATCTGGTTTCAGCATGACAAAATCACCTTTTCCAAAACCGTCGGAAACCATTTCTGTACTATTTTTGTACGTAAGAATGTACCACACAGAAAATCCTCGCCAAAATCATTACTACTAGGAAAAGAATGTTCCGAAGACCGGAAAAGGAGCAGTCCTGCGAAACCAGCTTCAGCCTGATTTCAGAGCTGTACCGTGGAGCCGCACAACACTCCACCCGTTTCAAGCGAAACAGACACGTTTTCTGTGCGTTTCTGGAGCATGATGAGTAACCCCAGGTGCATGCATATTTCAAACCTGTTTCCAGAGCTGGAGGTGTGTCCTCCACAAAAAGTGTTCATCTATGTTCTTCAAGCTATATACTATGTTCCCTATTTCAAGCAGTAAGATTACAATTTTAGAAAAGCATTTGCTCGCTGGCATCCATTTTGGAATTTATAACTGTGTCTGTCTTTTAGAGTAAAGACAAGATAGTATAATCCTTTGTAGTAGTTTTATACCTCATTCTCAGAAGCCAAACTATATTATTTACATAAACAACATTCTTAACCAAAGTCCACAGTTTTTCTTAGCAGTTTACTTACGTGTCATCAATATAGGTTATTCCAAAGTATTCCTTTTCCTTGAGGTTAAAATGGGATGAAACCAGATCCAGCAGTTCCCTTGCCAACAACTTTGGCTGAACAAACAAGAGCAACACAAATTGAAATGTGAAAGGTCTTATGAAGATGGAAAACCTCTGACCCTTGAATCTACTTTTTTTCTTTGACATTTTCAGGTAATTGATTTGCTAGTCTCCTTGTAAGGCTGACCACTTGAGATTTTAAACCTTTATTTGAAAATTTACTCTTGCATTTTAGAAGCTGAATTAAGGACATTTTCCCTAGGATTTGCAAGCAGTTGAACTAATGTATTTTCAAATGAAAGTGTGATATCTTAGGATAATCCTTTATTATAGCAGGCTGTTATGCACAAACAATATTCTTAAATGCAGTGGCAATTAATTGTAATTACAAGTGTGCACATACCCTCTGTAAGAATCTCAAGGTTCAAGGCAAGTAACTACTGAAACATTTATGCTCAGAGGAATGTGAGGGCAGGCAGCACAGCTCACCTGAACAAGCAATTCCAGCTTTCTCTCATCCAAGAGGTGTACCTGGCAGAGCCTGCCTTCTGTCATCTGCAACACAGGAGCAGCATGTCAATAAGGGCGTGACTCATAGAGCTTTCTATGCATATTCAGAATATTGAATTTCACCAACCAGAACATTAAAAAACCATGAACGTATAGAGAATGATTAGGACTCCCCTGTCCTCAAGCTCATAAATTTCTAAAGTCTATATATCTGCACATTTCACTTCCTGTAAAAATAATTACTTCCATCTTGAGCTCACAAGATAAAGAAAATGGATTTTTAAGCCTCTAACAGAAATGATAACTGCTGGCAGTGTCATCAGTTTACCAGGTGTGTGTTTGTGTTTTCAGTCTGTTGCTTCTCTTCAACACCCAAGACAAATTTTAACAATTTTATGTGGAAACAGGCATACACCTTACATGTTAATCTAGACACACAGCGTACATTTCTTAAGGTTTTGGTTTTAAGACACTAAAATATTTTCAACCTCTTTATCCACCTTTGTTTCTCCACAATGGGAAAATTACACTGTTTGACACTTAATACAGTATATCAATGCTCCTACTTAGGATGATCAATTTATTCAAAATAGTTTGAGTTCCAGTAATTCTAGAAGAATTCTGACTCATGAAAAAGCATGCTAATGTTAACTAACTGCATTCATATTTTGTCTGCTGACACCTCTCATTTTTACAGCACCTCCAGAGAATATTCTTGCTTTTCTTGACTCCACAACTCTTTTGCCCACACCAAGTATTTTTTGTCTTTTGTTTTTCACTTTGTATTATTGCTTTTAGGTCTTCAGTTGTTGCCATAATGATCTTCACTTTTCTGTGTCACCTCATGTAACCAACTTTGAATGAAAAACTACACTACCGCAGACTTTACCCATTTGCTCCAGTCCACCCAGATGGGAATGATAAATGAGAATCAGCATTGCTGTGGGTGATCAATGTGAGGTACCAGTGTCCAGTCCTGGGGAGAGTTACATGCTCTCTAGTCTCTTTAACACTACAGAAACCAGGAAAATCTCTGGCCTGATGATCTCCTGTGGTTCTGGTATGGACTGTACCTTTACCTTTTTACAGGTATTGTTATGCTCCCAGAGGTGTGCATTTATAGTTTGATAGATCTTACTAGATCTCTTAAATTAATGTCATTTATTAATATCATTAGGTAGACCAGCTCAGCAGAAATGAAAACCTAATGAAAGACACTACTGGATTAGTACACCACTGTTTTAAACTAATCTTGCACTTTAAAAAGCAAAGTTTGCCAAACGCAAAGAGGAAGTGGTAGGAAGAATAAAAATAATTCTCTTCCTACTGAAGCCCAGACTCATTTTCATTCCTTTGTTTAATAGGCTCTCATTTCTCAAATGAAGCCTGCAGTTCACGAATTGAATGTTGATGCACAAGGAGCTCCTCAGGAACATGGTTTAAAGTGTGTATTTTCATTTCTTGATGGAAAACATTAAAGTGCATTTGAGTGCCAAGTGGTCTGGCTATACTTATGCAGCGATGAAAAAAAGTTATCTTACGGAACACCAGCTACAACTGTACTATATAATAAAAATAACTACTATGGGTGTGCTGACAACAACGTGCTGGAACATTGTTGCTTTCTCCAGAACTATAATATAATTGTAGTTTAATACAATTTTTATTTTGTTTTTGGGATTTTTCACCCACTAATGTAATTATAACTTTCTGTAAACCACAAGATGTTTATTGTTACTGTCACGAAACTGCACTGCCCTGAAATATTTGCAAAAACGTCTTCCTTTATTTAATAAGCAAACAGACATGTTAGTTAGCCTGAACTGCAGTCTTTTTGCAACACATTCAATTTGTACCATTGAATAATTTCGACACAACAATGGGAAAACAATGACATGAATAGAAATGTTTAGAGATTGTTGTGTGTAAAAATAGACAAACACTAAAACAAAAACTCTTTTCTGAATGAAGCATGGCATTTTGTTCACAATGCACCCGCTATTCTTGGGAGTATAATTTAAAACAACCATTCTTCCAGCAACCACTCATTCAATAACCATTCATTTTTTCCTGCCATTTCAATAAGCTTGTGAGCTCCTACACATATACTGTATAGCTAACCCTTTGTGGTGTTTAATGTTTCTCCTCATTTTCCTCCAGTTTCCTCCCAGGTGCATATCCAAGACAAAGACGTTTTAGCGTTATGGTGACCTTAAAAAGCAGTACAGGGGCCCCATCCAGAAATAAACACCCATCTGGAGTAGCTGAAGTATAATGCACAGTGACCTAATTTTGACAGAAGAACATACTGTTTTGCTGCCTGTGTGTCATGTACAATGCACACCACATCAGATGTGTGTGTGCTCCAGAATATACAGTAAATTAGATGCTGGGATATTTAATTGGATGTGCGTATTTTTCTCTTTAGGAACAGTAATGCATCTGATTAAGAGCAGAGTCGTTGAGCTACCCATTCCTTTTATCTAATCACTGTATTCTTTTCCCAACAGCCTTTAATTTAGCACATTCATCATACCAGCTGACCTCCTCAGACAAACTCATTAATAGTGATTGTCTTTGTTTTTTCTTCACAGTTGCATTTTATACCAAATTAGAAAGCCTGACAACAAAGGATATATGGGTACTGACATCAGAAACCCAGATTGTCGATTGTCAGACTCCTGATGTACTATACATTTATAGAAGTAAACAGATGCAAACTCCAGTCTCACATTAAGCTAGCGTCATTGTGGCAATTAGGACACAGCAATACGTTTTACCAAAATGAACATTCAGAAACATTATAATAATAGTACAACTGCATCAGTGTTGTTTTTTGTACTGATACTCTTGGTTTTGTACTGATAAATTCTTGAAATACTACTATACAAGATAAAATAAAAAAGTCTCATACTTAAGGTCTCTTTTGATGAAAAAAGCAATTACACGACTAACCTTGGGGCAACTGCACAAAGAAGTATATCCATTGGATTATATTTAATCCTTCTTAATAGAGAGTATTACTGGAACTCGTTAATTACACAAAATCCATAGTCTAAAAAGGGATTAGTTGCTATAGTAACTCCTAAAGAGATTTTGGGGTTCTCTACGTGTGGTACTGTTCATAACCCATAATGCTTCATTGTTACACAAACATAATCATACAGTATAACGTATACTGTATAGAAACCTCCATTGATTTTATGTGCTGTGGGAATTATTTAGGGGTGGTCAGCTTTTTTGAAAAAAAATGGACTTTTCCTTATGGAAAAAGCAACAGACTAGACTTAAAGGTCTTGTCTCCTCTCTGCTCGTCATTCACTGTTTCCCTCAGCATCTCTCAAAACAAAACATTCTGCTTGAACCAGTGCCTTCACTCAATGGTAACATTTTCCACATGTGGAAAGCTCTCTCCAGGATGTTCCTTGTTTGTGTTCACATTAAGCTGTTCAGCATTTGATTTGCCACTGAGAGGCATTGCCCTTTGACTAGGTCAACGCCACTAACACCATCACCTACAGTAACTGCCACAAGGTCACTATGCAACTTAACCTTCTTTAAACCTACCTATTAAAAAACACTTTTAAGTTGCCCATTTCCATTTTAAAAGCTTACCCTACCTTGGCTATACTCTACACCATACAAATGAGGGTTAAAGCTCCTGTTAAACTGTGATCTGTTCCCTACACAACACATACGGTAGTATAATGAACAAGTGGCATGTGTATCGATCTTCACATATCAACAGCTCTGATATGGCCTCTCACATGATTTCCAGTTTGAGATCTCTCCAGTGTGGTCAAGAAAATGAAATATTTTGTGTGTCTAAAAAAATAGCAAAGCCATTTGGGCAAAAAGAAAACTACAACCAGAGACACTGAGAATCCATAAATAAAAGCAGACAGGAGCCTTGATCCCTCTTAAGCATTTTACAGCAAATGGCTTTTACTAATGCCATTGGCACTGTAAGAGGATCAAAATTGTCAGCAATCTACCTTTTTAGACTATGAATGTAATAACCAGGTAAAGCTAGAAGTAGGTTATGAGTATACACTATGTGTGTATTTATCAAAGTCATTTCATAAGCTGAAAAAAAGATTACATGCTACAAAAACAGATTAGCTGCATGGTTGATAGTTGACAACTTTTCTTTACGTTTGTTGTGGCTTAAGTCAAGAGTTTAACACCCTGTCAATGCTTTGAGATAGTGCCATGTGATCTTTAAAGTCAATGGAGAAGACAATGCATCGGTTTAAAGGTTTGTAAAAAGAGTATGCACTTCAAAAGTAGTCTCTCTTAACACCATGCTTGTTGAGACGTGACCTAGGGAGCAGAGAGCTCCTGTGTCACCACACAGGTCACTTACTGGCATCGGGTCTAGTTATTAACCTTTCTAGACAATAGCACACAGTTGCGTAATTCTCTGACCCTGAGGATATTAGGCTCCCTCTTGATATTTTGATATTAGGTACATGTGCATTAGGCACATGTACAGATGAGGTA
This sequence comes from Lepisosteus oculatus, assembly GCF_040954835.1. Classification (NCBI taxonomy): domain Eukaryota; kingdom Metazoa; phylum Chordata; class Actinopteri; order Semionotiformes; family Lepisosteidae; genus Lepisosteus; species Lepisosteus oculatus. Next base: position 50,447,631 of record NC_090699.1, read on the forward strand.
CAGATCATGTTTCAAATCATCAATGTACACTGCTTTCTGTCAAGACATTTCTAAATCAAGACATAGTAAACAGAATGTTTCCCTTTTAATTTTGTCTATGGGACAAAGTTTCACACTAGCAGAACAAAACACTTTGAAAGACACTCGAACACTAATAGACAGCTAGTGACAAGAGAAACATACTGTGAAAATCTGAAAAAAAAACCTTGTACGGGGAGTTATTTGTTTTGAGCATCCCATTGGTCTTTTTGAAATCTCTGACGGAGCCCAATTTCCATGCTCTGTTTCAAACCAAACAAGAGTGCAGATCAAAAGGCTGCTCAAACTGCTTACTAACGAGTTCCATGTGTCACAGAACGCCTTCTGTTCCAGGCGTTTTTTACAAGATTAATATGAAAACACCCTCTCCAGTTTGAGACAAAACATAAATTCATTTTTATGTTGAAGTGGCTTCTGTTCTCTTAAATCTGTCCAGTTCTTCTAATTTTTGTCTATTTCTATGCTTTTATAACAATTATTTTTTTAATCCCACCTGGGCTAGGAAAGACGTGCAGTAAACCTATTGTACCACATTGACTGATCTAAAGGTCTAGGTGATCAGAGGAAATCATACCTGCTGTACAGATCCCCACTGGCAGCTGTAAAGCTGAACTGGCTTCCTGACATGCCCTGAAATGGGCTATTTGATCAGAATAGTTTCAGACACAAGGTGACCAATATGGAAACAGCAGGACTGAAACAGGCAAACTATTTATTTAACTATACAGGGGTCCATTTAATAACTCTTTCTACATGGACTGAGCCCAATGAAAAAGCAAAACAGTTTATCTGTTTATCAGCATCAGGTACAGAACTAAAACGTACAGTGCTTATTAGATCATTTCAGCACTAAGCATACAACCTGTCTGGGAAGGCAATGTGCTGTGTTCAAGAACTGAAGGCTGCAGGAAAAGGCTGCAGTATTTGGCACAATGGAAATCCCATCGGTGGCACAAGCAATGAATAAAGATTGAATAAACAGATTCATACTACAGGAGTTGATGGGATTATATATTTTGTGGTGTCTGAAGTATATTCTGTAGCAGAAATGGATTAAGAAGAATATAGGCTAGTGTATTGGATTCAGCTCTAAGCATCTTTTCATTACAAGCTTTCATGATCATTTTTCTCTCTCCAAGATGCAATAGACTTGACGATGATTACAAAATTAGATTCAAAATTAATTTAGGATGACTACTGCTTGTCATCCACAGAACTGCGCACTGACACAGATGAAGAACAAAGTGTGTAATCTGTGTTAATGGTGATCTCCAGCTATTGAACATCTTCTTGTGTTAATTAGACAGATTTCTCTGTTGCTCTAGTCCCTGCCTGGTGTAAGCTTTTAGACCCTGGGTCTCGGGTACAGCTCCAAGATGCCAAACCTCACCGTCCATAACAAAGTCATATAGCACTATCTCAAGGCATTGACAAGGTGTTAAACTCTTGACTTAAGCCACAACAAACGTAAAGAAAAAGTTGTCAACTATCAACCATGCAGCTAATCTGTTTTTTGTAGCTACTGCAATAGAAGGAAGAGATTGGAGCAGTCCTGAGAGACTAAGGGAGATAAGTCAACATGAGGGGTCTCATTCACCACAATGGATACTATTACACTTTACATCTTTGACTCATCAGCATCCCAAAGTGACTGACTAGCACTGATCCACTCAGTGGAACCACAGTAGCACCCGTGGTGAGACCTAGAGTTTGAACCCCTGTCTCAGACAAAACTCCAATGGCAAAAGACTGCCCCCTAAACTAAGGGATTTGAACCCAGGGAATTACGTCTCTCTAAAAGTCTCACTTCACAAAAAAAGAACTGCTACACTTTGATTGTCATCATTGTCATACTAGGTACTTATTCTAAAGTGAATATCTTCCAGAAAGACTATTCATAGCAAATCACCACACAGCGGACATGGGGGGTGTACCTTGGCACCCCCAGAACCCCTCATGAAGTGGCAAATACAGGAGCTTGTGCTGTGTTAATACACCTTCCTCGACTCCACTCTCCTGACACAAAGGGACCTTTTCACGAGAAGCTGCAGCTGGAATTTTTCTCAGGGAAAATGAACGGCGTAAAAGATCGCCAGGAACACTCCACAAGCTCAGGAAACAAGCAAGAGATCAAGCATGGGGTGAAAGAAGAAGGTACCTACGGCACATTCAGATTAGGCACCCGTTCCAGTTCAAAGTCACAAAAATATACAGAAATGAATGGGTTAAACACATATATCTTTAGGTATAAAGAGCCAGGGTTAAATGCAATTAATACTTTGTAGCCTTTCCCATTATAACTTTGTAAGAAAAAATGGCTATATTCTCATCTTAAATCCAAGTTGTTTCAAGCAATATTCAAAAAGTCTGTTGTTAAGACTATTCCACATTTCATTCTAAATGGAGCAATTAGGAAGGTTAATTAATGTTAATTAATGGCAAGGCTCAAAGTACTCTAGCATCATTACCAGCATCACTCCACTGGCATTGGGAGAAACATCCCAAGGTAAAAGAAACGGACCCCGTGCCAGTCGTTATACCTGGTAAACCTCCCCCAGTCTGCACCACGTCCGCACAATCTGCTGGCAGCGCCTCACTCTCTCCATGTACCATTTCCTCAGGGTTGTGATCGTGAGGTCCCAGACAAACTGGCTGCCGCTGATCAGCAAATCCTCGACCCCACACATAAAACCTGAGGCCATCGCTTGTCTTGGAGTTTTCACACTGCCATCGCCTTCCCAGAAAGAAACCTGGGGTTCCTCTCGCAGCTGATGTAATTGCAGCAGCGGCCCGCCTGAATCTCTTTTAAGGGAAAGCCAGGGTGGTGTATGAAGCCAGGGTCACACAAACTCCTCTTTCAGCATGCCTCCTGGGCCGCATCCAAAAACGGCCCCCTCACTCCCATTAAGCGTGCCTGAAGGCTGGCCAAGCGCTGCTGTGGGCTCAGCCCTGTCCGGTAGTCCCCAGTCGAGCTCCAGTCCTCCCTGCCCACTTAACACAAGCTTCTGTCAAAAGTCCCAGCTCTGGCTGCCGCCTGTGCTGCTTCGAGCTTGCTGGCTCCTTCAATTTAATTCCCAGCAATTTCTCCGCTTCCTGCCAACTCTCAGCATATAGGCAGGGTCTGCTCTCGAAAAGATTTTATAACTACCTCCAAAGAGACTGAAAGGAGACTGCTCCTGTGTCTTTTCTTCCAATCAATGGATCTTGCTCACAAAATCCTAATCGTTTCATCGACTGTACGACTGCTGACACCACAGAAAAATCCCATATGTTTTAATTAAAACATCCTCAATACAAAACAGGTTTGAAGCATACCACGTCTCTTTTCTTGAAAATAATGATATGAGGCAGAAAGGTGGTACACAGTCTCCATTCATTCTTCGGGGAATCTTTAGTTGCTCTATTTTAACCAGAAATCTGTTGTTCCTAAGATTTAGATTTGAGCTGGCTGCTGATAATTGTCTGGTCTTGAAGGGTAATTTGTGTGTTTTTTTTTCCTTCTGAGGCTTGTAGTTTCCTGAGTGGCTTCTGCTTTTCTCTCCAACCTTCTTATTCCATTATAAAACTACATAAGGGCCCTTTTAATTAACAGAAAGTCTGTGGCTTTAGGGTGAAGTTCTATGACTAATGGGACACCACGTCAACAGTTACTGCTGGAAAACTAAAGTATAGCAAAACAGTTACTAATGACAATTTGTTGGGTTATTTTTTATTTTTAATCACATGTTATTCTGTGCCTTTCACTCCTCCCCGGCTTGGAATCGCTAGCCCTTAATCAGCTTAATGCTCTGCTACATCCCTTGCAGCAGAAGAGGAGAGATGAGGCCAACTTACTCTCATCCTCTGAGAAGTGCACTGTCAGGCCGTCAGATTTACAGGGATTTTAGTTTTTTTTTCAGATTTTTGAGAACTAAATAATAATTTGGTGATATTAAAGCAACTTGTGAGCATTCATATGAACCAGAGGGCAAATGTGGAAACTACAGAGAAATGCATTTAAAACGAGAACAGGAGGTAATTCTTTTCACAAAGAGTTGTGGCAGTATGCAACAGCAATATGGTTGGGAGCTACCCAACCAAAAGATTGTTAACCCAATCCAGCCAGTCAGGGAATACCTGTCACAGCTGGCTAAAGGCAATGTACACAGCATAGCCCGCAGACTCCGAATTATAGGAATTGGTTTTGCAACCAAGGTGCCACAAGATAGAGTGATTAGTCATCACATTCACAAGAAAAATAACTGGCTTAAAGAAATATATTTCAAAATGAGTTAAAGCTCGAACCTGTTAAAAAGAGTCCGAAATGCAGTTTTAGTATTTTTGTCTTTGAATATGGCAACCAGCAAGAACTACACAAAAATACATCTGCTGAAGCAATTATTAAGAAACAAACCTAAAGGCAAAGCTAATAAAACAAATATTTTGAGCACACAATTTTCGAGGTGACTGTTTGTCAGGATCCCAGAGATGCTTGAAGGGATAAGCCCACCCAGTATGGGTAAACAGCAAAAATATTTCAGAAAGGTGTTAAATGAGAAGTGACATGTTTTAATGGCATTTGTGCTCCACTCAGGCACTAATGGATTTATGTGGAAGTACTTTTAAATTTGAGAAGAGGAGGTTCCTCTTTACCCAAAGGCTTGTGGGTGTATAGAACAAGCTACCCAGCCATGTTACTGAAGCTAATACCCTGGCTTCTTTGAAGTAAAAGCTAGATGAGCTCCTTGGAACAATTAACTAGTAACTGACAAACAGGTCCAATGTCCTCCTCTCATTTATAACCTCTCTTCTTTTCTTAATGATCTCTTCCTTGTATTGTTAAAAACATACAACAAAAGGAAGCAAAAATCTTGCATTTCACTATGTTCATTTTATAGTCCATTTTATGAGGAAAACATTCCTGGTTTGAAAAATTTTTCCAGCCTTTTTTGCATAAATCCATATGGAGAAAACAGTGTGATGTGGAAGATGTTGGAGGAGAGTATGCAAACACTCCGCCCAAGGTCACGGTTTCGGAAAAGACAGTTCCGTCTGCTCCGCTGAAAGCCACGTTGTCAAAAAAACGTATTGGACAAAACAACAATAACAATTGAGAGAGAGCAAAAAAAAAAAACAAGAACAAGGCCTTACAATAGTTATGTTAGGCAACATACAGTATCATCTGGAAACAATATCCTGTTGTTTGTCACTAAGTCTGAACTAGTCTAAACTCTGAAAGGAATGCAAAGAATAGAAGTCAAATATAGTACAGGAAGAGAGGACGTATGTGTAAACTGAAAAGCTGAAAAACTGAGAGCTCTAATAGAGAGAATGAAATCCATTCATTCTGAAGGGCCACAAGTTAAATCTTCTATTAAATAAAGAAAGAATCCCTGACATTGCCCCCAAAAGAGTGTGAGGTGTATTTATACTTAACAACACTAGATGTTTTTTTTTAATGCAACAGTTCACTGATGCATAGACAGAAATATCTCCTACAACATAAGGTTGAAGAGATCGATTAACTACAGGAACTTATCGAGCATGAATGAGCTGAATAGCCTCTTCATCTAGATCATTTTCTATATATGTTGGCAGGTTTTCCACCAAAGGTTATAAAAAAGTTGAAGCACACACAAAAGAAAAATAATGGAAAGTACATGCTCTGTTTTTCAGAAAGAAAACAAGTTTAAAAGTAGCTTGTATATTGAAATAGTTAAGACACAATATTCTCCTGGCAATCCTAAATCCTCTTAGGTCTATCCTGACCCTATATATAAACCCCTTTGGTTACTTAAGAAGACATGGCTGTAATTAAACAAGGGTAAGAAATTTTAATTCCCATAAGAATTTGAGGGTTCACAATCTTTTTATTGGCACTGTAGACCCCATAAACTGTTAAGTGATTGCATTCACCAGACAATTTCATAACAAAAACATTAGTAGTTTTCTCACTGTCAGTCGATATACTGTTCCTAAATAGTCACATAAAAGTGAGAAAATTCGGCATGTGCCTGACTCATCTATATTGCCATATTTCGTTTTATGTCATATGGAGTAAAAATACTGTGTTACAAGTATGTTTTGTGTTTACAAGACAAAACTGACATGCTAACGAAATGTCTTCACAAAAATAAAGCACAGCCATTAAAATTGTAACCACAACAGTATATATGTGTTAATCACTTTTTAAAATACAGGGTGACTATATTAAATACAAAAATATAAAAATTATATTACTGACAATAACAGTTACAAGGAGTGCAAGAGGCTAAACAGTTAACATATTTAAAATATTCCATATCAGAAAAAGGCCTTACTTTCTTAACAGACATCCTGAAGTCAAAAATCAATGTTAATCCTAGCTGTGGTACGACAGCTAGATCAATACATGTAGACAGCTGCACCAAAAGCTCTTCAGCTCTTGTTGAAAGTAATGGCTTATGTACAATAAAACACAACCTCAGCACTTTTTGATGTAAAGGAGCTAAGCAAAGCAGGACTTAGATCCACAAGATCTACTCTCTTCTTAGAAAGGGAAAAAGAAGTAAGGGGTGGCCACAACTCTGAACATCTACAATGGCAACTAAATGACTCTTGTGCCTGCAGAGCCACTATAATTGCACGTTTGCTCGACAGAGTGTGCATGTGAGAAGCAGAGTTAAAATAGAAGAGGCATTCCACCTCAGGGAGTTTACAAAGAAAACAATCATTCAGAACCTGCGTAATCTGCAGCACATCATAAAAGATTAATTCCAGGCCTCCATTTTTTATAAGGTTAAGGTTAAGAAAGGAACTGTGGAAATTCACTTGTTTCTCTTCCCCTTGGGCTCCCAGTCTGCCAAGGTTGTACTTTGTCTTTTCGTCATTGTCAGGTCCTATTTGCTTATAAACATCCCTTAAGTTTCCAAATTGCACCTGGTGCTTAAGAAGCTATAAAAAGTTTTAAAGCTAGAATGAACGTCGAAAAGTATCCTTTGTTCATGCATGATGGCAAATTTGTGACAAGTGTTAGAACAGAAAGTTCTGTTTTTTGAAAGTCAAATTCTGAGTTTATCTGAGATCAACGAAACCCGAGTCCTTAAGGTCATGTGCCTGCAGCCAAGGCTGGGCCAAACACCAGAGGTGTACAGCTCCAGGCTTGGAAGCTGCCATCCATCAGACGCAGTAGGTAACTTCAGATCACAATGTCAAGCTGGTATCTAGCAGAAATAACCTAGGGCTGAAGTGGAAGGCATGTATCCTTACAGGACTAGAAATGACTACTCCGGTCCTTAAATATGTTCTCATGATATACAAGGGCAATAATGACAGCACGTTAAACCCTTCATGCATTTACATTCTTACACAAAAGAAAGCAGATCTTCTAGTGTGCACTGTGTATTAAATTGGGATCATTTCAAACGTGAAACAAGAGCATTTGCCTCTCCTGGGGAATTCAATGACTGTAAATGTATCAGTCATGAGTATGTGTAATCATACAGTCATCTGATGCATTGAATGCCTGTCATGTTTACAGAAGAGCAGGAACAGTGTGCATTAAATCTTACAGCATGTCATCACTCAGAATAAGCATACCCTTTTAAAGAATGTCACAGAAGCTAATTACCACCTTTAATGTTAGTGGCATGGCAAAAACAGTGTAAATTTACAATAGTACGGCACAATTTCATAAAAGCAAACTTTTGTGATGTCATCAGGTCCATTTTTGTGTGCAAATCTGCTGCTAGAAGAGCTTTTCAAAAATGAAAATGACTAGGTACAACTTTTAACTTAAATAACTTAAAGGCTGTGAATTAGTCTAAAATTGAATGTTCATGATTTCTTAGTAGATGATGTTCGCAACTTCCTATTTATGATGAAATTTGCCTTTTAGGATAAAGGAATACACTGAAGCCGTATTAAACACTAACATTAACAGATGGTAGTTTTAAAAAAACAATCAGATCTCAAACAACCCTTGTGAACCACAATAACGTATTATTAACTAGGCTGATAAGCTAATCTAAATTCTTTACCAACCTACAGATTGGCATTAGTTCTTTACGAATATAATACTAATAATAATTTAATACTTTCCCAATGATTATTACAGACTACAATAAATACAGTACCATAGTTAAAAGTTATAATTTGGAACAGTTAATACTCTGTCCCAGAAGGTAATCGGTTCAAATCTAGGATGAGGTGCTGCGGTGCTTTTGAACAAAGTATGTCACTCAGATTGATCCATTTAGTGCCTTGCTGTATAAAAGGGCCAAAGAAAATTAGAATTTGTTCTCAAATGACTTATCTGGTAAAACAAAAGATTCAGCAATTCTTATTTTAGCTCCTCAGAGAAAAACAAATTAGATCTTAACTAAGCTAAGATATACAGTACTGCTCATTACAGTACAGTACAGACATACAGACAATTTCTTTAATTACAGGGCAGTAATAATAACCAGAACAGCTGTGAGAGACACTAGCAGGTTATGGTCATAAATACCCGTCAATAGAAAGCTAATTAAATTTGCCAGAGTACAATTAGTGGGGAAAAAAATAAGAAAATGTTTCCACAAAAATTTTAAATACCTTCATATTTCCATCCATTTTCTAAAATCCATCCATTTGCAATTCAGGGTCGAAGGGGGACTGGAGCCTATCCCAGCAAACAACAGGCGAAAATCCGGATGCAGACACACACATTCATGAGAGAAGCCAGTACCAGTATGGTTTTGGACTCCAGGAGGAAACTGGAGCACCTGGAGGAATACCACACTGGCAAGGGGAGAACATATGAACTCTACAAAGATAGCACCCCAGGTCCAGAATTGAACCTCAAGACCCCAGAGCTACGCAGCAATGCTAATCACGGCTCCACCTTTCTGCGCTACCTTTATATCTTTAGAATATAAATGCTGCCTAAATAAAAATTCAAAATGCTACCCCAGTAACATGGGGCTGTAATCGTGTTTTAATAATTTCCTCAATGGAGCTAAAAAAAACTACAGCTAACAAAATCTATACAACCTTTCAGAACTAATGCAATTTATGTCCAAGGTTTAAATGCACTTGAGAGACACAGAAACTAATAACTACATTAGATTGCCCCAAGGCACTCCTAAGGTCATACATGGAGCTTAAATTCAATAATGGGAATCCTTCATGATGCTCCTCGTGCCAGAAACAAGCTGCTTCTTCAAGAACGCATCCAGGCTACAAATAACTTCTTGTACTGGGTCACAAAGGAAAGGAGAAATTAAAGCTAATAGAAAATGAAATATTAAATATAGCAGGGCTGAAAATATTCATTGGCTCAATACAATATACTTAATATAACCAACATCAGTATTAGCACTTGTGTTTATATTGATATTGGTTATACAGTATATAGAGAATGACATTTGAAAAAAACAAATACCCAATGACTATAATAACCTTGACTTTAATCAATAGAACCTAGAAAGCACTATAAACTCTGATATGTGAAAAGATCTCCAAGAACAAATTAGCTAAAGGTACCAGGTTGTAACTTATATGAATTAAAACAACAGTGTCTTCAGACCAGTTCAATATGTGCTTTAAATCCTGAACCAGACTAAAATATAAAAGTTAAGGCAATGAAATGCAGAATTCATGTTGTTACCATTCCACATTATATGGTGTAGGTTAAAATATTTCTGGTCAATGAAATGTAAAAAAAGATATGTGAGTGAGGTGGAGGATGATGTATAAAACTGAGGCAAATATTCATTATACAGAAAATCTTTGAAAAAGGGTTTCAAATGGCAATTCCTAGCATATATTTTCCTTTATTGTCATCACATGATTTCATTTCGGGTGTCATTTAATCAGATTTGAGGGAAAATGTTGAAAACAAATCATCTTAAGAACATATCTCCATGAACCTTGCTTTTGAGAAGGCACATTGGATACGCTAAAATTCTCTTCATTCACAGGTTTTTCCACCAAGAGTAGTCTATTCATTTGTTACTAAAGAAAAATGTCAAGCATAACCCAACATTGGGGATGAATGGTCTTCACCCCTCTGCAGGGCAGTCGACAATTCAACAAGCTTACATATTAATGAATAACTGACAGATGCCACTCGGACGGTTGCCACTGTTGCAAATCTCTAAAATCTCACCGTGACATCATGAGTTACCCTTTCTACTGTAAAAAGCTCTCAGGCATTGAGCAGAAACGCAAGAAAGAACTTGCTTTCCTAGTGATGTAGAGGAAATGACAAAAATGGCAAAAACAAAAGTAATAAAACTAATGAGGACCATACTAGCAATGACAAAACTTAAGTTCACATTCGAGTCTGTATTCTAAATTATACTCCTAACATTAATTCCAAAGATTTCATAATCAATCGAATGTAAAGAGAAAATCGGATTTTGTGGAATATTTCCACATTGCACAGAATGCTTCATTTCACAGCTGAGGACACACAAGAAGACAAATGCCAGAACTGGCTTTTTGCTTTCTTATATACTGCATATTTTCTATTATTCTAGGTGATTCACACTTGAAGTAAAATTCTAAGGTATAAGCAACCCACATTTTATTTGATCTGCTGAGCAAACATGAACATGATCTTCACCACATCCAAACCTATAATGAGATAACTATCCATTTTTTCACCCAACAGAGCCCTTTTAATCACAGCTGGAAAAGGAAAGAAGGAATGTAATCACCAGGGGGCACAGCTGGAATACATTCAGCAGCATAGGGTGAAACCTTCATTTAACCCACAAGATCCTTGTGGTTTATCTACCATGAAAAGTTTATATTGTGGTTAGGACATATACATGAAACTGAAAACAAGACCACATGTAACTCACTAAGTTACAATGCACATTGCTTTGCATTAGAGAGCAATACTCTTTAAATGAGGAACAAATTGCCCAGTATCGTTAATATGTTGATATCTTGAATTTGAAATTAAGTATATGGTATATATAAAACATGAAGCTTATGAACAGGTATATACAATTTCAGATCCCCTCTAACACTGGTCTTCAGTCATCTTCAGTTGGTTTAGCAACTCAGTTTTTGGAAACCTAGACATCTGATTTCTCTTTCTACTGTGTGACGACAAGATGAAGAATCATCCCGACAGTCCCAATCCAGAATAGTTTTTTATCAGTTCTGATAAACCACAGTACAACCAAAGTTTGAAAGCCTAGCAAAATAACTAATACTCATTTTATCACCAGAAGAAAGGAGGAAATAAAAGTATCATTCAGATTCAACATTCTTTAACATATGTAGGGGAAATCTACATACAACAGCCCTGGGTCATAGATGCAAAGGTCCCAGATCCTGTTAATAACACAGAGCCCCCAACTGAAATCACCTTAATTTCCATGACTAGAACTCCATTCCTCAGAACAGGTATAAAGAGCTGGCAGCTTCCAGGGGTCTCTTGGTTATTTTCCCCTTATAAGGGAAAGGAGGTCTTTTTCACACCTGTGTGTTGGTAAGATAATTTTTTTTCCATATTCTGGGTGTTGGCAGGGGATGTCATCTCTGGGGAAATGTCCACCTCCTCTCCTGCATCCCTTTGTCATCTCAACTGCACACATTTATTTTCTTGGGACAAGGATCTCTAACATTATACAGAAGATACTATACTGATGGATAAAAGAAAGGCAACTTTTTATGGAATGAGAATACTATAGTTATAGCTTAAGTACTTTCACAAAATGTTGTCAATTTGTTTTAAGTCCTCTGACCAGCAATACAGCTTGTGCAGTGAGGCATTGCAACTTGCCAATCACACGAAAGCTTGTTAGGTGCACTTTTACCCAACGAGGTCCAGGTGAAACAATGCCTGATCAGGTCACCTTTAAAAAGGCCTTAATTCAAAGCATAAGTCACTGCAGGAAAAAGGCCACAATTTTCTGTGCCTTCTATAATGCCTCGAATGTCACCAGAAGCAAGGGAGTAGGCCATTAGCATGCTGCAGGCAGGTATGTCATGTGCCAGCATTGCCAGACACTATGGAGTAAGCCACTCCACTGTGTCCCAACTGCAGAGAAGGTTTCAGCAGACCGGCAGGATAGATGACCGTCCAAGATCCGGTCACCTTCCAGTGACCACACCAGAGCAGGGACCATACACATCAGACTGGTCCATCTGAGAGATCGTTTCAGATCGGCCACCTGTACTGCTGCCGAAACTGCCGGCAGACACAATGCCCGCATCAGTGACAGGAGAGTAAGGCTCCATGCTGCTGGTCTTAGAGCAAGGCAACCTGTCAGAGGTCCTAGTCATCACACCCGACTGGCCTGGGCCAGACAGAGGCTGCGATGGATTCATCAGCAGTGGCGTCAGGTCCCCTTCACAGATGAGTCACTCTTCAGCCTGTTCCACGCAGACGGGAGGGCCAGAGTGTGGAGGAAGAGGTTTTGCGTTTCTTTTTTCCCCCCATCAGTAGGATGAAAATGTACTGCAAATGTATTGGGACAATGTGTCACATTATTCCAAATGTTTCCAAACTCCACATTGGAAATTATCCTGATTTTGCATTTTGAGGTGAAAAATATTTTTTTCCCCTGAAGTAAAAAAATGTATGAAGAATCTGAGCTAAATTGCCCAACTTTTTGTTACTGCTTTCTTTTGCATTCTATACTAGCTAACATAGAAAAACTACAAAAAGAACACATTTCTGTTTATGAAATTATTTCTGAAATGCAGCTAAATTACACCGATTCTTTTAGAAAACTCTAAGAAAGCAGTTTAATTGATTTCATGGTTCCTGTGATTTTTGTAAAAATAACAACTGATGTACTGGAATAGTTATTGAAAAACGCTGTAACTGATTTTTTAAACACAATCATTGTGTATAAAGAGGTAGAACCTAAAACCTTTTAGATGCAAAATGCTCAAAACAAGCATTTTAAATGAGGACAAATGAAATTAAGACTAGCAATTTCTTTGCACGGAAGACAGTGACAGAAGATAGACTTTATACAGAATTCAGATGAACTACAGCCCTCTTTGTGATTTCTAAGTAAGTACCACTAGGGGGAAGTGTATTTCACTGTTACAATTAAAAGGAAATCACAATTTTTATCCAGCTTAGTTTAATGCTTTTTATCACTTCTAAAACAATGTGCTCCCGTACAGTTTTTGTCTGTTGTTACTGTTTTTTTATGATAAAAACACTTACGCAATTGTTCATGCTAACATTTATTATCCATTTTGTAACTGCTTTATTCAATACAGGGTCGCAGGGCAGCCAGTGTCTATCCAAGCAAGCAACTGGTACAAGGCAGGATACACCCTGGATGAAATGCCAGTCCACTGCAGGGCACACACAAACACACACTCTCACAGTATTTTTTCCCAGAAGCCAATTAACCTACCAGTATGTCTTGACTGTGTTTAGAAGGAGGAAACTGGAGCCCCCGAGGAAAACCCAAGCAGATAGGAGAAAAACATACAAACATAAGCCTAACCCCAGGAATCGAACCCAGAGCCCCAGCACTACGAGACAGCATTGCTAACCACTGCACCACCTAGCGACCATAAAGTTAACAAACAAAAGAGAATTATCTTCTGCGTGTGTAAAATATCCCTAAGAGAACATGAAATGGATTCAGAATACATGAACGCTGTTTTGCTTGTTTCATGTTGCAAGGACGATGATAAAGGAGAGATGCCAGCAATTTTCTTTTACATTTATACAGAACATTATACACATACTGTATGTCTCCTTTAATGCAATGTGTTAAACACTTGATAACCCATAAAAATAGTCTGTTACCTCAGGTTACAATCTCCCTTGCTTTCAATCCCAGGAGCATTACATTTACATTAATTTCATGTAGACAGAAAACATGAATAAAAAATTGCTTCTGTTGCATTAAAGATATAAACGTGCAGCATTTTAAATTCTTGGAACCAGTTGCATTGATATTATCATTGCTGCTGCTAAACGTTTTCCTTAATAAATTATTTATAGGACTTTGTTACATATTCCTGTTGCCTTAAATACAACACCTTGAACTCATATTGATGTAGTCTGCACAATGTGAAAGTCAGCTTTGGATAATACTGTATATGATGAGGATTTTGTTATTATTCTTATGCATAAATAGTAAATTATTGAATTATTTTCTCAAGAATATATTGGATTTTACTTAAGATAATTTAAGTAAAAAAGTGAATATTTTGAATAAAGTAAAGTGATCTATAAAACACCTTGGAGCTTGGCTAGAAGCATTACAATATGCAGTTAATTTAGTAGACTACGTAACTGAGCACTCAGGTTGAACAAAAACCAAAGATGACAAGGCTTTTCAGGAATTGAGTCAGAGAGTCTTACAGCAAAGCAGTTATTTCTTTGCATAAACATACATTATATAGAACGGTCATCCTGTCAGAATCCCGCATCTCTGTATCAAAGCACTGACAGAATATTATGACACTTCTATGCACACAAAAAAACATTACATTTACTGGCACAGTGATAAAGAACTTCAGCACCATATTGGGTTTGGAAGTGACAGGGAAGCAGCTGTTTGGAGAAGCATGTCTTCTGTTGCCTGCTGACAGCCCTGAAATGTTATAGGGTAGCGGCTGCAATGTTAGGCTCTCACTTGTGGTTTTTATTCTAGTAGTCTCCCCATGCCTGCCATTCCATATTGATAAAGCCAATTACTGAAAATGGAATGCTTTCTAATCTGAGCAAGATGGGCAGTGGTCAGTAAAAGGTATGTGGACAAATTCAAAAGCCACTTCAATTCTAAACTGCTTATTTTCAATATTAAAAAGATATATTAAAAACAATACTTTAATTTCTTTGGACAAATACATAGAACATTAATATTATTAGGACATTTAACAAGTAAGAAAGCACACTATTGCAGGAAAGGCTTCATAGCAGAACTGTAAAATGACCTTACTTGGGAGAATTGTCCTTGTTTTTCAAAGTCATTTTTTCCCTTTGTGTAAGATTTATTCTGTGGACAGCAACTACAAATATAATGGATTTGGCTTTTTACATGTTGGTATCTCAGATATCGCTTAATGGCGACAATAAAACAACTTCACATAATCCATTAATTATCCAGATATTTCTCCGTAGCTTTCATTTTTTGTGCCATATTTCTTTAAACAATAAGTCCAAGTGCTAAAAATAAAACAAGCAGTGCTAACTGAGCAGTCTTCTTCAAAGCCGACTCACCTTCCCAATTCCTCTCGGTCTTCCTGTTCCCTGTATGGCACTACAGCAATGCCTACCAGCCTTAGGAGAAGAAAGAAGTAAAACGGCGGAAGAGGAGATAGTTTCAGATTGCTTATCAAATTATTGACAGAACCTAAAAAAAACAAAGGACAGGCGTGGTATTTGTATGTTTTCCCTGTGTTCACATGGGTTTTTCTCCTGTAGGTTTCCTCCTACAGTCCAAAGACATACTGCTAGGATAGTTGGCTTCTGAAAAATTGCTTGAGGTTGTGTGTGTCTGAGATGGACCGGCATTCCAATGAGAGTGTATTCTGCTTTGTGCCTGTTGCTTGCCAAGGTAAGGAACTGTTCTCCCCTGAAGCCCTGTATTGGATTAAGTGGTTAGAAAATTGATGGAGGGATTATTAAGTGCACAATTCATCCCTGCTGGGGTCACACAAAAACACAGATCCAGAGGAAAAGAAGTAAAGGGATCTGACTCTCAAGCAGTTGTCTGTCAAGCTCTGTGAAACAGACATAATTAAGTAAAACAAAGGGAAAATGCTTCCCCTTTTAACTATCAATTAAGGCTGGGATTGAAAATTAGAGCTGATTGTACATATGTCACCACTTTTAGCCTTCAGCCAGCCTGTGGACAGGAAAAGACAATGTATACAGCATATGCAACAGCTGTACCTCAAAGGAAACAAATGCACACAACTTCAAAAACACATCACTTATTATTTGCACAAAATCTGTCCCTTTGAAATAAGCTTTGCAAAGAATGCAAGGTTTAGGGCTTTTGTAATTTGCAAATTTAAAGCCTACTGAATCTTGCACACAGTATAAATAAAACTGCAGCTTAAATGATTCCACAGAGCTCCACTGAGAGATCGCCAGTTCTTGCAGCTAACAGTTCTGTTTTAAGAAATCAGAGACTTTAAGTTCCACTTTTCATTAAGTACATTATAACAGACAGTAAGCTGAACTTTTACCACATGTGATTAAAAAAAAAATGATGGAAAAATCTGCAACTCTCACTGGTCCTGTGTTTAAAGTGTACAGTAAGGTTATGACCAGACTGTAAAGACAATAGAGTCAATAATGAGAACAACAGGGCGGAGCGGTGGCACTGTGGCTAAGGATCTGTGCCTGTGGCTGGAAGGTTACCGGTTCAAGTCCCGTGACCAGCAGAGGAATCCTACTCTGTTGAGCCCCTGAGCAAGATTCTTAACCCCAACTGCTCCAGGTGTGCCATATAAATGGCTGACCCTGCGCTCTGACCCCAAGCTTCTCTCTGCCCATCTGTATGCTTGTGTGTCTCATGTAGAGCAAGCTGGGTTATGTGAAAAGACAAACTCCTAATGCAAGAAATTGTATATGGCTAATAAAGAAGAAGACTTTTATAGAGAAAGAGCATGTATTTGAGACCTTTGTCTTTAATTCACTTGGTTAGTTAGGCCAGAAAAGGATGTCAGACATGTCTTACAATAATTCAAAGAGAGGCTGCATTGGAAAGGAAGCACTGGGAGATGTTACCATGATGAATGATGGGAAACATTGGTTTAAAGCCCATCTTTATATCTGAAAGAGCCGGTGATTTGCAAGTATAGGAATCTATCCTTTTCCTCAACCTTCATTAGGAGCTCCTTAAAAGTCAATGCAGTGCTCATCTTCAAAACAAACAGTGAAACACGAACCAGTGGACACAACTGAAAACCACATGGAAGTACTTTTAAAAATGAGCATAGGAGAGACCCAAGTGTTGTTGGAGTACAGAACAAGATATGCTGATACTTTGGTTTCCTTTAAAAAATGGCTAAATGAGATCTTTGGATCAACAAGCTACAAACTACTAAAGGGGCCAGACAGGCCGTCTTCTCATTTGTAACCTTTCTTATGTTCTTAAACAGAAAGCACATTTGTTTTTTCATTTGATATAATTTGGCCAGTCAATATATATTGTGTCAATATAAGTAAATAAGAAAAGAGAAGCACTCTTTTATTAACTTAAATTCATATTTCATAACAGTGTGACTAGCAAGCGGTCTTGTACAAGTGCTTTTACAACCAAATCAACATAAGAAATATATGCAAAAAAGTCCAGAATTGACCCACCTTCTAATTTGCATGTCTCTCCCTGAACTTGTTTTCCAAGCGACTGTTCTTAGCATAATTGTTTTCTCAAATACACTTGCTTTAATCTGCCACCAAGATGGGTTTATTGATCTCAGTCCATTGTTTCTGTTGACATTGTCTCACCACGCTCCAGTCATCCAACACAAGTGCTAGAAACCTGTTCATCACATGCCTGATTTACAAGCAGCCTGGAATTTGTTTTGGATAAAATCCAATATCCTTCTGTTGAGCTTCACAAAGGTTCCCACTGAAGCATCACGGAAAACAAAACAAGAGCCAACTTCATGTTACTTTCTTGTTTGACAGTGCAACCCCTATTGAAAGTTTACCACAACACATTTCCAAGGGTGTCTGTTTTTCCCCCAGAAATATTTTTTCCTATGATTTACTCTGCTCTGCCAGCCTTTTCTGCAGTTTTTTTTCATGCTTTTCCAAGCTACTCTATGCTTTACAATGTATTTTCCAGGATTTCACTGTGGTGACCTATACAATTCTCTTAGAACATGACATACTGCAATACCTTTATATGGGGCCATTTCTCAAATACTAAGCTGTTTTCCATCTTTCTGTAGGTCTTCAATATTAAGCTGGAGATCGATGGAGTTCCTGGTGCAATTTTTTCTTTAATAGATAAAATTATACCTATTGTGTATGAGTGACATACTGTACTTCATTTCTGCTGAGCTATAAAATACCACAACACAGAACCTCTCCATACTGTATTTCCAGGGAGTGTAATATGAAATTGTAGGAGAAAGGAACTTAATAAGCGCTGTGTGGTCAAAAACCTAATCAGGAATAAGCACTTTTCTCATAATGGATGAATGAATGAAGGGAACTTCCTTTGTATTTTTTGTTGCAGTCTTGCAAGCGAGTGAGGAAAAAAAACATTCCTAGCAAACAAAACAAATCCTTCCTGATTCATCGTAGTCCTTACAAATAATCTGGACACACAGGAGAACAACAAGAGAAGGACCGCTACTTTTTGGAGTACCAGAAGCAGGAACAAGTTTCAAAACCAGTAAACCTTTAGGAGGAAATTAACTTCAAGGGAGAGAGGTCTGGGAGAAGGACTCTTTCCTGCCAGGAAATGTGCATCACATCCTCCTTAAAGAAAGTATTAACCCTGCTGTAATACCTGCTATCTCATGTCAATGAGATTCAGTAATAGTTTTTGTCAAGATGGTCAACATCAGAAAACATTTAAATGTGGCTGAGTATTTAAACACTCCACAATATCCATATTTCTTTTTTTTCTTATCAAAGCAGCTTTTGCTTACAGGATTAACCACAGACCATAGACTTTTAACACTTAATGCTACTGTTTCCACAGGTCTCTCTGGGGGAATAAAACTGCATCATACTATACAGTCTTAAATTCCATGAGGGTCACCTGTTAGCAGAACTTCAATAGAAGCAATATTCTGAAAAGACTTTCTCCCTTGAGGCACTGGTAGCAAGGGAGGTACTGTATGCTGATATATTTAGGATTCTTTTTAAAGGCAGGGCTATGTTATATCCAGACACATTAATCTAACATTCATCCACCGAAGGAATTCCACAGAATAAATGAAACTATTAAAAAGGCAAAGGTAAAGAGCCCAGTGCTCTGCTTGGGTTAAACAGATACTGAAAGGAGTTGAATTCCATACAACCTTAACATGACAAAACACAAAACTGGGCTGTAACAACGTGAAAGGCCACTTAAGTGATCTTAATCTTTTTATAAATAGTAGCTGATTTTAATGGTTTTTTAGAAAAGGTTTTGCTTTATGCTTCCCTTTTACAGCACAGGACACAGGGATTTCCAATGTCCGCTGAAGGTGACTGCTGACTTTTTTTTTTTTTTTTTAAGAGCCGCAGGGAGCCTGTAGCACCAGCACTGCAGTCCTCAGGGCTGGACAGGTACTAATGAGCAGATGTTGATGCAAAGGGTGAGTGCTGAGCTGAAGGGTTTGCCATGAAAGAGTGATTAAATAAGCCACAAGTATACAAAGTGAAAAGTGGAGATTTGAGATCCTGGGCTATGTTACAGTTCTACCCTTGTGTATATTGGCACTTGCAACACTGCACTTCTTAGGTCTTGAAGTATTGTGTGCCTTTCTGGTTACTATGCAACCAAATGGATATCGATGCTCTTTTATTGAAAAACAAATTAATTCTTGGTCATAAAGGTCTGTAAGATTGACAGCTCAAAGAACTTAATACTCTCAGTGGTGAAGATTATAAGAGGATGTGATGGCAGTATTCAAAATACAAGGACAGACAAAATGAGCCTAGTGTATTACTTTAGGATTAATAATGAAATAAGCAGATTGGTCATATGAAAATTAAGAGGTAAATTTAAAGCAGAGAACATCATCACAAAAAGTGTTGTGAAACCCTATTTAATATGTGAACAGCTATGCTGCTGAAACTGTTTTGTTTTTTCAGGCCAAGTGAGGACAGGATCTCACTACACGTGATCCATAAAATGAAAGTGATCCAAATGTATTTTTTACTAGAAAGTGAGATACAATGAGCTTTGGCTCAGTCCCCTGCAATGCTGCAACAGCTGCAGTGAGCAGACGCACTGCAAGCCATTTCCAGTGCATCTGGGAAGGCTGATCCATGCAGTCTGATCTGTGGTTCTGAGAGAACACACAAGGTTTTAACTATGCGGAAATATTGATTATTCACATTTCCCAGACCTAAGGGAACAAGTGTTCTCAGCCCTGTATAATTTACAGATGGTATTTCAACAAGACATAATACTATTCTCTAGTTCTATAGAAGCATTTAAGTAGCAATTTGGAGATTTCGTTAAAGTTAGCATTCCCATTCAGCTATAGTAAAGGGAAAATTAAGTCTAATCATCCGTGAGAGATATACAGCAAATGGGAAAGCGACTGGAGCCAGCAAACAAATGGAACAATGAAATATGGCTCTTAGTTTTCAAAAGCTCAGTCATAACAGAATGTACTTAACCAAGCACTAGCTGAGAAACAATTCAATACACAATATGCTAATGGATACGGAAATAAGTCGACTTGTAATGTAGGTGTGACAGGAATTTTTATCCCATTTTTAAGTTTCACAAATCTAACTTATGAAAAGGTTCTTACAATAATGCTGCAAGTAAATATGTACTCCTCCTTTGTAAAAACTGCAAAAGCTTGGCGAACACAAAAGAAGCCAAAATATTTCTCTGCATATATTTTTATGCAATTAACTTGGGGCTAATTTTCAATTACGTTTCGACTGTAGACTAATAATAGATGATACACTAAAAAAACTCTGCCATGCTGGCACAGGTCTGTCTTTTTCTGAGCCACAACATTCTAATACTTTAAATCCATCTTGCAGGCTTCAGATACATACAGAAAGGCAGAAACACACTTGGAAAGAAAAAGCTCCAGTATCACATGAAATAATGGCGGTTGAGATGATGTAACAGCAACCTGCAGATGAATAATTGCACACCTATTGTTGGCAAAGCTTATTCCACTAGGATCCAGTCTGGTCTACTGCTCAGACAGCTTGAGCAATTATCTCTGCCTGAGTTAAAAGCAGCCTACTGCTATAAATATTTTACAACTAGTTTCAATAGAAATGGCAAGGAGGTTGCCTGCCAGAACCCAATCATTAATGTGGGTTTGGGTATTGAAAGAAAAATAACCTTTTTATAGACTATTATCTCTTATAGATTATTGAACTCTTGAGATTCTTGAAACAATAAGGCCCTTACATCAAAATACAGTTTATTTGAAAAACGCTAAACTACTCCAACATATACAAAATAATAACCACTTCACATATCTTGTAACATTTCTAATAAAGCTAAGTATTTTCACCCTTGTTTGGAACTAAGTATAATTTAATGAAGCTATTATTCAATGACAATGTCAATACTTACAATTCATTACTTTAATAATAACTGTATAAAACAATTATTGTTATTGGTTTGGCATTACAAAAATACTTTCTAAACTCGCCCGCTAAAATATTAGGAAACCCCAGTCATATGGTCATTTTCTCTCAGTGGCAGACAATACTTGCTTAAGGAATGTAGACAGACTCCAGTCACATAATTAGGCCAGAGTATCACCCAATCTCTAACTGCAGAGAAATTGGGAGAATATTCAGTTCAATCTCACACACCATTACCCCCTGAACAGCCTGTGGTAGAGGTGATCCTGCTAGACAAATTAAATTGGGCTGAGCTGCAAATGCTTCAGAATCTTGTGAAATTCTTTCCACATCCTGGTCATTCCTGTTGCATTCAGCAGTTCAACATCCATCCATTTTCTAACCACTTCATGCAATTCAGGGTTGCCAGGGAACCAGGAGCCTATCAGGCACAGAGCAGGATGCACCCTGGATGGGTAGCAGGGCCAATTTTCCCAGAAGGCAATTAACCAACAATACCAGCATGTCTTTGGACTGTACGAGGAAACTGGAGCACCCGGCAAAAACCCACACAAACAAGGAACATACAGTCTCCACACAGATGATATCCGGGTCTGGAACCAAACCCAGGACCCCAGCCCTGTGAGGCAGCAATGCTCACCATTGCGCCATAGTGCCTGAAGTTTAGCTTGTTAAACATTAATATGCAGTATACACGGGGTTCTGAATGTTTTGGCCATGTAATGCACTGTCTCTTTAATATATAGTACCCATCAATAATGTTCTTAAGAACTAGCAGTGAAATAACTGTCTATGCATCTACCGATAGAGTTCCTCCATAAACCAAGGGCTCGACATATTTATAGAATAAGAGGAAATGGGAATCATTGCCGGCTATTATCTTACCCCTCTTACGCCACAGGATGTCTAGGATGGTGACAAATGCTACAAATCCTATGACTGCTTTACTAACAGAGATACTTTAATTCAGTATAACCTCTGTACTAACACAAAGAGCTCCTTGGAATCCACTGTATTTTTCTGTTCCCTCTTTGTTACAGACAATTGATTAAATCAAAAATCCACTTATCAGAACATTAAGATGCTGGAAACAAAACTGAGACTGAATTCATGCATATATCTGTTTAAACAATTAAAATATTCAAAGCAGATCCAATTGTTTTCAGGGCCTTGCAGCAGGAACTAAATTTGTTTGCTTTGAACAGCGGTGAATCGAGGTTTCCTTTCTGACTTGTGTCGAATTTGAGAATGTCAGAAAACATCTCCTTAATAATAATAGCAATATTTATCTGGAATATTTCATTTGCAATTACAAGAACTGTGAAAAGGAAAAGGCATGGAGCTGAAGTAAATCTCTGCTTCCATGTCAGCAAACAGAATGTAGACAGAGAAGTTCCTGTTTACACGTGCAACACAATAGAAAGCTCAAACCTGCGTCAGATACTTCTCGCCCCCCAAATAAATTTCAGGACCACAATGTTCCTGGGCAGTGCAGTATTGTTTTCTAAAATTTTCTAAATTCTCAGTTTTCTAACAATGATTTTTATATGATCAGTGTGATATCAATACACTGGATATAACCCTCCATGTCGTTTTTTAATCATACTATTTATTACCTTATCTTTCAATTTCTTCTCTAGTATTGTCTTCTTGTAATTCTCCACTCTAGGGTACACCACATAATGATATAATAAATTACTTTATCTTAAATCTATCATTCTTTGTGAAATATGCTTCAGCAAATCTATGGCACTTTAATCTTGTATAACAGTCCTTCAGGCACTTATAAAACTAAAGAGAATTGCATGAACTAACAATTGATTTCTACTACAAAACCCACAGGTTGCTGATGACCCACAATTATTGACGGTCACTGCTGGACAGACAAGCAATGTCAGGGCCTGGGAATGATGTCTGTGAAAGTTAAACATGAATTAACGAAGCACCAACATATCAGACATGTCACAAGACTGTAATTTAATAATAAAAGGTTTAAAAGTGTCTATTACTTAAATAGCCTAGTCCACAAAGTCCTTTTTGAGTCCAGAAGTTACAAAATTAGAAAAAAAGAACTGGGTCATTGAATTCAAGAGCTGTGGGGTGTTTTTTAAGTTGTTTTTTTCCCCCCACAGTGTTTTGTCATTAAAGTCTCAGGATGTTGTGTGAACAGCTTCCATTTAGTTACATCAGCCCTGATTCTGTCATTGGGAAATCTGAACTGAAAGGGACCCTGCATGTTTCTTACACCAGGAATATAGATATCTCTGTTTCAGAATCAAGGAACAATATGCAAAGCACCAAATGCAAATTCTTAATGACCAACTCTCCTGAAAGGACCAATACAGATACAGTATATGCAGACCTGTAGTCCTATAATACAGACATATAAAGAAAAATCATCTTTGCCAAATAAAATTGCTTTATTATATATAGTTATACAGCAAATGTTGTAGACTGCAATTGATTAGACTTAACGTAGAACATTGAAAACAATTGTCTTGAACTATTACAGAAATGAACAAAGGCTAGTCCTACATTATAGTGATTTTTATATGGGTGACAAGGTATCTAGAGATTACTAGCTGGATTCAAAAAACATACTGTATTGATAAAGCCATTAATGTCCTGTGATTGGCAAATAACTTGCATTTACGCTGGTTGAATACCAGTGATGGAATTTTCTGTGACAGTTAAGAGCTTTATTGAATTGGAACTGCTGACCCATTAAAAGCATGTGAACATCCCAGACTAAAGTCGACACAATACTGAGTTTCAGAGATGCCTTTTCTTTTCTTTTTTAAAATCAATTTTGTGGGTGTCTGTCTCTTTTTATGCATTCAAATCTGGTAAAATCACCATGGGACTACATTGTATTTTAATCATATATAAATAACTGGGAAATGTGTATAGAGTTGTATATTGCAACTATTTCAAATGCTACAAAATTAAGTCTAATAGGATTTCACAGGCATTAACATTCCAAATGGGCTTCCTTAGTTAACACTTCACAACATTTTAATGTTTAACCTGCGTCTTATTTTGATGAAGTGTTGTTAGCTGTGGGACATATGAGTGCTGGCAGTTTTTACACCACTGTCCTAATTGCAGGTCTGCACCATCTACACAACATTCCCCAAGTTGGTGTCACATTAACTGTTAATAATATGCAATTTGATAACCTGAAACGTGGGAGGGTTATATTCAGTGTCCTTTTCAATTGCTTTTTGACTTAACTTGCTTGTTTTCCCCAGGAAACAGGATGTTAACAGTCAGATGTAAGATCACGCTGGGCAGACAGAGGGCAGATTGTTTGTTTGTTTTTTAGTTGGTTTTACTTTGCGGATATTTTAAAGATGTCCACAATGTGTTTATTTTGTCCTTATATCCTTAAATTAACGTGTCCAATCCACACTTATCACCTGTGCCTAAAGGGAAACACACATGCGTAAACTCACGTCCTGTGACCAGCAGCCCTAAAAACAAACTATTTTCACTGTTGTATAATACACATAATCAGTGACAGAGACTAATACCAGTATTGTTTTTGTAAACACAGTCCTTATTTTGCCACAGTGCACTTCTATTGTTTTCTTTTACAAAACAAATAATACCGTTTCTTCTTCTCTTTAAGCTATAGTGTGCCTAGCATAGCTGGTATATTAATTACAACAACATACAGGTATGCACAGAGCCTGAAGTGTTTTAATGCAGACGACTATACAATATATCCTGATCTTTATCTGTTAGGGTTCCTCTCCTCCATTTAACTGTGTCTTCATGCTACATTGTTATGCATTGTGTTTTCACATTTAGGAAATACAATTTAATTATTAATTAAATAAATAAGCATTTTGTAATTCAACAGGGGCAAAAGATGCGTGCATGAAACCTTCAAATCAAAATGTGGTTGCCACCAAACAGGGGAAAAAGCTGGACAATAACCTCATACCTGTATGTAAATATTTTGGTTTTTTATTTACATAATATTTTTATATAATAAGAACTTTTATATTTTGATTAAAAGTCTAAATTAATGCATGTAGACGAATTTGATAAATAAATAATGAGTATAGTTTGCCTGGGAATAGAAACGTGTCTGATGTCTGACCTAGCTAAGAGCGAGTTAACTCCTTTGTCTTTTATTAATAGGATCACCTCCGGAGACCTAGAGAGGAACGCAAATTAATATCCTCATGGCTACTAAAGTATTTTATAATTTTCTAAATTAAAAACAAAACTGTCAGAATAGTTTTCGTGCGTCATCAACAACAAACCTATGAAACAACATCTGGGTTGGACTCCAAAGTCTTGACAAGGTGACAAGGGAATAGAGCTACAGGGCAGTATTGGGTGACAACCGACATTTATTTATTTCTAAATGCAAACTGTTGGTTCTGTAGGAAGATTACTCCTTGCTGCTCTTGCGACACATGAACGCGGAGCACACGAGGTAACTATGTTACTGTGTCATTTTTATTAGCAGGACTTGAGATCTCTGACAGGAGGTCTTGCACATGCTATACTGTGGGATTAGTCCACAGTTGCTCCACCCAGAAATGAGATACCTAACGTTCAATCGATCTACCACATCTTAATACACAAACTACCTGTTCTGCTGAAACTCGAGATTGTTTGGATAAAAGCCTAACCGATAAAATACCCTACATCCTACATTCAGTACATGTATTATGGAGTTTTAATACAATAACATCCTTTTGCTTTGTACTATCTTGTCTTTCAATATAACGAAATGCACATGACGGAAAACAGCTCTTAGGAAATCACAAAAATAAATTCTGCATCAAATTGCAATAATATTATATCAAACTTCGATACGTTCGGAATAGATCCAAAAATAAATTAGAAATGTCAAAAACCACTACCGGTATACCAGCATCAGTTCACGCTGCTGGGTAGAGACGGAATTGATACTTTAGACCTCTTTGTTTAAAACAATAAAATACAGGCTTCCGGGACATTTGCCGTACAAAACGTGCAAGGCGGAATCTGGAGAAGATTAATTAAAGTAAAATACAGATATTGTAAAATAAAAATGAGTAAATTGAGCATTTGTTTCAATTTCAATCAATTCTGCCTTACCCCAGCGTCTCACCTTCAGCGATTTCTCGGTGTATTTTTTGTCTTTTGTAGTAACTTAATGAGCAACACCGCTAAAACGTATGAATAAACATTATAACCTCACCTTTCTTTACCACCGACGTTGTCTTTACTTAAGCTCTCGTCTTTCTTCTGTCTCCAGCAGGTCTTTCCCCGCACCGTGAAACCCTATCAAATCCCTTTCTGTGCTTCCTCCTTCCCTCCAGGCAAACCTCCTCCTCACGGGCCAGCCAGGGTGAGAGTCTGTTGTTGTGTCAGGAAGCTGTCTGTGCCCGCATAGCCTAGTCTCTCACACTGCCATGCATCGCACCACGCCTTCGCCTCGCTCCTTCCCTGCAAGCTACTACTGAATCATTCAATTTCCCTCTGCAGCTGCTGCTGCCAATGTGACTTTACTACTACTGACACCGTCGGCAGTGCCAAAACGCACTTATTGCACAATGAACCGGCTGCTGGTGAATACGAACACAAGGAAATGGGGCACCTGGAACACTGGTTACCAAGCCTGGTACCGGAGGGGATTACTGTGTTTTTTGTGTGTCAGCCGAGTTCTTATCGCGGGATAATCGATTTCAGTTTTCTGTTTATCTTCGGCTCTTAAAACGCTGAATGGGCTTTAAAACTGATATCAGTACCATTTATTGGGTTTGTGCGCTCTCCTCGTTAAAATAGGTTGGCTGAAATGCAACAAAATATACCTCTGCGCAAAAAAAAAATCGCTACATTGTGTAGTGGGTTCACCAAGTGGGCACCTATTAATAGATAATTAGTCGGAAATAATTAATAATAGAACTTTTATTACATTATCAGAAATACTGGAAAATAAATTAAGGACGGGCAACTTACATTTCTTTAAGGTGAAGGAGATGGAAACGCGCTTGTACGTGAGGTCATTGTGAAACCTCAGGACTCAATGTCGAACCAAGTTAACCAAAAGTCTAAACAAGCTAGCAGATCAATTAAAGGCATCAATTAGTGATGGAGATTGGAGCTCATCTGGAGAAAAAACCAGCAGACACAGCGGTCCCCTGGGACCAGTTCTGGGACGCACTGCCCTACAGGATGGTCAAAACCCCAGGATATCTTTTTCTTAAACTGAAGGTTCTTTATTGGTGAAAGAAAGCGTGAGAAGGTTTATCTGAATCCACAGAGCTGCCGTCGATAACACTGCTTTGAGAGGAAGTCTTGAAGATCAGACACGTTTCCTCTTCAAAAGAAAAATAACAATTAGAAACGTTTTTAATGTTAAAAGTCAAAAGTTTTGTTTTTCTTTCTGAATTCCAGCTTGTGTATGCAATACATTAAATTTATGTACAGTATATTCATTTTTTCAACTATCTCACCTTATTTTTAAAATATAGTTCACAATAAAATATAGCCCTTTCTAGATACAGTATATGTTTACTATTTAAGTGATGGCTTTTTAAAACTTACAAGCGCTGACCTGAGAGATCAGAGATGCTTAGTACTATTCATTTTACACCATGGTTCACAACCTGTGAAACTGGTGTTTAAATTGAAACTTGTTTGTCTTAAATAATTTACACCCAAAGGCTCTGCTGAGAATGATTTCAAGGAAGATCTGCATCTTCCAGATGTCTCTTTGTTACCGAATTCAAATGGGACTTGTGGTTAATTTTCAGTAGAACTGTGGTCACATGTTTTGAGCCATATGACATGAAGAATGTATTTGAGCTTGAGGCTGTCTTATCCACTTCCTTTAATAACAACAAACAAGATTTTAATAAACCTATTACTTGTAAGATTTTAAAATGATTGACACAACAATTACCTGACATTTTCATTGGGATTGAATGATTCACCAAACATGTGTTACTCCCAGCTCTGTATCCTAATGTGCTGTGAAATGAACATGATGTTGTTGGATTATTTATTTCACAACATTGATGGCAAATCAGTATATCCATTCATTATCTATCTACTTCATCCAATACAGAGTCGTGGGTGAGCTGGAGCATATCTCAGCAAGCAATGGGAACAAGGCAGGATACAATCTTTTGCAGGGCACACACACTCACACTAGGGCAAGTTTAACAGCCAAGCTTACCAGTATGAATCTGGACTGTAGGAGAAAACCAGAACACCCAGAGAAATCCCCCCCCCCCATCCACACACACACACACACACACACACACTGGAGAACATACAAACTCCCCCCAGATAGCACTCCAGGTCCAGAACTGAAACCAGGACTCCGGTGCTGTGAGGCCAGGATGCCAACCACTGAGCCAACATGCCACTCTGCCACCTCAAATGAGTATAATTTAAATCTGCTGCTTCCGCAGTCATATCAGGACCCAGCTGGTGTCAAAGAATGCATCATTTTGCTTTTCCTTTGCAGTGGTTTACCCTCCTCAGCAATGTTTTCCAGCTATGCCTTGTTATTTTGTAACTAATGTTTTGATGTCAGGGTGTCTTTATCTGGAGAAAAACGATAGTGTGTGCTGGCCCATCTAAGCATATATACAGAAAAGACCTACTGCTGTCCAATTCATTTAAAAACAAAACAGTTAGATGCAGATTACACACTTCACATCTGCCTCTGCATTGTTACCTCGCTTTTCACATACAGTACAGTATGTCCCAGCCCATTGGTAATCAAATCAAAAGACTGGTTTTCTTTGTTGTCAATCCCGAGCTCATTGTTCAGGCCTTCCATTACCTCTCGTAACCCTTGTGGGTGAGGTCTTTGTGTAGCTGTCTTTTCCTCCCTTCTAGACTGTATCTGATTGGCCTGTTTGCAACATGAAAATAGATCTGACTAGACTGTTTTGACCTACAGTACAAGGATTCTGCACTGGCTGACATGTTTTGAGGATATTGTTTGGGTAGAAGCCTTGCTAGGAAAGAGTAGCCAATCTCAGCCATTCTCGTTATCTAGGCTTGTGCCGTTCTTACTAGCTGGAAAGGTGTGATGAAAGCAGCTATTTATTTTCTGCACTGAGACTGATAATAAATGAGCACGGAGTTCAATGCTGAGATCACTGAATTTCTAATAAGACACATGGAAAATTAATATATAGCCTAATCAGAAATACAATCATGAAACATAAGCAGTTGAAGGAGCAGTGGTCAAGTATAACCGTTTCTAACACAAAGCACATACAGTACCAGTACCTGCCTAGCTTCACATGGATTCAGTTTCAGGTTGTATGTTCATGTATGTTGATTTAGAGCATTAAAATCTGTGACAAACCAGAGCACTCAGGAAAGCCTTCTTCCCTCTGACTTCTATAATTGTTGAGTCGCGGCACTGGAATTCAATTTTTTGCTTGTTTTCACCTTAATCCTTCTTCTACATTGTCATAAAAGACAAAGTGGTTGAAGCTGTGTAGCATCTACGTAGATAAATGAAACACTGGAGAGTATGAATGCCCATGACAAAGCAGAGTTTTACGAGAAAAAGCAGAAGTGTGTGGCAAGACAAATGTGGAATAAGAAACAGGTTCTACAATCAATATTTTCAAAAGGCTGCTTATAGACTGCAAAGGCAATAAAATGGCTGTTACTTCATTTATAGGCTGGAATGGCATTAATGAGATCCTCTTGCTAGAATGAATCAACTTTTCACATGAATGAGCAGCAAGGCAGGTTGTAGTTGTGGTGTTATTCCATCAGGAACCATTATAAAACTACAGAACCCAAAGAAGGAAGAAGGGATGTCTGAAAGGTAAAATATTCTATGAAGTTAAAAGGGAGAATTGGTATGTTGTGCAAACGTACATTTGTATTACTGTATCTAAAAATTACAATTCACCAAATAAATGAAAATTGTAACATGCACAGTTGTTTTTTTTTCCAATTTTCCAAGATGTGGCTTTTGCTGCTAAAACTGGGAGTTAGTAACGAATCCCTTTTGCATTTGCAATTTACAGCACAATGTATATTCACTCTCCATTTTGATATCTGCCTTCCTCCCCTACTTGGAGATTTAAAATGATTAGGCAGCAAATGTAAACATCAAAGGTGCAGTTCCAGTGCATGATGTATACGGTACCTGTTTCTGACTCCAAACTGGTCTTTCTAAAAAAGTATAGCCAATATTTTTGTAAATGAACACCCATCATATTTCCTGAGATTTCCCACATACCTGTACATACAGTATTTACTGACACCAATAAGGATGGAGTCCTAATCTATTCATCACTGTCAAATTCTTTTAAAGAGCTAAAGATCCTAATGGCAGCTGTCTTGAATTTGAGGTGCTTCAGTGCAGTGCCTAGCCCATCTTTAATGTATTTCTGTTTCTGATCTTGCAATTGGAAGGTAATGACAGGCACTGAATTGATAATTGCTATCTCCTACATATGATACTTATTCATGAGTTATGAACAGACGTGTGTTAAATACTAATATTCTGCTTAATGAGAATCAGGTAGAAGCTTTTCATGAGCAATAGAAATCAATTTAAAAAGAAGAACTTTCAAGCATCAGATTCCAGACACAATTAAATGCCACAAATTGAAGTATTTGACAATAGTTTATACAGAGTATTTGCTCCAGGTACCGTAATAGTACAGAAGAAATTAACCTTCATCCCACAAAATGTAGATTAGTTAAATTGGTTTAAGAGCATCATCTGAAATTTTTAAATACTTACTAAAGGTTTCATTTAAGACCCCTGTTTTGGGGTTGTGCGTGTTCTCAAAGGTAAGTGATGTTTTTTTTTAAAAAAAAACAGGGCAAATCTCATAAACCAAGTTCTGGAAAGAATAAAGTGGAAGGAAGGGAGTTCCCTTTTCAGTGCAGATAGACCGAACAATAGAAAGCATTTGAAAGGCAAAGGAACAAGAAGCTGGGCAGTGGAATGATTTCTAAATATATAGTAATTAAATAAATACCATCTGAAACAATTCCCAACCACTGTAATGGAGGCCCGTTTTGATATTTCAGACCAAAATGGAAGGTTATTGTTGGATTCTGCTTGGTGCTTTTGGAGCACCAAGGCATCTTCAAAGCTTAAGTGATTCACCCAAGGGAATGATCCCCTCCCCCACTGCTCCTGGTGTCTCTGTCACCAACCATAAATGAATGTCTCATCAGGCTTCCCCAAAACAGACTGTATATTAAGTATCTTGCTTTGAGTCTGTTGGAAATCGGAAAAAGCTTTGTCAATCCTTCACTGCCTTGGATAATTTTTTCAGGGTTTGTATTAAAAATTGTTTTTGCTTGCTTTTAATTT
This sequence comes from Lepisosteus oculatus, assembly GCF_040954835.1. NCBI lineage: Eukaryota > Metazoa > Chordata > Actinopteri > Semionotiformes > Lepisosteidae > Lepisosteus > Lepisosteus oculatus. The sequence continues at coordinate 50,479,178 of NC_090699.1, forward strand.
CTTTTGTGAAAGGATTTCTGCTTCCTCTGTAGGAGATTTAAATTTGCACTTGAAGCAAAGTCAAGATAAAATAAAGCGCTGTATAGTATTTTATTTACTCTAATTATATAATCTAATATAATAATATTTGAAATATAACACAAAACAATTAAGATTGTATAGGATACATATATATATATGTTAATTTTAAACAGTCTGCTTTTAAAAGACTGTTTTTTAAAAGGTTTTCTAAATTATGTATAGATTTATACAGTTTTGACCAAAGCAGACACTTTAAATACACAATTCATAAAATAACTTGGACGCAATACATCTGAAGTTCCCCAGACTGCAAAATCTACACAACAGTTAAAATGATTGTCGTTAATATCAATCAATTAGGTCGCACTTATTGATTTAAAAGTACATTTGCAATAACATTTAATAGAGGTACAGTACTTTAAGAAAGGTCTTAAATGTTAAAAAGAATGTATTTGCATTAACGGAGTACCAAATAATATATTGAAATCATATTTGGATTAATTAATATCATTTGAAATATAGTTTTTTTTATTTTCTGTCTTTCAGAAAAAAAGAAATTCTGATTTACATTACATTTAAAATGTTGTGAACTAGCTCTTGATTTCGCTTGTGTTTTGCATTTGTGAAGACAAAAACAATCTCTTTGTGAAGTATGTGTTTCACAGACAAGCAAACCCAAGGGAAAATACATCCATGTTAACAGATAAAGACTCACTGGGTGATTTATCAATGTGCCAGTGCAAAGCTTCAGTGAGTGCTAGGAGAATAATGACTAATATTGTCCTAAAACCAGCCTTGCAGACTTTGTCTCCCAAAAAGCTGATTAAATATACATTAAGTAGATACTGCTTAAAGCAGCAATTAAAATTATTAAGCAATTCTGCTAGAGGTTAAAATAAGTCTCACTTTAATCTAGTATAGGTTTCAACAAATGAAATCTGAAAGACACTCAGATATTGGTATGCTTTATTCCAGACTTTTCTGTTACACACAGTATATCCCCTCAAATGTCTAAAACAATTACCCAACATGGTCAACTAGATATTGTAGATTAAGTTTCATTTGTTCAACACTTGTTACAGTATATACAATATGTAACATATGCTTAAGATGATGATGTATTTAAAAAACAATGTATTATAATGCTTTTATCATTGTGTTATATGAATGTTATTGTGCTGTTTCATATTTTTTTAACTTTCAATATAGAGATATTTCTGCTGTACTTTGTTAGATTTTAATTAAGTAAAATATTTTGTACTTAAATATTAAGTGAATTTAATGACAGTCTTATTATAATCAGCCTCTGAACAATGTAACCTAAAGCATCACAGCACATATTTTGTCATTATATAAAAAGGTAGTTTTAGCACATTATTGTCTTTATATCTTAAATTATATAATGAAATTTAAGTAGGCATTACTGACAGCACAGGTGTAACACATTCAATACCTTGTTTAAGATAATACAGTATGATTCCCCTAACTACTGCTGTTTGATGCTGATTCTTAGAGTCTTCTCTATTGTGCACAGAGGATGTTTCTACCTGGAAAGGGTTTGAGGATATGGGGAGGGGAATGTGGGTGAAAATGAGTATTGTTATTTTTGTTTGATTATTTTAATTATCCCCAAATTAAAATGAAAAGATGATCAAACATGAATGAAGACTCTGAGGCTTTGAGATACAATTTTCAAGTTATTTGAAAACTGCTGCACGCCTGTACAAAACCTGCGAAAACAGATTTGGTCAAATCTACCATTGTAACAGTTTGTTGATTTTGTAATAAGAATTATGGGGAATAGCGTAAAAATGATAGAAACCAAGGAGTTACTGTATCTTCAGAAACATAGCTTATGATAAAGTGACAAGCGCTTCCTTGTCAGAAAAGGATAATTACAGCTCAGTTTCAGATGTCGTGGATTACTGTCAATGTGTATCCCTCCTGAAACTGACATGAATGGTAACCAAATTCCCATAAGAACTTTAACTACCCTGCCAATCGCTGTGGTGTTCAGTAATTGTGTTTTATATCTTATTTTCTTCTCAAAAGGAAATTTGCGCACTTCATTTAAATAGCAACATATTTTTTTAATATACTGCTATATAATGAAGGCATTGAATTTTCACATAAATCAACTTCAAACATTCATAGAATTTGAAAAGATGACAGTCATTCATGATAGCACACACAAAGGAGTCTTATCATTGCTGCAATAAACAGCCTGAAAAAGACAATCTTCATTTAAAGAAGAATCAGAAGAGCTGCTGTCTTAAAGTAAGCATGTTTTTTTTACAATTATAAAAAAGCTCTTCCACTTTTTTTGATGGAAATGAAAAACACCCATGCCTCTTCTGCAACAATTTGTTTCCTCATGCAGTAGAAAGTCTGAAAATTGCATAGCTCATTGTGAAATTTGTTTTCATCAGAGCAAATGAAAAAAGTAAATATCCATCCATCTCTGCCTTCATTTTCACAGCTGCTTTATTTTTAAAAGGGTAACTATTCCCATTTAAGACAAGACATTTCCATTTTTAAGAAGTAATTGTTACGTAGCAAATGATCTTTTTTTCAGAACAAAAGCTTGTGAAAACCATCAAGGCTGTTACTGCTGTCTAGCTGAACTGAAATGCAGTACAGTAAAAATCTATTCTTATTTTTTACTAAATACAACAAGTTTTAAACACAGCATTTAGTGGAAATGTTGTTCTCTATTTTGTACAATACCTGTATGATTTGTACACAGAAAAACATTATGTTTGGACATAAAATATAGGTCATTTTGTTAAATGTCTAATACAGTGGAAAGCACTCATTACTGTTCAGTGATATTTGTATTGGTACTGTAGGACCAGTTTTGCTATTTTGGTGTAGCTACAGTAGGGTATGTAGTCAATCTTCCCAGAATTATGTTGTTGCCCTTGTTTTTTTTTTCTGGGTCATAGAAGAGAAAAAATGTTGCGTGCACTCTTTTATTGCTTTGTTGACTAGATATTTTTAAAAAATTTCAATAAGAAATCTTTCAGACAAAAGAGACCACAGGCCAAACATAAAATGCGCCTGGAGGTACTGATTTAGTGAACTAATGCTTGAAAAGGAACTAAAAAGGAATGGAAGACAGTTTTGTCCTTGTTAGCATTTCGTGAGGAGAAAGGATAACATTCTGAGTAAATTCCTGTTTTCCTGTAAGCATATATTTTACTACTAAAGTGAATCTTGTTTTGTTCTAATTCTGACATTGATGCTCAAGAATTTCAAAACACCAGAGAATAAACAGTTAAATAAAGTTAATTTCAAAACCCTTGAAAAAAATTAAATATAATTACATATATAAATTATACTGATATCAATACATTTCATCATGGGATTATATTTCATATTTTACATTTACAAAAGCCAGCACCCATATCACCCTGCTCTCAACTGGCTACCTGTTAAAGGTAAGCAGGGTTGAGTCTGGTCAGTACCTGGATGGGAGACCTCCTGGGAAGCTATGGCTATGCTGCTGGAAGTGGTGTCATTGGGATCAATGGGGGGTTCCCACCTTGTGGTCTATGTGGGTCCTAATGCCCCAGTATAGTTGCAGGGACACTATATTGTAGTGGGCGTCGTCTTTTGGATGAGAAGTTAAGCTGAGGTCCTTACTCTCAGTGGTCATTAAAGATCCCCGGGCATTTCACGATAAGAGTAGAAAGTTATCCCGAGTCTGGGCTAAATTCCCCCCCTTGCCCTTTACAGTGGCCCCCAGATTGTCCCCATGTATGATTGGCTTGGACTTGCCCTGCGATGGACTGGCGCCCCGTCCAGGGTGTACCCTGCCTTGTGCTCGTTGCTTGCCTGGTGGGCTCCAGGTTCCCATGACACTGTATGGTATAAAGTGGTTTGGCAAATAATTATAAGAAGAAGAAGAAGAAGAAGAAGAAGAAGAAGAAGAAGAAGAAGAATTGCTTACACTTATATAGCGCTTTTTCTGGACACTCCATTAAAAGCGCTTTACAGGTAATGGGAACTCCCCTCCACCACCACCAATGTGCAGCATCCATGACATGACATTTACAAAATACACTGTTACAGAAACATATATGGTATATTAAGAGTATGTAGGAGAATCTTAGAGGACATTCATTTAGTAGACAATCGATAAAGGTTACTAATGGTAATGATAAGAAAGTAAAACATTATCAGCACATCTACATAAATGGCTTTATCCAGTACAGAGTTGCAGGGGAAGGCCAGAGCCTATTTCAACAAGTACCGGGTGCAAGGCGTTATACACCCTGTAAGGGACACCAGTCCATTGCAGGGCACACACAGACATCAACACATACATGAGGGCAACTTTTTACAGCAGCGAATTAACCTATCAGTATGTCTTTGGGAGTAAAAGGCTGTGGGAGGAAACCAGAGCACACAGAGGAAAACCACACAAATAAGGAGAGATCGTACAAACTCCACAGCACCCCAGGAATTGAACCCAGGGCCCAGGCACTGTGAGGCAACAATGGACCTCAATGGGAACAATGGGATGTGTGCCCTGAGTTAATTGAGCACAAGTGCTGTTAGTGAGGGAATGTGCTCAGGATATATAAGGTGCAAGGAGAACTGAGTATCTTTCTATTATTGTGGGTGCATTGTTATTCTGAGGTTGGCATACCACAGTTTGGGAATCAAATTGCATAATTCCGGGCCTACAGAGGCTTGCAATCTGGTTGCCGCAGGAGACAGGTACATTCCCATAAGGAACCACTGTTGTCCCGTGGCTCAAAGTATGATGTCGGGCCACCTTTTGGGCAGCTGCTCACTCTACCACTCAAGAAGTCAATCACTCATTCATTCATCGGCTATTTAATCTTGAAGTGTCATTAAGGTCATTTGGCTACCAGTGGCAGTACCGACACTGGCACAATCACCGTTGGACGTGTTGCAGATCCCAGAACTAGTTTACGCCTCAGACATCGAGTGTTTTTCCAGTGTCATTAACCCTAGTCGACAGCCAGCCTCCACCATGACTGCATCAGACGCTACCCCACTTGGCAGCAAACCTCTGCTGCGATTGCCAGTGTCACTACTCCAGTCGGTAGCCAGCCTCTGTCGATGGCTGTTGATCAGTCGCTGCCCCCACTGACAGTCTGCTTCAGCTATGATTACAACGGTCTCTCCTGAATCTACCTGCTGTGGTCTATTCAACTTTACCAGTCTACTGTGGTTTCTTCAGCTTCACAGCCTGCCACAGCTCTCACAGCAACACTGGTCTGCAGCAAGCCAGCTGTCAGCCTGCCTGTCGGCCCCCCAGAAGTCTCCTCAGTCCCCATGGACAGCAGGGTCCAACCCATTTTCCATCCCCGCCCTGGCCTGCTGCGTTCTCCACAGGATCACAGTCTGCCAAGGATTCAACAGCACCGCCGGTCAGCTGCAAGCCAGCAGGTCATCTTCGCAACACCCTGTGGTGACCTCTATAGCTCCACTGCTCCACAACACACCAGCAACCTGTCTCTGCATCAGTTAAACAGAGACCTCAACAGCTCAGCAGTCAACTAACAGTCAGCAGCCCATCTGTGCTGCGGCTACTTCAGCTCCACTGGTCCAAAAGCAAGCCAAAAAGCCCATCTCTGCCGCTATTGCCTCAGCTTTGCTGGTCCACAGCAAGACTGCTATAGCTGTGCCTGATCGTGTAAGGTCAACGACCGACTGCAGTGGTCACTTTCAGTCCAGTCCACCACCACCATCCCAACTACCCCTCAACAGGTCGTGCCTTCAACCTTCGAGCCTCTCTCATGAGCTCCGACCCTTTCTGTCTTTGAGCTTCTCCAGCAAACTCAGACCTCAGCACTCACATTTCTCCAGGAACCTCCGAAACTCCTCCAGCCCAAGCATTTAGAATCTGACCTGAATCTCCCCCCACAGTCACCTTTGGCGTAAGGATGCGGCACTACACTAATAAGGAAGGAGTGTTGTTTTCAAACAAATGAATTCAGAAAGGAAAAGGAGATAAGATACAATATGATAACACTTTATTGTCTAATTTGTCAGAAATATATTTTGTATCCATGCAGCTACGTTTTACACACAGAGAATCCTATTAAAACATACAAACAGTACATATAAACATTACATTAAAGATATAACATTACATAAAATACATCAACCCTTACATAGTCATTATGCACCACACAGATTACCAGAAATTGAAAGTTTACTTCTCCATAATCACCCTAAACCCCTATTATTATACAACACCCTTTCATTTTTGCATGTAACCACTAATAACTACTCCTTTATTGTTAAATCTTTTATTGAGTAGTTTGATTGAATGTGGGATAAAGGAATTCATCACTTTATTATGTCTGGATGGAGGGACTCTCAAAACATCTGTTGAAGGCATCATTTGGTATTCTTCATGCAGAACACATGAGGGATCAGAGATACAGTTAGTCTCGACAGACTCTTAATGTAAGCAATTTGAAAGTTTTGCACGAGTAGCTGCCTCACTATCTTAGAACACATCATAAAGAGTCTGGATATCTTGGCTTCTTGTTGCACAGAAAGACTGTTATACCACATGGTTATTCCACACTGCATGACATTTTGTACAGAAATTAAAAACATGGACAGATCCCGACTACTGGAACCACAAACCCAAAACCTGCAAAGAAAGTACAGTAAATTCACTGTTGTAGCTTATCATAAATAAAGTCAACCTGTGCTGTCCAAGACAGATTAGCATCTATATTCTCCGATATTTATAGGCTGGAATGTGCTTAATCTATTAATTAAGAATTATGACTGGGGAAGGATATTCATCCTGTTCAAGTCCAAAGACAGTTTATTCTTTAAAATCAAGGCATTCTGGCCCCACCATGTAACCAAACGGTCTGCACTTAGACTGATACAAGTTGGGGTTGGGTCATCATTATTATTCATCAGAGAAAGCAAAGTGGAATCATCAGAACATTTGATTAGGAAATGGCTTGGTCCACTGGCAACACAATCATTTGAATAAGCAGTGAAGAGAAGTGGTGAACTCACACATCCCTGGTGTGCTCCATAGTTATTACCTCAGAATACAGTTTATTATTAAGTTTATCCCACAGCAATCCTCTTGTAAAGAATATATTGTACCAAAATATCATAAATCTGTAATTGAATTATTTTTGTTAATTAAATGTCCTGTCAGATTATGTTAAAAGCAGAAGGAAAGTTAAGGAAAAGTACCTTACTGTAGCATATGTATGTTTTGCAGACACTTTGAAATAAGGTGAGTGAGGGTAACTACAGTATCTTCTGTGCTTTGCCCTTGTTTATAATAAGACTGATATGGATCAAGTTAACCATTCACTGACCGACTGAGATTCTGAACCAAGATCCTCTCCAATGATGTAGTTAAAACTGACAAGAGCAACTGGGCTGAAATCATTGTGTTCTCTTGGTCAGATTTTCTAAGGGATGGGTATAATATGGGAGGTTTTCTAAACTACAGGAATAGAATGCAAGTCAACAAACACCTAGAAAATTGGTTGGAACTAATTCTCTTGTTGTAGATTAATGCACTTATATTATCAGGACCAATTGTCTTATAAACTTTTGTCCACTGAAAAGTATATTACTTGTTCTACATTCATGATAACCCTGTCTGAACTGCTAAGTGAAATTGACTTTACAATGCTTAGACAATTATTAGAGGGTGTCTTCTTTATCATACCTGGTGAAAAACAAGTTTAGTTTATTTGAAAACTGAAGTTTTATTCATTTTCTTAAAATATTGGACGAATATCGTTAAGGTCTCAGGACCCAGAAAAACACTGCTAATGAGAAAAAACTTAACACCAATAACACCAACAGGACTTAACACCAATAAATAAAGAGAAAGGGTCCAGCTGAGGTGACTACACGCATGATACATGCATACTGGAGATGCCTTAATTTTTCTTCTCTTATCACTTCTGATTACAAATGGCTCACTGGGGTGCTTTTACAAACTTCATAAGAGATTTCTTGGGCTTCACTTGGCTGTGGAAAAGTCAAAGCAAGACCCCTGAGCTCTATTGTAAAGCATTTTCAATGCAAGCACTGGTCACCCCTAGCAGCATGCTCTGACTGCTTATATTGGAGTCAAGCCTACAAATCCCAGTATCCTTCTTTTACAGATTATGATTTCCAAATCAGCTCTGTACCCCTGGGTTTGGTGTATGGACCTATTGTTTTGTTTCTCTGTACTAAAGCTTCAGGAGCTGAGAAGAGCCAAGCTAACCAATATTCCAGGGACTTTCTCAAGCTTGTTTGGAATTAGGTAAAAAAGAGTGAATTAAAAAACACTACTGGAGTCCTTTAACTTTAAATCGGCACATTTCCCGATGTATATTAGGTCTGAGATAGACTGACCCTGTAGACAACAGTTTCCGGTTCTTGTAAGTCAGCAGTGACATGATGCATTGTCAACTTAACCAGAACACTTTCCTCTCTATTACACTGTAAACGTCCAGTGTGTTCCCTGCCTTGCACCTGTTACTTGCCGGGATAACCCTGAATTGGAAGAAGAGGTTAGAAAATACATGGATGGATGTTGTAAGAATCCATCTGGTGTAATTTTACAGATTGCATAAAGATAATTTAGAATTTGTTCAAGATTACACATTAAATGTAACCCATGCAACACTAATAATTTTTTCCACTTCTTTTCTTGGTCTTTGTTGATTTAAATTTACATTTAATTGAAACACTTAATGCTTTATTACATCACACAATGAGGTTGATGTGCTGGAAATACATTGTATAAAGATTTACAACAATAAAGTTGGACCTGGCTTAATCAAAGGACTGTATTAATTGAATCTTTTTGGATTTGAACAGAGAGGATTCTGTAAACTTTAACAAGGTCTTCAAATTCCTGAATGCTATTGACTAAGTCATCACTGGGCACCAGCAGAATTAGAAACATTTTATTTGCCAAGTACAAGGAGTGTAATATGGTGTCTTGGTGTAAAAACAGAAACAACCAACAATACAATACACTTCACACAAAGAGGTGGCAACACGAGGACCAAGAACGTGAACAGAAATTATTTTTAAGGTCATTTTAAGACTTAAAACAGGTAACAAAGAATTATGGGAGTCTGGAACCAGCTCCCATGTCATGTGATTGAAGGTGGCACCATGGATTTTTTTTACTCTTTATGGCCTCTTTAGAGCCCAGTAGAAAGTCTATGAGCTCTGAATCTGAGTTTCTAGCCTGGCTGGACTGCACAGTCATGTCAAAAGACATTGGACTGCAGAATCAAAGTGGACATCAGCCAGAGTTAATCAGACTCTCTGAGAGTCAGATTTGAATTGTGTGCAATTAAAAAAATTAAATATTGGCCATATTCAAGGTGCACACTCTGCAGAGTTTTCCATTGGTTTAATTGAAAGAAAGAAGTGTTTTATTGAGTATGGCAAAACATACAGTAAATATCTTTTTAATTGAACTCCTGATTGATTGTAGCTGCATCACTATTATGTGAATTTGTCTCACCCAAAAAGTGTATAAAAGTGAAAAATGTATAAAATTGCTAATTATATGTATCTAATGAAACAATATACTGTATATGCACATCTTATAGATAGACAGAATATTAAACTTCTAGCACCCAAACAAGCAAGTTGTACTGACAGACCATCTCTTATTTGTAACCTTTCATATGCACTTCAAACAACTGAGTATTTCTTAAAATGTAACCGCTTCATAATAAATCCTTTCTGATGTTCATTTTCAATTCAAAACAGTTCAACTCAGCATACAAGCTGTGTAATGACAAGCTTGTGGTTTGTCAATACATTTTGTTCTGAATGATAGCTATTCACCTTCACGCATTGTGCTGTTGTATTGACAGCAGAGTTAATTACAGCTTACAAAGGCTGTGAGCTGTTGGGATAATGTTCAGCAAACTCACTCTTTTGTGGAACACATGTTAGCACATACTCGTTAACAGAGCAGAACACCGGAGAAGAATGAGAAATTAAAATTTCCCTGTTAAACTCTTTGGATAAAGAAATCTACATTTCTTTACCTTCACATTCAGTTTTTCATGACCTTGTTAAAATGGTACAATTGAACATGAACTCAGGAACAACCCAGAACTCAGAACTACGCAGAAGAACTCAAAGGTTTATTAACAACAATAACAAGAAGCCTATGAGATACTGCACACACTAAAATAACCATAACTATGGAGCATGCAGCAATTAGTTTCTTGTGTACAATCCAAAAAGATGTTTTATGTGCTAAGTAATCAACACAACTGACCAAAGACTGGTCAAGGACTAGACTACTGTAGATGGACATGTAGACAAAGCATTCCAGGCAAGGGCTCAGCTGCATAAATGGAATTAGTGAAAAGACTGCTGGAGGCTTGGTGTAACACACTTAATCTGAAAATAAACACTGACTCTGTTTAACATCCTGGTTAAGCTCCAACGCTTAGGCAGCGTTTCCACAGAAAGAAATTGAAGATGGGAATTGAAGGTGGCTCGATGCCCACAGTAAAAACATTTATCTACTGAAGGATGAGAACAACATGCAATATTGTATGAGCTATAACACCTCACAAAACACCAAATAATCCCCGTTTTACTATAAAATGTCTGCCTACACGATATTTAAAAATATTTTTTTATATCTTGGATTTAACCTTCTCAATAAAAGAAGTTCATCCTTTTAATTAGTAATATTTCTTATATTTATGGATCACATTTCACCATGCTCTTTCTTGTCCCGAAAAAACATCTTATTAAACAAAAGTGTTAGAACGACTTTATTTTTCGCACTTGATAAATTAATGCTGACCCTCTACCCAAATTGTGTATTGTATAAAAGTCCAATAATTAATTTCTTCTCATGCCGATATAAAACACTCCATAACTAGTTTTGCGGTTGTAAAGGTCGAAGTCCTTTTAGAAGCGTTGTAATGCCACCCTCTGGCAGGGATAGAATATTACACGATCTGACCCGAAGAGAACCCATAAAGATCGAAGTTGGTTTTCGTGTCAAACCAGTAGGCGGCAGGGTTTTGAGTATAGCAATTCACGTTATGTTAAATACATTTTCAGGTATTTACATTTAGATTTAACATTTACCTTTCCCCCTTGGCTATAATATATTGGATAAACAGAAGCATTCAGGACAGCTATACTTTGCTTATTCAATGCAAGTAAAGTACGACCTCACTTAAATCATACTAGTAAGTCCATTAAGGAAAGCTATTCCAGAGAATCGTACAGTATATTCTGCTTGATTTCAATTATCTTTTGAAGTTTTTAACTTCTGTAAAATATCCTATTTTTTATTTTTTCAATTATTACATTCGTAATATTTACGTGGTTATACTGTTTTCTCCTGCTGCACTTGGAAAATTATCACCGCCAGCAGCTACACAACGAAATAAGTAACAATCCTATAATCACGAAACCTTTTTTAAATGAAATGTGTCTGAAAATAATATGAAGTAATTAGATGATAATTATTTGTGAAGATAAAGAACTTCTTAAAGCTTTGGATAGTCGCAGTTTTGCGGTCATGACCCACTTCGAGCAGTGGATTCAGAGGACTGAAAATAAATCTACTTAAACTGGAATGTGAAAGTTCTGTTTCACTGAACTTTAATGGTAGTCCAAGCACACAAACAGCCCAATAAGAACGATTATGATGACGATGACGATTTTCACCGTTTCACGGGTTGTCACTTTCAGCACATATAGCATGGCAGGGTTTCTGAATTTGCCAAATGGTAGAATTAATGCAAAATGCTAAAATCTTTGCTAACACGATATTAGACAGCCTCAGACAACAAGGGTTAATTACCGTAACAGTACCCGAGTAACAGTTCGGGTTGACAACGAAATTATCTGAATCACAAAAAAGGCTGCATGCGCACGTTTGGCACCATCACTGATACTGTGTAGTTTATGAACGCAGAAGAATCGTCAGTCGATACTTCAGATTCTGAAGAGCTGTACCCTTATTACCCGGAGCTAATGCTCCATAGGGGGCTATAAACAATTACACAGCAATTTCCACTTGCAGAACGTCTTTTCCCAAAGGTCTGAACGCGGCCAAGGAATGAAGACGGTGAAATTCCAATAGCTACTGCGACCAATGAAAAGCTGCTGACATTGACATACTATGAAAACACCATACGCTGGCGACCAACGCTGCAGCTTTGCCGCCTGGGACTTGTAGTTCTTAAGAGCGTGGCTTCCAATTCGATTATGCTTCATTCGACACTCAGAAAAACTACATGTCCTACAAATTCTAGCGCCATCAAGCGTAGGGAGGACAGTGACAGTTTGCCACCGCAGCGGCTGGCACTGTGCGTTTGACACTGATAACATTATTGCGTTTTCTTTTAACATCTGTATTTGTTAAAACGTGACATTGACAGCGGACACAATGCAGTCAGAATCGGGGATAGTACCAGATTTCGATGTCGGTGAAGAATTTCACGAAGAACCTAAAACGTATTACGAGCTGAAAAGCCAGCCTTTGAAAAACAGGTTAGTGCGTAATGTGATGTTAACTAGCTCATTTGCAGTTTGCAGGGAATTGCCTGAGTCGAAAACTCCTAAAAACAATGATAATAAAAATTATGACGATACGGTATTTGTAACAGTGCAGTATTCATTAATTTTTTATAACTGTTCGTATTTTTCTTATTTTGCATATCCCGAAAAATCCCATATGAATGTGTTCCATATGTTAACTGCGTTTTTTGCCACACAGATAATATTCTAAGTACTATGTCATCATATTACTTCCAGTCTACATGAGTTTTCTGGGAGGGTTTTGTTTGCTATCGGTTTTCTATGGGTTTCTTTTACACAGATATAAGCTTTAATTTGGGGTATTGTCTTCCTCAGTATCTTCTATAAATATTGTTAATTTTAAGTTATGATAAAGCTTTAAAGATTTAATTATGCTTTTTAGATTTCTTGTAGAGATATTTAATGATATTTAATGATAAGTCATTTTTACTTCAAAAATGGGATAACTAGAAACCGTTAAGCGTGGATCCATTTATTGATTTAATAATGCTCTATACTTCTTGTGTCTTGTCAGTAAGAAGTAGCTATTAGGAATTGATCCTTAAATTAGGAAGTAACAACTAAAGAAAGGAAAACAAAGAGCTATAATGTATGCATCAGTCTGCAGCTTTAAGAAACAATACGGTGGAAAACGAAAGAACACAGAGTATCATAATTCATCAGAGCAAATTTCCCCTAGAATTTTGCAGATTAATATGACGTGTTATGTAACAGAGACTTTGCAGTTAGGGATCGTTCTTTGTTTGGACATAGGTTAAACTGCTGTAGGTAGACATTTTAATGAATCCATGTCTTCGTTAGTAATTATCTAAAATAATACATTCATTTTACCGTAAGTACGGTGAATGTCCTGACAGTTTGAATTGCATACGTTAAGGAGCACGTCGGAAACTTGAGAGTGCTGACGTGTTTTGGATGGTTTTTGTTTTAGTCTTTAACATCGCACTTCAGAAGATAAGGGTACAATGATTTTTTTAAAAGATAGGTTCATTTAAATAGATAAAATCAATTAAAATGTAAATTGATTTAAATATTTTTCTGACCGTTTTATTTAGTTTTTCAAATAAAGTATTCCTTCTATCCGTGTACAGGCATTCAAAACGTATTGTGAGAATAGGAAAATATTTCCTATTTACTGTACATTGGATTCAGTCCTTTGTTTCATAAGATATTCTACTCTTCTGCTTAACGGAACTAAAGTCAATATTTTGTGTCAGAATTCAGTGTTGCACTGTTGTCTGAAATGGGTGGTAACTTTGTTTAACAAGCCGTCATATTTATTTGTTTTAGAAATTAAACACGGCACAGTGGTGCACTGGTTAGCATGGCTGCCTTACAGCCTTGGGTTCAATTCCTGGACTGCTTTCTGCAGGGAGTTTGTATGTTCTCGCCATGTTCAAATGGGTTTACTACAGGTGCTCCAGTTTCCTCCCACAGTCCAAAAACATACTGGTTGGTTAATTAGCTTCTAAGAAAATAGGCCCTGGTGCAAGTGTGTGCGTGTCTGTGTCTGCATCTGTGTGTACCCTGTGATGCTTGTCTGGAGAGGCTCCAAGTCTTCTGCCATCCTGTACTGGATAAAGATCTAAGTAGATGGATGGATTATTTTGTAAACGATATACAGGTGAAGTGCTCTAAATAACTGAAGACTGGTTGACCTGCCTTAAGAGATTCTAGTAAAAAGGATTCATCCATAGTTATGCCATGTACAGTATAGTTAATAGTCTTGCTTTCTGTTCAAGTAACAGCTTCTTTCTGAAAATGCAAAGTACCTTAATTGTAATACTAAAGTTCTGCAATATCTCCTAACTTATGCTTGTGCTGACAGATAACTACAGTTTAATTACTTAATAGTTCAAAGTTAATTACTGCACTTTATAGTTTACATACAGTATACATTTACAAATGTCATGACTTACAAGTGACTTAAATCATTTCCTAGAGCTACAAAAAAAAAGCCCTTTGAAAGTTTTTCATAATTTGAAAAAGTGAAACACTATTTTAAAGCAATTTTCTGGTTCGGTTCCACTTGCTTTCAAAATTCTGTTTTCTGTTTATTGTCATTAAAACTATAGGCATTAAAAGAAAACTATTCCCATTTTTCAAGTAATTAGGGGACATTTCAAAAGTAACAGGAAAAACAAAGCAAAAAAATGGTTGTATTTGTAATTTCAGAGTCACTGCAGTACCTTATTAGGGATATGTACCTCCTAATATTAGAAGTAATACAGGATACATGTAAAAAGAAATGCTGCTTCCAAAAATCTGTACTCTGTACAAATACATAGTGCTTTCTGTCATCCTCATAGCAGAGGCTGGGACAGGTGAAGCATTGAGCTCTTGTTGCAACCAAAGCATTTTCTCCTTCCAGCTGAACAATGTAAAGCCAGCTGAGTCAGGGCCTTGTTCTAGAGGTAACCTTTCACCCTTTTACTGAGAAGAATAGTTGAAAACCATGAGAGACCAGGCTTTGGAAAGCCAGCAAACTATCAATACAGAGCAGGCTATGAGAGAGTGAATAACATAACAGCAGCACTGGAATATTGCATCTCTGTGCAGGAAAAATACACCGGCATACATGACTAGAGTTCTTGGAATTGATAATTGATTCATTTTTTAATTCAAATGATTTAATCTAATTTCTTGTGGTCAGAATGCTGGTAATACTTTTGGATTCATCTTTTAATTTTAAACTTCTGTGTCTCGATAGCCATGCCTTTTTTTTAGAGTGCGAATACCAGCTAAGAGCTCTAGATCGGTTGGCAGTTGATCTGTAATTCTGCACACTGAAGGGATGGGCACAGTGAAAATGTGTTTTGCCGCATTCTGACAGTGCAAAGAAAAAGACCATAGAGGCCTTTAGCATAAAGGATTAAAACCCTACACAAAGCAAGAGTCATTGTAGTCTCTTTGAAGAACAAAAACGGGAACAAAGGCCAGTACTTAGAACTTGGGAGTATTGGAGTAATGTTTTTTTTACATTGATAAAACAGACACTGTTGCTCCAGTCCATGTCATTATAGGAACAAGTAATAGGTTTATTCCATGCTGAAAAGAGAAGAAAGAAAACACAACGTTTCGGCCGTGGAGCCTTCTGATGCAGCATGTGACCCAGATCGCTGAGGAGCAGTGACTACTCATGAAAAGAAGAAGCGTGTCTCAGATCCCTGTTCGTGCTGGTGGTCTGTACTCATCGACACAATATTTTCTCATAATATATGGAGTAACACTGCACTTTTCTCTCCACTTTTTAAAACCAAGATGTCACAGTTCATTTTGCCTTCTTATCATTAAAAACAAAATGGAAAAGAGAAAGGAGCTGAGCTCACGCACAACGTGAAGCTTGTAACTTAATTCATAATTCTAAACTAATTTCTTCATTAGAAAATTTCATTACTTTACTAAGTTAAAAACTGAATGGCATTTTTGTGCGCTCAGCTTTTGAACCACTGCCACTATTTCTTTGGGAAGCTGAGTACAATTAATTTGCTCTTATCCTGGTTACAGTTCAAAACCAGCTGAAAACAGTGGGACCTCAAAAATCATTACAGTGTGACAGTGGCAAAGGGGCGTTTGAATTTTTAAGCCCAGTTTCTATGGCAACATAAAAACATGAAGGGTAACAGCAAGTTGGAGCTAATTAGTCTCAGTTTGTCTTGCAGGAGAAAAGCAGAAGAAGTGCAATGTATTGCTACAGTAGCAAGGTACTGGGTGTTTGCTGTTATACTTATGCACAGTAAATTGTACCTTACTGTAAGCTAGCGGTGTGTGATGTCACTTGCAGCGCTATTCTTTTTGTTTTTGCTGATTAAACCGAGAAAGCCAAAAAAAAATCATTGCTAGTTTAGAAATCACTGTAAGTTTGATTATTGCTGGATGTTATTTGAAAATATGGTTCTTTCAAGTAACCCTAGGATCAAATTGTCCTAACAATAAATGCAAAGGACATAATTATAGGTTCTGAGCTTGATAAATCAGTTTTTTATTATTGATGCTAATTTACTCTAGACAGCAAATGTAAATTTGCTTCCTAGGATATAGAAAGCACATGATAGAGAGAACTGACATTTGGCTTCTAAGTATTTTTAAATCTAGTTAATTTAAATGGTTTACTACTTAAAATGTTCTATCCAAATATTTTTCCAAAGTTACCAAATATAGCATAGTGTTCTCCTTTGGAGTGTCTATCATTTTTGTCTCATACTTTATTTGTTATTCGTGGTACTCTGCAATTTGTTTTCTGTTGCAACATGTAAGGAAACTTCGTAAGCACAAAAACAAAAACAAAAGAGAAACCCTATGTTTGTAACATACAATAGTTAAGTGACCTTTCATTTCAACAGTGTGTTGTACTCACCACCTTCAAAATATTAGTGTTCCTTGAAAATATATTTATATTTTTGATTTATTAATTATAGTGGCTTGTATAATGCCGTATACAATATACAGTATTTTTATACTGTGTACTGTAGTACTGTTATAAGATTAATTATAACAGTGGTTAGCATTACTGCCTTACAGTGCTGGGGCCCTGGCTTCATTTCCTGCAGTGCTACCTACGTGGAGTTTGTATATTTTCCCTGTGTTTGTGTGCGTTTCCTCTGGGTGCTCTGGTTTCCTCCCATAGTCTAAAAACATACCGGTAAATTAATTGGCTTCTGTAAAATTGGCCCTGATGTGAGAGTGTGTGTTTGTATCTGTGTCTGTGTATGCTCTGCAGTGGCCTGGCATCCCATCCAAGGTTTATTCTGCCTTGAACCCGTAGCTTACCATGATAAGCTGGCCCAGCTTCCCCCATCACCCTGTACCGGATAAAGCAGTTTAGAAAATGGATGGATGGATTTATTCATTCAGTAGATGCTTTTATCCAATGCAAGTTATAATTGTATCCAGTTAAGCAAATATGCAAAGGGTACGTATGATAGTACCATGAAACAACAATAAAACCACAAGACATAGTAATTGCAGGATGACGTGCTAGATGGTGTACAGTACTAAGGAGTTTCAGAAAGTCACAGATGAGGTGTAGTGTGTGAATGTGAGGTTGTTGTAAATGACAGCACCAAAGTTCTTGGCATTCCCACTTGGCTGTGATGTGTGTTAGCTTAGTGTTGGAGAGATTGAGCTAGAGATGGTGGTTGCTGAAAAAAGATCATCACAGTCATGCTATGACGTGTTAGGTAGACCTGTATACTAATTGTATAAGGGGAGGTAGAATTGGTTATCAACAGTGTGCAGTGATACAGGAACCTTTGTGAGAGAAGAAGAGAAAGACCCTGAGGGACTCCTGTTTACAAGCTC
The DNA here is from genome assembly GCF_040954835.1 of Lepisosteus oculatus. Classification (NCBI taxonomy): domain Eukaryota; kingdom Metazoa; phylum Chordata; class Actinopteri; order Semionotiformes; family Lepisosteidae; genus Lepisosteus; species Lepisosteus oculatus. The sequence goes on from NC_090699.1 coordinate 50,497,073, forward strand.
TGATGCAGAAGCCAAACCTCTCCTTGGCACTTTGTAGGATCTTCCTTTGAGATAATATGCTGAGAGTAGTGCCAGTAATGCCAGGGTTGACAAGAGTGTTGAGGAGGATCTGGTGATTTACAGTATCAAATACTGAAGAGAGACTGAGAAGTTTCATAACAGAAGAGAGCAGCTCAGAGTATAAAGCTTCAGAAATTGACAGGAGAGCAATCTCTGTAGACTGTCCTGCTTTGAAGCTGGACTGATTTGAATTAAGGAGGTTTTATAAGACGAATTTGGAGAGTTGGTTAAATACAGCACATTCAAATGTTGTGGACAGGAAAGATATGAGAGAGATTAATATATTTATTATTAATAACATAATTGCAACATATGTAAACAATTTTGCAATTAACCTAAGTAATTGCAATTAGAACATTCTAGTAACCTGCATTATCAAACTGAACAGCAGCTGGGCATTCTAAGGACATGAAGTTCAAGTAGGTACAGTAGCCTTGTCAGCATGCATAGACTGCAAAGAAACAAGTAAAGGTTTATTCCTTGCTGAGAAGATAAGAAAAGAAACACGTTTTGGCTCTGGAGGTTCATGAAGAAGGCTTCACAGAAGAACAAGGCTCTGCTTGCAAAAGGCTCCTAAATTCAGACCACTTCAGATCTCCTTTTTTTTTTAACCCTGTTGTGCTTTCTGACATTCTTGTGCCAATAATGTCTGCTTCTATAAACATTATTGGCACTCTTATCTTGAAACTGTTCTTCGCTAATTTAGTTCTTATTAAACTCTAGGAAACTGTCCATTCTTTATGAAACCAATTACAAGCATCCTTGACCTCCTTTGGTTTGGATAGAATTTTGCAGAACTTTCATTAGGAGTACTAGTCTGACCTGTTAGAAACCTTTACTTGTTAGTAACTTCCTGTATAATTGTCATAATTGTCCATAAAGTAGATTTGACTTTTAGGTGATTATCTTAATATGTGACACTGTCCCACATCTAAGAACAGCAGAAGATGCTCTTTTCCTTTGTGGCCATGGACTCAAGGCTCTGTCCATCTGCTTGGTACACAGAGTGTCCTCCCTGTAGTACAGTTCAGTTGATATCAGTTCATCTCCAGGGTCTGTAATAAGTGGATCTGGGTGGTGTGGGAAAAGAAAGGGTTCTACTGGTCCTCTAATATGTAAGAAGTCGGAATTGGACTTCATGTTCGGCTGTGACTGATTCTACTCTTCATGAAGTTGACTGGAATGATTCTCATACAAAGCTTTGGACACTGACAGGGAGAGGCACATGGCCTCTTACCTGTTTTTACCTTTCAGGATAGCTTCTGTTCATCTTGCAGTGGTGCTCTTGTGAAATATTCCATTTCACGAGCAAGGACTCTCTTGCAGACTTGTGCAGCTGTCCTGAATTCTGAATTTGGTCATGGTATGAGAAGTACCAAAGGGTTTTAGTACTTCTAAGTGATGGCAAATGTTGAGAAGGTGGTTTGTACTTTTTATAGTGGCCAACCAGATAAAAAGTAAATTATTGTCTGGAACCTCCTAAGATTTCTCTACAAGAAACATACAAGCTTGTTTTGAAAAAGATGAAGAGGGGCAGCCTCATAAGTCTGATAAGCATTCTCATATTGTAACAAAAAAGATTAAATGAGAATTCCTATCTTTTACTAGCCAGTAGCAAACAAAAGAAAACATATGTTTTCAATGTTATGACTGTGCTTCATTCTGCATAATGCAAGTGAGGTTTTCGTTAATTTCACCAACAGCTAGGAATTCATATCTTGTAGGAGTTGATCCCTCAGTTGTTGATAATATACAGTCTGCATCTTTGTGTTTCTGTGAACAGATAAGGTTCAACATTGGGTGAGTCTGTCAGTTGTTCACTTCCCATATTGCACTGATTCCACCTCACAATTTTGAAATCATCATCCTAACGTTTTTCAGACATTCCTGAGAGACATTCATTATGAGGTGTGGAACACATTAGATAAGAGAAGGAATACGCCTGTCTGTTCAAAGCTTCCTTATTGTCACAGCTTTTAATTTTTTTTTTTAAATGCGCCAAGTTTAAGCAAGTGCCTAACTATATTTGTGATATTTTATTTTATTTTGCAAGATTCAGTTACTTGTGTTTGCGGGACACTTAAGTTAATTAACACAAATCTGCTGTAGCTGCTGCAGTTTGTTACAGCTAGTAATTAGCAGCATTACCTTTTTACAAATAATACCTTTTTAAATTGTAATAATTGTGTAATCACTTCATTCATAGGATTCACCTGAGTTTCTGCACTGTGCCACAACCTGTTGGAGGCACCAAATTGAAGCTTGTAAGAAATGTAAATGTTGTACTCAACAATATATGTATAAAAGAAATGAAGAAAATGCAATGATTTGCATTTTAAGTGGAGTGTTGTAAAAAGTCACAAAATCAAACAGAATCAGAAACAACATTTATGTAGATTTTATAGAACAGTATATAAAATTATAGTATAGCTCCAGCTGAGAGTTTTATAGTGACACCAAATCTACATGTTTTAGTCAATTATCTCTGCGGTATTATGACCCCAAATGTTAGATGGGGTCCATAATAAATCTTTGACAGTTTGTTAAGAAGAGGAGCTCACGCAAATTATGCTTTACATTATGATACTTTCTCCCAGGGCAAACATATCTACAAAATGTAATTAAAATCAAAGGAGGTCACATTAAAATGGCCTTTTTGTGATTGATTTCACGTAGAATGATAATTATTAACAATAGTTTTCTCAAATGTATTACACATTGATTCTAGCGGGTGGTTTTGTATTGAACATTTTAGCAAGTAGCAGTGAAGATTCCAGATCAATTACATGAGTCTGGGATAATACTTGCGTCTGCAACTCCACAGATTTCTACATTGCCAGTAAGAAACAATCATTTAAAAGTAAATGGAGTTAAAACCGTTTAATTATTAATGGATTAGTGAAATACATTGTCTCAAATGAGTGATGACAAAACTTACATCTTCCAATGTATACTCGCTGGTCAAGATATCAGGACCCCTGCCAAATATTATACAATTTTTTTGCTCCATGCAGAAAACTATTTTTTCTGTGGCTTGTGTAAACAAGATCTTGAAATGTTTATATCCAAATGACAATTCTAGTTATATCGTTCTGTGGTGAAGTTATGATGAGGATTGTGGTGTCTGGAACTGACCAACACTTTCCAGCAGCTTTCAGATGGAATGTAATCAGGGGATTGTTCCTCACATTTGCCATACTTTGCCTGCATGGAGAGAGTCTTTCCTCTTGAGTGGGGGTTACTGATGTACTGGCCAGTGAATGTGCCATATCTATTTGTATTGCCTGAGCTGTATGTAGATAGCTTTCAGAACTGTTTCAAGTTCTTCCCTTTGCTTAGAGGGAAGAGAAAGAGGGGTAAAGAGAAAGAAGGAAAAGGGAGTCATGCTTACTTGTCTTTAAACCAAAGAAGGGAAGTGAGACCAAGTCTGTCAGCATATAGACTGTTTTTTCAGTTAATAATTTAATCAGGCAGTTCTACAATCTCTCAACATATACTAAGTACAGAATGACTAAGCAAAGGCACAAGAAATAGGTTTATTCCATGCTGAAAAAAAGAAGAAAGAGAACACAATGTTTCGGCCGTTCAGGTGTGAGGGCGTAAGCAAAGGCGTATGCTCTTTCAGGTATTATTAAGGTTATTTTTGTATTTGTGCCCATTCTAAATTGTCACCACAATAACAAAGTGTGAACGCAATAGACAGTTGAAAGATTTTGTGTTTCAACACTGTGTTTCGACACACATCAGTCAAATACTGTAGAAAGCGATTATTTATAACCTCATCCCTGAAGAGCCCCATGTGAAATACTAAGATGTCAGTGTGATCATCTGAAACATATTATAAATAATTGATTATTGTCAATTATTTAATTGCAATTAAGGATATAATTTTTAAGTTCAGATCATAATCATAACAGGATTCATTACATTTATTATCATAGTTCCTAAGTGAAAGTAAATTTCAGTCTCTTACAAACATACAGTGAACAAACATCTGTCAGCATTTCATGTTCTTGTTTTTTTTAACATTTTCATTTCTAGTTTATCATAATCAATTTTTCTTTACCCCATGTTCCTTTTGACACAAATAATACAATCCGTCTTGAAATGAAAGTTTATAGTAATGAGATGAATTTGAAAGTTGGGCTAACTGTCTTCATGATTGGAAGATACTTTTTGATAGGTTAAGAAGATAAATTTGTAATGCAAAGTGCACTTTATTAAATATATAAGGCCCTAAGTTTACTGTGGTATAGTTTTATGCAGTTTTTTTTCTAATGTTTCTAATGATTTTATTTTAAAAAAATTACTTCCTACTAAAATATTAAATAGCATCAGACATTTAATGAGAAATATGAAAAGCATATTACAGTAAACATCAAGAGACTATCACAGTAACATTCAAATAAAACACTCTTCGAAAGTAGTTCTGGCAGCAATAATGATGAAAGTGTGTTTAAGTGAATAATGGAGATTTCACAACTTTATATATGGGTTAAAGCTTCTTCGAAAGTGGCTCAACCAGTGTAGGCATTTAAACAGATTGACGCATAAGATCCTGACCAGTTTTAATCGGACTCGTGCTATTGACTTGTATGGCTATCATTGCCAAAGTGGCAAAAGGATAGGTTGGGTATTAGTTGGTTAGGCCCTCTCACCTTTTGGCAAAACAGACATTCCTTTGGCCCCCTGGGTATGGTGATCACAGTTCGAGATGGGCATCTCATCTCCTCCATTCTGCAAGGAGCATGCAGCCTGTCAAAAAACGTGTCTCTTACAGATGAGCAAGTTGAGGAGGATGTCTGTCGATCCTTACTGTCTCTGTGTGGAACGTGAGTTGGAGGCATAGACCAGATAGTAAAACAACCGGTAATTCTTAACTGATTGGGTAAATACAGTAGGGTCTTGATATTCAAATGGGTTTGGTGCAGAGAACTTTTGTGAATAGCCAGATTTGCATACAGTATAACTAAGTCCACCCAATACGGTCAATGATGTGCTACAGTATATAATATATATAGTAACCCTCCCTTATATGACATTTAAAGTACCAATGCATTGGCCTTAAATTCATTAAAATAATATGGGTCATCTAAATTAAATGATAATAATTACATACTTGTGGTAATCTAAGCAGTAACCTTAGTAAGCTAAAATAAACAATGTGAATTCCTCCTCTGCAACCAGCAGATGCCTGCACTTTCTATCTTCCCAGCTCCATGAGTAGCATGGCCAGGGCAATAAAACTGTCAGTGAGCCTGTAAAGTCGTCTCCAGCCTGTCATTCCCTATGCTGACACAGAACCGGGAGCATATGTTACAATACATAACAAGAAGCAGTTGGGATGTGGATGCTGGGTAGTGGGTACTTGGTCAGGGAGAGGCTCACTCACCAGCTAGATTCGTCTTACGATCCTACTCTGTAGCGCAGCTAATTTTAAAGTTGAAATGCTGCCCTTATCACCCTTTGGCTCAGTTTCAGCGCACTCTGCTCTTACTTCTATCATAAGACCTCGTTGGCCAGGTAGGATCGTGAATATGTAAACTTGCAAATGTTAAATTTGTAGATGTTGAGACCCTACTGTAATTAATTCTTTACTTAATTCAGAGTATTGTAGAAATAGTAAGTCAGCCATATTTGGCTACTACCACAATTGCTAGCAGCACACAGAAACTGCATTAAAACACAGGACTGCTGCAGGTGTCACCTCTGCATGTTACAGTTCCTCACACTTAGGTATCTTCAAGGCACCTACTATCAGCTGCTGATGAGTTGAACATACCACATAAATGGAGGAGCCTACAGTACTTTGCCTTTGTCAGCATAAAGTAAGTAGCATAAGCCTTCATCAGGCTTAGTGTATAGTCTGTTCCTCCGTATATTCATTTTGAGAATTAATTTTGATTTCTTGCTGTCCAAAATGTTAGTACTTGTCCAAAAAGCTGTCTTAAAAATGATTGTTTTCAAATCATAGAACTTTCTCCTACCAAACAGAAAAAAAAATCCTGAACCATTGTTCAAACCAGAAGCTTGAATTACTGCTGACAGTGCTGTATATTCAGGTATGATTTTGCATTGCCCTTCACTTTAGTTGCGACAGTTTCATAGTAAATTAAATCCTGCATTTTTTGCCAGTTCTAATGAGAAAACTGTGTTCTGGTCTGGTTGATTCCTTTTGAATGTACTTTTCTTAAATTTGCTAATTCAAGTATAGTGGTTTGTAAAATAACCCAGTAAATGATTACAATGTGTTACTAATACTCTGTGACAGCTTTACCAAGAATCTCAGTAGTGTCTGATTGAACAAATTCAATAGCAGGCTTGTTCTTACATTTATAAAACGTTTATGCTAATCAGATCATTGTACATATCATGGGAGTCACATTAACAATGATCTTTTCTATTTTGGAGTCACATGACTTATATATATACAATTTATATTTATGTTTATATATATTTTACGAAAAGGGTGGAGCGGTGGCTCTGTGGCTAAGGATCTGCGCCTGTGCCTGGAAGGTTCAAATCCCGCAGCCAGCAGAAGAATCCTCCGTTGGGCCCCTGAGCAAGGCCCTTAACCCCAACTGCTCCAGGGGCGCTGTACAATGGCTGACCCTGCGCTCTGACCCCAAGCTTCTCTCCCTGTCTGTGTGTCTGTGTCTCATGGGGAGCAAACTGGGGTATGCGCAAAAATGAATTCCTAATGCAAGAAATTGTATATGGCTAATAAAGTGATCTTATCTTATCTATACAGTATATATATATCTTTAACCTTTTTAGTACCTTTTGTAGTTGGAAGATGCCTTTGGTTTGATTGTGTGGCTAAATGAATGCAAATTCCCAGAGACATTTCCTTCCCTACAGTAATTTAGTTGTACTGCCAGTTGCACAGCTGGTACAAGTACTGTACCTTGGTGCTCAGGGACTCTGGTTGTTGTAACTAGTGCCACTAAAATGTACAGTACCTGCAAATAGTTTATATCACACCAGCCAGACAAAATGTTCCTCTCTGCCAAATTGTAGACCCGGAAATGAAATTAAACTGGTATTGAAAAAAACACTCATTATGATATCTTTTTCTCTTATCCTTTTTTTTATTGAAAGTATTCCTGAAAGTCATGTGTCTTGAATCTAAATGAACATTTCTCAAATAACTTCTTATTTCATTGTAATATGAATAAGCCCTCCACATCGAGCCTTATGTAAGATAAGTTCCATATTTTAAATAATGTGATAATGTGATAACAACCCATTGACAGGTAAACATACCTAGAATAGAATAAAACATAATTTAGAAGAAATGCATTCGTTTAAAATATGTTTAAGTACTTATATATTATTATTTAAGGCAGTAGCAACAGTATATATTATGTATATATGTGTTCCTGTGCCTCATGGATTCTTGATTAACCTTTAGGCAATTAAGAACAAGTCACACCTTGTCCATATTTGCATAACATTATAACACAGTCTTATGGTATGTACATGAAGTTTATTTTTAAGGAAAAAGTAGGTCTTTTTAACAAGTCCATACTATTCTCTACTTATATTTTCTTTCCTTAACTGTCTTTAAAAATCATGTTTCAGTTATGAACTAGAACACTTCTTGGGTGTTAAAAATATAGAAAAGTGATCTGTGAAGCACACACAAGGTAAAAGTTAGAAGCATTACTTGCATGTTCTTCACAGATCTCACAGAAAAAAAAACTTTTTTGTAAGTTTGTAACACTCACATTCTCCAGCCTTCAGAGATTTGAATCACCCAGCTAGACCTAGAGGAATACAGACAGGGTTGATTTTGAAGTCTGAGAAACTGTTTAATGCAAGAGTCATATATTCAGTGTAAATTAGGATTATAAATTTAGCAAAGGAAGTGAGAATCCAGAGGAGAATAGCATTGCAGTTTGATGCTATTAACTCTGTTTGTACTGAAACAAGAAACTGCTTACTGAAATCCTTCATATAGCTGAGGACAATATGTGGTTCCAAAAAAGAAAATGCAGTGCATCATTTTTAATCAGGGGTCACTAGTTTCATAAACATACAAAGTTATGAATTCCTTTTCAAACCTTATATTCAGTGTTTGTGTCCCAAATGTCCACCTGTTCTTGCTTCACTTCCTTTATTAAAAAAGGAATGGCTTTTGAATTTTATGGTTGTATTGAAAGATGTAAGGTGTAAATGTCTGTTGGTTTGTGCCTAACAGAAACATCCTTGTCAAAACCAATCATGTAAAGACTTCTATAATTTGAAATGTGTGTTCTTCATGGCAGTGGAGTTTGAAGTTCTAGCCCACTGAGTGTAACACCAAAGGGTTTCTGCTTCAGTGTGATGTGCACAGCAAAAGAGATCAGGGATACTTGCATATAATCTATAATGACTGTAAAGGTCTTAGTGGCATTGATTTCTGAAGAAGTGCTTTGCGTGTCAAATTTCATATTCCAGTAATTAATAATACTGGATCTCTGCACCTGACCTTTCACCTCCAGAGAAAGGCAAGTTGGCTCATTTGCTTTTACAAAGAATGTCTTGTTCTTTTAAAAGGAGCAGCACATCACATTGGAAAAACTAGTAAGCATCTCCTCAGATACAGTATGTGGTTATGGGCCTGCTATGGGACTGATCATCTTTTAGTAGAGGTGCTACAGCAACATGGGAAGTTGATTCATGGGCATTGCTGTGGTTTAATTCTAACCGGAGAGAGAACAGATGTTACCCGTAACTCTTTTGAAATATCCTGCTCATATGTAACTAACAGTGAGTCAGTCCATCGACTGATGGTTTTTATTTAACCTCAGTTTTTCTGTACAGTTGAAGGAAAGATCACTGTACATTGAGCAAAAAATGTTTTTGATTTCTCTAATGTTTTGTTTTCTGGTGTTTTGAAAGCATTTGAAAGGTTAGAATTAAATGAGTAAGAGTGAAACATGGCTTAATAAGTAAGTAGGTAAAGGTTTTTGCTTGTGATTTGCAAAATCACATCCAAGTGGCTTGTAAAATGCTTTCATCTTGTTCTGAACTGGTCTTAGAGAAAAATTGCTGAAGATGGTGGTACTGTATAGGCGGATAGGGTGTTTTTCTTATGTTGTATGATGAAAAAATACCAATATTTTTAATATAGGACAGAATATCTTTATCTTCTACTCATATCAATTTTGACGTGCAAGTCACAGCATCAGTAAGAATTAAAACCCACATTGACATACAGTATTAACAATGTTAGCAACTGCAGCATGAGTGTTTCCAGAAACAATTTCATACAGTTAATGAAATGGAGAGCCGTTTCCTTTTGCAATTAGAGAAATAATGTGTATTCATAATACTCCAAGGTAATGGACAGTTGTTCAGTTGTTGTACACTTGTTTTTTTGCTTTATAGATCTCACTCTCAATCAAGTCCTCTATTCCATAAATTAATGTAAAACCACTACATTTAGCGCTCATTAAAATTTTCTTGTTGTCAGGGTAGTGTTCAATATGAATTTCATGACTTGACCTTTATGTTCTATTGATGTCATCTTCTGTAACGCTGGAAATGAAATGGTCCAGGAGATGAGTTTAAGGAACAAGTCTTCTTTTGTTTCATTGAAGTTGTCGCTATAACTTTAGAAATTTGGTGACTGAGATTTTTTTTCCGATTTCTAGAGTCTTCAAAGGGCATTTAAGGCTGTTTGTTATGGTCATTCTTTATGGATTTGTACTCCTTTGGTTCCACATTTGTTTTGCTTAGCTCATCACAGAAAATCCAGACATGCAGCTAAGAAGGATCAGGATTATTGTGTTTCAGAGGATAATTGATTTTAAGTGGAAACCGATAAAAGTTTTGACATTCAGCTCCCAGCACTTCTTAAGGTGTTCTTACATATTAACTTTTTAGACCTCCCATGTGTCACAGACCTTTAGAGGTAATTTCCATCTGAAATGTCCCCTTAAACATTTTACATTAACATTTAAGTGTAGACAGTAGAGGCCTGGTTCAGTTATTTAATTGAAGTTATAGGAAAAATGTAAGAGACCCTCAATTCACTCTGCAAGTTTATTTATTTTCTGTTGGGATTCCTCCTTAAAAAGCAACATCTAATTAAATAATAAGTAAAGTAAACTTTACATAGAATCATTCAGAGCCTCAATGTAAAAGATAAAGATAAAATGCCAGTCAATGCTATGCTTGTGTTCAGTTTTTTTAGATAACAGATAGTTGTTTTATACAGTAGCTTTCAGTGTATGTGTACTATTTAGTTGTATACTGTATACTGCTCTGTAAATGTCTTAAACATTATAGGCACAATCTAGCATTTCAATATACAGTATGTACATTATAAGCATTGACAGTTTATCAAATACATCCCCAGATATTACTATTAGACTATCGTTAATACAGCTTATCTTGGATGAGAAGAAGCTAAAATGAGGTGTAAAGTAATTAATTACTCTGTATAGATTCATAAAGCTTAAAGTGTACTTTTTATGAGAAAAAATAGATACATCAGGACTCTCTGTGAGCTTAAAACAACAAAGCTACTGTTTAATATTAATAGATGACCACCACAGAATTATGCTTCTGCGCAGAAAAGGAAAATGTTTAGTGAAAAGAGTTCAAGAATGCAAAATGTCCAAGCAGCAGTGTGTATGTATAATCTATATATACTATGTAATCATCAACCACATTCGTTTTCTCTGTTTGTTGCTACCTACATCATCCCTGACATGACCTATACTACATATACAGTATATAAGCTCACTGCCTTACCAAACAGTTTTCAAACACAATAGGTCTTTCCACTCCAGGCAGTGATTACAGCTGAAACACATTGCTATACTGCTTCCACTAGATGTTCACAGATGTCTAGGGACCACTCAGCCAACAGCAGCTGGTATAGAACGAGTTGTAGATACCAGTGAATTACATCTGATGTGAAGTTCTAAAAACAATGGTTCTCAGTCCTAATCCTGGAGGACAGCTGTGTCTGCTGAATTTTTATCCATCTTGATCTTTGATGTTAGCTTCTTCTTTTCTTCTTTAGCGTTTCCACTGCATGCCAAGCGAGCAAGCAGCATCATCATCAGCTAGGTGTAAAGCTGACAGTCCACCATTGAAGCGTGTCAGCGGGCAGTCGTTCACAATGTGTGACATAGTCTGTAGTGCACCAGGGCTGTGTTGTGGTTCAGTTGCCTGACCCCATCGGACAAGGTTGACTGCACAGCGACCCTGACCCTGTCTAGGAGGGAGTGGTTTACGACATCTGTTGTCGACCACTCAGCACTCCAAGCCGAAACAGCTCTCGTATCCTCTGGTGGCAGATCCAACCAGACTGGACGTCTTGAGGACAGGCGTGCTGTTGGATGAAACACAATGTCCATGTGAAGTGGACAGCTTGGCAAAAACTTCCTGTCAACGTAGGTGTGGTGGTGGGATGTTGCTGAGTACTGGCAGCCATGGTAGTGGAGTAGGACACAGGGTTCCAGTGATGGTATGCATAGACATGTTAAGCACGTCAACCAGCTTGGTGTGGGATGATTTAGACCAGACTGGGGCATAGTACTCTGCTGTTGAGTAGCACAGAGCAAGTGCTGTTGTCTTAAGTGTCTGAGCCCTTGCACCCCAACTTGTACCTGCCAGTTTACTAAGCAGTTAATTACGAGTACTGACGTTAGCTGCTGTCCTCTTCAAGTGTTCGTGGTACTGTAGGTCAGCGATCTATCCAAGGTTACACCCAGGTAAACCAGATTCAAGTCATCCTTAATATGCTGACCCTTGAGGTAAATATTGAGTTCCTGGTTAGCCTTTGCACTGTGCAGATGGAAGAAACTGGAGACAGTTTTGGTTGCACTTGGCTGAAGACGCCACTTAGTGAGGTACTCCGCCATCGTCTCCATGTCTTTGTTCAGCACACTCTCTACCTAATTGAAAGTGTGACCTTGGGTTCCGAGGAAATATAATTGGCATAGATGAATTTGCGAGACTTGGTCACTGGTAAATCGTTGATGTAGACATTAAAGAGGCTTGCAGATAAGACCGAACCTTGTGGTAGTCCTTTCGCTTGCTTTCTCCAAGAGCTGCATTTGTCTCCCATGTGAATCCAGAATCTTCCATCGTGTAGGAAAAGACTATTTCAGCTACCCAGGGGGGCAACACACTGTGTCATATGCTGCCATTTGGTCAAGAAAACTGTTCCAGTTTTAAGGTTTTGCAGGAATCAGTTCTCGATAAACATGGTCAGCGCAAGAATTGCAAGTGCTACATCCTTGCTGACACCTGCCTGCTCAACTATGATGGAGTTTTCCAAAACCGTGCTGTTCCTTTGGAGAATCAAACGCTCCAGTAAGCACACAGAAAGCAATGAAATTGGGCGGTAGCTAGCCACACTGTATCCTTGCCAGGTTTCGGGATGGCAATTACCTTTGTCTGGCACCATACTTGTGTGATCCTCTTTTCCTGCATGATCCTTGTGTAGAAAGTATCAAGCCATATCTTTGCCTTTGGGCCTAAACGTTTCAGGAACTCAGGCAGGAGTCGAGCTCCGATTCCTTGAATGCCTCTGGGCTGACACCATTTAATCCAACTGTCTTTTGGCGGCAGTACTGCCGCCACTCCTCTTACACTTGATGTTGGTGTTCCTTCTTTAAAGATGCTTTCGCCATGGCTAGCAACAGCATTAGGGCTGACAGCTGATCGAGCTTGGACTGGTGGTTTTTGATCAGCTCCCAGTCGACTAATTAGCCTCCATCATTTCCAGCTGGAATGAGTGAAGGTGAGCTTCTCCGTACTTTCCTCCCAATTACTTAGTCTGGCAGAATCCAGAGAATTGGATCAGCTTTCCTGTCGCACTCCCTGTCAGCACCAACTCAGCCTCCAACCTTGTTCAGGTGTTGCGAATGATCCAACTAGAAGACCAAATTCCAGTGATGAATCTCTCGGTCTTTCAAGCCATTGGACCAGCTCTTCAAGTTCTACAACTGAACATTGAGGGTCTATCAGCAGCTAAACGAGCTCTCATCAGCAGTTTGGCAAGTTGCTACAGTGTTGATGTAGTCGGTCTTCAGGAAACACATGTAGCGCGAGGACTCGATTTCATCTCATCAGCATGACATGCTAAATTCAGCCGTACAGCATACAGTATGTACATTCGGACATCACTGATGCCTCTCTGATGTTAGCTGATGCTAACTGAGACAATTACTGGATATGCTTGCCTGTTTTGCAAACCCTTGTCTGTACTTAGTCCTTAGTTTGCTGTAATGTAGTATACAGAACTTTACACAGGCTTTCCTCAACTTGTTCTCAATCTGTGGACATAAAAGAGAGAGTATGCTCCCTTTTATTTCCTCTTAGAGCTCTTAATTGGTGATTGATTTATGATGAACATGCAGAAGAAGATTGACAAAATATCTTCAACTTTTTTTTTTCCTTTGGGAGAGTTCAACCTAGTTATATTTGACAGTACCATACCAGGATGAGAGGGGTTCTGAAACTCAGAAATTGTTACAGGGTTGATAATGATTTCAAGTTCCATTCACATGTTTAAGAGCTGAAATCGAGTTTAAAAAGTGAAACTTGACATCAATGAGCTTGTGAGTAAGAATTTGGCTGGAACAGAAACAGAAGACACAGAAGTCCCACGGGACAGGGTTGGGAACTACATTAATTGTAGTCTTGGGCTAGTTTTGTGGTCATGGTGGTAAGGGTATCTTTAGTGACATATAGTATTAGACAGGTCTCCTGTTGTCATCAGTGACTTTTATTTGTCTTGTGAGGTTTCTTATGGCAGGAGCCTGCTGTTTTACATTCTTGGAAGGACCATGTGGAGGGTGATTCACACTATTTTGGACAGAACTAGCTAAACTTTGGAACAAACCATTCTCTAATAATTTGGTAGAGAAGTGCATGTTTTTCTGTACGTATTTTTCACAGTATATATCAACTATATGTGTTTATTGGTGCACACAGATTTTAAAACTACTTTTAGTAATTTGATGTCTTAATCATTTAATATATTTGTGGTGGTAAATTACTGGACTTTACTATGCCCATTCACAGACAACAGTGTCCACCTGAAAAGGAAAGTACAAATCTACATCTGTTCCTTAAAATCAGTAGAAAGTTACAAATTTATGAATTTTCATATGCATAGCGTGAGGTTTCTATGATATGAGATGTGAAAATTAGATTTTCGGACTCCTGAGCAAACTTGAAAAGGAAAATATTACACGTAGAGACACTATTTGTACAACCTCTGTATTGGTGGCTTTTTCATTACATCGATTCCAGATATTTTTCTCAGTCTGTGAGAAAAATAGCACAGCAAAGGGGGGTGAATTTCTTTTTGCGAGATCGATGCAACTTGACAAAAGTCTGCAGTCCTGCTTTTTAAATTGCAGCTAATTCACATAACAGAATTTGTATGGAAGAGTCTGAGGAAATAGGTTTACTGAGATGTTTTTCTCTGAAATAATGGACTACATGTGCTTAGTGTGGTTCGTGTCCAGGCTAGGACACAGACTTCTCAAGATGCTCCAACTGTCTTTTTTGTTTTTACTGTCCACAGACATTGTCAGTTGAGTCCCAATCTGCTTTAAAATTACGGATCAGATAAGTGTGGGTGGGGAAAGATGGTTTTAGAAAGAACTTACCATTCCTCTAGACACCACCAGCTTTGAACATCCAGAGGCTGAAATCATGCTTCTCACCAGAAGGTGAATGTGTGCTGAGAATATGGTCCAGTAGACTAGGATTCTAATCTCCTACTGTTCTTACCACTCCACAGATGTTTAAGCACACTCTAGAGGGCTCAAGGCTGAGGCTTTAAAGTGTTAACCTTACAAAAGTGCAATCTACAGTCTTGGAACAAACAGTTCCTTCTTCAAGAAAAGAAAGTTAGCAGTTTATTTGCATGTCTAGTCTTTGTTTTTGCTGTGATAGGTTTAGTGTTACATCAGTGCAAAAGTCTCAGTTATATGTTAAGCACACATATAATAAAACTGCAACTCTCAAGACAAGCAGAGGACTAAGTGCACAAAACTGTAATGTGGCTTGCAGAGCAGTATGTTCTGGAACGAATGGCAGAGGTTAAAGAGACTGACTGACAGAGGCAGGTGGCTGTTTAGGGGCTTTACTAATGATTGTGTAAGCACATTACTGTACAGTTAGTCATATGAGAGGTATAAATTCATGTATTGGTCACCCGCCATGTTTTTCTTAATAGATTATTCCAGGTTATTATTTAAGTAACAAAGTGGGGAAAAAACTGTTGGACTGAAAATTTGATGAAATTAGCATGTACAATGGCAGATATTGCATCTAAAATGTAATATCATTACAATGCCTAGGTCTGCAAGCAGTACAGCTAAGAAGAAAGAAAATATCTTTCCTCATGACTTCTGGAAGTCCAGGAGTTGTTCAGTCAAGTTTACTAATGCCAGTGGAAATCTATGTCTTTTGCAAGCATTTGTAACATAATTAACTTGGCAATAACAAACGTTACAAACAGAGGAAGCCATTTGACCTACATAGCCTGTTTAGTCACTAATAGATAATTGACTCAATCATCCTACTATTTCTTGAAAGAGGCCAGGATATTACAGTAGCTTTGTCAACACTGCTGGGTAGCTTGTTCCAGCCTCCCATAACCCAGCAGAAAAAAAGAAACATCCAGAAGGTTCTTGCTTGCCTTTATCGTACACATTCAGAGAAGAGTCAATTGCTAAAGATTGTGCAGCCTGAGATAGCGAGTGCTGGTGACAAATGGATGTGCACAGACACTCTGCTGAAGAGGGACTGGTGTGAAGAAGTAGAGTGAAGGGTGGAACAAAACGGTATTTTTAGACCTAATCTGTGCACGGAAACACTTGAGTCATCTGAATTGTTCCTGTTTTCAGTGACCACATACAATATTGAAAATATCCAATATTATTTTCCAGGACTTGTAAGATAATCTTAGTAAAATATTATTAAACTGGGGAAACGCCCATAGGTGAGTCAAAACCACAAGGATCATTATACTAAAATAAGATTCATAAAATATTATCTTATGTTTCCCCACAAATACATGTTTAAATTGTTATTTCTGTCCCTACAAACATTTCTAATAAAAATTAAAGTACAAACATATTAAAGATGGAATTTAAATGCATTTGAGTTTTTTTCATTCTTGAGGGTTAATACGATTGAGATATTTTCACAATTTATCACAACACTTGCTGTTGTCTTTCAATTTCCTTTCAATCCTAATGCCTTGCTCTGGAAGGAACCGGGCCCTTTGTATTCCAAGAAGTGAAACTGCCTATGTCCAAGACCGATGTAACTGAAGACATTGCAAAAGACTTTGAAAGGTCAACTAAAAACTACAAACTGAAAACTACAAAATAACTATAAACTGTGTTTGTCTTTTCCTGAAGTAAGACAGAAGCCATTGTTAAACATGGATGCTATCTATAAGATTTTTCTTCTTGTTGTATTCTTCCAGTAACATAGCCTGAATATATTTATTATAGATTTCAGAAATGCGTTATATTACATTATAAGTTTCTCCAAATGTAATTTTGAGTTACTTTTGGCCTATAGATTTTATGGAATAAATGTGCTTAGAATAAAATCTATAGGCAAGGTTTACAGTTAAGTGTATACAACGTCACTTTGAGAAAAAAAAGCTGTTATCTGGAAAGAAACATTCTTGAAGATATGGATGGTAGACACTTTGAACAATATTTTTCTGGAATAAAGGTCTGGCCATTAAAATAAATTGCTTATACGATCATCTTAATGTAGATGCCTATACACTTCTTGTCTTATTTATGTTGTTAACATATATAGCATTTTATGTTTACATTTTTAAAAGCAGTGGTTCCTTGTTTACTGTGTTATGTTCACAAGATATATTGCATAAACATACAGTTCTCTTCTCCTTCTCAGATGTTGAATTGTTAGTGGATTGTTGAGCAATCTGTGTTAAAGGGTAAATCAGTGCTAATTTCTGCAAAGCAAATAATTCTAATGTCAGTAGCATGGCTTGATAAAAACAACAAACCAACTAACACTTAACAGTCCCAGACTGAAGTTAAAGTTATGGTGCGTGCATTATTTTGGTACATTATAAGTTATGGTACTTGCATTATTACTCACAAAGGAGGAAAGCAAGAAGTATTGATGGGTAGAGGGAGTAAGAATGATGTCATCTACCGGAAGTAGGTGTTCAGCATAAGCTTTAAAAAGCTTCACAACCTTTTGTCACACAAAGCAGTAACAGTGAAGCATAGTTAAAAGGTGTGAATTAAAAGAATGAAGATTCCAAGGTAAGGTTTTTCTCACGCAATATTTCACTGTAAACTAAATCACATTTTTGTTGTATTCTGATTTACTTCAGTATTTATTATTTTATATACATTTCCTATTTCAGTTACTTTTGTATGATATAATCTTGTTTTAGAAAAAAGATTTGAAATTAAATTAAGATGTGTAGTAGGCTGTTATAAAATCTTCTGAGGCTCGTTGAACTTCCTAAAGCATGGTCAGCATTGAGAGCTGTTTAAGACTGCATGTTGCAGTTCAATAAAATTATTTGGATAACCTTGGTGGCTCCTATATTAACTCATGATACTGACTATTCACTTTTAAAAGAACAGAAATCGTGAAAACGCTGTTGCGAAGAAATAGAAGCAAATAATTTTAAACATGCAGGATGAAATTACATAAAAAATTGAAACCTTGTTGTCAGAAATTGAATTCATCCTTGTAGGTTTGTGCAGAAGACAATGATATCCTTAGCCATACTGCCATTTTAATTACATTTGGCTTAGCTTTGCTTTAAAGTGAATGTTTCAATTTGTTTAAGTTAAAATTTTCGACCGTGGCTTCAGGCCATGTTAGAAAATATTAATTCCCACTGTTCCTGCAGATGTTAGCTGAAGTCATTAAATGGGGAGAATTATATTTATGAAATATGTTTATCTGCTGACAAAGCCCATGTCTGGACTGACAGTTCTGATAACCTAAAAAAGTATAGGTTTAGCTGAACAATAATTTATCTTTTGCTATATTTGTGAAATGCCAGCATGGTGGTACAGTGGTTAGCGTTGCTGTCTTGCAGCACTAAAGTCCTGGATTCCATTCCATACCTGGGTGCTATCTGTGTGGAGTTTGTATGTTCTCCCTGTGTTCACTTGGATTTCCTGTGGGTGCTCTGGTTTCATCCCACGGTCCAGAAAAGCTCATACTGGTTGATAAATTGGCTTGTGGGAAAATTGGCCCTGGAGTGAGTGTGTGCAGGTCTGCCATGGGATGGGCAACGATGTACAGTACCTTATCTTGCGGATGAATGGATTTGTGAAAGCAGCAGCCACAAAGTAATACCAATGTAGTCATGACGTCTGCATGGCATTAAAATAGCAATTTTTTTCCAGTAGCAGCAACATTTTTTGCACCGCCGGATGACACCTGGGTATCCCACCAATAGTTTTGAAAATGCAACCTAAAAACGGGACCATCAAGTCTCAAGACAGAGCTTTAAATTTTGGTCGATGGTTGTAAAGATGGCAACAAGCTAAAATAGGGCACAATAACTGGGTACCTTAAAACTGCACCTGTGGAATGAAGCACTCTAATCAGTTTTACATTGTAAGAAGAAACAAAATGCACAAAATGCAGAGAGATGGCAGAGCTATACATCATACTTATAGTATTCTGAGTTATTTTTTAGTTAACTAAAATATTTCAATGTGCTGTGTAGCCCCACACATCTATAAAAAAACTACAAAGTTCTTACTGAAAGAGTGTCTAGAATGTGTTTGTGTATAATTGTTTGTTTGAAGAGTATGGGGATGTGTAATGCTTGATCATTTTTGAGTACATTTCTTTAATAATCATTGTTTTGGAACTTCTGTTTAATGGAGATTTGCTTGGTTGGAGTGGCTCACATGATTTGCTCTGGGAGAATACTTTGTTTACTCCTTGGAAATGTCCCACATAGGGGAAAGGACAGCTTTGACCAACTGTAGAGAAGACCTGCTTTGTCCCAAATGAACAGGGAGGAGATGAGCAGCATCATAGACGAGGACAGTAATTTTAAAATTCAGCATCCTGGACCAATAGATATTTTCTAAATGAGGAAACGAATTAGAAAAAACAAATATAGCTTCTTAAAAGGGGCTTTAGAACACATCAACAGAATTAAAAATAAAACAAAATACCATGTAGTATAATACCATGTAGGCCCCAAAATGAAAGGCAATTATCTCATAATACAGGTAATGTGAAGTTTTGATTGCTGTGTGATTGTTCGGTGAAACCAACTGTAAATTGTAAAAAGGGATATAGTTATAATCTTGACAGAGCCATTTAATGTGCCAGACATGCAAACAGGCCTGGTAAAATGAATGGGTCTGTTCCGAAGTTTGGTATTTATCACATTTATAAAATAGATATTGCAACTAGTATCCCTGTTTTGGACAGTATCTATTTTGTCTAGGACAAAATAAAAAGCTTTCAAAAAAGCTAAACACTCAACAATTGCCTCAAGAAAGTTTGAGCTTTTTATTTGTAGTTTTAAATTACTTGAATGCAGGACAGTCATTGTGAAGAATCTAAAAATTAAAAAGTAGGTACAAGGTAATTATAAGCATTCAATTTTAATTCAGTTTAAATAATTGCACAAAACGTTATATTTTAAAAAATAAAACAGAGGAAATATTTTTATTGATATTTTACAGCAAAAACTTGTAGTTTCACTCTTTTATTATCAGTCACAGTTGTGTATAGTGAGCGAATTTTGTAACTTAGAATTTAAAATTGTGTCACTGTTTTTGTCCATTTTTTGTCTGCAGTACTTATGTAAACAGTGGATCCATTTCAGCATGCTTAATGTCATTATCGTGTTAAAAATACTCTTCATGTGCTAGTTGCCTTCCTGGGGGATAATTTTGTTTAACATACTGTACATTGATTGCCAATGCAATAGCTGAAAATTAATCAAATGTAAGACAAGGAGAGAAATATCTAATTCCTTCTGCAAAAGCTACAAAATTGCATTTGAAATCCGGGAAAAAAACGAATTAAAGTAAATAGTGCTCCGATAGTAGTTATTTGCAAGCAGTGACTGAACATATGATACTCCAGGCCTCACTGTGAGCTGACTTTGTCAGTGAAGGTGACACAGAAGGTGAAGGAAGAGGAAGCAGAGCCCCCTCTAGTGTGGAGAAAAATTAATGAAACATCCCAGCAGGTATTATTCACGCATATCCTGATGTGCAAAAAACCTTCTGCCCATTATCCTCGCATGAAAAAAGCATGGAAATAGCATTTTAGTGCTGTGCGGTTATCAGGCATGTTGTCCATTTCATTTGCTACTCATGTCTTTTGAGAAAAAGGGGCTCTGAAACTGCACTGGGAAGTAACCTGAGATGAAAAGTGAGTGCCGGAATTTCTTGCTCATCCCTGTTTGTTGAGTTGATTTTTTTCATTTTGGGAAATAATAGATTTAAAGATTTTCAGAAGTGCACTGTATGGGTGTACCTTTTTGTGCTAGAATCACAGCTGCTGTGAACCACCAGTGAGCCTTGTAGTTTTGTTACTTGGTTACATCCTTCAGAAGCTGGCATTATTCCCAGCAATACACAGATAGCTTTGAAAATAGATATAGCTATATCGTTCTTGTCCTGAATACCTAGGAACAGATGCAGGCCATTCATGTTGCATGTTCAATTTTCAAATAGTCTTTTTGAGCCTTATGAAAATAAATGTTAGTTTACATATACTGAGTGGTGAGGGTATTCTGAGTTGTACAATAACTGTTTTGAACATTTCACCATACTACACACCCGAAAATTCAGTCAAGTCATTGAATGTTATAGAGGTCTAAAGCCTTTTTTGATTTTTTGTTTTTAGTAGATCTGAATTATCTTTTTGGATCTGTTTAGAGTGTTTTATGGAAAAGGCAATGCATCAAATGAAAACCTTATGAACTTTTGAATTACATTGCGTTTCCATGCATGCCACAGACACTCATGCTGTTTCAGTACATATACAGAAAAATAAAAAATTAGTACAACGGAGATGGACAAGCGATAATAGTTTATGCTTTCATTCCCATAACTCATTAAATAAGTCTGTATTTCTTTATTGGGACATTTTGTCCCCACACTTTAGTTATCACCTTTACAAAGGGATATGTGTTAAAATTGTTAAGAGATTACCAGAAAAGATCATCTTGTGTGAAAAAGTTAAATTTCTTCACATAAGGTCATTTTACTGCTAAGACATTTGTAAACAAAAACATGAGAAAATGATTTAACCTTGAAATACATATATTGGAGACCATATGTCTTATCAGAATCTTTTGATAAAAATCCTTTCCTTAAGGAGGCTGGCTCATTTTATGTTCTTTTAGTCTTTGTTAATATATTATCTAGTTTTGATATGATAAAGGGGATTATAAAAGCATATACATCATATAGAACAATGTGTGATATCTATCAATTATAACGGTCAGATTGTTTGTCGTTTTAGAAATTCCATTTATTTTTGTAGTTAGATTAAGAAATTATCCTTAGAAAAGAAATATAAATTTTGAATAAGAAATGTAAGAATCTTAAACACTATCATTATCTGATAGTATTCTTAGTGATAATTGATTCCTCAGTCATATTCATTGCACTTTATTATACTTCTTTTATCTTATATTGATCCAGTTTGAATTGTACAAAATCAGAACCTTTTTTAAATCAAACAAAAAATACTGAACCTACCAATGTTTTTTTTTGTTTATATTTGCCAGTGTGTGTTGTATTCTTAGATTAAATTGAAATTCAGTCTTCTGTGTAAAGAGATATTATGGTTAGGTTCTCTAATTTTTCAGCAAAGTGCACCTTTTCATCCCCAAAAGAGTAATGTAGTGCTTAAAATGATCGTTTTAATTAAAAAGTCAGTGCCGACAAAGGCCTTTTTATTGTAATGGAAAGCAGGCAGAGTGGAGTTCCTGTGGTCAAGAGGTGGGGAGATGTAAATTATGTTTAATTATGACAGTAGTCAGGGTGCTATGATTTCTTCTTATTTTATCCCAACATGTTCTGGGATAATGGAAACAACATTGTTAATGTGATCTGGTAGGAAAAGCAACGATAATCCTGAATCATGGAAAGAAATTAACGGTGGTTGTGTTTGTAAAAAACTACTTGAACTCTTAAAACACCTAGCTGAACATAAATTGTATTATGTGACGGTAACAGTGGCTAGCTATCGAGTGTAAAAGGTTGTGCTGCCCTGCATTGTTTCTCAGGTAGGTGTTGGATTGAGCAGGTCTGCTGTTTCTGACAGGCAGCGGGGCACAGGCATTTAGACGAAAAGCTGAGTCTGGATTGGAGTTGCCAGGGCCTTATCAGGAGCCTCCCCCTGTGACACATGCACAGCTAGAGCTGGGTTTGACTTTCACTCTTCTCCAAGGGCTTGCAGAACACCTTTAAGAAAAAGATGGAGGCTCTTGGAATACAAGTGCACAGACCATGCTTGTTTCAAAGCTACTGCGTGTAAGTACCTTATTTTATATGTCATTGTAAAGGACTGCTGAAGGTGCATTCTGTATCTTCGCTATAAATACCCTGCCCATATATAAGTCTATATTCATTTGAACTCAATGGTCTTGCACAGGTTTTATTGTATTTACCATTACAGCTCTTGAAGAGGTAGTATGTGCAAAGCTAAAGTTCCTAGGCAGTGTATTATCTCCAGGGGTATTGATCTGTGTTGAACTACAGCTATTAACCTTAAGTGTCTCTAGTCATTACAAGGTTGCAGACAGCAAACATGCTGTACAAACCACTCCTTTAAAATGGTACAGCAAGTATAAAGATACATGTGTTTCTAGAAATACAATTTACAGATCCGTTTGTTATAGAAAGGTATCTTAATGAGAAAATAGGTATTCTGGAAGCGCTTTGAATCTGTTCCTTAAAATACCATCTGTGTTATACGTGGTCTCTTATATCTGTCTTTTTAAGCTGGTTAGAGCTAAGGGAGTTAGAAACAAATAAGGAATGGTTATACCATGTAATGTAATTTAAACTCAAAGAATAAAGGTATCCATTCGATTTTTTTAGTCCATACTGTGCATCCATTCAGAACACTCACACAGATCAACAATGCTTTTTGTATTTCTGATCTACAGAATGGGCATTGAAGCGAATCAGCATTACGGGGTCTTATTAAGTCAAGACCCATGCAAACGCCACCTCCACAGCTTATTAATAATTTACGGAATTGTTCTCGGGTCATGGGAGAGGTTTTGGTTGGACTATAAAGGCATTGTGTTTACTAACAGTGCCTGAGCACGGGGAGGTGTGTTACAGTATGGGACAGAAAAGTGGAAAAATACTTGCAGCCCAATACAAAAGAGCTTTTCTATTTTTAGCCCGTATATTATGCTGCTGAAGAAAATAGGTTACTATAAAAAGTTGGCATTGAGTGCTAACTGCAGGACAATGGAGGGGCAGTTGCAACATATTTGCTTAAGTAAGCCACGTTTGCCCTGAAATACACTAAAATTATTCTGCATTGTGTAATTTTGATTAAATTGTGCTTGGTTTTGTGGATTCAAAAGACTGTCTTCATGGAAAATCATTTAAGAGTAAAGCATAAGCAGTGATTACCTTTGCTGCTTAGCAGGGCTGGGGTCCTGGGTTCAGTGCCAGATCTGGGGTGCTATCTAAGTGGAGATTGTATATTCTCCATGTGTTCACATGGGTTTCCTCTGGGAGCTCTAGTTTCCTCCCACAGTCTACACAAACATAATGGTAGGTTAATTGGCATCTCTGAAAATTGGTTCTGGTGTGAGTGCGTGCGTGTCTGGGTTTGTATGTTCTCCCTGTGTTCACGTGGGTTTCCTCCGGGTGCTCTGTTCGACTCCCATATTCCAAAGACATACTGGTTGCTTAATTGGCTTCTGGGAAAACTGGCTCTCCTGTGAGTTTATGTGTCTGCGTCTATGTGTGCCTTGTGATGAACTGGCGTCCATTCTATGGTGTACCCCACCTTGCTCCTGTTGCTTGCTGGGATAGACTCCAATTCCCCTGTGACCCTGAATTGGATGAAGCAGTTAGCAAATGGATGGATGGATAGAAATCTATAGGGTTATTCTGAGTACTGTATACTCTGAACCCTTGCTGTACAGTACAAAGAAGCTACAGTTACAATTCTAAGATGTGCTGAGGCTGGATAGAGTTGGAGGACAAAATAGCAGATTGTTAATTTTCTCAGGAATGTAACGTAGACTGGGAAAGAATCCTGGCTGAACAACTTTATCATGATGTTCTGTGAGAACCTTTTGGGACTTATAATCTTCCATCTCTCTGGGGCCAGCTTGCCCATTTTTATCCTCAAAATAAACTGCTGGTTTGCAAATTAGTACAGTATTACAATGTTCTGTCAGTTTCAGTTGCACAGAAAGAGACTTTTGTTCAACAGCTTTGTGCAATCAAAACAAATAGGTAATTAAAATTCGGGGGGCAAACCATGGAACACCGCTGTTTTTGAGCACTAGAATTGCTTCTCCCTGGTACAGAAAGTTTAAGGGTTAGGATGTGAGCATCTGGTTTCTCATACAAAAAATAAAGTTTGAGAAGCAGGGCGGAAGAGATAGAGCTGTATGCTAAAACAAATTACTACAGTTCTTGATTTATGTTTGCTATTTGAATTACATTAATGTCACTGGGGATCAAAAGTGCACTGCTAAATTTAGGCTCGGCAGGCACAGTTTCAGACTACGTCAATAGCTTCTCTTGATCGTGTGGTATTTAACAGTACTTTGATTGTAAATATCAGAATGTTCTGAAACTGTTATCAAATTCAAAGAGAGTTTATGAAAATTAACACCTTTTATGATTAAAGTATTAAAGACAGTGAATAGTATATAAAATTCAAATGTCTCTGTATATTAAACTGGGTACTCCATCATATAGAATCTTTGGTGTATTTCTTACTTTTTTGTGACATTTTGTCTACCACATTATCAAAAAAACTATACCGTATGCAGAATAAATTGTGTATAATACTATTAATAACTCAGACTTTACTTTCTGAAATCATAAAACAAAAATTGTATTTATATACTATATATGCTATTCTTATAAATGTAGGCATGGTTGTATGAAGTTTAGTCTTGCTGCCTCACAGATCTTGGGGCACATTGTGTGTGGAGTCTGCATGTTTTCCTTAAGTTTGCATGGATTTCCTCCATGTCCTCTATTTTTCTCACACCTCCCTGACAAACAGCAGCTGTGTGGATGGCTGTGGGTGTGTGCACGTGAGTGCAGTAGTGTACAGTCCCAGGGGTAGTCCTGCTTTGTGGACTTGGCTTCTGGGATTGGCTACAGGTCACCATGACCTTAACAGGAAGAAGTGGCTTTCTGAAAATGGACAAATGGGGGCATGTTCTTAAATGATGACAGTATCTTTTCACAGGATAAAAGTTTTGGTCCTTTTTTTTAAAGGAACCATGTTTAATTTACTAGAATGTGCTTCAATTTAAAAACACTACAGTTATAGATCTGGTGATTGCACTATAGATCAGGGTTGTCAAATCCTAGTCCTGGAGGACTGGGGTGTTTGTGAGGTTTCAGGTTCCACCTTAGCCTTAATAAGACAAGACAGCAGATTGTAGGCTTAATTTGTCCAAATTAAAGGCTGCTCCCAGCTCTTCTGGTGCTGCTGCTTTAAAGAGACCTTGAAAACCTACATATGCACCAGCCCTTAAGGACCAGGATTGGATCCTCTGCTATACGATCATACATTTTAGAAAGATGGACATTTATATAAGCTTTGGTATAATAGTAATCTTCATCAAATAGTAATACTTTTAATTACATTAAATTAATTTTGGCATAATCTGGGAGGTGAGGATCTATACTTTCTGATATGGTTTCATTCATTAGACACCTGTATTTTGTATTCTTCCTTAGAAGTGATTATCTGGTATTCAAAAACTTGACACTTTCCCCCTGTTAATTAAAGAATATATTTTTGGGTGGTGTAACTTACATTATTCACTCCTCCAGGCTACAGTTGTGTTTGCAGTATTTATGCATTTTGCTTAAGCTGCAAAAACAGATGCTCAAGGTAATAGATGCAGATCAACACAAATCTGCTGTGTTTGCGGTTCTCTTTGCTAACTTTTTTTTTTCAGAGAAAGAGATGAAAATCCTCTTCTTCTTTTGTCAAAACAAGGTCGCTCTTTTGCACGGCTACTCCTGACAGGGCTGATTACTTCAGGAAGGGGGTCTCCTGCCAACACCTCAAGGCTAGTGGACAATGTGGATTAGACACCGCATGTAACCTACTGTATATATATATATTTGCAACCTAGAAGAAATCGTAGTAAAACAATCAGTGTAACAAACACATACTTCAGAGCATTACTGCAATGTGAAGTGCTGCTGCCAACAAAGTGACAGCTAGGAATTAATTCATATTTTAATTTAATACAGTGTTTCTCAACCATAGTCCTGAGACACCCTTGTAACTTCCAGTCTTCATTTCGATTGGGCTGTTAATCACTCGTGCTAATTGATGCCTGTAATAGGTCCACTTGCTTGTTTAGAATTTTTTTAAAATATCCTAGTTAGAGTGTACTGTATTTCCCGCATTGTGAGCATACATAACTTTATGCAGTCTATCTTTAACTTGCTAATTACAAATTTGTACCCTTATTTCTGAATAAGCAACTGTGATTGGGAATGATAATGTATCAGACACTTTCACTATAAGCGTTTGTTTATTTTTCTTCTGCTTAGGTCCAGTTGGTTACATTTCCGCTAAGATGACTGAATGAGAGCAGTTCTGAGGCACAGGGCTTATACCAGTTACAGACTCTGTAAAACGTTTTAATAGCTGAAAGACAATTTCAAAACATGCCTGGAATAGAAAATTGAAAGCAGTTTGCCTGTGATTAAGAGCTTGGCTGAAGCAAAAACACAAAGCAGAAGACAAAGCAGTGCCTCAGGAGTAGGATTGAGAACCACTGCAGTGGGGCCCTAGATTTAATTCCTGGGGTGCCCTCGATGTTTCTGCCAGGTCCTCTGCTTTCCTCCCACAGTCCAAAGAAATACTGGTAGGTTAATTGGCTTCTAGGAAAATTGCTTCTGTGTTTGTGTCTGTCTGCCCTGAGATGGACTGGTGTCCCATCCAGCGTGTATCCTGCCTTGTGTCCATTGCTTGCCAGGATAGGCTCAGACTCCCCCGTGACCCTGAATTTGGTGAAGCCATTAGAAAATGGATGGATGATTTAATTTTCTGTCTACATGTGTGGCGTCATGGCCATCTTGTGGTTATATTGATCTTGATCAGGTATATAAGAGTGAGATGCCAGCATAGAGCTACATTAAAGATCAGTAAAACTCTTTAGTTTTTGATCTAATAATATTGTTTGCAGAAAAAGGTTTATCATTACGGATTTCACTGCTTTTTGTTACTGTAGCCAATATGTGATGCATGCAAAGTATCTGTAGTGAGTTTTTAGCTTAGAATAATGTAAAACAAAATGTTTTTAGATTTTCACAGTATGAAGGAAACAGAAAATCTTGCAGGCAAGCACATGCAACATGAAGTACCAGTACCAGAAACATTTTAACCTGGGGTCCTCTCCAGTAAACCCTCAAAATATAGGCAAGAAGTGTGCAGATTGTGACTGAAATTACTTTTTTTTCCTTCAGAAATCAGATTATATGAAGTAAATCTTACAATATTTATTGGAAAACTCAATGCCAAGGGATTGCTCTGGAGTGGGGATGCATTTTGACTTCAGCAGCTAATTAGTGCGATTATTCCACAGCTGCCTTGGCTCAAAGGTTTTCTCTTATCAAAAGGATCACTCACTCTGGGAATGCCTTAACTTGACAGGTCCTGCACAGCAAGATAGTCTTTATTTTGGGGAAAAAGAGGATTTTTCCGGCTGATAATGTGCTAAATTTAATACAGGAGCAGTCTTGTGTGTTAAGATATAAAAAAAACACTCTTACATTCTTATTCTTAAAATTATTTTTCCATCTGTAGTATTTTTTAACCATAACCACAGCTAATTCAGATTTAAGAAGAAAATTTTGCCCTGTCTTACAATATGCGGTGCAGTGCAGAATTTACATTAAAACTGTAAATACTAACAGAGACGTGTAGATTTAGAGGTAAGACATCAATAATGTCTTTTAACCAGCTTTAGTGCTCAAGATCATATTAAGACAGGGTTTATGTTATTGACAGAAAAATGTTCACTCCACAAAACTTTTGATTTAATTAACTGTGGTCTTTGCTTTAATTCTGTCTGATTTATGTTATTTTACTATTTCAGAAGACTTGGTGGTTAAATGTCTTGCCTGTTAATCCATTAGATCTTGTTCGAAATTAAGCCAATTGAATGCTTTCAACAAAACCACAAAGATCATTATCCTATATTAACCTACAGTATATCCGTATAGCACTGGGTGGCCTACTCTTTTGCACCATTGAATTCCCTTTGGAATCATTTTCAGAGAGCTCCCTACTTAAGAGTCAGCTTGGAGTTAAACTCTGCTAAAGACCTTGAGACGTCCCACCTAATTGAATGTGCTGACCACGATACACTTGTACTTATGTAAGCTAGAAAAGAACATTTTGAATTGAATGTTGTTCAACTTCCATATATTTTGAATTGAACTTTGGCTTTGATTCTGTTGTTTCACCACTAAATTGGAATCATGCACCTGATTCATCATCCATTTTTCCTTTTAAAAAGTTAGGCCTGGGTGCATTTTGGCACATTTACTGTGCTGTACTATGCTCACCATTCCTAAAGAAAGCACTGTGGCTGGTTGGTTAGTTAGTTAGTTACAAAGGAACAAGTAATAGGTTTATTCCATGCTGAAAAAAAGAAGAAAGAAATGTTTCGGCCATGGAGCCTTCTTCAGGTGTTAGTTAGTTGGTTAGTTAGTTAGGCCTGCTTTTAGTAAAGTATGTGAAATCCTACAGCTCTTTGCTGTCCGGAGCCAAAAGAGCATTGAAAGTAAGAAGTTTGATCATACAAGTCTTCACATATTAATTTTACCCCTCAAATGGTATAATTATGTTATCTTAAGCTGGAACTTAATTAAATTTGAGTGGAAATGGAACACAAAATAAAAATAGTTGCTGTACTGTAGTAAAACACACAGTTATGTTTTCAAAATGTCTTTAATGAACCTTATTATTTAATCAGATCATGGTCTGCCCCCCTTTTCTCTCAACGAGCCTGAATCTTCGCCATCCCTCCAATTAAACCCAGACTTCTTGGAATAATTCAATTACAGGGGCCAATAAGTTTGACGCGGCAATTGAAGCCCTCCTTTTCCTTTGCCCGCAGTAATTCGTCAGAGCAGCACGGGTCCTCCAAGCCCCCGTTAAGCACCTCGGCTATGACATCACGGATCCTGCTACGCCAGCAGCTCATGCGTGAGCAGCTTCAGGAGCAGGAGCGCCGGGAGCAGCAGCAGCAGAAGCAGCAAGCGGCTCAGTTCCTGCAGCAGAGAGCGCCCGCCAGCCAGACCCCAGCCATCAACGTCAGCGCGCCTAGCAGCCTGCCTCCGGCAACACAGGTACCAATGGAAGTTCTCAAGGTAAACTGTCTGTTTTCCTCTCCTGGGGGGGGGGGGGGGGGATCTCATGTGCTCAATTCTTGTCTTGCTGCTACCTTCCCATGTGCCTATGTCTCCAATGCTGCGGTTTCGGAGTACCTGATGAGAAAATGCACTGTTTTTTTTCGTTTCGTGTTTTTGGGAAGGGGGCTGGTGGGTGGGTGGGGGTTTCTAGTCATGCAATGACTCAATCCTCGGGGGTCCCCTTTTCCAGAATGACAGCCGCATTCAGCAAAATATTCATTTCAGCTACAATATCACTCTATAATACAAAACACTGTTACTAGAGAACAAGCTGTGTTAAAATCCATATGGGGATTATCTTCCCAAAGAGAATTTCTCTTTAATGCATGCTGTGTTTCCAGTCTTTTGGCATTAGACATGTTTAATCCTATTTGCTCAACTACATTGACGTCTTTTCATAGCTTTGATTCCTTGTTAGTCTAGGGACTACAAACTCATGTTAATATTTCTGTACCATGGGAGACAGAGTGTGATAATTACTGTAAAAATTAATATGCATCCAAGAATAGATACTGCTAACACAATTTGCTGAGGGCTGCTTTTCTGAGTATGCATGTTCGGATGGCGTTGTTTTAGGAAATTACTTTTTAAAGAAAAAAACATACATAAAGGGACAATCTTCATGCAAATCGAAATTCTTAACGGTATTCTGTAGTAGAGTATTTGATTAATTAAAAACGTTTAGTTTTTAATTTTAAGTACAATATTTTATACCAACTACTCATTTGTGTCACTGGGCTTTGCCATATGATACTTGATTCAAATTATTATCCTGATATGAAGCACAATATCCCAGCTCCTGAATTGTGTAATTACTGTTGGTTTCAGGTAGCTCTCCAGTTAAAACCTCCTAATAATAGTCTATCCTACTATGGTGTTTGACAACATAAATCTTGCAGCTAGTGCTCACTGAGTGTTATCAAACAAGAGGCTGATTTGAATTATGCATGAAGGAAAGGAATGTGTTTTTGTGACAGGGATCTAACAGGCATCATATATGGAGCCTTAATTGTTCTAATAATGGAATTTCATAAAATACGGAATTATGAATAAAGGCACATATTCCATCCTTCACTAATATTTGAAACTTAACAGGCATACAGTAAGTGAAAATTAATTGATTTTATATTATAACATAACAGAGGATTAACATGTATTGCTTACATAGGTCGTACTGTATTTTGAAATTGTATTTTATATATGCATCATGTTATTCATATTAATTGTTAATCTTTGTGTGGAAAGTGTTCCTTTTTCATTCCCAGTCCATTGATCTTTTGTTACAGTATACACATTAAGAGCTCCTCCTCCTTATCTTTCAGTATTTTTGGCTCGGAAAAGTTGGCCATGTTTGAAGTGAAGGCTTACATTCAGGGTGTCTTAATGAAAATCAAATAATCTTCTCTTATTAAACGTGCCTTTTAATTTTCTGGTCTATCTTGTCGAAAAGGGCGATCTGAAATGTATGGAAAAATTGAGAGAAAATTGAGATTTTCATGTGCAGTTACTGTTGCTTAATTCACCTGCCAAACATGCTGGCAGACCACCCACTTTGGCTTGGTGTCTGGCCATGTCTGACCTAAGTCTGTATGTCTGCTTCTGCACCCTCTTGAAGCACTCATGCCTGTCAAATTCTGTGCAAGAATTTAGTAACCAAACTGGAAAACATTTCTGTTCAGAATAAAATCATTACAAAAAAAAAATTAGGAATACAGAGCAAACTGCACCACCTGTGTTTGTCTTGTTACATTATAAATGCAATTTGTAAGTATTTTATATACAAATGCCGGTAAGAACACGTTTGCACAGTTCACAATGAAACAAATGAATGAAGTTGCTTAAAGTCCTAAAATTAGTTAATAATACAAAATGCAGTAGGTCCATACAGTATATAAAAAGTGCAGACTATATGCATGGTGTGTGTACAGTACCATCTTTTCCTGTTGTACATATATGTGTGCTGAGGGTTTGTGGTAATCGGTAAAATATACTTTTATTTTTTATTTACTTTTATTATTTTTACATCCAACCTAAGTAATGTAGTCACTATCTATATCTCAGTTTGTTATACTTGAGACTATACAGTATATACATCTCCAAAATATATAAATATGATTTCATTGCTTGAGAACATTCTAATGATCTGTTAATAAATCACACATTTTCTTGTGCTTTATTGTCTTTAGATCTTTTTCCATTCTTTCACAGAAGGTTAGGCCGTCATACTGAGTGAATTCAGGGTGACACTCTGGAGAAATTCTTGTCATACAAGAGAAGCTTAAGTGCATTTTTTATTGGCTGAATTACAAAAAATTGTGTTCTGCCCAGCACAGTATGGCAGTTTAACTTGGCTGTCTGTGACAAGATTAGTAGTGTGCTCGCAAAGCTATAAAAGTAGGAGAAATTAGCTTAAGAGGTACCAGGCTGAGCTGCTAGACCTTAAAAGTGAAAACATTAAGCTTAGATGAGTTTGTCTAAAGAATGATTGGTCCCTTAATTAGCCAAATGACCTATAACCTTCGAGAAATAAGTAAGGGATAACTTTAGGGATCAAGACAAAGGCGCACACAGTATTGCCACACACTGAACACTAATTCATCAAAGAATGCTGATAATTAGTCCAGCTGCTTTCATTCTTTGGCATATTTGAAGAAAAAAATACTGCTTTGAAATAATGACTGCAGGATAATATCTGAGGCTTTAATATCATTATAGTGCCTACTAAACAAAAAATGTGTACTGTTGATTTGTAAAATGATTATCTAATTTTCCATTAAAGATGTGGGTTTTAAGTTGTTTTTCTGGAATATCATTAAACACACGAGGTATATAGCATTTGTTTAGAATTTGTGGTGTTGATATTAATAATGTTCTATATTCTGTTTGGTTTGTGAGCTATTGTCTGTCTTGGAATAATCCTAAATATTGATGATCCTGATAATAAATAATACAGTACGAAATGTCAAAACTCTAAGGTGTTGAATGCATTGATATCTTATTTACCTAAATGCCTTTTTTTTACATATTTATGTCATTAGCAAGCTTTAGCCAGGATTGCCAAAACAGCAGAGCGCAACTGGCCAATCACTTTGGGGGTGGACAGGTATTAGTCAGCATCAGACAGCATCAACTCCTGGGACCTGCCAGGCACCCTTGAGCAGTAATGGCATCACTCAGACACACATTAGTCCACCAGTCAGTGTTAACTTCCCTGTAAGGCACCGTGGAGCATTGCAGCTTCCAAAACAGGCAAAAAGCTCTGAAAAATGGGGTGGCTGGGGAACTTGTCCACTGTTTGTCACTGATTGTGAAGTGGAGGGGTCGTTGACACAAAATTGGGGTACATAAACATTTGGTGATTCAATTATAAAAAGTATGCTGTAGATGTAGTCCATAGTAATGTTTATTTTGGTTAAGTGTTTATTTATTCCACTGTGATGTAATCAAAGGTTTCAAGCAGGCTTTTTTCAGAGTGCTCTGATGTGAAATGTTTTGTAGCTTCTCTCTAGCTTTTATATTCTTCTGTTGTCCTGCAGTACTTATTTGTTTTCTAATTTGTGTTCTATTTGAGCTCTAAATCACTTTGTGGTACCCTTAATTGAACTGACTTCTTTAGTTAGAGCACTTTAATTGCTGTTTTAAAAAAAAACTGGAGATTTCAAGTAACTTTTAAAATGTTTTTGGTAACTTGAAATTCCTCAGATATTTATCTTAAACTACAGTATATGGAAAGCTAAAATGATGGATTTACTTAAAATGATATTTCAAAGTCAAAGCACAGTTTGCAGTGCTTACTAATTGGAAACAAGCAGCTTTCACAAGGACAGATATGACACACTGACAGATATGAATGTGAAAATAAATTGGATTTACAGTTTTTGGTAAAATGTTTATGATAGACCAGAAACTGTGTCTCATTAACATTCTGTGAACAGATTTTTGGAACGTAATATATTATTGGGGAAGCAGATGTTTTACAGTTCACGTTAGTTATTAGATAAATCAACATAAAAAATTAATTTTCTTATTTTAAGAAAAATCACTTATTTTACTGTGAAATTGCTGCAGCTGTTAATGAAGTCCATTCCGTAGTGCTGCAGTGCTCATTATAGCACAGGAGAAATGAAGGCGCCATAGACACCTTTTCAGTAACACTGCTGTTTCTGTAAATGAAATCATGTAAATGTTCTTATAGGATCCTCTAAAGACCTGCTGTAATTTAGATTATTTAAAAAAAAAGGTCAGTCCAATCATTTTAAAAGAAAAAAGTTTTAAACAAGAAACTTTGTAACATTCCAGGCAGCTTAATCTGCTTTTTCTCATTTAAGTGAAGAGCGTTTTCAAGTGATATTATTTTAGCCCATTTAAAGTTTGACAAAGTCATTCAGTATAAAAAGGGACAGGTACACTTTGTTGCCAGTGTTGTGTTATAAGAACCTTTGCTTCTGGTAGTATTACTAAAAATCCATCAATTTTCTAGCCACTTTATCCAGTATAGGGCTGTGAGGCAGCAAAGCTAAGCACTGCGACACTGTGCCACCCTCACTAAAAATCACACATGCAAAGTTACTTGCAGTAGTTAATCTTCTGCTGGTCTTAATCACATGCAGTGATGGGTTGTCATTTTCAGGTTGAGGCCCTCACCATCTCCTTGAAAGAAATTTTCCACTTATCAGGTATTGGCTCCATGATCCTGCATGGTTGAATCCTGTCTGACCGTTTCCATTAATAGATTTTCTTCATGCTGGGAGTCTTAATTAAATTAGCCATGGCCCCCAGGCCTTCTGAGATCTCTTGGTCCCCATAGTAAGGGGCATGAAAGTGTGGGTGGAAAATATTTGCACTCTATTTTAATATCTGTTTAATGATTGCACTTTTTTGTTTCAAAGTCCAGAATAGGGCAAAAAAGAAAATACATGTTTTATTTTAAATGTTTTGCACTTCCTGCTTTTGACATTACAAATACCTGAATACCTAACATAAGCCAATGCAATAAACTGATAAACCTTTATTTAACCAAGTACTGTAAGTCAAATTTCTAATTTATAAAGGTGAGTGCTAGGGTTACTAGACATAATGTGATGTATTATGCCGTTATACTGTAGGTCCTTTTAAGATGTCAATTTTATATTAAAAATGATGTAAGTGGTGCAATATTTTGTGTTGAAAGCAGTTAGACTAAGACTAGCAGTGGCCAGGAACAGAAGAAAGGCCAACGCCTCAACTACTTCCCTTCTGCAGACTGCCTCTGTCTGTGGAACTCCACTGCTTCAATGCTACGAAATGGACTTTCCCATAAGAAAGAAATTTTAACAATTAACCATCCCCCTAATCTCATTATTTTATTTAATTTTTAAAAAATATTTTTATATATTTTTTAGAAATAGACAGGAGTTTATTAGTTTTGGTGTAGAAAACTTTTGAATTCCTTGTTTCTTACCACATATCTAAAAGTAAAAGTAGACATCTGCAGAGTGTTCTGCTTCACAGGCTCTGTGGAAAGCATTTTTAACTTGGAAGAGTCAGTGATGTTCCCCCAAAATAATTTGTCAAAATAATGACAAAACTTTTTTTCTCCATTGTTTTCAAATAAATGCTTATTTGTGAAATAGCTAACACACAGTGCCTTGCAAAAGTATTCACCCCCCTGCAAACCTCCACAGTTTTGTCCTGTCTGAGCTTGCGATCACGATGCTTTAAAATTCCACAACTACTCCAAACTGCTAAAAATAAAAATGCGGATAATAAAATGTAAAAAGCTGGATCTTGAATTAAAATGAGAAGATTCTCAATGGCATAGATATACAACAACTTTGTTATGACGATCCTAAATCAATTCCTTTAATCAAGTAATACATAAATTGACCATAAATACTAAGAAACTTTCATAGCAAATTTGGGTAAAGAGATAGATAGGGATTGATCAGAACACTCCCCTGTGCCTCTTCTGGGTACAGGGAAGTCCATCATTAAGAAAATGGAATGTGCATTATCCCAGCCAGGCACTACCTAGATCAATCTGCCAAACTGATCATCCAAGCAAGCAGAAACTTAGGGATCTCATTGTGAAGCCACTAGTGACTTTGGTCTCTGGTGGGGGCCACTGTTCATACTTCAGCAATATCCCAGACCCTACACAACGCAGGTCTGTATGAGTGAGTGGCAAGAAAGCAGCCTCTACAGAAAAAGATTAACTTTAAATCTCATATGAGATATATTGCAGACATACGGCAGGAGGATTCATTGTCAGACAAGACAAAAATGTACAGTAACTTTTTCCTCTTAATGTGTAGTGTTACATAAGCCTATCACAGTTCAGTACTCAATCAACACCAGCCTTACTATCAAGGATGGTGGTAGCAGCAGGATTCAACAGTAGGGACTGGAAAGCTTGTCGAGACTGTTGGGAACACATCTTAGAGGAAAACCTGCTTGAGTCTCCCTCAAAAGACCCTCTATAGCTGGGTACAAAAAAAACAATTCAGCAGGACAAGGTCAAAGGCATACTGAAGGGAAAGGACAAAAAGAAAATGAATATCCTTGAGTGACCCAATCTTGAATCCAAGAGGAAATTTATTGTGAGACTTAACTATTGCAGTCCATCATCTGTCCACAAAGAACTTGTCAGAACTAGAGCAGATGAGTAATTTGTGCCAGAGGTGCTTTCGTCAAGTTCTAAGTTATGGGGCTGAATATATAAACAGTCAGTACATTTTTCATTGTGTACATTTGCAGATTTCGAACCAAAAACGTTAATTTGAAAATAATCATATACAGTACTTTTAATTCATCAAAATGTGATATTATTGGCAGGGAATTAACACTTTTTAAATGAAAATTAGCAGAGGACATTGAAAATGATTGTCTTATTTTTTTAATTGTTTTTTGTTGGTTGTAGAATTTAAGAAATTTATCTTATGTAACAAAATAATAGAACAATTGCTCTTTGTGAATGTGTAGTAAATCTACGAGCAGGATTATTTTACCCTATGAGTTTTTAAAGCTCTAGGACTGCTAATCAAAAAGCATTTAGCCTTCTGTGCGCATGAATACCATTCGTTTGCTGTTGCTTGTCATTTCTCAGTACTACTATATTTACTGTTGTTTAGGTTTTTCACAGAATAACTACCCATTAGTCAAACACATTGATTCAAAAAGATAGGATCAGAGGAAATTATTTCTAACCAGAATGATTTTCAAATGCCATCAGATAAGAGAGGCAGCATGATCTTGTGTTGCATGAATATTGGCTGCAGTGATTTTTGCCAGTTTAGTCATTGGTTATGATGACCTTATACAAATAGAGCTGCAAGGTTGTCCCACAAAAGCATGAAAGTGCTCCATCATGTACTTCCTCTGGGCAGAAACGATTCTATATCAAAGTGTAATGCCTTGTTAACAAAAGGAATCTTTGTTTCACAGATAAATAAACAAAAAAGACTTTGTGAATTTTTTCCCCTGTAAAGTTTTCAGCTGTGCTGTAAAAAATAAATAAATGTGTCGTGTTAATTTTAGCACTGCATTTAGACCATAACTAATCTTAGTCCCCATCTTGATATTTTGTGTTATGCTTTCCTTTGTAGAATTTAAGGGAAGATTTTCTTGTTTGGAAAGATTTGAAGTATCTGTTCAGATTTAATTTTCTTGGTCTCACTCGTTTCGAATCTCTTTTTGAACCGACATGAGCAGACATCCTTTCTGGGTAGGGTTTTTGTTCTGTTTTAGCTCAGCTTCAAGTCAGTTTTCCCAATTGCTTTATTCCGTGGACATATTTTCCTTGGCAAAAGGAAATGCAATGCCAATGAATAGAGCTTTAGAAGGCCTTTGCTCTAGTTGATTTTTTTTTGCTTTTCCATCCATCCATTTTCTAAATGCTTCATCCACTTCAGGGTCCCAGAGGACCTGGAATCTGTTTCAGCAAGCAACAGGCACAAGGCAGGATAGACCCCGGATGGGATGCCAGTCCATCACGGGGCACAAACAGACACAAACACTCACACCTGTGCCAGTTTTCCCAGAAGCCAATTAACCTGCCTGCATGTCTTTGGACTGTGGAGCACCTGTAGGATACCTACTTGAGCATGGGGAGAGCATGCAAACTCCACACAGATAGCACTGACACTAGGGCCCCAGAGCTGAGAATGTGCTAATCACTGCTAATTCTAATCACTGCCCCACAGTGCTGCTCTTATTGCATTCCTTTAATATATTTTTAAAACAATTTTGCCAATTCACTTCCTTTCAGTATGGAAATTAATATTTAAAAATAGCAACTGAAGAATGATGAATGGGAAGAAATGACTATTCTTCAATGCTGATTAACTTTAGTTTATGCATGAAACAATGCAAAAAATATATATTTTACTGTTCAAAAGTTATTTTTCTTTTCATCAGCTCAGTAAGGAGGTTAAGTCTGAGTTGTCTGTAAGATGCTAATGACTGATGGAAATTTATTTTGAAGTTATTTGAACAGTTTTGGGAAAAAAAAAAACATTTACATTCTATATACCTTAAAATGTTGTTACAATTCTCTAAGCCTTTACCAAAAACAAAATATGTGGTTGTATAAACCCCAGATTTATACTCATTACGGTAGCCATACAGGATTTTTATGGTCTTATATATGTAAGTAAAAGAAGCCTGACTTATCCTGACTTATCATGAATGAATTTTGTTCTTTAGTGAAATTCAGTTTGAAGGTTTGAACAATAATTAACTGTGTGTTTTCATGATGTATTATCTTCCCCCTGGTTAGCCTATACTGAAGACAGTTTTATTAATGATAGATAAATAACCTCATACAACATTGTCTCTCTTGACTTTTCAGTAGTGCAGTTTACTTTGTTTCCTTGTTTTTCACTTCACAGAAGCTTGTAATTCAAATATCTCAGGGCATTTCAGTTTGGTCTTAGATAAGAATCTGTACATTTCCTCTCATGTAGTCTCATGTAGTACAGTAGTGAGGGTTATGTGTAGGGATAGTTGTATTCTACTGTTGACTGGCAGAACATTTAAATTGCTATTACGAACTTCGTTTTAAAGCAAAAGCAATTTCATGCTGATTATATTCACCTGTTATTATTTTTATTATTAGTTATCAATCAATCTAGATATATAAATAATAATAATAACAATAATAATATTGTTATTATTATTGTGATTGTTGTTATTATTACTCATAATTGTTCAATGTTTTATGTGGCAGCAAAGAAATAAGAATTAACTTCGGCACAAGCTCAGGAGCAGAATTTAGCCAGGATGCTAGGGTTAACACCCTTGCTTGTCCAACCACTGTCATGTGATATTTAATGATCAAGTAGTGAGGGGCTCAGTTTAGCATCTCATCCAACAAACAGAGCAGTGTTCTAAGTCACCAAAGTGAGGCGTTTGTTTAGAAATTGTGGTACATAATTAATATCAATGTAATACCATTACAAAAAGGCAGGTAGAATAATTATGGAACACAAATGCCGTGCAAAAACAAAAGTTAATTAACCAACAGCAAGTTTGTTACACTCTATAGTGCAGATACTGTACAAAGCAACAATGCAGACACCTTGGCATGTGGTCCATGATTGCTGTGAATAAGTGCAGCTGGCAAGTTACAGTAGATTAGCTGTATGTGAACATTAGCACAATACAGTGTAAGAGTTACTGGAGGATGTAGTCAAGAACTGCAAGGTTACAGGTGCTGTCTGAACAGATGGGTCCTGAGCAGTTGTGGAAAGGTAGTCAGGGGCTGACCAGCTCTGATTGCTGTGAGCAGATAATTCCATTGCTGAGGAGAGAAGGCAGAGGAATGAAAACCTTACAGAAGTGAGGAAAAGATGGGATAATTAAGGGTGCGATGTATTAATAAAAGAAATTCCAGTATTTCACAGTAAGTGTTTAACTTTTAAATTAAAATTAATTTAATTTCAATTAAATGACACAAAATTAATTGTACCACTGAAACATGGAACGGAAAATAAGGCTGCTTTTTCTCAAGCAGTTGAAACACTATTTCTATGTATTAAGAAATTATACATTGTACTTTTTTGTTTTACAAGATTTTCATGACTATTTTGTTTTAATGTTTATTTTTTAATATGCAGCAATAACAGGAAAAATAATATGATTCTATTCCTTTCTAATTTAGTCTTAAAAAGTTTAAACTGGTCTGTACCTTGATTATTATTATTATTATTATTATTATTATTATTATTATTATTATTATTATTATTATTAATAATAATAATAATTAATAATTGCTTACACTTACATAGTGCTTTTGCTTTTCTGGACACTCCACTCAAAGTGCTTTACAGGTAATGGGGACTCCCCTCCACCACCGCCAATGTGCAGTATCCACCCATAAATATTAGTTATGGAAGCAGCTGCTTTTGTGAATGTTTCAGTGAGGGTATTTGAAAAAAGGACAAAACCTTTTGATTACAGATAAAGACTGAACTGGGTGCTGCCCCTATTTTTGGATTAAGAACTGATGTATAATGTTTTTTTTCACACACTTTTTAAGGGGGAACCTGTAACTGTTACAAACATTATTTTGTTTTAACCCTAAGTGTAGACCATGTTGACTTCTAACATGACTGCCTGAAATACAATGAATAGTTGAATAGTTTGAAAGTAAGTGTGGCTATGTACTACACAGTATAATATCATACAAAATACTATTACTCATTCTGGTACTTATTGGGGACTCTTTGTTTAGAAGACCTCTATTGTGGCTGAATCACATTAAATTATCCCCAGAATAATATTCGAATCGGCCTTTAGACTTCTTGGCAGAACTTTAACTAAATGTAGACTTTTTTTCCTGTAACTCACATTAGCTTTATTGTTTGCCATTTTGCAAGTGCAAGATAAGATTTTGTTAATCACTTAAAAGTAAGACAATCTTTCCCTTTGTGCATGTCTGGAGTGTAGAGGGAACATTCTTGCTTATGTATCTGGCTTCTGGCACAGCTTGAAGTTAAAAAGCA
The DNA here is from genome assembly GCF_040954835.1 of Lepisosteus oculatus. Classification (NCBI taxonomy): domain Eukaryota; kingdom Metazoa; phylum Chordata; class Actinopteri; order Semionotiformes; family Lepisosteidae; genus Lepisosteus; species Lepisosteus oculatus. The sequence continues at coordinate 50,537,751 of NC_090699.1, forward strand.
CATCACACTTAAAAAAATGCAACTCTTTGTTCTCTCCTCCTCCTTGAAACTAAACGGGCAGTATGGTGCGTGCAGTATTCACATAGTAATGTCTCTGGCTCTTGACTTTAAGCAGAAGAAGAAAAAAAAGTTTTAGCCCTGAGGAGCAGCAATCTGCGCACATGGATTGTTTAAACAGAAGTCTCTCTTGTCTTTGAAAAAAAGAAAGTCAGCGGTATAATGTAACCCCTCATTTCATGTTTCATTTTGCATTACAAGCTATACTGCTGAAGCTAAGGATGGTCACAGTTAAAAATAACTATAACTCTTAATTAAACCAGTATATTTATTTCATTTTATTTAGATTCTTTTAGATCTGTATTTATTTCACAGGGCAGCTTCTCACAATGAACACCACTGGAACGCAATTGTAACTGGTCTTGTTGTGCTATACTGGCTAGTGTTAAGCATGTATTTAGCATAGTTCTTGAAACATTTGTTCCTCAGTTGTAACATTGTAAACAATATATATACAGTGTCTATAGAAAGTCTATACACCCTTTCCAAAGTAACATTCTTCTTTTGCCTGACAGCCTGAAATCAAGACATATTAAATTCCAATTTATTTTATCTTTTAATTACACAATGTAATACACCATCCCCAAGTGAAAAATGCTTAAACATTCTGAAAATGAATTACAAATAAAAACAAATAAAAACCTAGAAAAACTGGTTATATAATTGTGTACACTCCCGAGTTAATTACAGCCATGACTGTATTTGAATTGGTCTGTACCAATGTAGCGCAGCTCGATTTGGCAATGTTTGCCCATTCTTCCTTACAGAACTTAGTTTGTGGAGTTCATTTGCTAACGGACTGCATGTCAGGACATGTACTTCTCTTTCATATTGTGTACCTCAGTAACAGTGGCAGACCTACCATTGAGGGACAGCTTTCACTGATAACTCTGCCAGCTCTGTTGCATGGTAAGACAGGGATACCATAGTCATGTACAAGCTGGTTTGACCCTTGTGATGCTCCTCCATTTATGTACCAACACCTGTGGTCAGAACTCTGGTGTTGGCTAATGAAGCAGCTGGGATTTGAACGTACAGCCACTGGGCTGCGGTGCTCATCCTTCTCTCTAAATCAGAAAATCCTATATGGATCCCTTTTTGAGTTGTGTTATCCCTCTGTCACAGTATTTAACCCAGGCTCATGCATGTAAATATTACAGATTATTAAACATTATATAATTATTGAACAAATGTGGTAGGTCATGTGCTTCTGATATGATTATGTATTACATGATTTCATTGGTTTTGGTACCTGTTTAACAAGAGACTGTAAGATGAAGAGCAGTACAAAATATCTAGCTATTGTATGTTATATCTGCTCTTCCTAATATCGCAACACAGACAGACTTTATCAGGAATATGCTATGGGTTTTTAATACACGTGCTACTAGACCTACATCCTTTTTCTGACTTGCACATATATCCCAATGAAATAATAAGGCCCAAATTAAAAAAATAAAGAATTTAATAAAAGTAAAACTAGAGGTAATTGTTAAAAATAAAACAATGTTATGAAAAGCAAGGTTTTGCACACAGAGAATCCTGAAAAGTATGGATGTTTAACATCATTAAGAGGTGCCTACTACTAGAACAGACTCTTTGGTCTCTGCTGAGATTAGAGACCATGAAGTGGAAATAATCTTAACAATATGCCACTCTTAGGGAGAAGAATATAAATTCCACAACTGAATTTTGACTGTTTTTTAAATAAAAAGGTTATGCTGAATTCTGGGCTGCACTAGGGTAAATTCCAATCAACTCTGTTGACATGGCAATAAAGTATTGAATCTAATGTATTTAATTAAATGTTATGTTTTATTTAGCACTTTCTTCCCATGTCTTAAAGAAAACCCATTTCTAAAGGAAATGGTTTTAGTGGAGCAATAGGTAACAATCTTCGCTCTGGATCAAAAATTCCAAACTGTGCCTCTGTACATTAACAAGGACCACTGGGATGAAGAACATGGGGCTCTTATAGATGAGCGTTTAAACTGGGATTCTGTTCATGCTGTGGTGCTGTGTCCCAATATAAAGGCAAGCTGTAAGATCTGGCTAGGGTTCCCTCTCCACTTTACAGGAGTCATCTTTCAGATTGCAAAAGAATAAGTAAAGGTTTATTCCATGCTGAAAAGAGAAAAAAATAAACACAACGTTTTGGCTGTTGAGCCCCCTTCAGGTGTGAGAGAGAGTCAGCTGATAAAGCATGGGAGAACAAAAGCTAGGAGTAGAGAGGGGGTGGGAGCAAGAGAGAAACAGAATGGACACTCGGGTGGTGTGAAGTCAAGAGAGTTGAAGAGAGGTGAAGTCAAAACCTGCACGTGAATGGAGAGGAGTACAAGGAAATAAGGATGTCGTTGAGAGAAGGCGGGAGGTGTGATCCTAGTTTTGAATGTCTTTCTGCAATAGGAATCCCAAAACCCCTCTTTGAGACACAGAGATTAGAAAGATCATGGCCATTAAAGGTGAAATGGGAAACCATGGGCTTGGAGCGATCTTTGATCCTCACAGCCCTGACAGATCTTTCATGACCATGTTCACCTTCAGAGTGCTGCACTTCAGCCCATACCTGTTGATGTGCTAATGTGGTGCTCCATAGTACAGCTCGTTGGGATCAAGTCTGTGTGGAAAGATGATATAGTTAAACACTCAGATGAGTATTACCACTAAAAACAACATTTACTGTTGCTGGGTATTTGTTTGATGTGGGGGGAAAATGACTGCTCTTATTTTTCCAACTTTTGAGGGTAGCAGCATAACCAGTCAGCCTAAAGGGGTTACTTATACAATCAGCTTATTTTGTCACAGTTTGTGGGTCTCACTTTTTTAAACAAAGGATGTAGTTTTGCAGTCTTAGGTTGTCTTGTGCCTAATAGGATAAACACATTGGATCACTGAGACTCTTTGCATTGTTGATGTATTAAGAAAAGTAACATGAACAGATCATTATTTATTATAGGAACAAGTAATAGGTTTATTCCATACTGAAAAAAAGGAGAAAGAGAACACAACGTTTCGGCCGTGGAGCCTTCTTCAGGTCTGACACCTGAAGATGCGGGACATACCATGGCTGACTTGGTTCAAATTATATAAAACACCGGAAAATGCAAACACACATTAATCTCAAAGTACACAGTTGCTGTTGCAGTTGAGTAGCTTTATAAAATCTCAACTATGAAGGACTGGGAAGCCCTACTGCGATGATGAAATTATGGGATTATCGTGCATGGCTGAGTAAAAAAGGAGAAATCCGATATTGGAAAGTAAAAGTACTTGTGTTAGGATTGTTGATCTTGATCTCAGAGAGTTTTATATCACATCACTTTTAAAAAAACAAATAATACTGCAAAAGTGAAGTGGTGCAATGTACTGTGTGTTTTCATTAACCTTCAACAGAAGGAGGGAATTGCTAGTGTAACACGGGTCAGTGCATTAAGCATGTTATAGAATTTATGTTTTCCCCTTGAAAAGCACGGGGCAGAGTAGAGCTGCACTCATCACTGGTAGTAGGTACAATTCTCCTGGGCCGGAAGACTTGGTCTTTTGGAAAAGTTATTCAGTGTCTAGGAAACTGAGCTGTGAGTGCTCAGAGCCTGCACACACCCATCCATCCATTTTCATGGGGGAGCTGGAACCTATCCCAGCATGCAGTGGGTGCAAGATGGGATACATCCTGGATGGGACACCAGTCCTTCACAGGGCACACATCTTCATACCCAGGCTAGTTTTCCCAAAAGTTAATTAACCTACCAGTATATCTTTGGACTCTAGGAGGAAAACAGAGCACCTGGTAAAAACCCCATGCAAACATAAGGGAGCACATACAAGCTCCAGACAGATAGCACCCTATGTCCAGAATTGAACCTCAGGTTGGATCTGCTCTTTTAGTTTTGTATGACAGATCGTAGCCTCAATCAGGATGGTCTCTAGTGCCTGCACACATAAAAAACTCAAGATGATCACAAAGAAGTGAAGTCTGAGAGACTTTATTTTAATCCTTTTAAAGTCACAACGAGGAAAATAGCACTCAATACCACAAATGTCACTAGCACTTTGCAGGCCCTTTAAATACCAAACAAACCCTTTGAGAATCTGTTCTGCCCCTTCATCAATTACACATTAATTAGATAATTAACACCATTGTGGCTATTTGCTAAGATTAAAGACCTCCAGTGGCAGGTTACATGTAGCTGCGGCTTCTTCTTAGACCTTGCCACAGTTGCTTTTTTTAGGCTAGGAATGCTTTTCAGAGTGACTTAGATGGGGTATCATCACAGAGAGATGTTATATAAAGCACTGTGGGACAAAGAACACTATCCAGAACAATCCACCCCTTTCAGTTTGAGATAAGACTTGTAAGAAACAAATCCATTGTGTTAATGCAGTGCTGATATTTTCTAACTCTCTTTTGGATGGGCCATCCCCAGAAGACCTTTAATTAAATGTCCTGACGTACATGTATAGCAATTCCATATTCTTAAATGCTATCTCTAATCAGAACAATTCATGTATTTTTCCTAAAAATATATATATATTATTAACATATTATATTTTTAACATGTTATAATTTCATTGTGTGGTGATAACTGGAGGAGAGGGATAGCTGGATAGTGGCGGCCAAGATTTCATAGTGACATCACACATCCTTCAAGGTCGTCTCTTTCTGTTGCTGTGAAGCAGAATTCCCCCCAGTTTTGGGTTGTTCACTCACTAATAGCAAAAATGAGCTTTGAGTTTTTCTGTCAAGAGGCAGGTTAGTTTTACCCCACTGGTTTGTGTTGTTGCAATAGTAATCCTGCTTTGTGTAAGAGGAACTGCAGGTTCAGACAGTTGGTGCTTGTCAGTGGAGCAAATGATTTGCAGCTACTATCTGTCAGAATTACTGGAAGGTTACTTACTCCAAGTCATAAGCAATAAAGAGATTTTAAGGAAAGCTTTACATTTGAACTTTTGATGAATAATTTTACTCAATGCTTCAGGCAACATAGTGATATAAAAACCATGGCTTCAGGAGTAGTATGCAATTCTTATAAATATTAATTTAAATTAACTTACAAATTTGCTTTAACTGCAAAGAAAAATAAGACAAACAAATCTCTTGTTTTGAATTTCCTTACCAAATGTGTTATTTTCTATTATGAAAATAGAGTATTGTATTAAAGTGGACACAATTACAGCTTTGTTTTTCCATTGACCTTAACTTCATGGGTTTGGAAAACTTTCTCCTACCTCCTAATTTACTGTAAACGAAGACCCAGCATTTAAACTGTAGTGTTAGATTACAGAGCGGAAAGCAAATGATGAAATTTAATTATGGTTCTGTACTTTAGTTCTAATGGCACTGTGCAGCATATTAAGAAATTGTGAATAGCAGATGCAGCAGAGAACTACATAAACAAGAATGTACTGTACTTGAAATCTAGTAGAATTTCATATTGATGAGCCAAAAAGGCGAACCCACTATGATCTCTGGTACCTTAAGTTATGCTTGACTTGGTATGTATTATAAACATTGTGTCATGCCTTTTGCAACTATTATTTTTTATTTGAGAGTTTAAAAAAGATCATATAAATGAATAGAAACTAAATAAATTGCTTCTGTAAAGTCTTGACACACAGCTGTTCTTTAGTGCTGATCCCTAGCCTAAAGGATTGCTTAAGGAAAAGGCCACATTATGAGTACAACAAAGACATAGCCTTATGAATTTTTCTTCTTTAAATCAACTGTGACGTCTTTTACCAGAATCCTGTTTCCGATCAATGTGTATACTGTTCCAAAATCAAACGTACACATTTTTCTTACTTCAGAAAGAAATACTTCAGAATTTATGAGAAATGGGAAAGGTAGTAATACTAAGACTCTCATTCAGATTTTGGTACTTTTTGTTCTTCTGTTTGTCTTTTCATTTAATACATTTAATTTCCATTGAGACAACTAAGATGAAAGGTTAAAAAACTATTTGTTGTACATAATTCAATACCAAGAGTTTTCCCTTGTTAATACTCCAGCAGAAAAAAAATCAACTTTTTTAAACTGTAAAACTTCTTTACTTTACAGTAAACCGTAAACTGTAAAACTTTAATGTATGTCATTTTATTTTTTTCGTAATTTGCTTGCACTTTACATTATGTATATTAGAGTAAGACACATTATTTTAATTTCCTTTATTTGCAGAGCTTCTTCCTTAAAGAATGTAAGAAAAATTATATCAGATTAAATACCTGGATTAATATTAAGGAAACATGTTTCCATGCTTTTTTACCCTACAATTGTGGAACACAATTTAATCAACAAAGTTAATAAATTTAGCTTGAAAGCTACAACATTCATACCTGAACTATGCTTTGGATGTTCTACAGAAATGTGTGCTACAGTATCACCAATGGCTGTGGGTTTCACAGTCCCTGCAGGAGAGTTAGCACTGATTGGAGCAGTGGTAAACCTATTCTCGGTAACACATCAGGTCACAAACATATTGCAAATCACAGGACTTGTTACTGGAATGCAAACAAATCCTGCCCAGATAGAACCCACGCCTCCAATTTAGGAATCACTCCCAATCAGATACCGAAATAACCCAGGCCTGAACAAGCACTGAACTACTGTATAGAACTTAACCTGTGTAACAGATTCCTACTGTAGAACATACCTTAGCACTACTGGCCTTAGCAAGGCTCCAATTACTTTATGTTACCTAGATCTTATTTGTTTCCCACCAATTAATTGTAAAACGACTGTCATTTTCGGCAGTCAAAATGTGATACAGTACAGTTCTTTACAATACAGTGATTTGGCAGTTTGGATTTTAGCAGCACATGTCTAAGACTGGAGGGGGTTGATTTGATTTGTTTCCTAGCAGTTATATTGACTGCTAGTTTGCTGTGTGAGATGATTTAAATTAATGAATGGAGTGTGAGTTTTCTGTTCTCAAAATACGCACTCTATATCCTTCCTCAATCTGATGATTTGGTTGAGGGGGTTGACTTCTAGTTTTCTACAACCTGGCTAGCCATGATTCTGAAAACATTTCTCTATGTCAAGAACAGTTGTGAGTTAATTTTTCTGTCAGAAACTCAAAGTGAGGACTACTGCCTGAAGACGTACTCTATGTATTAAAATTAAATCGAAATAAGATACAGTATGCCTGGAAGAAGAACTGAAACCTACAGGAGCAGTAAGAAGTAAGATTAACAAGTAGGAGTTGGTGAAGATAAGAAAGCTGGCAAATCATCTGGGAAGTGATGGATAAATGAAGAAAAAGAAAAATCTAGAGCATTATATTAGAAAGAAATCGCATTGGAAAATTGAACTTTGTTGTTTTAAACTAGCTACAGTACATTGGCATTGACAGAAGTAAGACAAGTTTCTTTTTATTTCCATATGTTCATAATATAGTAAACACTAGTTTCTTGCTGTCACAGTATGCAGTTTGCTGCTTTTACAGCCTTTTGTCAGCACAGCCCATAGCAAATTCCTTTTCACATCTATAAAGTATTTTATTTCCTACTAAAAGTAGCACATTTAAATATCATGTTTATCTCCATTTCTGGACCAATCTACTATATTTGCATAGTGATCCCATTTTTTCCAGCCCTTGTCATATAACAGCAGATACACATTTGAATCTGACACTTCTGATAGAACTAGGTAGTATTTGTTTATCCATTTCTTTTAAAGGAATTATAGCAGTGGCTGCAATATTTACACATGATTACACTGGACCAATATCAGTACCCTCAATGTGATTAGGGAGTGGTGTCTTTAATATTATAAATTTGAGTGAATGATTATTGTAAAAATATGGTAAGAACTCCATACTACCAGATTTTTGTTTTGTATAAGAATGCTTACAAAAAGCAGGTCTTTTTTCTGCCCCATTACCCATTTAGGATTATTAGATACTGTAATTCACCCCCATTGATTTTATCCAGTTGTTTCTTCAAAGAATCCAGGGTGTCGACTTTGACAACATGGCTGGGTTACTTGTTCCATACCCCCACAGACTTTTGTGTAAAGAATGACTGCTGTTCTTTAATGCTAACATTAACTGCTCTGAAACTCTGTCCTAAGCTTTCCGGTACTGCATTTATTTCATATATGTGTCCAGTGAAAAGTTATGTAAATCATGTACAGTACCTGTAAATCACAAAACCGGAAAATTACAAAAAGAAATAAGAAACATATTTTTCTATCTAATAACTTACATACTAGCCTGGTATTGAAATCAGCCTGGCTTCCAGTAGTTTTCTGCAGATTGATAAAGTCCTGCTAAGAAGTGCTATTGAGTGAGGTGAAATCACAAATCTGGTTTTACTAGAAAAATCAGAATTTCACCAGACAACCTTTTCTAAAAATACTATTTAAAAATAAAGATTTTTTTTTTCATTTTGTCAGTGCTCGTAATGCAATATGGAAATGAGTACAGGGCTTTCATGTTTGCGTTAATAGCAATTACAAGTGTATGCTATTCTTAAAGCCAAATTGAGACTGGTCAGCACTCCCTGTATAAAAGAAAACATTCCCTTGGCAAAGTCCTTCCACCCATCCTCCCATCATGATTTCCCTTCAAGACTGCAAGGAAAGGAACGTTAACTCTGCTATCTCTCTAAGGAGAAAAGAGCTTTTCTATAAAACCAACCATGTTTCTAATCAGTTGTAAGTTATCATCTACCAGCCAGTTTCCTCTAATGTGCTTGCTGTCCTGAGTGTATATGGGTTGCATGGGAGTAAGTTAATAGGATATATGTAATCCATGCCAATTGAAATAGTCATTTTTTTAGTACAAATGTAAAGCAGAGTTTTATTGATTATTACAAATTATTCACTTTTAGAAACAAATAAGAAACAAATTAATAGATCCATCAGAAATAGTTGTCCAGTTGATTTTTTTATTCTTTTGAAAACTAGTGTGTCACTGATGAATAACAACACTGTTTATTGTGCTCATTTATATGATCATTCCCTTTAAATGATTTGGTGCAGAATAAGTCCAGATATGTTGGTCTTCTGATGTGCCTGAACAAGACTACTTTGTGGTTTGACATTCCAACTAGAATCACAGATAATGTTCTGAACTGTGGTTTTAAAATGTCATTTAATTATCACTTTGTCTATTGATGGGTTGAGTGACGAGTATGCACAGGAAAATTAAAGTTTGTTACTGGCAACTATAAAGCATAATAAAGTTACAAATGAACATTCAGCATCAGTACTTTCATGCAGGTTTCCAAGCTTGTAAATATATCTTTCTAAAAACATTTTATGTGGAAGAATATGTGTATTACATCTTCATCTAAAGGGATTACTACAGAAGGGAGTTCTGACCTCTCTTGACAACCATGCTATGCCTCCAGCTAAGACTGGTTTTGCTTAATTGCAGAGATTTACACGTGTCTGACCTGCACATGCCTGACTATTGGTAGCTATAAATTAATGTCAATTTCTAAATATACGTGGCACAAGAACCTATATTTGTACTGCAGGAGTAAAAATCCTGAATTTAAATATAACTTACTCTTTTTGTTGTGCTGCTCTTATAGAACAAAACATAGAGCCAGTGCAGATGAGCTAAGCTGATAACTTTCAGTCACATGTTTGGAGTAAATGTCATAGTTACCCTAAGGGCCTTCATTCAGCAAGATGCATCTGTTGTGTATAAAGTATATGGTTGTATGAACTTTGTGAGAAATACCAAACAAAATCTGTTTTGTAATAACGATAAACATTCCCTCTGCTTAATTTTAAGTAGAACTAATTCTGATGAATGGGTACACTTCTGTGATATTTTTCCCACTTTTTCCATAGAGTCCTTTGTGAAGTCTTTGTTTTTGTGGTGGTACAAGTGGATCTGTCGAACTGCTCTGTCCGAAGTTTGTGATGAACGTTTTACACAAAACTCTGTAATAGCATAAACCTTTTTTGGGGAAAAATACATCGCACTACTGTCAAGTAAGATACAATTAGTGAACAACAAGGCTTTTGTAAAACATTTGAGTTCAATGAAGAACTGTTCTTTGAAACCTTTCTCTAAAAGCAATCGTAGCTCAAGACGAGTTAGAAAGCCGTCGTTTGAACAAGCAGAGGAATTTTGTTCGGTTATCTTTACCTGCCTCTGTGACAGTGACACCTGCCGAAGACATCAAGGTCATTACCAGCTCATCGTATCATCCACAGGATTTCAAAGACTTTTTAGTCAGTTTAATCTGTGAGTCCTGAACTGGTGAACTTGGTCCCAGTAGAAAACCAAAGGCTAAACCAAATGTACTTTTTATGTACGCAGATAATTCTGAATATTTTAGATTATTCATATTTAATTTTCTGCATGGAAAGAAAGTGATGATCAGTAACCCTCTTGTGTGCCCTGAACACCACTGAAGCAAAACAGTAGTCTGGGCTTGGGGCCATATTCATTGGACCAACTACACTTCTAAAGTTTTGTTCACTCATAAGAGCTGTTTTGTCGTCCAGATGACATAATGTCGTTCCAACACATTTATCAGACTTTGCTGTGTTAAAACCTTTATTACAAGCATACTTCTTGAAGTAAATGTTTATGTTATGAAACCAATGTTCAGGTTACATTATGTAGAACAATTTACTGGATTACCCCTCCTATGTTATATATTGAAGCCCTTTAACTTCTTTAGTTTTTTTAGAGATGAAGTCACGTTACAGATACAGTATGTCTCTCATTTTAACGTCTCTTGGAATTTTTCTGAAATAGTTTTTAAGGTACATTAGTGACACTTTATGTCATATTAATTCTGCTGATGTCATTCACTTTTTCCTTGAAAATGAGCTTTTCTTTTAAAGCACCATCAAATTTTGTCTAAACATCCACAATTGTACATCAATAAGCCACAGTACCAATAGCAACACTTAAAGTGAGAAGTGCAAAACTGTTTCTTTTATTTTAGGATTTTTAAATTGAACAAGAATCAATACCAAGTCTTTGTTGATTTTTTAGCCTTCTTATTAACACAGTCAGCTTGCTGTGTTGAAATGAGGATCACTGTATTTTTGTTGTGTTATTTTTCTCTGGCATGGAGTCCTGGGCGTTTTGATGAGATTTTCAATACATTGGCAGCAAACACAATTCATATTCCCACTGTTTAATATGCTGTACACATGTAAGTACCTGCAATCCTGCCTTAGTCTCATATGACACCTAGTCTTTGTGTGTTTTAGGATGCCAACTTTTTGTCCTTTTCAGAAGAGAATGGAGTACATTCTGAAAGGATGTCTTGTTTACTGCTTTAATTGTCTTAATTTAAGTGCTTAGGTTTTTTCCTGCTTTTTACGATATTTGTAAATGAAACTCCAGTGTTGGATAGTGTGTTTCCTTTCCTGTGTTGTTTTCTAAATAGGAAGGATTGGATTAATTAAAATGTTAGTTTCTGTTTAGCTTGGATTGTGTAGGGTGTATCATGTGGTTGCTCCCTTTGAGAAAATGTAAAATACCCTAAATGGTTTTTCTTCCTTTCATTCTCTTGCAATGAAAAGGAATGTCCAATTCAAAGAGACATTATCCAATGACTGCTACAAGGCACTGATTTCCGTAGTGGACAAAGCACATTAAGATTGAATTAATAAAAAAAGGGAGACTTCTTATCTTGTTTATCCTCACTGCTTTAAATAGTATCTGTCATCTTAAAAAGATGTAAAAAGATACATTTTGAAATACAAAAATCTCTCCAGGGAATGACAATGCTGTGGACAGCGTGCTCATCAGTAACAGAGCCTGCTCTGTACACTGTTGTGGTTTTAATTATCTGTGCCGAGAAAAATGCTCTTATCTTAAAAATTGAATACAGTTTTAAAGTGTTGTTTAAAATAAGGATGTTTTAACTAATCAGGATACAGTGAACTTTAAATTGCCATATACCTACAAAAGGTACTGGGTTATATCTGAGTGCACTGCCTTGGTTCAAGTCCACAGTGTAGTGATTGTCCTCCTAGTGCTCAGAACAAACAATGTTTTATGCTGGGTGAGTGGAACTAAAGATGAAAAGTTAGTTAGCCTTAAGCTAGTGTCAGTTTGGAAAATGGTAACCTACAGCTTAAAAGAGCCCTTTGTTGATCTGAGATGGTGACGTCAAAGCAGTTCTATAAAGGCACAAATTCATATTTTAGATAAGACAACACAACATCTAAAAGGATCCTTGTGTGTTCTGATTTCATTACATGCATAACTAATTAGGTTTTGGCTTAATAAGCTGAACTTGCTAGGTTCCTCTTCTTGATTAGAATGTATACATGTCAGGTCCACACATACTCGTAGAACCTAACGGCCTGATAAAGGGAATCTTAGTGAACAGCTACGCCTATCAAATACGGAATATAAATATTGTAATATGTTGGAGATGCTTGAATATAACCATTACCAGGTGAGATTTAGCTTTTTTCTTCTTATTGGATGTTTGTTTTAAGTAAAAAGTAAGATGTAATAGTTAAAATGAATTTGTCTTCTTCTTTTGTCTTATGTTTGCTGTAATTCTGAAATGAATGTTCATTCACAAATGCAACCAGTGGTTTATGCAGAGTGTTTTCAGTGGCCAGATGGAAAAAGTAGAAAAGTTTAACATTGGTTAATTAAAAGTGTTTAGTTTTGTACTTGAAAGGTTTACCATTCTTACACTTCTTCTAAACAAATTGTAGATTTCTTTTACAGTAAAGATCAATGTGCGACCGCCGCTGACATTCTGAAATTAGGAAGCCTTATGATCAGGACTCTGAAGGTTGACTTGAACTCATTTAAAATAATCCTGCATTATTTTCACCTGCCATGTACTTGTTTAATAATTTTTCATGACGCAGCCAACACAAGCCAAAGGCAACGCTCCTCATTGTGTTCAGCTATCTGTTTCTTTTTATGCACAGGTGCAAACACACCTTGAAAACCCCACTAAGTACCACATTCAGCAAGCCCAGAGGCAACAGGTCAAGCAGTACCTTTCCACCACATTGGGAAACAAGCTCACCAGCCAGGCCATCAGCTTGCCTTGTCCTAGTCAGCCTGCAGAGCACGTAATGCCTCCTGGACCGGGCAACAGTGCCCCCAACAGTCCTATGGCCATGCTCACCTTGAACTCCAACTGTGAAAAAGAGGTAAGCTAACATCCCTGAAACAGACTGCTGTGAACGCACATTAAGTTGCATACAAATTACCTGCATTCAGGATGTGCTCAGATGTGTAATTGAGGAAACTACAGAACACTCAAGACAGAAAAGGGTAGCTCATCCAAAACAAGCTTGGAATGCAAAAGCACTTACTAGAGTAGAAAAGAGTTAAAGGAGGATACCGTAGTTTGAAACATACAGTGGATTATTTGAAACATACTGTACGGCGTTTTTTCCACATAGAAGAAGCATCTCATCCCCATGGACTTTATAGGATTAAGGTAACCACTCAAAACCATAAAAGATAACTTGCAAAATGTTATTTCGTTGTGAAGATGATCAGTTCTTGTGATCGTTCTCACTTCTGTTACTGAGAATGCAATTCTGCTCCTTTTAAAACTGAAAGCAACTAGTGCTGTTCGGCATGTTTGAAACTCGCCAGACTTGAATTCACAAGGTGGCATAGAAAAATGTTACATGTTTTTAGCATTATCATTCATATATTGAATAATAAAATTGTATAAAATAGCATTTAAAGCGTAAGAAATATTTTGCATAAACCCATTTTCCTTCTTAATTTCTCTTTGAAATTACTCAAGGGTCTTCAAAGGTTTCTCTTTGCAAACACTTAGATGTCTTAATAAATGTATTTGTATGTAATCAGAGAATTACACTTAAATGCAGTAATTGCTGCTCGGCAGCTAAGATGATCTGCATTGCTCTGAATGTTTTAAATACTATATATCTTAAAGAGAAAGAGAAGAGAAATTACATACATTTTGGATATAATATTCTGAAATCACCACTGACCAGGCAAGGCCTAAAGTACATTTTCTAGGTCACTCATGTAGGAAGAAGAGAAAAGACAAGGAAAAGGGGTGAATAAGAAAAGAAAGTAAAGTCCAGTCAGCAAGAACCGAGGACAGATACTGTATAAGAAGTGTTGAGACTTTGGGAAACAAGAAGGAGAGGCAGAGAATGTGCCACAGTAACTCAAAGAAACTACATGGTGTCTTACATTTGTGTATGATAACGTTTACAGCATTTCAGTACTGTTGTATTTCACTGATAGTAGTAGTACCATGTTCCTGATTATGGAATATTTGTGAAGAAAGCTTCTATGATGCAAGAATCTGAATGCAAGGAGCAAGGCTTTGAGGTTAAGATACAGTGCATTCCGAGTAAATATTTTTAAGACGGGCATGCCACTGAAATAAGGTAGAAACTATTGAATAATGCTGTAGTTATCTGGTTATCAAAAATAGATGTATATGGAAATTGTGTAATTGTAATATTTTGTTTTAGGATTAGAACGCAGCACATTTTCAGCAGGCACAGATCTGTATTTTATTTACTAGTACAGTTGTTTCCTGTCATTGTAATGTGCAACAGTAAAATGTAAAATACGGTATAGGAGAATAATGCCACTGAACTATACTGGAGGTGCGTTTTGTTTAAACACAGCATCCTCCTTGTCAGGACAGGCGCAGCTCTAAAGTCAGTCTTGTGTAATTGCAATGTGTATCAGTTGTAATAGGGTAGTTGCAGGAAGAAAAATAGCATATAGCTATTGTGCAACCTTGTCAGCGCCTTTCTGCTACAGTTCTTTCATGGGAGGAGAGAGGAATGTGTCCCAGTGGACTGTCATTAATATTTAACAGTAACAAATATGGACCAATGCCGAGCAGTTAGGGCTCTCGACTTGTAACTGGAAGGCTGTGGATGCAAATGGGGCTTTGGATAAAAGCAACAGCCAAACAAATGCGTGATAAAATGTGCCTACAATGCATTTTTGCTACCAAACAATTTGACATTATAAACAGATCGAACATCACTTAAATTGTAATGGAACATTTGCATCGGAATATTTGAATTTAAATGGAATTTGGAATTGCTTATTTGGAATGAAGGTGGGCAAAATAAGCAATTTTAGAAATGAAAAGAAAACACGTACAGCAGCATGCACTGGAAAGTCAGAATGAGAAATGCAGCATGTGAAATTTAAGCGGCTTAAATTGACATATGGATTTTGTTATTACAGATGGATGATGTAATTGATGACATAATTAGTTTGGAATCAAGCTATAATGATGATATTCTTGGACTTATGGACCCAGGGCTACAAATGGCCAACACGGTAACTCAGTTTTTCAGTCAAATATTGTACTTTTACCTTAGATTTTGCACTGGTCAATTAAAAAAAAAAGAGTTTACTAAAAACACAATGAAGTGGAGAAAAAATGAAAAAAATCACTGTTCCAATCATTTTGCAATGATACATTTGAAAAAATATACCAGTGCAGCAGGACTGCAAAAGAAATGTCATATTTTGGATGAAGTAATTAGCAAAGCACCTGGTGCTTGACACAAAACAATACCCCAGTAGAACCATATGCCCATTATATTGCAATATTGTAATAATATAACAATATAATAGTATAGCATATAGTATTGCAATAATACTGCTTTGGTCTATTAATTATGTTTGTAAGAGAAGATAAATGCATTACTGAAATAAAAACAATTTCCCGCAAGCTCATCAGTTTAACAGAGGAGATATTAAGAAGTAGAATACTACGTTTGTGTTTTACGTAACATGTGGAGCACTCTTATTTGGAGCAAATAAGAAGCAGAAACCAACAAAATGCAAGTGGGGAGCTTGACCAACAAATGCACCGCTTACTTGCCATAAGTCATTTAAGTACAATGTTGTCATGTACAGTATAAGTGACACGGGCACCTGATTTCCTGCAATTGCATGTGTATAGCATCATGAAAAATCAAAACATGAAATATTATTAATATTAGATTTCTCCACTAGTGTATGATGTCTCATACAGTGCAGACACAATGTTCTGCTCAATTCTTTGCTTAATTTATTAATTTAATTGAAAACTAAACTCATAATTTTACGGTATTTTTGTTTTGTCATTTGCAGTAAGCTTGTAATACGTTCTTGAAGAAAAATTCCCATTTTGTGTTCAGGTAAACATACCAGGAGATATTTATTAAAACTTTTGATTCTGTTCTTTTGTTTTCTCAGCTCCCTGTCTCTGCTAATCTTATAGACATGTACAGCAATCAAGGGATGCCACCAACAGGCCTAACTATCAGCAACTCCTGCCCTGCTAACCTGCCCAATATCAAAAGGGAATTCACAGGTAGTGACAAGCATTTCTTTTCAGTCTCTTGGACAATGTTCTTTGCTAACTGACTAATTGTTGGATGTCAAAATAGTTACTGCTCAAATAGGAATTCATTGATTGTATTTATTGGTTTGTAAAATGATTTTAGTGGGTATTGTATGAAGAAAATTGTATAATAGCGATAAAAGAGACAGAAAATTAGGAATAACTACCCATCCATACACATTACAGAGTGTGTACACAAGCTCATAGACATTACAATGGGAAATAAATATGATTATTTTTCTCGCAGGGTACAGATAAAGCTGATTTCTTTCTTTGGTTTGCCTTTTGAAGTGATGTTTTATTCTAAATATACAGTATGTGCAGAAAAAGATTTCTAGTTACCGTGTGTCTGATAATTGGGCCAGTGTTTTGTTTGAAATTCTCATAATATAGCAAGAGCACTGTGAAATATTTCACCTGAAAGTGTGATACTGTTAAATTTGTGATGTCCTCTGCTGTGATTAGTAAGACAAAAATGCCAGTTTCTGAATCTTTTCAGAAAGAAACAATCTTAACACCAGGTTAAAGTAAACAAAAGTTATAACTTAGTTTGAAGGGATTAAGACATTCCTATCCCATACTGTAAGTCAGTTTATTTACAAGTTGGTTAAAATTAAACTCCATCGCTACTGTATATCAAAATCTACCCAAGATTCACAGCCCACCTAGGAAAGAATTTGTAGACTAACTGTTTTCTGCTATGACAAAAAAAAATCGGTGCTGAATTTAATATAGGTGACAATTGTAAAGACCAAAAACAAAAGAAAGATGTCTGTAGATTTGCTGTATATAACTGTAGAAATACCCATATTGTGTGCAATTGAAAACACGCTACAAAAAATATATGTACTAATTAGTTACCCCAGCTCCTGCCATGATGCATATTCTGGACAAGTCTGGATCGTGTGCCAAGTTTGAAAACTATCAAAGGCCTGAAGGGTTTCCAGTAGGTATGTTGTTATCATTTATGTTCTGAGTGTTCTAAATTTAATCATTTTATGTAAACCTAACAAAGTTTTTTTTGTAGATAAAAGCTTGGGTATTAACTGACATTTTAGAGATTGGAAATGATTGCATGTCTTCAGTTCCACATTGGCTAAACATCCCAATTCGTGAATGTGAAATTTAGAAAAACATTTTTTTATTATTTATTGAGGATTTACTTAATAAAATTCTTCATGGCAGTTAAAGCTTTTATTTATTTAAAAAAAATCTGTACAGTAAATTATTCAAAATATAACTAAAGTTTCAATTCTTGTGTACTTAACTGACATTTTGTGTTTACTTGACATGAACTTGTAAGTTCTTTTTAAAATTGACAGTTGATTTAATATTGATGACATCCTGACTAATGAACAATATATGTTGAACTACGTTTTTATTATTATTTTTATTCAACCTGTTTCTTATAAAATAGAATGCTTACCATACCAGTATGTCAACTTTCAAATTGCCCCATAGTTGGTTAAACATAAATCTGTCCCCTTTCCATCTCTGCTTATCTGCAGTAGATTTACCTAAAGGGAAAAAATCAAATTTGACATCAAAATTAAATATAGACATTTGTATTAAGTATAACTGAATGATTTCTTGCAATGCTGTTTTCAGAAATGCAATTACTTCTGAAATTGAATTTTCTGAATCAGTGCATTACTTTGTAGTTGCATTTATTTTTAAACTTTGGAAACAACATGCGTTTTATTTATTTTAAATGCGTAGCTGGATTGCTCACTAGCAGTATGGAAATTGAACTCAATATTGCACACAATATGGAAAACAAATACATCTAAAAAAATGTACGCAAAGGAACAAGTAATAGGTTTATTCCATGCTGAAAAAAAAGAAGAAAGAAAACACAAAGCTTCGGCCGTTTTTTTTGTGTTTTCTTTCTTATTTTTTTCAGCATGGAATAAACCTATTACTTGTTCCTTTGCAGCCTATGCATGCTGACGCAGCTACCCACCTAAAAAATGTATAACTAGCATATGTCAAATTTCTCAAACTCTTCTGCCCGTTATTGAAGTAACCTTTTCTAGAAGAACTGATTGAATACATTATCACTGTGGTTCTTTCATGGTGGTTTCACTAAACTACAACATAACATGGGACCTGATTCCTAGGATTAACTATCTTAACCTCCAGTAATTCAATTTTCCCACTGTTGTAAGGAGACCCCTGAGAATCACCATGGCGATTCTGTAAAATGACACCTCGTCAGGAGAGGCAGAGACAGCCTGGACTGACCTGATATTTCCTGGGTTTGACATCTTACAAAAATGTGTAAATAAAGATTAAAATCTTTATTGCCAATTGCCAATTCCCAATTGGATTCTAGTAGATTGGTGATCAAGGACTTCATCATGTTACATCTCAAGGGGTGGAAGTACATTAAAAAAAAAGAGTTTCTGTAACTAGTAAGAATTAAAACACACTATGGTTTTCCTTCCTACTCACACATTGTTAAAACTGAATTTGGGTGTTGTAGTTCATAGTAATGTACACAAAAAATTGACAACATTGCTTTTTTAAAACAAAAGACACTGCTAATAACTATTGCATATTAAGGGTTTTAGGGTGTTTGGTGGCATTAGAAAATATAGTTCTAAATGTTCTTTCTTATTTCAGAGGCTGAAGCCAGAGCCCTTGCAAAGGAAAGACAGAAAAAGGACAATCACAATTTAAGTATGTTTTTGCCTTAAAATGTTTTCTTGCTTTTTCTATATAATATAAAAAGACAAAAAGTGTTTCTGGGGAAACAAGAATATGGTGTGGTTACAAATTCCAGGAACTATATTTTGAAAACATTCAGTTTAACTTATGTTACATTTATCTTAAGAAAACCAGTACAAGAATGCATTTAATGATTCTATTATTAAATTACTAAATGCCATTACATTTAGACAATTTTTGTTTTGAGGGGTACAGTGGAAAAATGTAATTATTGTATCAAAGTCAAGGAACAGCTTGATTGCTTTTCTTAACACTACTGTATTTCAAGAAAGTTACAAACAGTAAAACAAGGAGTATCATTGAGTATGAAATTAAGTAAGGTTTTGTATAAGATTTAAAAAGCTTATGACAACATTATCTAGTAGGTTGTGCAAGAAGATTGCAGTCTGGATTTCTACTAATTTCATGTCTTGAACTCCAATTTTGTTTAGTTGAAAGAAGACGGAGGTTTAACATTAACGATCGAATTAAAGAATTGGGGACTCTGATTCCAAAATCCAATGATCCGTAAGTCTACATAAATTCGGATATATGTAGATTTTTTTACTCTTTACACTTTTTATCAGGTGCTTTTTTATTAAATCTTTTAAACGCAATATAGACTCAGACATGGGTTTTAGGAATATTTGTTTAAAGTGATGTGACAAACAGCCTCTAAATATGTTACAAAACATTCTAGTTGCCATGCTCAGACTTGCAATGACAACAGCAATGGCTTTTCACAATCAGTTCTGTCATGTCAAGGTACTTTAGTATATCCTATCCATTTTCTAACCCCTTCATCCAATACAGGATCACAGGGGATCTTATCCCAAAAACAGCCACAGGGCTGGATACACCCTGGAGGGGATGACAGTCCATCACAGGCCACACACACAGACACCATTTTCCTAGAAGCCAGTTACCTGTACCTTACCATGTATGTCTTTATAGTATGGGAGGAAACCCAAGCTCTCGGTGAAAACACACAGAAACACGGAAAGTACATACAAACTCCATGCAGATAGTACCCCAGGTCCAGAATTGAACTCATTGCAGACTTCAGTGAAGGACTATATTGACCAGAGCATTTGTTTCTTGTTATTATTACTCTGATTGTCATCATCATCATTAGCATCATCACCGCGATTGTTGTTTTAATCTTAGGGACATGCGTTGGAACAAAGGCACCATTTTGAAAGCTTCTGTGGACTACATTAGAAAACTCCAGAGAGAACAGCAGAGAGCCAAGGAACTGGAGAACAGACAGAAGAAACTGGAGCATGCTAACAGGCACCTGATGCTTAGAATACAGGTTTGCAAATATGAATTATTCAAGGTGGTTTCTAAATACATTTTGGAGATGTGAGGTACAGTAGTCAGGGCTACAGACTCATAACCAGAAAGATTTGGGTTCAAATCCAAAGTGAGACACTGCAGTAGTATCCTTTAGCAAGATTCTACATGAATGAAATCCTGACATTCTTCTGTCTTTTGGGTGTTGTGCTCATCCTATAGCTCTTGTTCTAAAGCAACGGTAGCCCTTGCTCTTCATAGTTGAGAGCAAGTTGTTTTTTTTCTTTTGCAGTTAATTTAGGTTGCAAAGCAAACGAGCATCTCTGACCAAACGTGATGGCCGAATTTAGAGGGTTGTGTGTTTTCAGAATCTCCAGACAAGCACTGAAACCGCTGTGATTTCTGCTTCTTCAGGAGCTGGAAATGCAAGCCCGTGCGCATGGACTGTCAGTGGTAGCTTCGTCTGCACTGTGCTCGTCTGAACTGGCAGCGAGGGCCATCAAGCAGGAGCCTGTGTTGGGAGACTGCAACCAGGACATGTACCAGCACCACTCCGTCCCTGAGATGTCCCGAACGACAACCCTCGACCTCACAGACGGCACAATCTCCTTCAGCGATGGCCTGGCGAACGTCGCCGAGTCCACAGCCTACAGTGTGCCAACGAAAGTTGGTTCCAAACTGGAAGACATCTTGATGGACGACACTCTTTCCCCTGTGGGAGTGACTGACCCACTGCTTTCTTCCGTGTCTCCTGGGGCTTCAAAACACAGCAGCCGAAGAAGCAGCATAAGCATGGAAGAAAATGACCATGGCTGTTAGCAGGACAGCTTTTTTTTTTCCTGCTACACTCTCCATATCTTATGTTAAAACTCTACTAACACCATGCCGGTTTTAGTTTTTTACCTTAATCTAAAGCATCTTTACCTGCTATTGTGAAGCAAAGCCCATCGTCTGCAAAACAAACAAAAACAGGTTCTCACACTCCAGGTTGTCTGTAAACATGATGGTGCAGCTAAGGAAATGTTTCGGTTGTTATGTGCACGCATGTAGATGTTATTTTAAAAAAAGCATTGTTTACACTGGTTTTTTAAAGAATTAAATCTCATTTGTGTTCTGTACAGGGAAACTGGCCAATCATGATCTGTGGAGGGTCAGTTCTAAGCAAAATTTGAAAGTGTGGGTTTAAAAATTTTGAACTCAAGCGGTATATATAGTAACAGTGTGCACATGAAAATAACCCAATAAAACAATGTCATTTTAATGTGTTCTAATGATACTTTTATATATCTATAGACTAATTTGGCCAGCAGCTGTCCTACAGACTGCAATATACAATGAAAAGTGAGAGAGAGAGGAAAGGACAGAGAGACAAAGTTAGTGGGCATTCATTAGAGGTCATAATGAGGTCATTTGCAAGTCAGCTTGTTGTCAGAGCTGGACAGGATTATGGGGAAGTCTAGGGGTGTGAAAATCACAGATGAGGAAACTGTGATCCATAGTGAAAATGTTAACCTCTGTAGATACAAAATTTGTCACTTCTGTTCCCAGATATGAGTGTGCCTGATTCTGGCGCTCAAGAAGAAGGCTCTAGCAGGAAACTTATCACTGCATCTCCCGTCTCCACACCCGGTGCTAATTCACCTGTGTCAAGAGATTCTCATTGCAGAAACGCCTTTGCTGTGGGACCCCTAATCGCTGAAACATTTGTCAGATCTTTGCCAGCGGATGGTCTCCACCTAGTGCATATAGAACATTCTTCTCAGATTCTTCCCGGGTTAGGTTCCCAGCATATTGAGGTGTGGTTTAGTTTCACAACATAGCAGACCATGACCCAGGACGTGACAAGTGGCTCAGTGGAGATCACTTAGAGGTCCTCTTTGTACCAGCCTAAAAAAAATCCCATTTTTTTTCAGGGCAAACAGTCAGGGCAAACTGCTTCATATCGCTTCTTGAACCTGACAAACAAGCACTGGGGAGTTTCAATCAGCGCTAAGAGAAGTTGTGACCCTCATTTTCTTCTTCCATATTCTGCTCATCTTCCTCCTCACTCAGTTGTTTGTCATTCTCCGCCTAGCCATCTCTTAGAGTCTGTTGATTTGTCTCACTGTCATTCTCTTTCTTTCCTATGGGTAGCAACCTCTTCCTCTTTATGGTTAAAGCTCTGCATGCACCCTCTGCTCATACTCTTCCAGAACCGATACGTATCTCTCTCTTTTCTCCTTCTTTTCCCTCTGCCCTTTGCCCCTTTTTTGCTCCTTTGTCACAGCAGGCTTGTCATCACCTGTGAGAGGATTGTGGGAAGGAGTCATTGTGTGCATCTGATCTGTTTCCTTGCTTCTTGATTACTGGTCATGATCAGCTCGGTGGGTGGATTGTCTGTGCCTGCACTGCTGTGTGTTCACCAGCAGAGAGTGCTGATAATCCACTTTGTTCTGTGAAGGTCTGAGCCTTTCATTTTTCACAACTTCACAATGTCAGCTGTTTTGAACACCTTAAAATGAACATTTTTTAAAACTGAGTTCTTTTGACCATTTAAAAGATAATCTCTATGAGCTTGTTAAAAGCAAATATATCTTGGCTTATATTTTCACGTACTTTTCCTACTATTTAAATTATTTCATGTTTGGTTGCACAATCATTTGATTTGCATACCCTTTCTTCATTTTAAGCAGTTATATTCAGGATATTTTTGAATTTTAAGAATGTTTATATTGAAAATACTGATATGGAATATAGTGAACCTTGTGGATTTTTTGTGCTTTTTTTAATGTAAGATACCTGCATTGTTAATAAACACTGGAAGGATGTCTAAATTCAAGGATGGATATTTTGGTTTGCTAACCAATGTTTTATATATTCTAACAAATGTATTTAGAGTTTATAAGCATACATTGTATTGTATGAATGATTGTAGTTAAATATATAACACAGAAAAGGCTTTATTGTTATTTCTACTGTTAAACATGTACAACTGTAGCAATGTAATTAGAATTATGCCTTTATGACAATAACTGTTGAAGATGTTAGATTTTGATTAGTGCTACATTGCAGCTTGTGAAAAAAAGATAACTGTTACTTCAAATAACTGTTACTAAATATTAGTTTTTAACATACAACATTGTTGTATATGTAGTTGCAGTGCATTATCTACTTTGGTGTAGAACTATGCAATTATAATTACTGTATTTAAATATATTGTGCCTATGTGTTTTACAAAGACATTATGGTGTTAAGAACAAGGTTGGAGAATTTATTTTCAAATTGTACTAATGTATTGAAAGTGGCAGAAGAGAGTTGTGTTCAGAATGAAGTGCCTTAAATTTCAAAAGTAGGTCTTTTTTGGACTTGCACTGACTGAAGAGTGGAGTGTGTTTTCCGAATAGGGATTTTGGGTCATGTATTATATGTATCAGTGGAAAGTTGTTTATAGATGTGCTACAGCTGGAAAGAGCACCAAATCTAATGATTACACTCTCCTTTTTCTCAACACTGCTCTTGGGCAGGATTTTGTAGCTGTGGCCCCAAAAATGGTTTCAAACACCCGAATGGCACAAGAAAGGGACAGCACAGCTTTGAATTATGATATTTAGATGTTTTTTAGATTAAAAAAAAAAAACGTTTGCAAAGCAAAAATGTTACTTGCCATTTTCTAAATATTTTCAGCAATAAACTTAATGGTGTCTCCCAATATGGATTCCAAATATCCTTTGGAAGCAATAGAAGTGGTTTCTTGGTTAGAGCTACCAGTCTGATTACATGGTTACATTGGTTGAACTTCTTAACATAGCCTTAAAAAAGTGCTTCGAGGAGAATGTTCAAATACCACTTTAAGTCTGTTTTATTCTTCCTTTTGTTTGAATGTGATTCAGAATGGACTGCCAAATATATTGCCATAAGTCAAAATATGCAATGCAATAGATTTTCTTTATTTAAATGTATTACATTTTGTTCTTCAAAATACAAAGCAATAATTTTACTATAGCAATCTGACATCAGAAGTAAAGCACAAAAGACATGCACTTACAGGGATTTTCTTGAATCAAATGATGCACTGGGGAGATGCCTTTTATTTTAAGAGATAGCACATTTAAGATTGTTATTTCTTGACAAAGTGACATTAAAATACTGCCTCTTGCTGAGATGCTTGGTACTGTAATGTAATTAATACTTAGTCACTGTTGACTGAAGCTGTGACCTGTGTATGATCCTTATTATTGTCTGATATGGGTCAGTGATAACATGTATTCATTGAAATTGAATGTGGAAACAATTTCATGATAGAGATATTAAAGTACATGGTTTTACACATCTGTGTCTGAGAGGGATTTGTCCTGGGCTCAGTGTGAATTTGTTTTGTAATTAGGAAAGAAAATCACCTGTCATGTTCTGAAGCCAGTTTAATACATCATTCACTATAGGGTTTGGTGTTTCTCACATTGAGGTAAATAAGTATTAAGAGGCTAAATTAAATTACTGCAAACTACTTCATGTGTTTGTTATCCTTTAATTCCCATTACCTTTCTTACTGTGGCATCTCTTTGCTAAGAACCAGCACAGTGACATTATGAAGATAAAAAGAAGATCAAATCCTTTTATTAATGTCTGTTTTCACAAAAACATTATTTAATATGATCACGCAATTAAGTGGCTTGAAAGATAGTACACCCATACATGAAACTAAACAAAACTGTTTTAATTTAAAAAAAAACACTTTTATATCACTGGTTGGAAAACATAAAGTGTACAGTATTTCCTTTCTTCTAACATTTTTCCATCACACCCTCAACATACATATACTGTATGTACTTCATATACACTATACAGAACGCAGTTTAAGTAAATACCATATTAAAAATCTTCAAATTTCTTCACAAGACAGGAACTTATATTTCAAGTAAAAATGTTGTGCATTACAATTACACTGCCATAATTGTTTTGTTTTTTAAATCACATCTTAAGAAATTGTTGCTGGTTACCATGCTGTACACTGTACAATCCAAAACATTTGTACAATATAAATTTAAGTTTATTATAGGTCTACAATTTGCCGTATGATAATAATGAATAATCTAAATTTAAAATGTGGACGAGCTCTATTTAAAATCATTTTGAACAATATAGAGTACTGTAGAACAATTTTTCTTTATTACAATTAATTTCTTAATAAAGTCTAGAATTTTTGTCAATGCCTATAGGGATCTACAGGAAAATATTTAATAATATTTATTTTCAAATCCTGTCCTTTCCTGTAAAAAAGCCAAAGCATTACACCTGGCACAATATCAGCTTGCTTCTGGTGGAATCATGTATATAAAGCTCGTTAAATGTTGCTACCTGTTCATATTCAAAACCGCACAAATGATCTTCACTAAATTTGGAACATTGATACAGATAGACATGTCGGGAGACTGAGGTAAGTTAACAATAGTATAATTTATCTAAAATTTCCTCATTTTCGACTTTATCGTTCTAATTTTTAAAGCTCGACAAAATGCATACAATAATACGTTCTAGCCAATAAAAATATATTTCGCCAAATATAATTGTCTCAATCAATAGCCTTACATCCCCGTGTACAAATTGCCCTAAAACGTTTGACATCTGTCATAATGTATTCTGTAACAATCGGAGAAGAACTCATAGTGAAATGTCACACTGTTGCTTTGATTTGATGTTGGTTTGTCCTTT
The DNA here is from genome assembly GCF_040954835.1 of Lepisosteus oculatus. NCBI lineage: Eukaryota > Metazoa > Chordata > Actinopteri > Semionotiformes > Lepisosteidae > Lepisosteus > Lepisosteus oculatus. The sequence continues at coordinate 50,563,809 of NC_090699.1, forward strand.
CATGGGCATCACCGTGTCCTCCAGCTGTTTTTTTTTTTTAAAAAAGGTAATGATACACGTACAGACCACAAGATGGCATGTATTGGTGTTTTGGGGATAAAGGTTTAACTTAATAGAGTAAATTATGTATAGGGTGAGAATGTCTCATTAGCCGAGACGGCGTTTCTCTAAAGTCCCTTCAATTACATAAATGTTAACACTTTTTTAACACTGACAACAAATTGAAAGGTTTTTAATAGCTGCATTCAACTTATAATGTGCACAATTTCTATTTTGCTGCCCTTGTTTTGATGTTCTTTAGTACCTTTATTCTAAAACACAAACAATTTGAAACAATCACTGAAAGTCTCATCATACTTTGTGACCGCTGTCTGTGTATTCAGTGCTAAGATCATCACACCATTTCTTAAAGGCTCGATCCAAGACGTCATCACTGGTGTCGTTAAAGATTTCTTTAAAAAAAAAACAGACATTTAATTTGTATTTATTCCATTAAAACTGGTTCAACAGGTTTGTAAATTTATAACGATATTGGTTTGTGTGTACTTACAGATGATATTAGGCCCTTAATCTACTTGCTTGCTCAAATTTTAACACATTATTGGCTTGATTGATACTACTGAAAAGATTCCAAATAATATTAATAGATATTTAATAGGGTTATTCCATGCTGAAAAGAGAAGAAAGAAAACACAACGTTTTGACCGTGGATCCTTCTTCAGGTGTTTTCTTTCTTCTCTTTTCAGCATGGAATATACCTTCAGTATTACTTGTCCCTTTGCAGCCTAATAGATCGTAATAGATATCTGTAAGTGTGAAGTAAAAACAATAAAAGGTCATTCAAAACCACAAAATCGGGTTTTACCTGCTTGTCCCAAGCCTACCGGCAAGGGCATTCTCATCAAACCACCGGAGTGTTTCAGGCGTTCACGCAGTGATTTCTTCACCAGGCTCAAGTTAAAATCTTTGTGCCAAACTGGAAGCTCTAATTTCCTCATGCACTCAATTATTCGGTTTCTCTCTCCTAGGGTTAGTAGGCCCCTTTCGTTGGAAACATACACCATGAATGCCATGTCTATGTTAACAGCTTCTCCATGCAATAACGCCGGAAGGACTTTCTGGGAAGAAATATAAAATAGATATTACTTTCAAGGAAATTACTTCCAATAAGATTTACGTTGGCATACCATTAAGGGCAACAGCTGGAGTTAAATGTTTATGAGAGCACATGCTTACTTAACACGACATTACAGGCATGTAAACGGGCATGTTCACCACTCTTAAAATATCCATGAGGCAACACACTAAAAAAACACCGGCGTTCTTAATTTAGGCTATATCAGTTTACTCTACTTGCATGAAAGTATTTGATGTCCATAGACATATTGTCTAATATATCTAGATGTTATGTGGTGACAAATACCAATGACTGGTACAGACAGAATGCTTACTTACTCTATGAAAAACATTTTCACCTTGCTGCCTTGTACAGTATGATATTTGAAGTTAATATTCAGTTTTCAAGAAATATCCATGACTTGGTGATTTACCATTTCTAATTCTGGACTTATTAGATGACCGAAGTCCACCAAGCGATCCAGATCATCTTCCCACAAGTTGGGGGCCAGCTCTTCCAGCATGGTTTCAATTGCGATCCTTGTAGTCATTGTGGCAGCATTCCTGTGATCTAACAAACCGTTGCTGGACTGAAACTTGGAATCTAGCAGGAATCTGCCGTGGCTGTCCAGCATCTCAAACAAATCTTTGTGTTTCATAAGTGCCATCTGGGAAAAGCAAACAGAGAAAGGGGCGCATGGTACTGCCATTAAATGCAAAACAAAATGTTTTTCCGTATCTCACCTTTCATCATACAGTTCAGTTCCAATGCAACGAGACACCATAAGAACAGTATTTTCCCTGCCCTGTCCATGATATTTCACAAGTATTTGTTGCATAACACTGCAGAGCCCAGTTATCATCACTTACACCCAACTGGTACACATTGTTGTTTTTTCTGTCAACATTATTTTGGCCATGATTTCAATGACTGGCCGCATGCAGACTTCCTGCTTCTCCAGGATGCGTGGAAACCCTATAAAGTTAAATAACCTGGAATCCCACCCTTGCTGCCTGACATAGAAATATGATCTGTAAACTAATTAAAGCGGCTCAGGTGTCAGGGATGTCAGAAGGGACGAACCATGGAAAGGCAGGAGAGAGGAAAAAGACCCATATGTAAAGCAGCAGAAAGGGGGGATAGTCTGGGCTCAGCAGTTCAGGAGTCATATAGAAACCAATGCCCTCAGGCAGCGGACATGGGGCAACCTGGATGCTATGCTGGTCTCAGGACATCCAAACGTCAATGCTGAGCGAAGGTGAATCGGAAATATACGGCCCCAGAGAGAGGGACAGCAAAGCACAGGAAACTAGGGACAGGACAGAGTAGGAGCACCCTCTGGCTGCAGAGGGTGTGACATCAGAAAGAAACTGGGAATTTGCATAGCTGTTTGCTTAAAGAAATCCAGTCAAGCTTCAGGCTCCTTTCTTGACTTTGAAAGACCAGAGGTTCTAATATAGGGCAGCGTCTTTTTTCTTTATCTCTGATCCTCAGTTAAGTAAGGCTTGATATACTGTAGGAGGAAACACTTTATTATTGACTAATATAAAATGTTTCCATGCAAGAAAGTTATCCCTGGTGTTATTATTTATTTTAACCAATTGATATATTATACTTTTAGAGACTAAGGGGATGAGTGACAGCTAGAACAAATAAATATATTTTGTTACATGAACAGAACAGCTTCTTTGGGGTCTCTGCAAACCCAAATTTCTGTTTGCTGTTACAACAGAATCTGAAAGAAAAACATAGCCCTTGTTTAACTCAAGGGTCAAAACTTAAAAACACTCCTCTACTGTGTATTTCTAGAGGTTTCAAATAATTATGTGACTATCCAAACATGCTGTATTGTTGAACCCAACCTTCTTTCAAGAAAGGGCTCAATCACTCTCAGGTATTTAGAAACCAAATGAGCTGGAAGAGCTGAGCAAACTCCTCTCATTTGTAACCTTTCTTGTGTTCTTATAATAAAATGACTGAAAAGAATGACTTTATTTGTTCAAGTATTTTGTCTTCTGAAATTCAGATTTTATATTTGTAAGGGAAACTATACAATTCAACCGGAGGCTTTTATATTATAAGGACTAATATCAAGGAGCAGCAAGAACCTGCCACCATGAGTGGACAAACTGCAGAATGGTTTAAGAAGTAAGGTGCAGATCGTTTTACTTTGGGAATGGGAAGCACAGCTACTGTCCCACACAATGGCAAGTCATTGAACAGCGTCTTGTATTTCTTTATAAGACACTCCCCTTATCACTGATCCCATTGCCTTGAATCCCATAAATACCTTTAACATCTCTGCCAGACCGTTGGAAATATGTCGTCGAGGAACAGTTTGGATAAAGGACCTATCTAAGAAAGCTGCTGCTGGTGGAATGTAGCTGCCCAACTTATTTTTGCACTTTGAAAAATTGACACCTGTCTTGGCTCCCACACTAGCGTCGATGTAAGATAAAAGAGTAGTTGGGACACGAATGTAAGGTGTGCGTCTCCTATAAAGAGAGGCGGCCAAGCCGACGATGTCTAGGCACACCCCTCCACCTACGGCAATAATAGGCTCAGTGCGCCTGTCAAGTCCAAATCTATGAATCTCATCCAGGATTCTCATCACCAGCTCCATGGACTTGTTCTCTTCAGTGGTCGGGAGGGGAAGGATTTTATAGATAACATTTCTCGCTTCAAAGTAAGCAATCACTTCAGAGCCGTACAGTTTGTTAACAGTCTCGTCAATGACAATAAAGCGCTTGACCGGCTTGGTGCTTCTCTTGATGTGCTCCAGTTCCTGTGGGTCTCTAATGTGACCAGTGAGCAATGTATCATTATGGGGATCAAGCAGGTTCTGTGACTCAACCACTTTGTAGCTGAAGTAGATAGGGCTGACAACAGTCCAGGAAACTCCATGCCCAGTAGCAGATTCGTAGCTGTAACCAATAGAAAGTTGCAAACATTAGAAGACTCCAACCCATCATTAGAACGTATGGAATGCACCAATAATTGCTCTAGGATAAAACTTGCCGTAACACATTCCCTTCATTGAAGAATGAGGGCTTGGCTGCTCTCTGCTTTTGAAGGGCTCTGGCAAGTAACAATGTTCAACAGATTCACTGTGAGAACCAACTGATAATAGTTTTGTAATTGAACTATTGGATCATAAATCTTAAGGGGTAGGATGGTGAGTGTGGGATTATTTTAATTATGGAACCAAGTAAAATAATACTTGATAAGGGCATATGTTATATTAATGGCCATTTAAAAATGTCTTAATGCAAAACATGTTTGCAAGTAAATTACTCCTAACGATTTATCATTTTCTTCTGTAAATTTAGGTTCAGAGAAGGATGAGTGAAAGCCAAAACTACTAGATGTTATTTTATTAACATGGACAAGGCAGCTACTCTGAGATCTCTGTACAATTAAGTCTATTGCTAATAAATGTTTGTTCACTTCCAAAATGTCTGTTTAGTAATATAATAATATTAGTATTATTAGCAATAATAATTTAGATATTTATCCAGAAATGCAGTTCACAATGAATAGAACCAGATAAAAAAAAAACAGAAAATCGCCTTATGTATGGCCTTTCATTTAATTCAAGGTAAAATCACTCATCTCCACCTACAGACTTTTTAACAATTGAAGAGAAAATCCAAGCTTACATACCACCCAGGATTAATGTTCGAAATCTTTACCAAAACAGACAAAAGAAACAAAAAACAATATTAGGGTCAAGGTCAAAAGGGTGTCATTTTAAAGCAACTAAAAGCATGCTTTACTGTCAACTTATCATTTTAAATTGCTCTGGGGCTCATAGCTCTATCACCATGCACTAGCCTATCATATGACATTGCAACTGTAAGAGGTATCTGCCTGAGGAGGACTTTTTAAAAATATAATTGCTCACCGACATCTGGTGCTTAATAAATGTCACAGGGATTTTTAAAAACTTTTAAGAAAAACTGTACATGTGCCTAGTTATATCTATTTTTTTGTCTGTTGTGTTGTTTGTGTATGGTCAAAAATATTTTGGTGCACCAATTATACCAGTTCAAACTGCTTGTACAGTACATGAAATGTACTCAGGGAATAAAAGTTATCCCAATTCTGCCAGAATTGGCTTCAGTCCAAATGTCAGATTTTATAACTTGCTACAGTACAGTATGTTATTTTTTTTTCTCAGAAAGTCTCCTGAAAGACTATTCGGATTTACTGAACTGAGAACTGCAGATTCCAAAATATTAAATGTAATGTGTTTGATACACATTTTATAGTTTAAAGAAATATTCATAGACATAAATTAAAAAAAAACACAATCGTGAAGCATTCCCATGGCTCTTCTTGGGTAACTGCGTTTCGGTAGGCTCCACGGATTTGAAAGTTTGATTACATTACAGGAGACGAGAACCTGTTTCCTTGTTTTACCAGTCTTTCATATCTCATCGCAACTTTGCTCAAACACACTGGGTTTTTTTTCTAGGATCATCCGTCCGCATGCCCTGTTCTGGTATGATATAACCTATTGTATAAATCTATAAACCTATAAAACTATAAGTATATAAATTACATAACCTATACATATTTGCAAAGTGTGTATTTACACGATTTCAAACAGATGTATTTATTGAAATGTGTATTTATTAAAATATGGCTTTGTAATAATATAGCCGGCTTTAGGGCAAAGAAGAGCGAAAGCACAGGTCTAATCTTTATCCCGTTTTGACTCTACATAACTTACCTTGGGTCATTTGAAACTAGTTTAATAAATGTTACAGTATGTATTCCACTGCCACTGTATGCATGTACTGTAAATGCCACTGTATTCATATAACGATTCAATTTTTATTTAAAAACAATACACTTGATACTTACATTTTAGCTTCTGAAACGTGACTGTGGGCATTCAGACCTCCCGTCTTGCGGACCCAGGTGTTTTTAACCTGTACCAGGTTGAACTCGGTGTCTTTAGACATTTTGCCGTTTGGTGCATCGCCTTTATTTTTGCTCATCTCACCTGCGTTTGCAGCGGCTGCAGCGTCAGACAGCAAACTAAGTGGCATTGCTCTAGCTAATTTTAAGTTTGTGACTTCACGGACAGGGTTTGCAGGCAGTGCAGAGTCTACAAACCTGACAAAGTTATATATATCTACCTTCGGGGGTCAGTTCTAGGTGTTAGGGAGGGACTTGCATCACGCCTTTCGAGAGGGTTGTGTAATTTAAATCAGGAATGCAAACTGTACGTTACACAAAATGGTATGATTTTCTGAGATAACACCCGTGAAGAAGTGATTATGTGTATTATAAAATAAAGTGAGCTAATAAATAATTTTAAAGTGAGTATATTTTGGCCATTTACCGTATACAGTATGTACAGTATGTTTAAATTAGGACTGTGCATTAATTGTGCTGGTAGACAACCAGCGTTTTGTTTTCATTGGGTGAATAAGTATGTCTAGAGTATCTTATTGAAAATGGACATATTGAAGGAATGATGCGCTGTGACACCCAGTGAAAAACTGACCAGCCAGTGTAAAGTCAGGGGTGTTTCTTACACTTCCGTATTCTGCGAAGATGCTTTTTCTGTCCTCATTCATTAAAGCAGATCTCGCTGAAGGTTATCATTATTGAGTAACTGCACACCACGAACTACAGAGATCTTTAGGTACCTTTTCACCCAGGAGCTAAAACCGGGACAATCTGTAAATGAAAAGACATACTGTACACCCGGCGCCCTGTGACAGCCTGAAGTTCGTGCGATCACCGCACACACAAATGCGCTATTGAATGCATTGCATTGCACACAGAAGTGCAACAGCCCAACTTGTATATTGATTAATACCGACTCTTTGTTTTTCGTTCTGCTTTTAACATTCTTAATATACTCTGCTGGGTCCATTTTAGCGGTGAAATAACTAAAACCTAGCTGCAGGAAATACCTTTTCTTTAATTTCTTCTGCTGTAAATTCTGATGTAATTGTTTTATGTAATATCACCCATCTTTTGTTCATGCAGTCACGTTGCCTAGAACTACAAAGAGCTGGAATTTCGAGTTTTTCAACTGCTTGTGTAAGCTCAGAGCTGTCAATCTAAGCGCTTACACAATTTAAAATTTGCTCTGATAGGCGGGACAGCCCAGCTGCCGCGCCGTCCATTGAAGTCCCAGGATAGGATGCGTGCCACGTGTTTCCGTGCCAAAGCTACTGGGGTCGTTTTCTTCTATCAGCATGCAAACGTCAAAAGGTAAGAATTCTCTTTATAACTCTTTTACTGTTATAGCTGTGCAATAAAGATGAATTGGGGGAAATGCAAGCTCAGGAAGGTAGTATGTTAGTCCTTGCGGACAGCGCAGTGCTTTTCCGTCCTGAAAGAATAAGATCCAGTTAACTGCATATTTGCTCTCCGGATAGGATTGCAGAATGAATGGTCCTGCACTTTCCCTCTTAACGTTTCTTTTTCGCCACACCAACTTTTTAGAGTCAGACACCTGTCAGTATCACAACCCTGTTTACACCCTTAACTTCTGTTCCCGAGCTGGACTGCATGCAAGTTGTTTCCCGAAGAACTTCCCATCCGAACTGTGACTCCATTCTCTCTGCCCTTCCACCAAAACCACAAACACTTCGCTTTCACATACTGATTCAGACAATGCTTGGATTCACTAACACTGAATGAACATCTATATTTGCTATTATTATTGTGTGGTAAAATATTGTTACGCATCCTTAATTTACTATACTGTTTCGTTCAGTGAATTTCAGTACAATTTAAGAGCTTTTGGAAATAATCAGATACTATCCAATTTATGTCAAGTAAAGACGAAAACTGCAAAGTGCATTACTTGCTATTGCTTGCGTGGAATGCCAGTAAAAATAATTTTTAAAAATGGAAAAAAGTTAACTACTGTTTTAACATATGCATGCGGTAAATTCGGACAGGGGAATAAATTGTGGCAACGTTAAATAGACACAAAAAGGGACAAATGACTCCACAATTAAACATGAACAATGCATGAACATTTTAATAATATTACAAACATTACAATAGGGATAATATAAGGTTAAAATATGTAACATGTAATATACCATATATAATATAAGGTAAAACGTAAATAACCTCGGTATTCAAAGATATTGAACATATTGTAACCCGTTGCGTTACAATATTAAAAGATTAAAAACATTTGTTGATTTTGTTTCTTATTCTTAAAGATTGTAAGAATCAATTATTAATTTCACCGTTGAGGTAAGAAAAAATCATGAAACTAACAAAAGGCTAAAAACAGTAATCTCACAGAACAAAATGCTGTTTATTATATTAATAAAGAACAATTTAAAATATGTTTTAAACACTTTTCAAATTAAAACTTTATTAAAGCCATTACTCCAGACAAAATATTTAGCTTGTAACAACTGACTTTGAAATTATTCAAGTGAAACAAGGTCATAACTGTTTCGCCAGGTTGAAATTTTTACAAAACAAAGTTTCATAAATTTGTGTGAATATGTAGTCATTGTAAAATAAATGCCAAGGGTGGTGAGGTTTGAAACCAGTTTAAAGTTGGCAAAACTGTAAAGAAACAGAAGCAAATAACTTGACTTAATTTAGTTATTAAATTGCATCTGGTTTTAACACTCAACATTTTGTAGAATTTAATTGGTATCATCATTCATAATATAATTAAAAACTTAAATAAATTAAAACTTTATTGAAGTCATTACTCCAGACAAAATCTTTAGCTTGTAACAACTGACTTGTAATAAAAAAAGTGAAAAAAGGTCATAACTGTTTCCCCAGGTTATAAAGGGAGTTAATTTAGTTAACGGGTTTCTAGTATAAATAGAAAAATGCTTATTTGTGCCTTTTTGTCTATTTTGTTTTTATAGCACTTTCCATGTTAAAGTGATTTACAAATCCAGGTTACTATGAGCACTATATGAGTTACTATAATTTTACTGTATACAGTATGTATTATTGCCTTTCATGCATGGAATAAACCTTTACCTGTTCCTTTACAGCTTAGGCATGCTGATGCAGCTACCTATGTGAAGATATCTTTGAGCCCCTTTTTGAAACTAATGACATAGAATAGCATGGGAAGTGTCTTATTAAGTGCTGTATTTGTTTGACTATGAGTCAGATTATCTACTGTACGTCCTAAAATCGACTTCAGAGTGTTAAAGAGTCAAACACTGAAAGCTTCCATACACAAGATTAGTCTTAGCTATTATAACTTGTCATGGAAGTGTACTGTCATGTCGGACAGTTTTCAGTCATGTCCTCACAAATAAATGATTTTTTTTTTCCCCCCAAGACTCGGTGGCATGGTAGTGCAGTGGTCAGCACTACTGCCTCGCAGTGCTGGGCCCTGGGTTCAATTCTCACCCTGGGGTGCTCTCTTGTGTGGAGTTTGTGTGTTCTCCCCATGTTTGCGTGGGTTTCCTCCAGGTGCTTCTAGGAAAACTGGCCCCAGTGTGTGTGTGTGCGTGCCAGTCTGTGTTTGTGTCTGTGTGCCCCGTGATGGACTGGCCTCCCATCCAGGGTGTATCTTGCCTTGCACCTGGTGCTTGCCGAGATGGGCTCTGGCTCCCCCTATGTCTCTGTATTGGAAGAAGTGATTAGAAAATGGATGTGTCAGACTCCGCCGCACCAGCTTCAGAGCAGGGAGCTGCATTAGCATGTGAACAATAAGCACCCTGGCGTGTACAGTGGCTATAAATGGCAGGGCGCTTACAGTTCATGTGGTAATGACACAAGAAGAAAACTACCCTACAGTTCCTCTACATACTGTAAGCTTGAACCTGAGTAAAACATGTCTCAACTACCCATGTTCTCCCCTGCAACAGAGGTTTTGTTCTGTTAATATTCTCGTCGTAAATCATGCTTTTTTAAAAATGTCCCTGGGATATAAATCGATCTCTTTGACAGTTTCGTAAAAGGTATAAATGCCTTAAATGTCTGAACAATGATGAGGTGTGAATCCACTGTTCTCCCTGAGGGGTCCCGAGTGGCTCAACCGGCTGGTTCAGGGATCTTGAGTGGCCCTAGGTCTTTCCTAGCTGTAACTGACACGTTGCTGGGAGATTAAGTTGGTCAACTGGGCTTGAGCCGACCAAAGTTAGCCTGATTGTGCAGCAGTGCCCTCTGTGAATTTTGGGGCACTTGCAGGGGTGTCAGCGAGTACCCCTCTCCCAGATATGTTAGCAAGCTCTATGGAAATCAAAAATGTGGGCACTAATCGCACACGTTTCAGAGAGCAGTTTGCACCACTCCCTATCTGTTAGCAGTGGTAAGCAGTGTGGATTATCAGTTGAGATTCCAAGATGTGACCTACTGCTAAAAAAAAAAAATTCCCTGTTCTAAAACCAAACTTCTGTTCGGTTTGTTTATTTGATTTAATGGTTCACTCATGACATTTTTAGGGAATAGTATGAAAAGGTTTCCAAACAGTGGGTGTGAAATTAAACAATGATACAGATTCCTGAGTCAAACATTCTGAAAATGAGTGAACATGTAATCTAGGCATTTGCACCTTCACTTTAGTTTAACATCCTTCGGATGAGACGTAAAACCGAGGTCCTGACTCTCTGTGGTCATTAAAAATCCCAGGGTGTTTCTCGAAAAGAGTAGGGGTGTAACCCCGGTGTCCTGGCCAAATTCCCATTGGTCCTTACCAATCATGGCCTCCTAATAATCCCCATCTATGAATTAGCTTCATTACTCTGCTCTCCTCCCCACTGATAGCTGATGTGTGGTGAGCGTTCTGGCGCACTATGGCTGCCGTCGCATCATCCAGGTGGATGCTTCACATTGGTGGTGGTGGAGGGGTCCCCATTACCTGTAAAGCGCTTTGAGTGGAGTGTCCAGAAAAGTGCTACTGTATATAAGTGTAAGCAATTATTATTATTATTATTATTATTATTACAAAAGAAAGATCAATTTTAACACATGCAGCCCATAAAAAGAGACTTAGGTGTGAACACTTAATTTAGGAGCTTTCCTGTTCGTGATTAATGAGTCAATGGAATATACAGCATCTGAAACACATTCCCCAAGACAAAAAAAAAAGAGGGCAGCTGTAGGAGGTTCAAGTTCATCGAGTTCATTTGCGAGAAAGTGTGTGTGCGCAGTGCCATCTTGTGGTCAGGCGTAAGTATGGCGCACATTGCGAGAAAACGCCACAGACTTCTCGGTTGTGAAAATAATTTTAAATTGTTCTCTCGAAGTCGTTGCTGAAAGAGAGAACAGTATAAATACTTTATTCATAAAGCATTAACAGCGTGCTAAGGGTAGACCTTTTGTGTCAGATGAGGAATGAAAGTAAATTGTAAACAGTCCAGTCCTGGTCTTGGAGGGCCGGTGTGTCAGCAGGGTTTCATTGCATAACATTTAATCCATATTTTTTAATGGGCTAAATTAGCTACTTACTGGCTTAATTGGACCAATTTAACAGCTTCTCCTAGTTCTTTAAGTGCTCCAGGACCTAGTCCTAACAGTTCTGTTGAAAAGCATCATAGTAGATCTCTTCAGATTGCCTCTTAAACTACAATGCATTCTTTAAAACGTCTCAATTTTGATTGTGTATCATAAGGCTTTTAACTAAAGTCAACTTCTTGTGCTGCAAAACGTGTTCTTTATAATGATCACAAAATGCTATTGGGATCTCACCCTACTTGCCTGGCTAGGTTTTAAATTATTTATCGAGATGGCCAAATGCCAGGCCAAACTACAGGCTTGACATACGTAGTTAGACCTAGCCCTAAATCATCATGTTTTGACTTGGTGTTAATTAAAACATTTGGCAAACCGTGCAGATGTGTTATAAACAGTATGATGTGTGTAGTTTAGTTTTTGTAATTCTTTTTGTTTGATATTTTCTCATAAATTACATTTTTACCAAAACAAAGCTTCATAAATTTGTGTGAATATGTAGTCATTGTAAAATAAATGCCAAGGGTGGTGAGGTTTGAAACCAGTTTAGTTGGCAAAACTGTAAAGAAACAGAAAGCAAATTAGTTAATTTAGTTATTAAATTGCATCTGGTTTTAACACTCAACATTTTGTAGATTTTAATTGGCATCATCATTCATAATAGTTTCTTGTTATTGAGAAGAATGACATAAGGATTCTATAATTTGAATAGAGAAGGAATTAGGTTGATATTTTGGATATAGTATTGATTGGAATAATGCATACTGGTGCTTCTGCTTTCTGATTTGAGACTGTTACTGTTTCTTCAAAAAGAGACAAGTCGTATCTTATATCTTACATTTGTTCTTTTAATGCTTTGCATGTGTTTTAGTATCAGATACACCCTTGGAGTTTGTAGTGGAATACTTGAGAAAAGCCAAAGAGATAGCAGATGGCATTCCAACTCTTCCTAAAGAGCTGAAGACTTGTCTACAGAAGGCTCTGGATATTTCGTATGGTCTAGACATGTATCTTGAGGAAATGACCAGTCATGAAAGTGAACAGCTTGGTGAGCTTTACAGGTATTTATCCCAGAGTCTATTTACAGTACTGCACATGTTTCTCACTGAACTTTAATACTTGTATTAATGCATGCTTCATTGATGTAACTTGTTGGTATTATAGGAAAACAGTGGCATGCGACTGGAACAAATTGCACCAGGAAGGAAAAACATTGTTTAACCTTCCCAAAGAGTGTATAACTGGTCATGTTGAAGGTAAGACGCATTTGATCTCCTCCTGTTTCCATGCTTAAAAAATGTCTGTTGTGCAGCTCCCTGAAAGTCTTAATTTAAAAATGACTGTTACTCTTCTGGCAGGTCAGGTCCTGAAGACACTTGTCGAAATAACGAAGGCTAAGAGAGTCTTAGAAATAGGCATGTTTACAGGGTATGGAGCTCTGTCAATGGCCGAAGGCTTGCCAGAAGATGGCACTTTAGTTGCCTGTGAAATTGAACCTTATCTAAAAGAATTTGCCCAGCCTATATTCGACAAGTCCCCACATGGCAAGAAGATAACCGTGAAAATTGGGTCTGCTATGGATACCCTAAAGGTGAATTTAATTTTCATGTTTGTCTGTCTAAGTCCTCCTTTGCGTGATTGAAATGGTAAGCTTGCCTGTGTGGTTCAGCTCAAGCAACTTTTAATCAAAATCCTTAAAACATGACCCCCCCAATGCCAGCTAACTAAAGCTTTTCCAAACAAGACTTCTCATTCATGTGGAACGCTTCACCATTCCTGATCATAGCAAACGGGGTGTAAGAAATGAGACGGTTGTTAGACACTGTTTTAACTGGTGCCTGTTTTCTTATCTGTGTGTCCATTTCTAAAAGAAATTAGTTTTGAGGTTCGTGCTGGCACAACCCCGGAGGTTAAGCTGCAATTTGAATTCACGTTTGCCTTGCCTGCTCAGTGGCTATGGGTTGTGCCGACAAGAACCCACCTTAACAAAGTCAAGGACTTAGGTTTAGCACTACACTGAGTGAATAAATTATGCATGAAATTTGCTGGCGCCTCTGGTGTGCAAAATTGCTCCTTTGAAATAAAAGGTTAATTCAGAAAGGAGTCCAAAATAGCTGGAAATTGCCGGGATAAGTAGATAGTATTTTTTTGCTATGAGCTGTTATTATCAGAAATTGCATTTTCTTTCTAGTATCCCTTGAGAGCCGGCTACACCAGGGGATATAAAGAGTGCTCAGTAGTTTATCATTTATGACTACAAAGAGCTTTGTGTGTGTGTTCTGGTTGTAATATAATGAAATAGTTGCTAGAAGACAAATCATTATTATTTATTTTTGTGTTCACGTCTGCAATCTATTACATTTAGCATTCATCCACAATCTTGCATTTTTAAGCATTTTATTTCCTTCAGTTGTGTCTTGAAATTACTTGTTTGGATTTGATATTTTCTTTTCCTTTTTTATTAAAAAATAAATTGTACAATTAAATATATTGGCTATGTATCATATTCTGTCTCACCAGTGTATTAAATGGTACCACATTTATTCTGTTATCAATTTCTAAATGGTAAGCTTAGTCACTGTGACTTTAATACCTTATATTTCTTGTGGCTTAATGGTACTTTTAATATATTGAAAGTTTTTTCTGTTCAGTGTGGATATTAGCAAAACTTTGTTGCAAGCATTAGAACTTAGTTCTGGAGCCTTGATGTTTTACAAGCAGCTGAAGAAAACATTCTTTTTTTTTCATTAGAGTTTTTAATTATCCACAGAAGCAAGAGAAATTCAAAGACATTTGATTCTGCTTGTGATCTTGCTCATACCCAGTTGTTTCTGGACAAAATGTGGAAAAGAGTAAACAAGCTCATACTGATTTGACATAAATCCATTGATGTATTTTAGCACAGCAAGCTTTTAACGGTCTGTCTTTTTATGAGAACCTATAGAATATATTGTAACCACATTACTTAGTATATTTTTTGTAAAGGAAGGGTAGTCTACAAAGTAGAGGAGGTCATTCAGGCTGAGCAAACACACAACAGCTACCATTTAATATAGGCAAATTCAGATCGCTCCACGCATAAAGTATAAATATAAAACAAGGATTGAGATGACAGTGAGCTTCAAAAAGCTGTGAAAGGTGTTGATATTGCCCCATCTTCTAGAAAATATGGGGAAGCAACATAAAAGACGGACAGCGTGTTAGGGTCCATAGCTTAAGGTCTAGAATAAATAACAAAGAATAAGGTAAAATTGTACAATGTATTACTAAGATTTGATTTTTGTAATATTTTGTGCAATAATGGTCACCACTAATATAAAAATATTGCTGTTCTACACTCAATCCAGAGCAGAGTGACCAGGTGTATTCCTGGCCTTAAAAGAAAGTAAAAGACCGTACTTTTGTAAGAGAAGTTTTTAGTTTCGAACAGAGACAACTAGAGTATATTCCGAATATTCAGAATCGTAAAAAGCATTGAGCAAGTCACTCCTGCTGACTTCTCAGAATAAATCAGAGGACACAAGTGAAAACGAAGGGGAAGTGCATTTGAAATTGAGGTGCATGTTTCTGCACTGCGGTTTGAGGGAGTCTGGAACAAGCTACCCAGCCATGCTGGAGAAACGACAGGATGAGATCCTCCAGTATGTTACGTAGCTACAAAACACAAATGAGTTTGATGGGCTGAGTGGCCTGCTCTGGTCTGTAACATTTCTTATGTTACTTTGGTCACTTTTCTGAACTCACATAACAGATACCTTCTAAAAGAAATTCATTGTCACGCATAGTCAACTCTGACCTTTTCTTTTTGAAGGAGTTAGCAGCTGCAGGAGAACAGTTCGACATGGTGTTCATTGATGCAGACAAACGCAACTACATTGAATATTACACCTTTCTCCTGGACTATAATCTCCTCCGGATGGATGGCATGATTTGTGTGGATAACTCTTTGTTCAAAGGCAGGGTTTATCTGCAGGATACAACGGATGAAAATGGCCTTGCCCTTCGAGAGTTTAACAAGTTCATACAAAATGATTCCCGTGTACAACAGGTTAGTATAGAAGGCCTCAAGAAAATTTCTTTTGTGGTGCTCTGAGTTCTACCTGATTTCGTCTATGACCAGTATGACTAAACACTGGTGCTTCAAGGATGTATTCCAGAAATTGGAGTTTTCATTCAGATGAACTTTCGGCCAAATTTTTATTGGCATTTTCTTTTCCATTTTATTTTTTAAACCTACATTTAGGTTTTACAGTGCCGGAACATTTAATGTTATATTATCCAGCCATGCTGTGTCCTTGCCAAATGAATATGAGCTGTAATTTGCTTTAATAATCCAGCGGCGTCTTAGATGGTTGTTGTTGTGTTTAATTAGAAATGAAATATGAACTTTACAGGACAGATTTCTTGTTCATAGGTAACATTCAGGTGTTTCCTGCTTAAACATTTGTCTGTGATATGATTATTTTATTAAAAGAATTTGTGACCTAATAAATACAGGGTTGGGTGGTGCAGTGGTCAGCATTGCCTTGCAGTGCTGAGGCTCTGGATTGAATACTGGACCTGCAGTGCTGTCTATGTGGAGTTTATATGTTCTCCCTCTGTTCATGTCAGTTTCCTCCACAAACTGTAGGTTAATTGACTTCCTGGAATATTGGCCCTGGAGTGAGTGTGTGTATTTGTCTGTGTTTGTGTGTACCCTTTGATGGACTGGCATTCAAAAGGATGGATGGATGCATACTAGGTGGTTAATCACAGACTATTCAAAGCATTGAAAATATTTTTTTATGCATCTTTCAAGATTTTTTTCCTGACATTTTGGTCTGTTTAAGGTTATTCTTCCTGTACGAGATGGGATCAGCGTTATTAGAAGAGTTGCTTTAGGATCATCCAAAGAGAAAACTGAGGTAAGAAGCAGCACTTTAACAGTTGGGGATATTTTGAACCACAAGACATTAATTTGTTTATTGTGTGTTTCATTGTGTCATTACTGGTCTTTGTATAATTTTGTATAATATAATATGTTACATACAGTTTATGTCTTGGGAATGATTGACAGCTTTGTGATTTTTGGAATTAATGATGAGTGCTAAGAATTTAAAATGTACTACTGTGCAGAAAGACCTGTATTTTATGTGCATGAGTATTGTAATACTATACTTTAATGGCTATGAGAATAGGAACAGGGGTACTTTTTCCATTAACAATTGAATTGTTAATGACTTTAAAAGGTTTAAATTGTAACAGACACTGACACTTAGATAAGCCAGTAATACTTCAATCTGTTCACTGCTGTTGCAAGTGCATTTTATGCCTTACATTATATGCTTCTAAATCTTCTATGAAAAATTTAAACATGCTAATGACATTATTAATGCTCATGTCTTTCTCTGCAAGTGTCTTTAAATTCACCGTTCCTTCACAGAATACCATTTCTTGGTCAGTGAGCCTCAACACTGATCTTTAATATCTGATTTTCCCTCACACGGTCCTTTCAGATAGTTTTCTACTTAAAATGTGTGTTCCTTTTTCAATTACCACTTGGTGAGTGCTTTCCTTTTCAGGTGTAATATATTGTAATATTAAGATTTCAGTGAGCAGAAATGGGGTCAAATTCTTGGCGGGCAATTAATGCACTTCACCAGTATTCTTCACAAATGTTTACTGTTGCACTAAATTCCTGTGACTAAATTCCTGTGATTTGCCAAATGAATTTTCTCATCGAGAAACCAGCTTCAGGGATTTGATAACTGGTGGCTTGAATCTTTTTGGAAGCCAATTAAAAGTCAATGAAATAGGGTTGTTTCTTTTGGAATTGTACTATTAAGTAGTTTTTCAGAAAAGGATCGGTAAGGCTCTCTGAATTCTGTGGTGCCTGGACCTGTGGTCAGACTGTTGTAAGCCCAGGTGCAAGTTTGAGTGTACCCTGGGCTCAGATGACTACACTTCTAAGCCACATGCGTTTTTTACCATAGGATGGGATCTTGAGAGACGAGGTTTTTTTTGGCAAGAATGGGAAAAGTATTCTGCAGCGCCTGAGGCTGGATGGGAAGGCTGCGTACGTGACAGGGGGTGGCCAGGGCATTGGAAGAGCCATGGCACACGCGCTGGGCGAAGCAGGGGCAAAGGTCGCTGTAGTGGACATCGTCAAGGAAAAGGCAGAGAGTGTGGTCAGTGAGCTTACTGTGAAAGGTAATTTGCCCCTCAAAATGACAGTGTGCCTTACATTTAATAAGTCTGGGCCTACGTCCTTTCAAAACAAAACTAAACTTGTTAATTTCTTATCTGAATCCTAATAAAATCTGCCCGGAGAACTTTGTCTCCTCTGAACCACATTCTCCTGTTCTCTGAAAATGCTGTACTTGGGTAGTTTCATATTCAAAGGGCCCAAAAGTCCAGAGCTTATCCTGGGATTTCCATGGCGTTAAGCAAAAGAAGAGCACACGACTACCCCCATAGATGGGAGGCCAGTCCATCACAAGACTGCTGTTTCCCATTCCTACAGCTGGGTGGGCTGTAACAGCTGGGGTAAAGGTACAACAATCCACCAGCAACCGTTCCTGGTTCCAGAGGCATATTTTTATGCTATGCTGCCCCTGAAAATGCTGTACTGAAAATAAAATATATAGAATTAAAACCATAAATCATTTGGTTTTAAAGAACCGGCTAGTACAAAAAATGTTCCTTCTTAGAATCAAGAGTGAGCATGGTTGTTTTTGTGCAGAAAGGAAAGTTCAGGAGCTTATTCTTGTTACACTGACACTAAATTAAAGGATGAATGGCACTGTTCATTCAGTCCCTTTAAAGAACCGTGAAGATGAAAACCAGAGGTACTGTAATTTGTAAAACAAGCAAGTTCTCTTTTTCATAATTAGCATTTTTGGACATTGACAGTGATTGTATGTAGGATATTTAAAACTGAGTGTAACAGAAAATTTCTGTGCTGAGCTGTGAAATTTTTAATGTCAAACACGTTTCAAGAAGAGAGTTTTGGTTTAGTGACATCCGATTGTCAAACAAAATGACTAACGGTAGTTCAGTATTTCACCAGCAGGGGGAACTGCAAGCTACAGTTTGAGCCGCAGACTCGGAGATTTCAGAACCTCTGAAAGTTACAGAGCATACAATGTACGGTACATACTCTCTCTTGTTGATATTAACGCAATTATAACTTCCTAGTTTCAGAATTGAAATTCTGCCAAACTAGTTATTATATATGTTATGTGAGGGGGGACTCCAAAATTAAAATTGTTTTCAATGTTATTATTGATGGTTACCGCTGAACTTTATTCAGATATACAGGCAGTGCATTTTTAATTCTAAAACATTTTTTTTCCAGGAATACAATCAGTAGCTGTTACTGCTGACATTAGCAAGCCAGAAGATGTTCAGCGAATGATTGAAACTATTGCATCAAAATGGGGAACAATTCACATAGCATGCAATAACGCTGGAATAAATATGAATTCAGACAGTGAAGACACATCTTTAGAAGAATGGGACCAGACTTTCAACATAAATTTAAGGGGCACTTTCCTTTGTTGTCAAGTACGTAACTTAAGACGGGTCAAACTGTACATGCTCAAGATGCCAGCTAACAACGTATTATTTTTGGTGTAACCAATGCCCCTTTGCCAAATGAATGATAAAGTACACTGTAAAACATATAAACTTTAATATTTAAATATTTTAAAGCTTTATTTCTTATTTTTTCTGGAAATTACAGGCTAAAAATAGGATTTGTTCTCCAAAACACCTCTTTTTCTCTTTCACTCCTGTATATCTCTGTGTAATTTGTTATCATGTCAATATTAGCGTGTTCATAAAAGACTCATTTGTCTTTCTGTAATTCCTGTCACAGGCTGCAGGTCGTATTATGCTGAAGCAAGGATATGGGAAGATAATTAACACAGCATCCATGGCTAGCTTAATAGGTGAGTGATGAGTCTCCTGTATTATTATTTTCACTCTTTATCTCCAAATTTTTAATTTCAATTTTCAGAGCGATGTAAGCTGTATTTACGTTATTAAACCTCAATGTGATATAGGAGAGATAACCTTAACTGCAGTGATTGTCCTATAGAAGCAAAGAAGTTAGGGCTGTAGTTCCCATTAGATGGGATCGGCTAACTTCAATGGCTAGCATAATTTGCACAAGCCATACATATTACTGTATCACACATTTTAACTTTTGAAGGCTTTCATTTTTATTTGCATTATTTTTTTGCATATGAGGCCTGTTTTTCCATAATGTTTGCGTGAACCAATGTATAGGTTCAAGTACCTTCTGTATTTTTAAATGCACACACTCAAAGAGCAATGCACAGTACTTCACCTTGCATATAGTACATGTGTTAATGTCAGGATTACTATAATGTACAGTAGTGCACAGTGTAGAGGTTGCAGTCCCAGGCACCACCAAGCATATGACCTGCACAACCAGACAGGCTTCAAACCGATTATGTCAAGAGGCCAGTCTTTAATCCATGGGTCTTAGACTTTTAGACACTCTCACCTGCCAAACTTTGCAGCACAGTAGAATATTAACCTCCATCGATGCCCTAATTATCTCATCTTACTTTTTGAGACCTGTTACAGAAGACCTGGATATGACCCTTAAGAAGCAGTTAGTCCATCTAAAACTCCTGTGGAGCTAAAATCCCATTTTCCTTGCTTTAGTAGCCCTATGATCAATCAGTTTCTTTAAAGCACAGACAGTTCTCATTTTTATTTTCATTTATAGTGTACTACAGAAAATTGTGATTCATTCTGCTAAAACAGAAACATTTTTTTTCTATATAATATGTAAACTGAAAACTTGAGTTCAGGATTAAAAGTAGGCGTCTGTACTGCCAAAAACATTTTTAGCTGTTGAAATTGACAGCAATGTTGTGTTTTTACTGAGTGTGCTGTAAAACAGGAATTATTCATTGAGCAATGTAATTTTTCCAACAGGTTCCTATATAAGAACAGCACCACTTCATCAGCAATATAGTCAAATAGCCAATAAACTTTTGGACCATATGGGCAGGAGTCCCAACTGCTGAGCTAATCTGTAAAGCAGTAACATGCTGGTAAATAGAGGCCAATGTAAAAAAGTGATCAATTACACACATTAAGCAGAGTCCTTCAGGAATTTACTTTATTGGTCTGGACATCTGTTATAATATTGTCATAATGTAGAATCAGATGGTGCTGGGTTTTGCCAAGTTAGGTAAGAAAATGTAGCAATGAAAGTCCAATTAAAATGCAGAATGGCAGTGTTATATCCATCTGCTAGACAAAATAAAATCTGTATTTGTTCTTATGCAAAAGAATAAAAGTGCTTGTTTCCTTTTTTACTGTGAAAGGGAACATCATTCAGTCCTTATTTAGGATACTATGATTTTGTGATGTCACCTATAGATGAATAAGAATATTATTAAGAATATTCAGTTGAATCAATAAGATATTCATATCTTCACAATTCCATAGCTTACTAGGAAACAGTATGTCACCACTAGTAATGTAAATCTTGGTTCTAAAATATCTTTACATAAAACCATAGTGATCTAAATATTTCATAAAATTAAATAACGACAAAATGAGTCTAAGCTCATCTAAGCTCCTAAGTTTTGGAATAAAATGAACTGACTTTACATATGGCAAAACGTTTTTAAATTGGATAAGATACCCATAAAATAAATAAACACCATGGTGTTGGTATGTAGGAATTTCAAATGTACACAAGTGCCTGTATTTTCAAATGTGCACTTGAGGAACAAAACATCATAGGTTTTATTTGTCAGATAAAGTCATTTGAACAGCACTGAGGATTCTGTATTGTGCTTACTTCTGAAGGGATGATCAACTTTTGGCATTTTTAGCTGCAATGCTTCCTCTGTGCTAAATAGAATTTCGTTCTGAATCAGATTGGAAGCCTGTACAGTAGCTAAACACCTCCTCCAGCTCTGATACCTGAGCTTGGCTGGCTTCAGATTGCATACGCTAGAGAAGTAAATATGAAATCACAATTCTGAAGAATTTGGTATTATTTGATTAAAAATTAAGTAAACTGTATACTTTCTTAGAGTGACTCCCAAGGAGTACACTGTGAGTTTCAAAACATTGTCATATTTATCATTCATGTGTGAATCGAGGCAACTTGACAGTAGCTGGGTGAGAAGGTTAACTGCAGAAGTTGTATATAACTTGGAACCTGCGTGTAATAATTAATCATCTGATAGAAAGTGGACCCATCCCTCGTCTCTCATGCAGTGTACAACATCTGTGATGGTCAAGGCAGCAAATGGTGTGCTTTGTTACTAAAGGCCATGAGTAGCTAAACATCTGATTCATTCGGTACAGTTTTATCATGGAGCCCACTGTGCCTATTAAATATTATTCATTAACATTCAGTACAAATTATGCAGTGTTGGAAACAGAGGTATGTCAAAAGGAATAATACACCAGCGACAATTTCAAATTGTATGGGTCTAAAATTATGCCATTATTCCCATGATTTTAGAATACTTTTCATATAAACATTGCAACGAGATTGAAGAACATTTCTAGCAACATTTGTACAACACTTCTGTAGGTCAGGTTTTAAATACCCAAGTGGACATGGAGAAACATGATTCTGTTGCCCTCTGGGAAAACAGCACATACAGTACATTGTTCAGTTTAGGCAAGTATCAGAACAGACTAAAAGAGTTGTTGCCAAACAACTTGGCCCTGATCCCAAAAGATTAAAATAGTGTAAAATAAGAACTGTAGAATTTAATCTATTCGAAATGCAGGTTAAAAATCCAGAGCGTTTGTTCTTCTGACAGTAGCACTGTTCTTCAGATTCATTCATATTTAAACACATTCTGAGTAACCTCATCTTCATGCAGTCCCTCATCCTCAGAATCAGTTGGCATATAACACATCAAAAGCTGGTGTGGTAAAACTGACACAGACACTCGGCACTGAATGGATCAGCAGAGGAGTCCGCGTCAACTGTCTCTCCCCGTAAGTATTGCTGAGGCTTCTGTAGCCGTAACCAAAATAGCTCCTGAATACCACTGTCCTCATGTTAAAACCTGAAACTGCACAACTGTAGCTGGGCATTTTATTGTTTAAGCATCCTCTCTGTCTCCGCGTGCTTCCTCTGTCTGCCTATGGATCTGTCTCTCTATTTCTAAATAGACGGAAGTGAAATGTACAGTATGAGCAATTTTGCTGCAGTGTTTAATTAATGATTAATTTATGTGAGTATTGCGAATGAAAGAATCACAGTTATGTTTACATGATGCTTGATTATAAGTTTCATTTTGTCCAAATTTCTTATCCCTGACCCTGAACTCGCATTCAGTTGGTATCTATTGCTTAACAATGAAATGTGAAGTTAACACATTTTGCTAATTTAAGTAACATTAACTCACTGTCAACATAAACAGAATGTCATTGTTGATAACTGGTTTGCTTAATACCATCCACATCTCTGCATATATTTTAACTGTTTTTAACTGCATTTACTACAATACAATAAGTCAATTATTTGTTTCAAGGATTCTCCAGTATGTATAAGTTCTCTTTTTCTTTTTATGGACTGTCACTTCTACTGAACATTGCACAGTATACAGTATATGCCAGGTCAATAATTTCGAATTAATTAATTTCCAAATTCGAAATGTTGGAGTTCAGCAAAACACATGCATTCCGTGTTGACAGGTGAAAAGGATAACTGAGTGTTGATGTAACTCTCAGACAGAAATTTAATTGAACAAGCTCTGCATTTGATTGGACCAAAAGGGTTCATCCTTAGTAGAAGTGGAGAGGTGTTTGTAAAGTGAGCGGCTTGCAACTGTAAGTGAAATAAATTATTTGTTAACATAGTGCCAATTAAAGGTCTTAGACAATACAGTTGCTTAATTAAATGTCATCTTGAGGGATGTATTAACTAAGAGTTGTTTTAATTGTTTTATTCAATTAGAGTCGAATTAGCATCTTAACTGTTAGTGTCACACGAGTGGTGGGGTGTTGTTTGCATCTGCTTGTCTATTAAACCTCTATAGGAAAACAAAATTGAAAAAGACAATCCTGCCTCAACAGACCCGTGCAGTTCCCCATAGTTACAGAGGCAGATCTTCACAATTTACTTGGGGAAAATAAATTAGGGGCAAGCTGAAGTAATGGAACAAAGCACCGTTCAGACACTTTGTTCATTTTTTATTTATCTCGAGCTTGTTTGCTAATTTTAATTTGCAAGAAGCAATTCTTTCTGCTAACTGGGTGCCTCAATGGGCTGCTGATTTCTTTGAAGTGACAGTCAGTAAATATGCATAAAAAAGGGATGCAATTAGAGACAGTGTGGTTTACTGCAGCCTGATTTCATTGGCAACTTTTACCCACCAGTGTTGATAAGCTACATTATCTAAAAAATTGGCTGCTGAAAAACAGCACCTCTGATTGCTAGGAAAGGTTCCAGATAACAGGGTGCTGAAGAGAAATATAATTGAGGTTGAATATGTTAACCAAGGTGTCACATGTTCCTTGGAAGCATTAATTTATCAGAATGTTAGGATTTTTATTAACACGAGCAATACATTTCTGACACCGTAATGAAGAGGAGTCAGTGGGTTAGGTTTTGTTCACTGTCATGTTTCTGAAGTTTTAAAGCGATTTCTCATTAGACACAGTTGTGTAAATATGTTTGTGCAAAGGTTGAACAAATTATGCATTTCATGAAGTGCAGAAACATCACTGTTGTCCTTGGAGCCTGTGACTAATCAAGAGCTGCACATCAGGACAGTCTGCAAATGGAAAATGCACAGTACAGTACCTATTTCATGCAGTGTGAGGAAAAGAATTACTGTCAACCTTTTGACTTGAACTAAAGCAAATAACAACTGTGGACCTGCACCTGTTGTAAGGAACGCGAGTGCAAAATGAAGTTCAGTGCTTTATTTAAATACTGATCCTGTGCAGCATCATCACTTTATATACTGTAGAGTAATATAGACAGAGTTCAAATTCCTTTGAACAAAAAAAAAACTCCAGGCTCATACTGCAACAGATTTCAGTCAAAGCAAAAAAAATAAATACAGGTTTCTTGGAAAGATTGCAAATGTGCCTCAGTTTATCTAAAATTCCTTTGAGGGTCAAATAGCATTTGGCTTGAAATAGATGAATTGGCCATTATGGCTCATGTGCCTGCTATAAATATTTGTTGAGCGCATTAAGAGGAAATGCTGCCGTGTGCCCTTGCGCTGTGAAGGATAATTGGTTTTATTTTTGTCCCCAAAAACGACTGTCTGAATTGAAACTGTCACTCCTAAGTTTGATTGTTTTCTTCTTTTTCCAGAGGCATTGTTGACACTCCTCTCATCCGCTCTGAAAGTCTGAAGCCTCTTGTGCAGCGCTGGCTGACAGATATCCCTGCTGGGCGGCTGGCTCAAGTGACAGACTTGCAAGCTGCAGTGGTTTACTTGGCATCTGAGGCTTCTGATTACATGACAGGGCATAACTTAGTCATAGAAGGTGGTCAAAGTTTGTGGTAGAAAGTAACTTTTTATTCTTTTAGATCCGTAAAGTGGATGTGCTTTAGAGCTAATACAGTAGTGACTCGGGTGTATGGGGGAGTTTAGAACAGCTGAATTTAGCAATATTTTACTTCTGGGTGTGGGAAATGTGGACTCATAAAGTAAATGATGCAGTTTGCTTTTTTATTTAAAAAAAGCCATTTTGGAAAAAAAGAATTCTTGTATATAATAAACAATACTTTCCTTCATAGTCTAATCTTTGTTTTAAGAATCAGGAAACACTGTGAACTAATAATACTCATACTTGCAAATAATGGAACAATTGTACACTGTTGTAAACATTTTCAGGAAATGTAGCATGAACACATTTACATTTTTCTTACCAATAACATCATAATGTGTATAACAATTGAGTTCTGGATGGACTTGGAGAAAAACAGGCTTGAGGTTAACACTTCATCCAGAGAGATACCCACCAACACAAACACAGGGAGAACATGCGAACTCCGCACAGACAGCACCCCAGGAATTGAACCTGGGGCCCCAGCACTACAAGGCACCAATGCTAACCACTGCTCCACCAGGCCACCCTTTAACACACCAGTAAATGCATCATGTTCATTTTTCTGATGTGGGACAGACTAGGTTACAACTATTGAGCTGTGAGTCATTTTCTTGGTCCCTGCTACCAATGTTCCAAGCTTTAGCAGCTGCCTGTGTCAAATTCGTTTTAGGAGCAATAGAATCAAGCTGAGATAAATTAAAGAGTGTGGTGTGAAAAAAATAGAGCGGGGACTTTAATTGCAGTGAAAACTGTGTTACAAAGACATTTTCATTCATCTTTCCCCCAAACTTTGGTAGAAAGGAATTATTTTAAAAAGAGATGATTCATACTCATTTTCATTTATATAACAATAATATATAATGTTGTAACAATATATTACATTAATTTTCCTCTAAGCTATATCTCTCTTTTCATAGAAAGACATTAACCATGTGTATTGTTATTTAGACTGTATAAACAACAAAATGTTATTTTATTTGCTGCTGCCTGAAGAACAAATGAAGGATAAGTCAAAATGAGAACTATGTGGCACACCAGGGTGGCACAAATATGCTGTGATACACAAGTAATATAAACACAATGGGAAAGTTTGAGAATATCGTGGGACCCATGCTCCTCAGTTTGGATAATCATTGGTGCATTATTGTTTTGAACCCTTTCCAGAGGTTTTTATGAGCAAGTTTTTACAGAGCACGTTTTATGTGGCTTGGCGTGTCTGTGCATGCAGAATGAGAGAAATTCAGCACTACATTGAATGGAGATTTCCTGTATCCAAACCACCATAATTTGGCAACACCGCTGTTTTCGAACCCTGTACAAGCCCCCCCACTTCTCCCTTAAGTTAATTATATCAGTGTTTACCCGCGCAGCTCAAGTGATGGTAGAGGCAAGCTCGGTACCCAACTACATGGTCTACGTGCTGTCTGGGATGTGACCAGTTTTACCCTTTTATTTTTGGGAGAGGGAATGGGATAAACTGAACTTAATTTTATTGACTGTTGTAGCTTTCCCCCCCCCCCCTGAACAGTCGTTGTTTTACATAATGGGCTTCACAATTTGTGCAAATCTAAGTGGTGCTTACATGTCATAATTGCAATCTGCTCTGTTTATATAGTAAAAAAAATGCATTTTACTTGAAAGAAAGGTTAACTAAGAGCCTGGTCTAGGTGATTGCAATTATTTCAAAGCAGTAGCAAATTATGAGATGATAATTCTTATTATGCACCAAATAAAGCTATGAGTCATCATGATTCCAGTCAGATACATATTCAGATTCTTAGCTTCCCTGAGAGGCCCCCAATACAGTTGGCATAAATGTTTCTAAGTGGACAGATTAATGGTAACAATAGCAAAGTATATTTTTGAGTGGACAGCATGTGATGTCATAGGTGTGCCAATGTGATGGTGTCATGGCTTTAATTGTATTAATTTGGCTGTCAAAAGCTTTGCCTAACATTTAACTACTGAAATTCGGTACAGAAAGTAATCAACACAATACACCACATAATAGCAAAAGCATTTAATCATCCAAGTAATAAAATGGTTACCCCCCACCTCAAGCACCCCTTACATCCATTTTTCTCCATGTCCATTTCTCCTTGGTTGTGTGCCTTTGGGAATCTCATACTACCAGATAAGGAGAGGAAAATCACCTAGAATATAGTGCACTGTTTTTGATTGTGATTTGAAAAAAAATATTCATTCAAATCACAATCAAATTTGATTTGAATATATATATATTGAGAAACAATAATAACTAAAATATTTCCCTTTAATTTTAACTAAGATCAGTAATGAGGTCTTTGTTGAGTCCCTTTTGGTGCCTAAAATGGCCAGATTGATTCAAAACGTGATTGCTGTAGCAACAATAGGAACACATTTTTGTGTATATAATGTGATTATGTGTTTTATGAGTCTTTAATTTGTGGACCACACAACCTTCGTGTTTCACAATACCGAAAAGCAATTAAATGTACTGCACTATATAGTGAGGGTAGTTAAATTATAAATGGGGAAGACATATTCTTAAAGGCCTGCCACTTAATATAATAAAGAAAATCAGTTCTAAGAATTGCTAGATGTACAGTACAAAAGCTGATTATATTAGATACTGTACTCACTTCCCAACATTCAATTCCTTTGAAAAATAAAAAAAAACTTTTGTTTTTAGGAGTATTGCGTATATCTTTTGAAGATGAGTTGACAAAAATAATAATTATTGTAAAAAGTCTCCTATTTCCCAGTAATTCTAATGATAACGTTAATGGTTGTTGGAGAATTATTACTTTTGATGCCACTGGGAGGCAGCCTGTATACGCTAGAGTCTCAGTTGTGTGCTTCCAATTTTCTTCAACCAGGAATAACTCATTTCCACACTTGTTTCATTTTAAAACCACCCAGTTATCATTCTGCACTGTAAGTCACGCGTGTCTCTAGTTTTCATGTGGCTTTGCCAGTCTGCTGCATGCTCAGAACGTATGTAATCTTCTGTTAGCAGTAATCATTCACTAAATAAATAAGCAAAAATAAATCCAGCATTGCCTCCAGCTGAAGATGAGATTGGGTTTTAAAAATGAATAAATAATTATGCATTTCTATTAAGTGAGATGCCACATGTAAGAAAATATTTTCCCTTTTCAGTAAAGTGATTTTTTCTGAAGTAATTATGTTTATCTTTTATTACTTTGTGCCATAGGGCACTGCTGCATGAATTTATAATATACAGGTAGATATTAATTATAATGACGAGTCTTAAATTATTTTCACGAGGGTAGGAATGTGATGCAGGGACTATGGGAGTTTCAAACTTAGTTCTGGCCCTCAGTGTGTAAATATTTGAAAGGAACTGGTTTTTAACATTCTGCATGGTCAATACCAATATTAAATAAGTTAGTTTAAAATAAAATATCAATTAACTTTGTGGAGTGCACAAAATGACCTTTCTCAATATCATTAAAAAGTCTATCCAAAAAATTCTTGACCACTAACTAGTTTTGTCAAAATTCATGGCCAGCTGTCTGAGCTGTAAGCACTGAAAAACACTCATTTAATAGTTCATGAGTAAAGAACATATCCTTTACTAACCTATAGCTTACAGACAGAGTATGAGACAACACAAAGTTTTGAATGTGTTAATTGAAACTAAGCTTTCTTTAATCCGTACATTTCATTTTGATGACACGGTGTACTGTGTTATTCAAAACAATTTAATGTTCAAAGTATGCCTTGTCTAACAACAGCAGCATTTGAAAGTAAAAGTATTAGCTCTTTTGAGATCTGTCTCTCGCTTCATGAGGTATAAGTGATCTTGAATACATTATTTATAACCTCCTTGTGCAGCAATTACTTGCAGGAGTGTGGCTGCGAAGCACAGAGTGATGTTGTGCTAAGCAGTTTTCAAGCAGAAAAACGCTTGTCTCCTTACACTCCAAATCAACTTTGATTAATGTAGATGCCTACCCTCTGGTAATGTAGTGTGCCAGGGATGAAAATAAACACACAAAACAGACATTATACAGAAGTGAAAAACAATGCTCAGTACAGCTATGTGACTTCATTGAAAAGTAAATGTTTGGAAGTTATAAAATTTACTTAATATACATTTAAGTATGCCCTTTCGTCCTAGAGCAAAACGAGCAAGAAAGGATATGGAACATTCTGCATGGGAACAGGATTCCAGAATGTAGTTTTTGCGTCATTAATGTTGAGCTTGTCTCTCTTTTAGGGTAGTATTCTAAATATGGGAAGGCTTGCTTTTATTAAACACCACAATAATTACTATTAAAAAAATGTAAACAGGAATGTGGTAAATACTTTTCCATTACCAAATCACTAATACTGCACTTGGAAAAAAAGCTTTGGAAAAATGTTCCATTTTGGAAATGTCTTATCTGGGAAAGAGCTGTACAGCTAATTTCATTAGAAATATGGCACAAAGCATATTTGAAAGTACTGTACATATTTTTTATATTTACTTTTAAGACATTCTCAGTTTGGAGGGGATCTTCTTGCAATTTCAGCAAGTATTTATTTTCTTGCGTTATTTCTTTTTTCCCAATTAAATTACAGAGTCATACTTGATAACACTGAAGCAAATGTTTAAATATATTTTATACACAGACAAACGCACAATCACCTTTAAAAACAGCCAAGTGGGTGACATTTGAGGGACCCTGCTTTAAAGTTGGGAATAAAGTGGTTTAATTATATACATGTTTAAATGAGCAATTATTGATAAACCCTAGTCGCTTAGGCCCAGGGGAGGAAAATGGCCATCAAGGCTATTTAATTCATCTCTTAAAGCTCCTTCAAGTAAATTTAATTGAATTTCAGTTTGAAAAACTGCTCTTATACCACTGTGGAATTTGATTTCATCTAATGTTAAGCAGATGTGTCAGGTTGGGACTGGTAAGAACTAGTATGAGACACCGTAAAGTAGATATGTTTTGTGTAGCAGTGTGTTTTGTGTTGGCAGCTGGGGTAGGGGTATTTGTTTCTTTGACTTAAAGGCAGCAGATTGACAAGATGGACTGTGACATGAGTATGGGTCAAAGCAGTGACAAACATGTAGGCTGATGTAATGGTTGGTTGTGTTACATCATCATTATGACACATAGTGTAGAACATGGAAGACACTAATCCCCAATAAACAGCGTTTTCCAGAATTTAAAATTAAGTGCTGCCATCCTCACTGTAAAAAAGAGTTATTATACTAAAAGACCAGACAGCAACATTATTTGAATTTTGAAGATACTACAGTGTTTGTACGATTCAAATACCGCGAGATCAGGTCTGGGTCACAGTGGGAAACCCAGATACCCAATGCACTGGTGCATTGTGAGCCAAGACTCCTACAACTCCTAGCTAAACTACTTCTCAAGCACCTGCGACCTGACATGACAAGGGAGGTGTGGCTGCAGAGCAATCAGCATTATTGGTCCAATGGATGGGCAGCTTAGAAGAGCCTGGGGGCACTTCCTTGCTTTCTCCATGGTGATGCAGGTGTTGCTACTGTAAGAAGAGATATCAGGACACACTTGTTGATTCTGAATTGATGGGCCATATAATGAAAACTATCTTACAACACCGGGAATGCGGTGATTGTTTGAACATGGCATTTCCAACCCCAGCATGGTGAAGTATATCATTTGGACATTTCTTTACCAGCAGTGATATGTGTATAGAGAGCATATAGTTCTAATCCATGATGAATGACAAAGCTTTGGCCGGATAGGTTTTCATACAGAAAGAAGAGTCGAGCACTATTTGAAATTAAACATCTGAAGTAGCAAACTACACCTTTGGGTTTTGAGTGGGATTGGCATCCATTTAAATGTATATATACTATTCAAAAATAAAAAGTGGTCAACCTATTTTCCTGAGATACTTTCCGTTGAATGATTGCTACAGTTGTTTGTATTAAGTTTCCTTGCTGGAATGCCATGATTGTGCCTAGGGCAGTATCCTTATTGGATGTAGAATTTCAAATAAATAATAAAGGGGTTAATATCACATCACCTTTCCCTGTATTTGAATAGGCAGGGTAAAACAAAGGCATACATTTACATTCATGATAGAAAGATCAACTGAAATGTTCCCAGAAACTGCTTTTGTGGATTATTTTTATTGTTTTACACTGAACCTCATGAATTCACAAGATTTTTCTAATAAATATTGAGCATCTGTAACGTATAACAATATGTGCATTGAACTGTAATGTTCAGTTATGCTGAATCAGCATGTTTACAGCACTGAGCTGCACTTGTACAGTACAGTATGTGCACCAGTGGAAAAGCAGATACCACAGAACTGGCTAATGCATAGTTATAGTTCATGGAGAGGATGGACAGAATGTGGCATATTAGTAACATCAGATTTTAGCAGTCTAAAGGTAATATTTATGATGTTTCTAAGACTGAAACCTCTATACATTATTTATATACTGCAAGTATTAGAATACAAAACTGATGTTAGGTGGAAGTACATTTTGGAAAGATTTTTTTTCTGTAAATAATGCTTATCATATAAAATACATTATTTTATTTCTCAGTGTACAATACAAATAGGTAGGTTTAGTAACTAAATGTTTGAAGTGAAGGTTATATTGATGTACTGCTTGTTTATGATCTTGGAAAGAAGGACCATTTATCACAGCCTATTTATGGTACAGTATCTACTTTTTCCAAATGGGAAAAAAAAATTCTGGATTTTTAAAACTTTATTCTTGCCGTACAGGCAGTATGTTCCTCATTATCCCTACCCAACTTAAGACTGTTAGAATATATGATATTATTACTGATGCTCTTTTTTGTCTGTGGTGAAATATCGTGTCTCGTGGAAAATAGCTTTGGAACGCCTGACCAGTGATGGTTCAGGATTTCATCGTGTGCTATACAGTAGTTACCTTTAATATTGGATGTTTTGCATTTATAATATCCTAAAAAAAATGGTTATGTTTTCAATATTTATTAACTTCTCATGGTATTAGAAATTGTGTGGGATTATTCTATTGCCATACAGAGGTGAAGCAAAAAAATTTAATAACTATTTGAAATCACAGGTTTGTTAATCATAATCTTGAGGCTGCTACAGTTACATTTTTGTATCCCAGAGATACACGCTGTGTATTCAGCTCAATATTACAAAAGACATTGATCATTACTTGTCTTTTTTTTCTTTTTTTATCATGATTGTTAATGTTACTTGACATCCAAACCTGCGCATCTCAATGGCAGTGCTCTAACTTTTATTTAATTTGCAGTTTCATTAATATCTATGAAACGTCTGATTGTCATCATCAGCATATTGATGGTATTGTAAGCCTTGCCTTCATGTAATATCTCCCCAGAGGCAAAGTATAAATGTTACAGGGAATTAGGCCAAGATACAAACCCATCGGAACACCCCTGCTAACTGGCAGTGTGGTTGGAAATTCATTATTGTAATAAATTGAAAATATCTGTGTATGAAATATAACTGAGACACTATCACCACATACTGTATGTGGCTTAACAAGACAGTGTTTCTTTGTTTATCCCAATGCTCACAGTCTTGAAATGTCTTAAATATGGCCCTGTATTTTTGGTGAGTACTATGCAATCAATTTCGGTATCCCCTGGTTTGAATAAGATGCTTTAACATGGGTTCTAGTTTTTACTTCTTGTGACACCCACAAGTAAGTTTTGACAAATGGTGATGTAGGCAAACCTGGAGTGTGCTGTTAAGGTAGTAATAATTACTTAATTTCATGTGAAATTTTATACCAGTTAACCTTCATACAAATAATATACTGTTATTAACCGGGTGGAGCTGATCACATCGAATAATCTGCTTTTTTTAAACAGCAGGTGCTGGGGAGACAGCTTGTTTCCTGTCTCCTGATGACCAAAACAATCATGTTTGTATATAAACCCTTCCAATAAATATGTATTAGATACATATGTCTTGGAATAATTTGGAAAACACAATGTTTTCTCTTTATTCACTTCCAAATGAAAAAACTGTTCTTAAGGATGTAGAGTATGCCGTATATTACATTTTCTTCTAGTTTTGTGCTATTGCAGTTTCTGGATAGGCCTGGTTTGGTGGCCCCAGAAATGTTAAAAGAGCACCAGAAGCAACAGAAGAAGGAGGAGGGGAAGATGAAGGAGGGGTAAGAGAACAAAAGGATTTGGTTGGTCTCACAAATGAACATGTGCGTTTGTGAGAATTGAAAAAAGTTTTAACTGTTCAACTGCACCCTTCACCGTAATGAAAGCATTCTTTTGGGACCCTATGCAGAAGACACAATCTGTATTCTGGGGGGTGAGTCCGGGGCAAACAATCCAAAACAGAGTCCAAAGGGAAATCCAAGACGAGGCAAAAGTCCAAAGCCGGGCGGTCCATCAGAGACGAACACAAACAGGATTAAAAACCGGAGCGGGATCCGGTGGAGGGTCGGGGGGAACAAGGAGGGAACTTGACCAGACGCTCGAGATCCCGGACTCGCTTGGTATGGGAACCAATGCAGAGCCTGGAACAGAGTAGCGTCTGGCTTTTATAGGGAGG
This sequence comes from Lepisosteus oculatus, assembly GCF_040954835.1. Taxonomy (NCBI): domain Eukaryota; kingdom Metazoa; phylum Chordata; class Actinopteri; order Semionotiformes; family Lepisosteidae; genus Lepisosteus; species Lepisosteus oculatus. Next base: position 50,597,467 of record NC_090699.1, read on the forward strand.
CAGGAACCGGGAGCAGGTGCACAAAATCAACTCAAAAGTGAAAGAGCTGATGCGCCCTTAAGGGGGAGGGACTACAATCGTTACATTCACATTTATCCGGCCTTATTTCCAACTGATATGCTTTGCAATACCATCCATCAGTACATTTTTCATCAGAGTGCAGTCTTTCGGGTTGTGGGCTTCAAGGTCCCCAAGAAATAATCAGCCTTCTGTTTTGCAGAAGAAAAGCCTGGAGCCAAGATGTCAGCATGAAGAGATCGCTGAGTTATCATTAGTCTTGGCGTACTTCTGGGGTCTGAATGCACATAGGGCAAGCTGCCGATGTATTGAAGGATTACCTTTCATGTATTGATTCCCAATACTGGTTCATGCAGCTTCGAGCTAACTGAGAAAAAAAAGGCCATGATAGGTGTTTCCATATCTAACTTCCACAAAACGTAATAAAAAAGACAAATCACCCAAGCGATTTAGGAGATGAAAGCGCTTTTGACAATCAAAAGAAATTCAGTGTAATATTCAGCATCTATGTGCATATCATCCCAGACTATTAAAGCTGGCCCAACTATTATAGTCCCACAATTATTACATTTTCTTGTCTAGGGATATAATTCTGAATACAATTAGAGTTAAAGCGGGTATTGTCAAACTCTGACAAATTGCCACAATGTAAGACCATATGAATATGTGTTTTTAATTAAACATAACAGCATGTTTTGTTAAGAAGGCTGAGATGTTCAGGTGGGTGTAACTTCTGTTTAGATTTAAAACAGGGAGGATTAAGAGAGGCTAAATTTCAAAAGCTAAAAATAGTGGCACCTCGGGACCTTACATGATTGTAGTTGTCTAATCATTTTAATTTATGCATGACTAAAGGAGATCTCATTAGCATTCTGGCGTGTAACATTCCTCTCTCTTGCAGGAACATTTCAAAGGCTCCATCAACCAGAAATTAATTTCCTGTTTTTATTTTTATTGTTTGGAGCCACGCCAGTAGATAGCTTCCCAACATCTCTTTCAATTGCATCCGGTTCTCCCAGACAGCGCAGGTACAGTATGTAACTACCTATTCCTTCCATCAGGTAGCTCTCGGAAACAGCTGAACATCCCCAAGTTGAAGGAATGTTCTCACATTCATTTGCATGTACTTTATATTCAGCCTAGTCAGGGGAAGAGATGTAGCTTCAAAGCAATGAAAATCACATTAACTTTGAGACATTTAAATCTAATTGCGACAATATGAGGAGATAGGGATGTTTTGGAGTGCAAATGGCACCTTTAGACCTCTGGAGACATCTTTTCTCCTTTCCTACTTCTGATCATCAAAGTCTTTCAAAACCCCCAACGCAAAGAAGAATACATTTAGATAGCTTACTTAAAACTCGTCATTCTAAAAATGTACTCCGTTATGATTATCTATTATTTTACTGTAGTTGTACAATATGTATTTCTGTTGAAAGTCATGCATTAATTCACTAGTCTAATTAACCTGTAACACAGTGAGACAGAAATGATTGATTCTTTGAAATCCTGGGCTGTCAAAATCTATGGGCACCATTGTGTAGTACACAATCTGTATCAACTGCTTGATTGTAGGGCCACTTGTTCTAACCTTGCTTGATCTTAGCTGCTGAAATTCATAGTCTCCTTTTGTATTCCAGTAAACAAAAAGAGAGAGGCACGACAATTTCTAAAATGCATTTAAACAAAGGCAATAATTTATTTGCCATTCTAGATTTGTTTTGTTTAATGTGTGTTTTTTGGGGGAAATTTCAAGGAACTTTAGATTTTTTGGTACCAGTGTTTTGGTTTCTTAATCTTTTTAGACATATTACAGATAGACAAAAACCTTTAGAATCATGCATGACAGATATTCAATAATAATTGGTACAGTTTCCCTTTGACATCTGTCTTTCAGTGACAGCTGCTTTGTTCTGCGGTCAGATTTTGTACTTAACACATCAAAGCATGTCTGTATACCGTTAACAGTGAAAGAGGTTCAAAGGAATAGAAGCTTGGCACAAGGTTATAGTTTGGGCTTTTCAATGGAAACTTAGCAGACCTGATAAAAGACATTTAAGCTGAGTTTTTAGATATCTATTTATAAAAATGCGAAAGGTCCCATATATTCATTTTCATTCATATTTCATTCAAAGTAATGTTTTATGATTGGTCTGAACAGTGAGCAATCACTTTTAGAGTTCATGAGATACATTAGGTAGAAGTCAAAATGGGTCTCTCCATAAATATGAAGCATTAAATACTTTTCACGTCATAAAATCTTTTTGGCCTTTGACCTTTCAGGACCTCAGTATCGATATTAATGGCATTAGCAAATACTATAGATGTTTCCCATTTTAAACTTATTTTATAATATTTTCTTTTAGTTCTTTCAGAGTTCCAAGCATACTGTAAAAATCTTGGTCATCAAATTCTCCTTGTCTGTGGTATTTTCTTTCTGAAACCCATATAGAGTGGTAATAATTAAATGTGAGTAATAAGGTCAACTCTGACTGGCTATTTAGCTGGGAGAAGTCCAAAAAAGGGATTCTGAAGATACACTGGAGTCAAATTGTAAGTATTGAAAGGTAACAGTAATGTGCATTTTCATTCCAAATCTAGAAGGTGAACAATCAATTCCAAGCTAACATACCACCCATTATTTTCTTAAATACATTTTCTGAGCATTGAAGTGTACTGTATATTAAAAGCGCTTGCTATCATCTAAGCATCGCCGGTCCATTTATCATTTATCAATTCCTCCTTATGTGTGCTGTTGAAATTGAGGCTAAGTGGTTGCCTTCAAGGATTTTTAAAATTTCATACAACATATTTCATTTATGGAAGTGAGTTTACAACTATATTTAGAAGGGATTTGTCAAGAAGGATGCCTTTTCTTCAGTGAGTATTATTCTGCTTGTTGATGTCTTAACAAGAACACAATAAATTGTTCCTCATTATTCAGTAATTAACTCAAACTGAACTCATCCCACTGTGCTTCGCCTTAAATCATGGCTCCCTCCTCCTGCTGAGCAGCTCTTTAATTTCCTCTGAGCACCAGGGAGTGTTTCCTCCCTCTGCTCTCAATCACATTTTGGCATTTGTGCCATTAGGAGTTGAAACTCCCCATGTCTTCCAGGGAATAGAAAGCCCTACCTTGCTCGAGCGACAGGAAAAATAGAAAGAATCTCAAGAGTCACAGTCTATAGAAGAAGGCCTTTGACTGAACCTCAGGTTGTTTGGTTTCCTTAAAGGTTACACTAGGTGTAATGTGCTAGAAACCACCCTGACACCTTGACAGTCTTTTAGCATATTTATTTTCTGGTCTCAATTCAACTGCAGACAAGTCCAAATTAAGGATTTAAATGTGAGATTTAAAGGTATCATAAATTTATCATAAATTATACCTTGGCAGATAGTTGTTTTATTATAATGACAGATATCCTAAGCCAATATTTTGTAACAATATGTCAAAACATTTTCCATCTGCTAGGACAGGGATGAGCAACTCTATAGTCTTTGTAGACTGGAGTCCTGCAGGCTTTACGGAAACATTTTGATAAGCCGATTAAAGCCTAAAAAACAGGTGATTATACTTCTTATTCAGATAGTTCATTTTGAATAAGAACTATTGAGCAATTAATATTAGAGGTGAGATGAAAATTAGACACTCTTCAGCCCTCAAAGACACAAACCTAGAATATGCAGTACATTTTTTGCGAATTAAGTGGTTTTGCTAAATTAATAATTAATAAGTTGTGCATAAATTATTTTATACTTATTTATAAAATAAGTAAATAAGAAATATGTTAAACATTTTTTTAAATTAATTGACTTAATAGAATGTATAATACATTTTACATGAAATTTGTGTTAGATTTTTGTCCTTATATTCAGCCTGGCTTCAATTTGCTGCTGTATAATAATAATATAATAAGAGCTTCATTTATAGAAGCAAAATTCAGTTCAAAAGCATTACATTTATGTTTCTATCAATGCATAAAGTTTAGAATCCTTAAAGCATTACACTTCCAAAAACCAGGATTATAGATACAAATGAATCGGTCCTCAAAAGAATTTTGTGCAAGATGTTAGTAAAAATAATGTTTGAAAAAATATTCTAAACACATCATGTTAATATTTTCCCCCAGGACTCTCCTCTTGGATTGCTGCGGAGATTTCTGATGGGAATGGCTATTAGTGATGTGTGGTTTGGAAGGGAAGCATACCTCATGGTAATGAAGCTGTTGGGAACGAAAAACAAACACAGAAAATAAAAAGAATAAGAACACAAAACAGCACATGCTGTGAGGATTTGAATTATACAATATTTTCAATCTTCTGTAATGTGATAAGGAATACATTTAGATCTTTATTCCCTCTTTAGATGGAAGACGGTTTAGACACCACCAGCTGTTTCCTTAAAGACGAAAGCCTATTGACTTCCTGTAGGGTTACGTCAAGACACTTGATGTCAAACTACATGTGCATCCCTAGGTCCTGAGCATCCACCTCTCGTTTCTTCTTTCTTGTTCACTTGCTCCCTCTGTTATCAAAACTTGTAATAATCCTACAGTATCTGACTTTTTAATGCTTCTATTTCCCAGAGTCATTGATGCTGTGGCAATTTTCTGAAAATGTATTTCTTCCAAAACTCCTTGTCTTCTGTGCTGTAGCTGCTAACATAAACCTACTGTGTTTATCTTCCCAGAAATCAAGGCCACTCAGTTGTTATTACTTCAGCTTTCTTCGGCTTCTTCCATCTGAGAACACAGAAATGCACATTTTCAGATCCAGAGTCTTTTCTTTCTGTGCTTCATCAATGCAGCTCAGATGTGACTTCAATGTCTTTTAACTAAAATTAAGATTCAGCTTTACTTTCTATTTGTTTCTTCTTGATACTTTCAAGATTTAGTTTAGAACTTTGAAAAGCACACCTGCGAGCAAATGGAAGCAGCAGTTGGCAGAAACCAAATTCTTAAAATTGCAGGCCTGTACTTGCCCATAATGAGCAGGTAATTTGACACAGTTTCAATAAATTTAAGCCATATGTAACACAGATGTTCTTTTTTAAAATCTATTTATACAGACACACATTTTACGTTCAAAACCACAGTGGGCTGCCTGAGTATTTTATGACATAGTATTGATGGGAAACGCTTTTTTTTTTTACTTTTACATGTCATATAGCAATCAAATTAGTAACAAAAAGTACTTTGTATGAATGCAGCCATAATACAATTGAGCATAAATGTTATTACACTCCTACAGAAAGACTGCTTGTCTATGCAAAGCAAATTAAAATGACTTTCTGGAATCCTCTAAGAACACTTTTTGCTGGATTTTTTAACATGTATATTATCCACCTGATAATGTCCACTTATTAAGTTCAACTCAGGATCGCTGTGAGACAGAGCTTGACCCAGCAGGGTGGTCAGGATGTACCCTGAATGGGATGGCAATCTTCTTTTCAACATCTATCCATCCATTTTCTAACAGCTTCATCCCGTTGAGGGCCGAGGGATGAGCTGGAGCCTATCCGAGGAAGCAACAGGCACAAAGCAGAGTACACCCTGATTGGGATACCAGTCCATCTCAGGGCAGACAGACACAGGCACAAACCTACACGGTCACACCAGAGCCATTTTTCCCAAAAGACAATTAACCTACCTATGTCTTTGGACTGTGGGGGGAAACCAGAGAACCTGAAGAAAACCCACATGGAAACAGGGAGAACATACAAACTCCACACAGACAGCATTCCACATACAGAATTGAACTCATGGCCCCCAGCACTCCAAGGCACCAATGCTAATCACTGTGTCACCATGCCTCCCTCTTTTTCATATGTGAATTAAAATACAGTATGAGCTCAAAAACAACAGAACGGAGCATCAACAGTCAAACCACATGCAACATTTGTACCATGCTCATTTTATTAACAGAACTAATATCATAACATCACAAGCAAAAACAGGAAAAATACTGAAATACATATGTATTTGTGGAGGTATCTTGTTCCTTTAACAAGTTTCATTCTAGAACAGACAGCTGACACTACCATATCTGTCTTCAACAGGAAAAAGTTTTGCTGAAAAGTGTTACTTTTTCAGTGTATTTTATTTCACGGGAAGAATATATGCCCATAACATATTTTTAAAATGGAACACATTTTGATGAAGTGTGAGATTATTATCAGAAAGAATTCAAACAGAAACACAGTAAATTATTTTGAATTATTCCAAAAATTGATCTGAACTGTATCCAGAACTTTAGAGATGGACTGGCTAGACAGAGGCTGCAGGCATTGTTTGAAGCAAAAAATTAAAGATTTACAAGAAGACAGATTTACTTGTCAGACAAGTTCGAGTATTACACAGAATGATATTGACAGAATGATAGCTATAGTAGGGCAATCTTCTGGTATCTTAAATCCTGCTTAAAAAAACTACTGCCAAGCTGTTCCAGTAGCATTCCTTTATACTAACATACAGTATGCATTGTGCAGCAATGAGGTAATCATCAGGTCAATTTTCAATTTACTGTATGTTTACAAAGCAAACAGAGAAAAGTGCACATGCTGTACTTACAGTAAGTGACCTCTAATATCAAATAATTATTGTCTATCTTAGCTACAGTTGTAGTTCCACTTTAGGCAAACCTATGGAGAACCAGAACACAGATAAAAGGCCAATTCATAGTCCTCCTATCATTGCACAACTGGCTAAATGACTAACAATCCACTAAAAACCAACCAGGTGATCTTCATACTGTATCTTCATCCAGTCTTGAAAAGACTAACTGTGTAGTGTTTTGGATCACCCACTTAAAGACACTGCTTTGAACCACATGAAATGTTTTTTGCTACCTTTTATATGGATCCACACCAATCCTCTAGACTTCCAACTGCCACAGTATTGAAGCAGACACACCCCTCATATACCCAAAAGGATAAAAAAAACAGATATAGGATTTACAGGACATTGAACAATAGATACATCCAGTTGTATAAATGCTCTTAACACTGGTATTTAATCTACCTTATACACAAGTTGGTGCTTGAAAGATCTGGTACAGAAATTGTGCCTCACTGGTATTGTTTTGAATTATGCAAACCAAGCATACAGTATGGCCCTTCATCTGTCTTGAGTATCATACTGTACCTATGCTGTACATTGTGCCATGTTGTTGTGAATGACCCTTTCCAAATAACAACATTGCTGTGGCCACAAATCAACGATAACAAATCTCAGAGATCTCCATGGCCAGTTCCAGGCATTCAGTGGTCTCGTGACACGCATCAAACAAGCTGCAGTCGAATTCGCAGTTACAGATGCAGTCGCTGCTGGCGGTTTGATCAGTGGATGCATGCTGGTATTTGAACGAAGGGCAACAGAGACTCGCTGTGTTTTCGCACATGTCAGGCAGCATGAGGAGGAAGTCGGAAAACTTGCAGAAGAGGCAGGTCAGAATCAGGGTAGCACAGTCATCTGAAGAGAGAGAGCAGAGAGACAGGCAAGAAGTGAAACTTAGCATTGAAGTACCATGGTAATATACACAACATCTCAACAATATGACTCTCACATATCCTGACATTCGAATACTACCTCTCTACACACAGCTAGTGCCTAGAGGGGAGGGAAACCATTGAGCCTTATATCCCCAGAGATAATTTTTTTCTTGTGCAGTTTTTTGTTTTTCTTTCCTACATGCCTCATGTTTACACCATAACTCTGTAATACTTTAAAATAGTTCTATCCACTTACCCTCATTTCCCTTTGACTTGTTCGATTTTATAACTCTTGTCTGTATAGGCCCTGTAAATACTGTGTGAAAAATGCTTTATGGCAACTTGTGGCAAAGGGTGCTACACAAAAAAATAAAATTGAATAGAATAACAAACCTGGTTTAACAGAAACCTAACCATCCTATAAATCTCTAGATTCAATAGAACACGTGGGAAATTCATTTTGTTTTTTATCATTTCCTCCTGTAAGAAATGCTGAACCCTAACATTTTTGCCATCAAAGGCAGAAGTTCAATATCTCCAAAAATGTGGCTTATTTTCCTAGTGAAAATGTTAATAGGCATTACCACTAGCAACAAGTCTTTCAAAAGTGCAATGGATATTCTGATAGCGTCACGTGGAAACTTTAGCCTTTAGTAATTCAGTCTTTTATTGATGGAACAGATTTTTGGTCTGTCTACAAAGGTCACATGAGACATAGCAGGCAATTTTAATTTGCAGAGATCGTTAATGCCCTGTTTACATTGACTATTTAAAATTCATGCTAATTAACTTCTGCACAAAAAATATATCAAGGTTAAACTCAAGTAGGTCGTAGCATGTAAAAAAAGTTTTAATTTTTCCTTTTGGACAACTCCTTTCAAAAACTGCACACAATACAGCAGTAAAGTTGCAGATGTCCTCATGTGGGGCTACTTTAATGAATTACTGAGGTTATGTGATAACTGGTTCTATACCCACAGCTCTTTACTACTTTACTAGAGAGTACAGGCTTTGGGATATATTTAAAAAACTAAGACTAAAAATTTGTAATAGCAATAATTTAAAATTTATCATTGGTTTTTATGTAAATATTATGAATAGCCAAAGTATTCATATGCTTAATTTGTAAGATATAGGTCAGGGTCAAGCAACTTTATATTCCAACCAAACAGAGTTGTGCCTTTTATACACATATTATGGACACATTTTGTTACATTTCTCAGGTGACCAGTAGACCATATGGTACTATTCAAATGCCAGTAATTTTAGAACAAGTATGTTTAAGATTTTTCAAGTATGTCTTTAAATCTTACAAAAGTTGTACAAATTACATTTTTAAAATGATTTTTATTTTTATTTTTGGGATTGCTTATTAATGATCTAAAAAAAAATTGAACTTATTCTTTGAAAACTTTGAGTATATCTACATACGCAGTATAGTATATGCAGACCATGTCAGGTAGTGTGGCGTGAAAGTGCTGTATATGGAGCTTTATAAAAAAAGAGAACTAAGAGCTAAGAGGATAAACAAGCAAACAAAGTGTCTATAATGTGCAAGTCCCATAGCTGTCAAAATGTCAATTTGTCTTGACAAGAACTGGACAGCTACTAAGAATACTGTTCATCACGTTTAAGAGCTTCTCTCCCCTATATACTGTATTTTTTAAAACATGCATAATTTAAGAAATCACAGTCTTTTACTCCCTAACAGTAAGACAACTATGGAGATTGTTCTTAGACATAATCAATTAACATCAACCTCTAAAGTCAATTTTAAAACGATCCTTTGCAAGTTATGGTAATGCTGTCACATGGCAATATTCAGAGAGCCTTTCATTTCACTTGTCTAATGGCTGCTGAGGAACACAAATCAGGACAACCTATCAGTTGTCACAAGTGGAAGGTTATAGGTACACATTAAAAATAGCTGAAAAATAACAACCAAGCAGCTTCAGGGGATGTAATACTTTTGGGGTTGTTTACTAGATTGTGCAGAAAACCTGTGTTTTGTGAGTTAAAAATATGTTTTAATGTAAATGGACTTTGAAGTTTAGGGAGACATCTAAGCAGTCATCAATCAGGTTCTCAGCCTGCATAAATAAATGTCTACATGTTTAATATTAATTAATTAATTGGTATAATTGTATAATTGGGTTTTGATATTTGGTTAAAAAAAAGGTTAAAATGTTGCACAGTTTCTTAACTTTTGAGTTTCAAGAGGCAAAAATCACTTTTGGTTCATATTCCAGGACTAATGATAATTATTTACCAATAAGTTATGATATAGTATCCTTTACCGTAGCTGTGTTTGTTTCAAAATATTTATACATTGCCATATAAACGTATTCAAACACTTACTATTTGTTATTTTGTTTGTGAAGTTATAACGTAATAGTTTTTTAAACTTAATATTTTATTCAAAACCTGAAAGCTCAAACTAAAACTTCAAGGAATAAGATAAGTTACAGCAAATGTCAGAAAAAAAACTAAAGAGAAAAATATGAACTATTGATTGCCCAAGCACTCAGACAGCCTCAAGTCTTTCTGGGTCTCTACCAACTTTGTACACCAACATTTTTTTCCATTTTTCTTGGCAGATTTGCTCAAGCTCCCTCACGTTGCTTGGGGATTGCATATGGACAGCAGTTTTCTTCTCTATTAAGTTCACTGTAGAATTCAAGTCTGGAAGTTTGTCTGGGCCACTCAAGGACTCTCCTATTCTTAAGCCTGTGCAGTGCAGCCTTGCCCTTTGCTTTGCATCTTCATCCTGCTGAAACATGATTTTCAATCCCAGTTTTATGTCTGAACCAGGTTTACCTAAGATTTGCTGGTACTCTACCTATGTTCCCAATTTTTTAAGTTTTCAAAAATGCCACCCTGTCCCTGCTGTTGATAAGCAGAGCTACAACATAATGCTGCCACCACCACACTTGACAGGATGGTAAGTTTTGACTGACTAAAGCACTATGTTGGGTTTTTGCCAGATATAATTCTTTGCATTTAGACCAAAACTTTTCAGTTTTACCTAGTCTGATCACAGATCTTTTTGCCATGTTTGCAGCTACTGTACCAGTATTTGCTTTGTTACACGTGGGATGTAAGATGTTTTTTGCCCCATACAAGCTCCTTGGTGGAGTGACTGGGATATTACTACCCCATGAACATTTTCCCGCATCTTAGACACTAAAATCTATACAGTAACTCTTTCAAAATCTGTCACTCTTGGCCCCACTGTGATACTCCTTGCCTACTCCAGTTTCCTCCTTGCCTAGCTGCTCAGTTTGCAGGGCCTCATCTAGGATCTAGGATCAACTTCATCATGCTCAAAGAGATATTAAGGGACTTGAACTTGAAATGTTCTTAAACCCTTCTCCCCATCAGTGCCTTGATACAATTTTGCAGCTCATGAAAACCCCTTGGTCTTCATGGTTGAATCTTTGCTTGAAAATCACTACCTGACTGAAGGACCTTACAAAAATAGGTTTATTTCTTTCTAAACTCATGTGAACCACTATTATGGTTTGCAGACAGAGGCCACTCAACTCATTGTGTGGCTCCTTAAAGGTAATTTTGTGCACCTAATTTAATTTAAGTTTGCCACAGCAAAGGGTTTAAATACTTAAGCAATCATGATATTTCTATTGTTTGTTCTTATTAATTAGCTATTTATATTTTGCTTTTAAAGTGGGGAGTTGATTCTGTATATACAGTAGTACATGCCAAGAACTCTTTTAAAGTGTCATGACTGCAAACTTTAAAACAACAAAATGTGAAAACTGATTAAGGGTCCAAATACTTCTGCAAGACCCTATATATTGTCCAATGAATGCTTAATAGATTTATGCTTTCAAATTGGATCTTATACATTTATACTTGTTGTTTTATTCATCTTATCTGAATGTCTTAAATATACTAGTATACTAATAGAATTAATATTACACAAGTAATTTGAGTTTTTTATGTAACAAACTGTATTACAACTGTAGCAGCCTATTTATTAATGATAGCGTGTTTTTCTAGCTGCATGGTTTAAATCATTCATGAGGTTTAATAATTAATATTTTCAAAGCATATAAATGCATGTTTATAGCCATACTTAAAGCCATTAAAAACAAAATTAATCGTTTAGATCTAATCTGCAATTTTTTGAATGAACAAGATCACTAATAAATGATGACATACAAACATGAAAAAAATGAAGAAACAAAAAAAAACTATGGCTTTTTTTTAAAAAAAGGGATTTTGACTTAATTATATCTCCTGATAAACCCACACTACACATGTAGCCTTTGAAGTTACAGTAGCAATCAATAGCCACTAAAATGAAATTACAACAGAGGACTCAAATTGCCAAGTGTTTGCAATAAGGCCCGTAATAACATTTTTATTGATGTAATGCCAAAATGTAGATACTGAGACATACTTCCACTGTTGGGCTGATGGGTTGGTGAATTAACTTCTCTGGGAGAAAATCGGCCACTGTATCTATCCACAGAACACAAGGAATAACTAGATCTCCCCCATTCACTTCTTCCTAAAGGCTCTGGCGAAGGTGTGCCTGTACTGGATTTCTCCTCTTCATACTCCACAATTCCACCCATCTTCCTTGAACCTTCGGCTGGCTCTGCTTTCCATAGTTGGTCCTTGTTAGACGGATCCATGTTTCCTACTGTAAATGTTAAAGAAAATATTTTTAACAATTTTACAGTGTATATAAAACAGTCATACGTTAAATTATTATCAGTGAAAGTAGGTAGTAGTACAGTATACAGAAAATCTTTCCTATTTTTAACTCCTAAGGCTATTCAGTAAAACTGTTCGAAGCAGTGCTTACATTTCTTTACCATTGCCAAATATAATTTCAAACCCCCTGTCCCATGCTGGTGCAGAAAATCAAATTTCTTGGGACTTGGAAATGATTTTTAAGTTTACATTTTCTAACAAATTTTTGATATTATGTTAAAAGGACAATTCAGCTTTTTACGTTTTTGGATTAACTTGTATTAAGAAACAAACAGGCTCTAGCTTTTGGCAATTTCCATCAAGAAAACATGACTGCTCAAAGGAAAAGTGCTAACGCATTAAAATCTGAACAGGCACGCATTAACATTTAGATCCCAAAGATTTTTTTTCTTTTTTACAGACAGAACCAAACTGGGCATCCTTTTAAGAAAGTAACGCAATGATCCGACTGACAAGTATACTGGAGATGCTCTTTTTAATAGGGAAAATATTGATTGGAGCATATTATTTGGATTCAGTTACTTCTCCTCAAACTGCCAGTAGGTAATCTGCCAAAGCATAATGAGGAATGAGCTTTATTTTACTATCTTCATTTCTCTGCACTTCAAACATTTAAACAACCAAGTTGAAAGAAATCCTGACTCCTTACTGAAACTTTAGCCCACACAGAAGACAAGCATAGGCAGCACTGACAGCTCTTAAAAGCAGCAGAATTGTGTGCTTCAAACAGCAAAAAAAGCACAAGAATATGATTAATACATAAGATGCTGACAAACAACCCCATCGTCTAGCTTGCCTGTTTCAAGGAAGCTAATAAAATGGCCATCTTCTATTAGAGGTGAGATGATGGCAAAGGAGAGAATCACATAATTGCGCTGCTTGTCTTTAAGAATGGAGTAATCAATTTCACTTTCTGAATGTGTACCTATTTATTTAGTCTAGATAATGCAATTTGATTAGATGTCCACCCATGTTTTGGATAATACAGAAAAATAACCACAGGATAGAACTTATCATAATGTTTGTGACATGCTGTCAACCCAAACTTAAGAACAAAAGCAATGTATGTACTTGCATATTAAACGTCACTTACTATACAAAGATTAACTGACAAAAATACCCCGTTTCCAGGTAGTAAAGGCTAATATGATAATAACCTAAAGCACTTCCTCAAAAGTCTTTGGAAATCAAGTGTCATACAAAGATAAGGCAGAATCTTAAGACAGCTGCCTAGTACATCTGTGTACTTGAAACTGCCCTGGCCAAAGTCACTAACGATATTGTAATAGCTTCCGATTCAGGTTCTCTTTCTAGACTCATCCTTCTTGATCTCAGTGCTGCTTTTGACACTGTTGACCATGAAATCTTACTTTCTCGTCTTGAGACTATGTTTGGAGTTTCTGACACTGCTCTCAAATGGCTCAAGTCTTACCCCACTGATCGCTGTCACTTTGTCTCTTTTAATTGGTATAGATCTTGTTAAGTCTGGTGTACCTCAGGGCTCAATACTGGGCCCCTTGCTCTTCAGCATTTACATGTTTCCACTTGGTCAGCTTTTAAGATCACATGGCCTGAGCTATAGTATCATTTCTATGCTGATGATACTCAAATATACATCCATATCAAACCTGACACTGATGTGGCTGTCAATATTCTATTTGCATCTCTGACATAAAAAACTTGGATGACTCAAAATTTCCTTAATCTTAACTGTGACAAGACTGAAGTCATGCTTATTGTCACCCCCCATCAACTTTGTAAAGCCAATTCTGTAACCCTATCTGTAGATGGTTCTGTACTTGAGCTTCAGTCTAAATTGAAAAAGCTTGGGGTGATATTCAACTCTGGCTTAACATTCAACCCACATGTGCAGCATAGTGTCAAAACATATTTTTTCACCTCAGAAATATCACTAGACTATGTTATCACTAACTGAGGCTGAAAAGCTGATCAACACATTTGTGTTCTACCGAATTGACTACTGTTAAGCTCTATTCGCTGGGGTATCTAAATCTACATTGAACAAACTGCAGTATGTCCAAAATTCGACAGCCAGAATCCTGACCAGGTCTAGTGCAAGTGATCCCATTACTCCTATCCTGGAGTCCTTGCACTGGCTTCCTGTCAAATTCCGTGTGAATTTTTAAAATCCTCATGCTCACCAATAAGGCTCTGCATGGCTTGGCACCATAGTACCTGTCTCAACTATTATCTCCCTACTCCCCATCTCGCAACTTCCGCTCTTCTAATTCTGGTCTCCTAACTGTCCCCCAAGCCCATCTACATTGTATGGGTGAAAGGGCCTTCTCCTGTTATGCCCCCAAGCTCTGGAACTCTCTCCCCAAGGATATCAGAAAGTCACCTTCTGAAACTCCTTCAAATCCAGACTCAAAACCTTCTTCTTTAGAAGAGCCTTTACTTAACTGGTTCCATTCTTTACCCCTCTGCTCCTACTATACTTAGTACCAGCATCCAAGGTTCCCACTGTGTATTGTAATTGTGTTTTATCTTGTGTATTATTTTTATTTATCGTTGTTGTCATTCTGTAAAGCGCTTTGAGAGGCCACCTTTAAAGGCGCTATATAAAATAAAGTGTATTGTTATTTGCTCAACATGTCTGACCAGGCAAACAGGATTGAATAATAATAATTATAACAACAACAACAACAACAACAACAATAATAATAATAATAATAATAATAATCCTTCTTCTTATTATTATTATTATTATTACTATTAGGGATCTTAAAGTGCTTTACATGCAAGATGGTGACCACTTCATTCTCCACTGAACTTCAGCACCAACCTGGTTGATGTGTGGCATCTACTAAAAAAAAACTAGAAACTGCTTCATGACTTGAATAAAGAAGAGGGCTTCAGATAGTGCAGATTGTACAAACCCTGTGGTGAAACCTTGAAATCAGTGAAACCTTGAACAAGCAACACAAAACTAAGGTGATGTGCTTCACCGGGGAACAAGAGGCTCTTTTTATACAAGGGGCTGTCAAAAGTGACACTTTTGACTGCTTCTTTCAAGAAAAGAGCTGAATGAGATCCTGAGATCAATGAACTAGCAACTAGCAACAAGATGAGCTGAATGGTTTTCTTGGTGCACTGTGTTCTCAGACAGCAGAGGTTGAAACAGATCTAAAGATTGAGAGTTGCAACAAAGAGGAGGTAATACCAGGCAGGAATGAGCAAAATGAATAGCGAACAGATAGATGATTTACTGAACCAGTGTTCAGCAGTGCAGTGAACAGTGGGATAGACCATAATAGAGGCCTACATTAATACCCAGGGTTGGTGAGAACTCAAGTTCATCTTTCTCCTGAATGTTTGTAGGTAATGTCATTTATCCTTTAGTGACACACTCCTTTTCTTATTATGTCTGTATATTCACATTTACAGATGCTGAGTGTTTGGGTTTTTGAAGTGTAAGATTATTCATCCTGCCATTTTCTGACTGCTTATTCCAATTCAGGGTTGCTGGAAAGCAGGAGCCTATCCCAGCAAGCAACGAGTGGAAGGCAGGGTAGACACAGACACACACAATCAAACCACAATTCATTTTCTCAGAAGTCAGTTAACCTTACAGTTTTTTTTTCTTGGTCTGTGGGAGGAAACTGGAACACCTGGAGGAAACACATGCAAACACAGGGAGAACATACAAACTCCATATAGATAGCACCACATATCCAGAATAGAAGGCAGGGTCCCAGCACTGCAAGGCAGCAATGCTAACCAGTGTGCCACCAGTGCCGACCAATGAAGTTTATATTTTATATGTGTGTATAATTCTATAAATCTAATTTCCTAAAACTAATTTTATTGTAGTCTAGTTTTGTTTTTTGTACGGGTTAACAATGCTTATTCTTCTTAAAATCTGTGTAGAAAATATGTTCTGCCAGTTAATAAATCATAAGACATTAAATGTTAAATAAAAGAGAAAAAAGTGTAAATTATTCATTTAGGAAAGGTGGTAGAAAATAAACAGGGTAGTGCAGCCACAGCAATAATTCATTAATAGTCTGCATTCAAATCTGTCTATAAAAAGCAGACTAATTATTGAATTATTTCTAAGCACAGTTTTAGACCCTGAAGGCCGAATTTATTTCCCATCATCCACCATTCTCTGCGCCTGTGTTTACCACTGCATAGGTCTGCAGCTATCTGGAACTGAGCACTCCACAGTAATGAACCCAATTGGAAGTAGATGGGAACACACACTATTTTATCATTTAATTCAGAAAATAAATGCTTAAATAACACCCAGATATAAACAACACATTTCAGCATTAAGACAATAATTATGTGGTCTCTGTGGCAAAACATGTTTTTTTCCCTCTGATGAAGTTTAACATTTGCTTTAAGTACACTTCCAGTGTTTCAACAGCATCAGCTTTACTGACTTGTAGCCTGATCTCATCACATCTCAGAGCTCTGCTAAGCAAGGCTGGTAGTGGACAGTACTGGGATCAAGACCTCCATGACTCTGTAGTTCAGCAAGTGAAGTTCTTCTTCAAGAACTTTTTAGATGGGGGACAATGTTGATCACTGGCTACTTTTTCCTTAAAGATCCCATGGTACCATTCTTAGCTGAAGAGTAAGAGTTAACCCCAGTGTCCTGGCTATTCAGGAATGTTGCATTCCTGAATAGGTCCCCTTCTAGCCTATGTCAAGACTAGATAGATTAAGTTAGTTGGGCCTTATAACTGTAAGACAATCCTTTAAGATAAAGAATCTACTGATTTTTTAAAACTTTGTGATCGCAATTGTACACAATAATCTAAATAAGGTTTTATGGGTGTGCTGTACGATTTTTTTCTAATGTCCCTTTTTTAAATTATGCAAATTAAACTATATCATAACATTTTGTTTCCTTTTTTATTACTTACCTGTTTGATATTAGAAATATGTCAACAAAAATGTTTTAAATAAGCACCTTCTTTAAACTTAAATTTAAAATCACATGTGCACATACTGTACAGTACATTTTTACTTACTATGGAGCTTCTACAGTATTATCTAATCCTCCTATGTTGGTGTCAATTGCAAACTTGACTAGTTTGCTAACTGCACCTGAATATAAATCATTCAGTTAAAAATTAGGAATAGCAGTGGCCTTAGTACAGAGTATTAGTGCCACCCTGCTAATTCCATCACTTCAGTTTGAGCATTCAACCTTATCAGTACTGTTTTCTATTATGATTAATGGAATTTGTATCCATAACTGCTGGGTATCCACAGTAATGGATCTATGGAGTTTATAGCAAAAGTTAAGGAGGAAAGTTATCCTAATTTCACCCACTTTCAAATTTCTACATACTGTACATGTATACATGTACTGTATGTCATTCTGGTCTTCCCATTTCTCTTACCACATGCGGAGTATTGAGGCAGGGGAAAGCAGTGACCAACTTTAAGAATGTTTTAGTAAAAAACAGAGCAGAATTTACAAAGACATTGTATGCAGCATTTCCATTAACTAAAGAACCTGTACTTCAGTATCCCAGCAACAGTTACAGTATAGTGACACCTAGCAGCATATAATAATAATTATAACAATAATTGCTTGCACTTATATAGCGCTTTTCTAGACACTCCACTCAAAGCGCTTTACAGGCAATGGGGACTCCCCTCCACCACCACCAATGTGCAGCATCCACCTGGATGATGCGACAGCAACCATAGTACACCAGAATGCTCACCACACATCAGCTACCAGTGGGGAGGAGAGCAGAGTAATGAAGTAACAACACCAGACCACACCATCTACAGCTTTGCAGTGTTCTTTGGCTTGTGGAACTGAAGGGGGGTTCGGTCAGTCTTATCTTTATGGTCAGGCTGCCATTCCCTCAACTAGTTACGTCAAATAACGTCTAATGCATTCATACCTCTATCGCATTCATATGGATACATATGAATACATACTGTATACTGTCACACATATACTGCAAGCCTTTTCTTGAGTTCTAAATATTTTATTTTTCTTAACTTTATACAGGTGTAAGTAAGACTTCAAAGTCTTCCAAGCCCATAGTTATTTGATTCAGTTGTCACTTTTTCTTATTGGTGGCTACTACATTAGCAGTTTTTCAGTCAATGGTATCACCTCTGTCTTGAGTCACTGCCAGAAGGGTTTTCTTAATTGCCGATGGATAACACTGCTCTTCAAGTACAAGTGATATAACTTGGGCCCTGGAGATTTGTTTATTCTAACTGCCTGTAGTACGAACACATAGAACTTTGTTTTCCTGAGCCTGAGGCAACGAATTGTCAATTCTTTCCTTGGTAAACACCTGGGTGAAATATTAATACATTGCTGATTTCCCTTTCATCATCTAAAGGTTTCCCATCATTAGCTCTCAGACGGTTCATATTATCCTCTACTGTCTTTCTGCTGTAATACCTCTTAGGTGAAAAAAAAACAACCTTTTCTTATCTATTTTAGCATCCATTTCTACCCAATTTCCTAACAATTTTCTTCTCATTTTGTATATGCTTTTTTACCTAAGCATACAATTCATTATAGTGTAATACCTTTTTCTAATTTTAGAATTCATATTCTGTCTTTCTCTATATGTTTTATCTCTAGAGTGGCAGAGTGGTGCTGTGGTTAGCATTACTGCGTCACAATGCTGGGGGCCTGGGTTTAATTTCTGGGGTGCTATCAGTGTGGAGTTTGTATATTCTCCTTGTGCTTTTGTGCATTTCCTTCTGGTGCTCCAGTTTCCTCCCACATTCCCAAAGACATAATGGTAGGTTAACTGGCTTTTAATTGGCTTCTCTGAAAATTGGCCCTGGTGTGAGTGTGTACTGTACATTTTTATTCCTGTGTGTGCCCTGTGATGGACAGGCATCCAGTCCAGGGTGTATCCTGCCTTGTGCCTGTTGCTTGCCAGGATAGGCTCCAGTCCCTTGTCCCCGTTTATTGGATAAAGTGGTTAGAAAATGGATATCCTGGATATCCATCTTAATTGATTCATAATCTCTGTCTCATACCTGCATATTCTTTCCTGAAATTCTAAACCGGTGTTCTGGAATCAAACTGAGAAGTTTGAAAATATGCAGTGCAAAAGTATACAGATCCTTCTGATGTTGTTTCCATTTCCATATAAAATGATCCACACTCAGTTTGCAGGGTCAGTCTGATTTAGGCAATGCCTTCGTGCCTTACACTCCTTAATGATCAACCTCTCCATGTTAAAAGATGTATTAAAGATATTTGAAATGTCTTTACCCAGTTCTCCTGTTCTGTGCCTTTATACTCCACAACTCCCCCCCGCACCCCGAGTTGTTTTAAAACCTCTTCGTGGTTGAATCTTTGTTTACAATTTCTTCCATACAGAATGTGCCTCATAGAGATAATGTAGGTGTATTTATTGTGAAATCATGCAAATGATCTATTATTGCAGAACAGTGTTCAAGACACTAATAGTGTAACTCATTAAAGTCATTTTCTGTTCCTAACATAATTTAGGTTTGCTACAGCAAAGGGATGGAATATTTATCCAACATTATTCAATATTTTTTCCATTTTTCTTTCATATTACACATTTACTTCTTCTGTTTTTTTGCTTTGTTTGGAGATTGTGTTTGTAACAAAAAACAATTACTACTTCAAGGTGTCGTGACTGAGAGCTTAAAAGCAACAAAATGTGAAATCTGTGCAAAGGGTTTTCGGATTGGGTTTTCATTTTGACTGCGCTACAGTATATGCCGTACACTGCCTGTATCTTTCTTGCAGATTCTCTTCTCATTTCCTTTTACATGCTTATGAATTTCTCTGCAGGTCTTTGTGCCAAGACAACTAGTGAAAAACTCATTCAGATGTGAGCTAGCTACTGTATTTGAACAGATAGCCTTTACATTTTACTTCTGCTCTGAGCACATTTATCCAGTTTTCCTTTTTTCTTTCCTTTGTTCATTCTTTAACGCCCTGTGATTCTGCTATCCAAGCAGATATACATTCCTGCTTGAGCTACGTGCCTATGGCTCGGGTTCGGGTCCTGCATGCTTCCCGCTCAAGCCAGTTGCCTCAACTTTCAGGCAGTTCCAGCACCAGTCCCCTCGGCTTCATTTTCAATACAGACGGGCATTCTGGATCAGTCTGCAGCTGTCCAGTCTCTACTATTGAAGTTCCCAGTTTGTATTCACACAGGCCTGACCACAGCTTCCCTCACATATTCATTCCTTCTTCAGGTTTCTGTCGGGCCCCTGTTGCTAGATGTATTCACATCTTGGCACTTGCATTAGGTGTCTCACCTTCTTCTGGCGTTCATCTACAGCTCTCTCTTATCCTCTAACCCTCCAAAACTTCTGTCACATTCCTGAAGCAGTACTTTCTCCTACTTCTACTGTGAGCTTTTTTATATTCCATACATCACAATATATTCATTCCACACCCAGACACTTTCTCTGCATCAGCAAAAATAACTACTGTATATTGATTTAGCCTACTTTATCCCATTCTACTAATCTTAACTCACTTTCCTTTTTATGTTACACATACTGTATCTTCTAATGCTAACTGCTTTGAATTTAGCATTAGCATTCTGTACTTTCAAAAATTATCTCCCCTCTACCTCCCTCAAATGAAAAAAATCTTCAGTCTGTCTGATTTTTCAGTTCAGCATAATGTCTCTATTCCATGTGTTAACAGCTTGTTCAGATTTGCATGCGCTTCTCTTTATCATTGATTAACTTTGTGTATCATCTTCGCCCGGGCAATGTGTATTTTAGCCCCAACACTCCATAACTTAATAAAAAAATCACTGTAGCATATGATGACATTTACACTGCTGCTCACAAATCCGCCTGGAGGTGGATCTGTGTTATTAAAAAAACATTCTCTCCCAAACACACCACTCAACGAGCTACAGTGACAACGTTAGTTTTTTCTGTAAAGAAGTCCAATCAGCTTCTACACAGAAAAAATATCTACAAGCAAACCAGTCACCCTATTTCTTACGTCAATAAATTAATACATATATAAACAATTCATAAGTCAATTATTTGTTTAATCAATTACATTGTTATTTAATCAATCCATACTATGACCTACATGTTACACTAGTTAGAAATCTTCTGATGTTATCAATCTGTAATCATAGTGTCTTTAAAGTCACTCACCTTTCAGCTGGCTAGCTGGAGCACCTACAGTATATCTACTGCTCCAACTTCAAGTACTGCAGACCTGCTGGAATGAAATGCTTATTTGCATGTACTGTATGCTCCGATACAAAGATATTAAAGGAATCACCAAAAACCTAAACACCGAACAGCAGCAGCAACAACAGGTTAAATGACATAAACCTAAAAAAGTCAAACGAGTAGTGTGAGAAAAAAAAACATGAGTGTGAGTCAGTGGTAGGGGAAGAGTTCAGTAATCTTACAGCTTGTGGGAAGAAACTGTCTGTAAATCTGCAAGTTCGTGCTTTTACGCTCCTATACTGTTCACCAGAAGAAAAGGGGAAGAAAAGTGAGTAACCAGAGATTGGTATCTTTAGCAATACTTCCAGCCTTCCTGAGAAAGCGAGTTGTAAAAATGTCCACAATAGAGGGGAGCTTTATTCCAATAATATACTAGGCACATCTGATCACCCCCTGTAATGCCTTCTGATCAGACAACGAGCAGCTGCCAAACCAAACTGTAACACCACATGCGAGCACACTCTCAATAGCGCACCTGCAAAATGTAGCAAGGATAGTTGAAGATAGACCACATTTTTTCAACCGTCCTTGGACTGTCTTCAGTGGAGATGTCATACCAGGGCACAGACTACTACACTCCCACAACCCTCAGCTGGCAGCCAGAGTGGCTTAATGTCAGCTCCTGACTCACTTCCTCTTCCCCTTCCACCTGGCTGTTGCAATGTTGCTGCAAGTCCTCTTACCTCAGACACTGCCTCCCTCAACAGGTCTCCAGGTGTCAGTCCAGAATTTAGCCACGAGCCTTACATAAGTTACACATACAGTGGGTGTCTCTCAGTGAGCTGACATTTTAGTCACCCAAAGAGGATAAATCAGCCACTTGATGGGGCACCTGGGCCTGGCAAAGTCACATGCAATCTGGCATTAAGGCCTTAGAAAGGTTTAATGGTTTTAGCATTTAGTTAGCATATGTGAAGGCCTGCTTGGTCCCCTCTTGAGGGTTCATATGGATAGGGTTTTGTCCCTCAAAACAAATAAAGTCAACACTAAATATTCTGCTGGTCTAGATGGTCAGCAGTAATATGACTGTGTTTACTGTGCAGCTAAGGACATTATATTGCATATGCATTTCTAACAGAATTTTTCTATCTTTTGTGTTAAAGCTAAATCCATAATTTCTCTACTTTATATCCTTGGGTTTGTATTTACTCTTCATAAGAGTGTATGGGGCTCACCTAATGCCACCTGCCTTGTCTCTTGGTGAGGGGGCCAACCCTGAAACATCATTATCAATGTAACACTAAACACTCTGCTGCGTTTGCATTGGACTTTAAACAGTTACTACTGAACAGACAAATCATTTACAATAGTTTTACTTTTTGTAAGACAGACTGATTGATCACTGTTTGAAGGAAGCAAATTAGGCATTCTATACATTAAACAAATTGTAAGACTACTAAAATACCAGAATGGTATTGATAAAATCAGCTCAAAAGACTAGCATTTCAAAACCAACAAGGTTTGTGAAACAAGGACTTGAAGACAGAAATAGAAATGAGGAAAAAGTAGATCCATCCATTTTCTAACTGCTTTATCCAATACAGGATCGTGGGAGCTGAAACTTATCCTGGCAAGCAACGGGCACAAGGCAGGATATACCCTAGACTGGGTACCAGTCTAATGCAGGGCACACACAGACAAAAAAAAAAACACTCACACCAGGGCCGATTTTTCCAAAGGACAGTTAAGCTACCAGTATGTCTTTGGACTGTGGGAAGAAACCGGAGGACCCAGAGAAAACGCATGTAAATATGATGCCATCCCTGGAAAAGTGCATTTAGGACTGAAAACAGGAGACATTTACAGAAAGGGTAGTGGGTGTCTGGAACAAAATACCCACCCATATTATTGAAGCAGATTCTCTGGGATCTTCAAGAAATTACTCGATGACATCCTCACATCCACAAGCTACTATCAATTGATCAATTGAGCTGCATGACTTATTTTAATCATTTACCTTTAACTTTATACATTAAAATATTCAAATACAGTAACACAAAATTAGCCTTGACTTGTGAGGTAGCTAAAGATGATAAGAAACAGGGATATTAAGTTCATCTGAATTTTATTTTACAATGCAATTTTTACTCCCAAATGTTGGGTTGCTGATGAGAACCCTTATATGTAAATGTAAATCTGTAAATGGAACGGTACACCACATTGTATTCTAACACTTTAAATTTCAGTTGAAAGTTAAAATGTTAATTCAAAATTATTCTCCACAGTGCAGTCCAAATTGCATCAAATCTTTACTATATTTGGATAACACTATCATTTAGATTTGATACTGGCATTATATGTGTTGTGCTTTTTTATAAATAACTAATTGTAAACTTTTTATCATTTTGAATAGAAACAAAAGCAGCTGAAGCTGAACATTGACAGATCCGATCCACTTAAGACATTTGTATTATAATCCACAGACGCTTGCGTAAGGAAGATTGCCTTCACTGGCTTTTAGCACAAATGCAGCCATCATAAACTGCAAATTGGCTTAATGTACAAGAAAGTGAGCCATGATTTTCTGAAATTTTAAACCTCTGCAAAAAGGTTTGAAATTGACATAAACACCAGGGTTGCTCCTATGAAACACAAACCTTTTTGTTTGTTATACATGTAAATACAAGAAGAAACTAACTGAGACAAACAAAACATCATATTACAAAATTATAAATAACGTCATATTACAAAACAGAAAAACACAAATGTACCTTTAATTCTTTTTGTCACAATAAATTGTTACGATGTACTGTATTTGTCAATTCCATTTGAATTGTTTTCTAAACACTTGATTTTCAGTTTTAAACTCTTTTGTAGAATTAACAACTTAGATAACTAAAAACATGTTGATGTACTGCACACACATATAGCATTTTAGATGCAAATAACCCTTGTACAGTGTTCATTATAGCAGCAAAAAAGATGTTGTCCTAAAAACATGTTTTTAAGCATCACCACAGTTATGCTTGAAATATTTATGTTTTTTGACATTTTGCTACTTAAGGTATCTGTTTGGGAAAAATTAATGTTCTGATAATTTCCTAGAATCAGGATCACCTACAACATAATATCTTTAAAGGCTGATTTTGAGCATTCACATACAGTACTTTGTTTTATTACGCTTGAATTGGGATTCAGTAAACTGTATGTACATGTGACAGTAATATTCTGGATTTAAAAAAAAAGTTATTTGACTGTTGTTTTGCAACAGTCAGTTACATTATCTTAGAACAAAATCACATAGGACATTTATCTTCATTTATCTGAACAGACCAGCTGGACATTATTGATCAGCGGACCATCTAGCTGGGATACTAAAAATAAAGTGACAATATTATATAATTCTTTGTTTGCAAATGAACATATAATTCACTTTATTAGAATAACAACATCAACAATTTTACATGTTTTTCTACAGGACAAGTGGGTTAAGGCCCATTTCTGGCCTTAAACATTTGGTACAACACTGTATGATTTGCATTGTTGTAATTTACAGTAAGTATTCAAATCATTTTAAGAAACCTGACAGTCAGAACCTTGATAACACATCTTTGCAAGATGTGTTGTTCATATCAGGATATGTCCTTTTTCCATTACATTACAGCAGAAACATTTCTTTGTAGCATCAGAAATAAGAAAATGAAGTTCCATATTTGATATCTGTAATTTCACATTAAAACATTATATTGGAAAAGTGCTGTATGAATAAAATATTATGCGAAGGCTACCAAAGTGTGTTATCCACAAATAGATACAGGTGTATTATAGTTTATTCTCACCTGAAGTCAAAATCTTTTGTTAAGATTACAGTACGTGGATGTAAAGGAATGTACTGTATGAACTGTTTCTGGGTTCACACTGCAACCAGGTTACAAACCTAACCTTAAGTCTGTATCCTGCGTTAATGAAACAATTAAAAGAATCTATAAAGTCTATAAAGATCATTTCAAAGTGCCCTGTTTTTTAAGGATTGTAACAGTATGGATGAAATGGTCAAATCCTGAGGGAAAAAAAGAACAAGATAAAAATAAGAATAAAAGGAAATATAATAATATATAAGAAATAAAACTAAATCTTATAAACTTAAATGGCAGTTTAGGCAACATAACTCTTTGTTACCTATTTTCAATGTACAATGTACCAAATGTTGTTTTTCAAAGAAAGAAACCTTCCTAATGCAATCACTACAATCCTTGTTGTAACTCTTTAACATCAGTTAATGTTTTTGCAACTGTACGTTGATAATAAAAAATTAAGCATAGCAAAAAGTTTAGTCTCAGCATCTTAAAGTGGGTTGTGAATTAGGAGTTATCAAAACAAGGCCATCTGCCTGATGGAAAAAAGCTTACCACTGCTTAAAGGACTTTTCTCCTCGCCACTCACAATAGATTCATTTGCTTTTTTGTCCTCTGTTCTCGAAGTCTTGGATGCCATCTGATCAAAGAGAAATCCCGAAAAGCATTAATGAATAAAATATCAAATCATTGATCATAACTCACGTAACACCTCTGAAATGCTCTTTAAAGGGTAATTACTGCAGTACGTGCTTTAGATGTTGCCTAAATAATGACAGACACTTTTAACTTCTTACACAGGCTCAAAACTATCGACTATATATTACCATTTATAGTTCTGCAGATGGCCACAGTACATCATCTTGTTATGACAAAACATTTCCATCTGCCAAAGGGGTATTAAAAACGAAAAGGCAGCGTATTTTGTACTGCTAACAATACATTAATCAGGTCGGCTTATAAGAAAATAAATTAGCACTCTACCTGAATAAACTTTTCCAAAAGAATACCGATAAGGCACACCGGTACATCTGATCTTTCCTTTCGAAAGTATGTTAAGCTTGGTCCATCAGTGCTGAGCACACCTTTCAACAGGCTGCTCAGTCCCTCCCACTCCGAGACGTGACGTCGCCTGAAACGTTCGAACCGTCTTACAGACTTATATCAAAGTTTTAAAAACAAAATACATTTGCAAGAAAGTAAGTGCATTTCCCTTTTCACCCATTCGTTGTTTTTGCCAGACACTTTTAGTGTGGAAGAAAAAGCTGTAGAGTTTACTTTTCAGAACCGAGCATGTTTTCATGACATGCCCAGCTGTGTGGAAGCTTTTGCGTAGTTCTAGGAAAGTGCAGCGCACCTGCTCCTAGGTTAATTTGACCATTTTAATTTTTTTACGTTTTAATTCCTTTTTTTAGAAGACTTGCTTTGCAAATTGTTCTATCGGTTGTCAAATACATGTTATAAATACTTAGGTTTCGTCTGTTTTGTTTTAAATACGCAGGCATTAGTGCACTAGTGTTTTAGATTTTAAGGGGAATATGTTTAATGTAATTTGAGGGAAGCATTTTACTAATTCTTGGATTCTTAATACACGTGGTTAGTTCATATTTTATTGGTCTTGTAATTGGTCTATATTATCATGTAATATCTGATTTTACTGTCCTTCATAGCCCACTCCTTGTTTACGCAGGGGTACATTTTAATTGCACAGTCCCGTTTCCATTCGGAGTCTTAGTAACTTGATGATCTCCAGGAGCACAGGAATGGGGGTTCAAATTCAGTATACTGATATTTGTTTTACCTGTTACACCTTTGATTAATGGTTATGGCTTAGGACAGTATGGTTTTTTACCACTACTTAGAAATGGTACAGTATAAAGAAGATGTTGGTCCCATCCAGCTCATTTGGTCACTAGCAACTTATTGATCCAAGGATCTAATTTAGCTGTTTCTCGAAGGAAACTTGGCTATTAACTCTAATAACATGGCTGGATAGCTCGTTCCCTGCCCCGCTACCCTTAATGTAAAAAAAAGGGCCTCCTGTCTTGCTTATAAGTGGGTTTTCATGTAGTTGCCATTTGTGTTCTCTGGTTTGTTTGTTGATTCTGAAGAAGTCCACTGTATTGCCTTTTTTATGGCCTTTGGGGATTTTGCATATATGGATCAAGTCTCCTCATAGTCTTCTCTGTGAAGACGAAAAGGGATTCTGTTCTTCTAGCCAGTCATTGTATGACATTACTTTGAGAACAAAATGGAGTTGGTGGACTGATTCTAGAGCATCACTATCTTTTTAAAAATATAATGACTAAAATTCTATTCAGACTTCTGAACCAAATTTTCAGCAGTGTTCTTGTATTTTTTCCCATAAAACCCATTATACAACACTGTATTGGTAACATTGTTAAAGGGAGTTTTAAGAGTGTTTTTGTAAGCTCGTTGATTGATTGTTTTTCTCGAGGGTGGAAGTTTTGATCGGATGTTAATGTCCACAAATTATTCAATGTCATTTTTAATGTTGTGGGTGGCTTGCCAACCGCAGGGATCCTACAGTGTCTCTTTGAATCCATGAATGAAGACTCTTCAGCTTAGAAGCTGGCTTTAAAGGACAAGTGCTGCCAATCATGAACAGATGGTTTCTTTTTTGGATATTGTACAATGTTTGGGAGATATCATTTGCCGCTATCCATCAATGATTGGCTTCTAATGAAACAAAAAATATGAAACACTTTTTATGATGGAATGTTAGCTGATGTGGATGTTTTATTTTACTTAAATCTTCCATTTGATTGATATTAAGTTGTGTGCACATTTTTTCTTAGTTTACTAGGCTGCCAATTTACATTCATTAGACTGCACATTAGTGTTGCATTTTAAAAGTAACCCTGCTGTGTTTGCATATGCTTAGAGTAAAAGAGGCATGTTAATTGAAAAATTAAGATGTGAATGTATTTGTCTATTAGTGTACAGCCAGCTGCCTTATTCAAAGGAAAATGTTTTGTAAATGTAAGTCATACAGCATGCTGTGGAATTTATTGCTTTATTTCTGAAAGTGCTCACAAAAACAGTTGTTTTAATTGGAGGTTTGGCATAAAGAAGCATCAGGCATTTTGAATAATAATAATTTATGGATATACAGTACTGTATTGTAGAACACTTGCTTTTTTAATGCAGAAAAACAAGTCGTACTTAGAAATATGTATTGTCACAATAAAGCCCATTTTTTGCAGGAGGTGACTGGAAATATACAATCCCAAAATAAATCAATACTAAGCTGATGCTCTTTTGAATACTTAAGTTAAGGAAGCATCTTTAATGTAAAGCAGTTTAATGCTGCCAGTTGTTAAAAATAGAATAGCCGTTGTGTAATATAGTTCAAAGATTGCTAGTTCAAGACTGAACTTGCTGTTAACTGATGGTTAGTGGGATTTCCCAAACAACAGCACAATTAGACAACTGTTTACTGAGTATGCTTGAGAGGACCATACATCTTGTATTACTTTTGGCTTACCTGGTAATTAAGTGAGTTGTCTTATTAGTAAGAGCCGTATCACTCCTGTCTTTGATATGAACACTGATGGAGGTACTGTGAGGCTGACAGGATGAGAAGAGGTGGACAATACTCCATCTAGACATGCATATCCATCCCCTTCCATTCTCACATTAGGAGTCCTAGTAGTGAGGTGAGCAAGTGTTGATTTTAAATTTGGGGTAACAATAGAAAAATAGGTTTGCCATTGAAATATAAGTATACCATGGAAAGACAATGCCTTTTTTTGTGAATAGCTTGTTTTATGTATAGAAGTATTTCTCAGGTGTGGAATGCATTTCTAAGGGGGTGATAGATACTGTACCATAGGTTGAAAATAGTAATGTGTGTTCTTTTATTGACCTTTCTTTGGACTGTAGTTCATAAATCAGCTCATTCACAAAAACCTAGACATTAAATTAGAATGTCTTTACTTAAAGTATTATGTCAGTTGGTGAGCACCTGATTTTGTTTTTAATTAAGTCGAAGTTTGATTTACATCTAAACATTTCCTCTCTCATCTGATTTGTCAGGGGAAGAATTGTTTCATTTCAATATTGCATGCTTCTGTGATGGGTTTTCTGTATGTGCAAAAAACAGATGATTAAGTCTAAGTATGTAGACCATGTTTAGTCTGACCAACTGAATTTAGCCAATTAGCTGTGGGTTTTTTTTAAAGCCCGCGGAGAATGTGTTCTTTGAGTTTGCTCTGGTGAGTTGGAACAGATTTTCAGTGACCTTGATAGAAAGACAAAGACTGAAAATGAGGTTATGTAGTACTGCATGAGGTTCTAAATTGCAATTGTTTCTTTGTCATCTTTGTGGTTCTTCTTTAGGGTCAAGAATGTTATGCATAAATTAGCAAACAAGTACATGATGCTAGTTTGTGCTTATGGATTTCCATGGCAGGTACTAGCTTAATGTATCTAACCTGCACTTGTATAAATAAACATAAATCCTGTCATCACTAGTTTATGTTAAAGTAGGCTATGGAGTGGGTGATCTTGTAGGGTTCATCTCTATGAGTAAATTGACCCTTTGTTCTATACAGTCTTAAATTCACTCATGTATTGATGTATTACAATATGTAAGTTATAAATAAAAAAATGCTTAACTTTATAGAATATTTAGTTATTAATAAAACATTTTTCAAAGATTGTGATGAAGTGTGATGAATCAGGACATTGTCAAGTTAAACATTTTAAAATACTATATACTGTATATGCAGTATAATTTCTCTCTTATGCTATAGACGTTCTTTAAAAAATACTTCCTGGAAGCTGATCATATGTTGAAATTATATTGATATTTGTTACCTCTGATTATATTTCTTATTGCATATAAAACAGTTACTGTGGTACTTGTGAAAGATCTATTTCATAATAAGGTCCTTCAAAGAAGTGCAGAAAAGTATTCCTGCTCAGGCATCAAACTTTTCAGAAACAGTGACTTTATGCTTGGAATTATCTTAAAGTCTTGCCATTCATTTGTGCTAATTAATATATAATGCTCTACAGAGGTACACCCCTTGTAAGAAACATTGTTTGAAAAGTATGAAATAAAATAGGACTAGGTATGACATGGTTTTGTTCACTGTCATTACTCTATTTATAGTCTGATTTTGTGTTTTGGACCTTGTTAGGCTTGTTAGGCATTATTTGGTGGGAGAACTATTCTTGTCATTTTCATTAAGCAATCAGTACTGTCATTTCAACCTAACTGAGCACTTGTCAGGGCTTGTCTTTCAGACATCTGTGTTTGCAGATACCTGCTCCTCTCAGGTAGTAGTGGGACATTACTACCAGTCCAATTGTGACTGGAAGAAAATATAAAGAAGAAAAAGCTTCATGGTGGAGCTGGAAACAGAAATCCCAAATTTTCAAATTAAGAATGTAGAAAAATGACCCTATAGAAGAACTGTCAAGAAAATATGAAAGAAAGAAATTAGATTCTTCCAGACCTGATGGCATGTGACTTAAGTCAATTGGTGTTTCCTTATATAGCTGAAATCCGGTGGTATCCTGAGGCACTGGCTCCCCCAGGGATCCTCAGTGGTAGTCCAGGGGGCTGAGAAAATCCTGGAAGTTACTCATCCCACTAAAAAACTAAATAGATTTTTTTGTCTTTATTACCCAAAAGATGTGCAATTGCTGTAATTATTGAACTTAGAGACCTGGTTTAAAGTCCTATCTTCTGCTATCTTGGCTGTGGACACTATTTAAATTAGTGTTCACCTGAACACACAGAAAATGCATTTTCATTTCCTTACAAGTGTGAGCCAGGGACCACCTTAAGTTTCTTTTTATGTTGCAATTTTGGCTGTTTAGGGAGGCCAGACCATTGTGGTTGGGAATGGGGTCTCCCGGAGTTAACATCATTAAGAATCTTTGACCAACAAATAGGAATTGCTCTTTAAAGTATTTTCAGATCAGGCTGATCAGTATATGTCTCTGTAGTACAGAAAGAAAGCTCCCTGTTATTCTTTTCCCAAGCCATTGGAAAAACCTGAGTTACATGTTTGCTGTTCTTGCAATTCTCTTAGATGACCTAAAATGACACGGTTATACTGTAATAGTGTGAGGTGATAAAACAGCAAAAGTCTTATTTTTAAATTTAAAAACAATCCTAATATTGTAGTATGTATTAAAATCTAATACCACAGACTGTGGAGAGGATAATTACTTATAATGTGATAACTATTTTAAACATCATAATTTTTTGGATCAAGGTACTGCCTCAAATAATAAGCAAAACATTCACTGACAGGGACCTTTGGCAGTGCTAAAATATATACTTGTCATTAGTGCCAGTAATGGCACAGAATAACCTCATACTAGGAAGTGTTAAAGTCTATCAAATGTTTGGTGCTTTAGCCCAAAAGCTGTTTAAGATGACTAATTGGATTGGGAGCTATTAAAGGCTTGGGATTTGCTATTAGTGTAATGATGTTATTACATTAGACATTTTCAGTAAAGTATTGTCCTGTTGTTATTTTACAAGACTGATTATAATGAGACTTGAGCCAGCACACATTATGAAATGCTCAATAAGTAGCTATATACGATTCACACAGAAAAACGTCATGGCCATGTCAAACTGGTTATAAGTGGCGTGATTCATACATACTTTTAGAGTCAAGGGTAACAAAAAGCAGTACCCATATTTTTCATTTATTTGTCCTTGCTTTTAAGGGTCCTAGAGCTCTTTCCCATTCTAACCCATACTTCCTGGTATCTGCTTCTCACCCAGAGTGCATAAATTTAATTTATATGTCAATGATGTTTTTATACATTGTCAATCTATCTAGCTCATTACAGTCATTAATAAGCACTCCAATACATCTCGTTACAAGGTTAATTGGGACAAAGCTAACCCCCCCTAAAATATGATATCTCTCAAAGCATATCCCTCAAGGTTCGTTGCAGAAGAAATGGCAATATTGTATGAAAGACTCCTACGCAATGTTCAGGTCCCTAACAGCTATTATTATGTTACAGAACTATACTTTGTTATTATATTCAAATTCTATTTATTTTATCTTGTCTTACATTTGATGGTGGCACCTAAAAATCATCTGAATGCTAATGAGGATGTTTCACAATGCCCATTTATTACAGAGTCTAGACATTTTCCAAACAGACATTAAAGGATAAATCATCAGTCATTTCTTTTGCTTTAGCAATGGATGTGGTGATCCAAGGTAAGATAGAATGGCCAGTATCCCACATGAAAGGCTAGCTTCCCAAGTGCAAAAGCAGTTTTGTGCAGCTGGAAGTTCACCGACAATTTCTTTTTTCAGACATAAGAAAAACAGGCTGCTTTTTTGATGATTTTAAGATGATTATCTGATTTTTAGGAGCATTGCTATACATTCAGCACATTGTTAGTTCTAGATTTACAGCAGGTCCTACACCAAGATTTTCTTTCCTCTAAAGATGCCGACAGTATATGCCAACCTTACAATTATTTTTTAATACTGCTGTTCACAGTTTTAGGCATCATAGCGACAGGTACGTTTCTTGTTGATTGAAAACAAGATGTCACTGCCTGGGACTCCCACACCTACTGACAGTTGTGATTTAATATTGTAATGAAGATGGTAAAAATGTGGCAAGTTGAAAAGACATTTGTTTATTCGTGCTCTAGGTTCAACAAAAAACAAAACATCATTTTTTCTAGGAAGCTGAAGCGAGAAGAGGATAGCATGTGCATTGAAACACTTTTTGTTCCCACTCAGGTGTACATTGCTATAAGCAATCATACATACTGTACATACTGTCTCAGAGCTCTCACTGCCCTCTCCTGACTGAAGTGGTTTACACTGATGAGACCTGCCATATTATATGTACAATTTTTCCCTGCCATTATAGCCTCAAAAACTCAACTCTAAACATGTACAGGTATGTGGAGAGCGTGTGGATTTTAAATGGAGTAGTAAACCTTTTTGTTGCTTGCGACTATGATGCACCCATTTCATTTTTATACTGTTAGCCCAAGCTGTTAATTATTTTACTGGATACTTTCTATATCAGTACATTAAGATGTACAGTAACTGTCTGGGTGAACAGAGCCAAAGCCAGCCATTGAGTTTTAGAGATGCATACGTTTTTTGCCAGTCTAAAGTTAGCCTCAAGAAAATCTGAAACTATGATCATTAACTAAAACTTATCAGATCACTAAGCAGTTTCCTCAAAACCTCAGCAAACATGCTCTTGTTTAAACAGTTGTTTAATGCAGTTACTGTATATCTACCCAGTAGACCCACAAAGGTCTTAATGGAGATTGTGAGACTTCTGTTTCTTTTCATCTCTAAATAATACGAAGAAAGATGTAGGAAGGAAGTTATTTTTCTTTGGTGGGTGGTATGTTTTGTTCAGTGATTTTGTGAAGTGTTTCTATAGCTTCCTCATAATATCTGATTTTATACTTGAGGCTTTTTACTAAGGATGGGCTTTCACTGTATAGCTCTTTAAGGAATGGTTTCAGTCTCACTGAAACATGGTGAATATGAAGTAGTGTATAATATTAGCATTTCATAGGTTTTCTTTACAAATACACATATTCATCTGCAGATGTTTTAAAAAATACAATAAACATTGATCCATCAGTTTCTAATTGTGAAATAATTTTAAGCCGCCTACATTGATTGTAAATTTTAAAAATCAATAAACACTTGTAACATTTTATAAACAGAATGAAGAACTGAAAAATATTCTACAACCTGTGTTTTTGTTACTAGTGAAATTACTTTTTCCAACAATAATGCAAAGCTTTATGATTAAGAAGTGTAGCTATAGTTTGCTAGTCCAGTTCCTTTTTCTCTGCTGAGATCACATAGACTAGAGGAGTGCACATGACTGGCAACACTCGCAAGATGAATTGAGCACTCTTCTACAAACCTCGTTAAGGCTGAAATCATTGAAAAAATAATAGTTATTAAATTAATTGCAGTCATATTCTCGTAAAATATGTGTAGAAAAATTATACGCTGTTCGATTAACACATAGCATGAGTGTCAAATCTGTAATAAAACCCAGATCAATAAAACAATAACTATGTTGTTAAAAGCAGTCATAGAAAGGTGTTGCAGGCAATGTATTTTAGAGGTGAGCAACCCTTTTAATATAAACGGATTTCATCTTTACACTGTGTCACCTAAATCATGACAATGTTTGTGTATACAATTATAATCTGACAATAAATTGCAGCAATGGATGGATTAGGAAGACTTTGGCTGACCCCATATATTAGAATGTGTCATAGCCCTAGAAAATGCTTGTCTAACAATCTGTTGATTACAGGATGAGCAAACCACAGCGAGAATAGACACTGACTGTGGCAGCATACGTTATTTTAACATATAGTAATGTTTAAATCGATAAGTTTCAAATGAACATTAAGTACTGTAATTAATGAAAATATCTGAATAACAAAGGTGACTGTATTCATTTCAGTTTGATTCTGTAGGATATTCTTAGATTTTTTTTATATTTTTTATGACCACAGGGGAAATCAGACCATAATAAAATGAACACTAGAGTGAGAATGTGGTGACTTAATTACAAAATGTAATTCCAATACTAATACTCTGATGGCACAATAGAGCACAATAAAAGTGTCTTTCTACATATATATGTATAATATATAGTAGAAAAAACATTTTACATTTTTATAGGTTCTAAACTTGATTCTTGAATCATTTAATCAAAATGAACATCTCATTTAATTTATTTATTTATTGTGCAGCAAGGCTCATGACTTGAGGAAAGTAGCTATAAGGATAAACTATTCAATACGTGTAACATTTCCATGTATTGTTCATTTAAAATGTGTACAAATTTGTGTTTTTTGTTTCATGGTAGTTTGTCCCCATAAGAGCAACTAAATAAAAAGAAAAAAAATATATACCACACTTTAAGGGTGTCTAATTGATAATATATCGTTGTAAACCAGGGAGCTGGGTTACGATTATGACAATGATAGTGGCTAGATGTATGAATTTTTTAGGCTGTTTAACGAATGCACAGCATTCCCCATAAAGGATAATAACATTTTAGCATTGAAATCTGTTATCCCTGAAGGGATTATTTACACTTTACGCATTTTCTGATTAATCCTTTTCTGTAATTAGGCATGGGTAAAAAATCTTGGCACTATCCCATGTTTCTTTAGGTTTGTTATCTATAGCATGATTACTGCCGCGGTGTAAGTGCTGAGCACTTTCCCAGAGTGAAATTAGCTTCTTTTTATCAAAGAGAAAATACAGCTTACTGTATGTACAAGACCAAGTGTTTTTGCCCTACTGCTTTACGAGATTAAGGACAGTTGCATGTGTTTGTTAATAATTGTTAATTGTTAATAAGCCTTTTATACTTGAATGACAAAGTGTTTACAAAAATAAGTAATCTTTTCTCTTACTAATGGTGTGGAAAGAATAGTTTTCTGTGTGCATTCCTGTTATCACATAGTTTCCAATCTGTTATACTGTATTATCAAAGGTACATTGTTTATCAGTTATTGAGGTACATATTTCCATTTTAAAATGACTAATTATATAAGCACTTAAATGACATTCAGTAGGCTGTGTGGTATTTTAGTACTGACGCTTCTCTCCATTTTCAAAGAAACCTAGCATACATTGCATGAAGCAGTGAAGGGAATGAAAGGATCTTTGTAACCCTAGACAGGGCCAAATAAGTATTAAGTAATCACCCGTTCAACTCATAAATGATGCTGTATAAGAAAGGTTTTAAAGATGTATATTTCATATATATGTTTCATATAACATGGCTAATTAGCTTGTACTGTATTGGATAAAGTTGTAGCCAAAAAGTGTCAAGGTCCATTTGAATTCTGATGATGTAGTGAAGTTTCACAATACTTTTAATTAATAATCAGTTAATAGAAGAGCCTAATTAATTGCTATGTTAAGCATGTTTTTTAGCATGCTAAAAACTTACCTACATGCCTAATATTTTCACCATTAACAAAGCAGAATGTGGGTAATCACTTGTCTCAACATATTAAAATAAGTCAATTTTCTAGGTATGGTACAGTATAGTGTTTGTTGATGTACATTTGTTGATGTATGTTATCCACTGTGTCCTTTCTGTACTCATTGGTGTGTTTGTGGCAAATGTGGTCTAACAGTTATAATTGTATCGCCCTTATTTTATAACAGTTGCTGTGAGCAAAATCAAGAAGACCCATAGCTCTTCACCATCACCATCATTTTAGTGCTGTAGTAGTCAGTAGTTCGAATTATAGGGAAAAAGCCGAACAAATTCACAGTGACATTCTAGGTGGGCAGAGGTGGAACCCACTGTTTACCATTAGCCTTAAATGGCTAATGAGCAGAGCAGAGATAAAAAGATATCAGTGCTCTAGGACCAGGGGATACAGACCCTTGTTTTTTTTCCTGTTTCACAATACCAAAACCCGTTTTAAATACAACCCAGCTCACTACTTGAGAGTGAATGCCTAGTTATATGTATGTTCCTTTGGGAACAATTACATCATGCCCAGTGTTTTCCATTATTACAGCATGTTTCTGCAAAGCTCGTTGTGTACTGTATATGTTACAGAGCACCCTGCCTATGACCATCCCTGTCTTGTAAGGCACCTCATTAAGGAATAATATGATTCTGTGCAATCTACTGTCATACCTTTTACAAATTCACTGACACCTGTCTTGCTAGTCCATGTTTGAAGCTGATATAGATAGACAGCTATAAGAGCCTATGTAGCTCTAGTCTAATACAAAAATATTATTAGATTATGTAATTTCCTCAAAATCTCTACATTTGTGTTTGTTTAGTTCTGCAGTAAAAAATAGTTAAACAGAAGGACAAAATATCCAAAGACAACTACAAAGAAATTATTTTTTCAAAAGTATTTTGAATGAATTAAAAATATGGGAAAGTATACTTTGTTTTGGGTGAATGGAACAAACAGATGTACAGTAAACAGTAAAATAATATGTATGTGTGTATCATGGTGTGTAAGATCCCTACTTTTCATAACGTGGTCTTAACCAATTTACTGTGCTAGTAGTTTAGTAGTCAAGATGATCATTTCATCTTGTGTAGGAGAGCTTCACAGAAAATATTGGACTGCATCCTGGATTTAGGACAGAATAAGCACTTGACGTGCTTGATGTATTAAATAAACTTAAAAAGCACTCTAGTGAACTTTAAAGTGCTCTTGGTAACATTATGGCAAATTATCAGACTGGGAACTGACAGAAGGCATCAAACTTGTGACCTCTCTTTTAGTGTTTGCTTAAATTAACCTACTTTTGTGACTTACCAAATGTTTTCCTTATACTAAAGTGTTTTCACAGCTACAATTGTATTTCATTAAGTGTACATAATGAAATCATAGTTCACATGAAAAGTTAGTAGGGTTGTGTTGCAAGAACTAGAAGATTGATTGCAGTGTAGTTACACAAATTTTGCACTAGGATGTCTTCCTCTAATATTTTGGTGCGTATGTTTCAAAATTAATGACCCATCTCGTCCATCTAATGAGACATCCCATGTGGCACAGTATACCCCCTTAATTCCTGAGTACTGTAAAGTCATAGCAGATCAGACCTTTTAGTTGATTGTGCTGTGTTACTGTACTGATTTAAATGATCTCTTAATAGTCATACTTGTTTATGCAAATGCCTCTGGTACATTGATGTATGCAACGGCATAGCAGGCTCATGTGCCATTTCAGAAAGCCTCAAGGGATAGCAGGCAGTGGTTGACAGATAAATAAGGTAGCAAGAAGCTACTGAAAATTGCGTCAAACATTGCAAGCGGAGTGGCTTCAACTGTTGTTGTTTGGATTATCTAATGTCTCTGTAGAAGTTCAAGTAGGTAGCTGCGTCGGCATGCGTAGGCTGCAAAGGAGAAAGTAAATGTTTATTCCATGCTGGAAAGTAAAGAGACACAACGTTTCGGCTGACAGCTAAAGAAGGCCCCCAGCCAGAACGTTGTGTCTCTTTTCTTTTCAGAATGGAATAAACCTCGACTTGTTCGTACTATCTCTGTAGACATCTGTGAACATCTAGTGGCATCAGTGCAGTTTTAGGCTGCCACTATAATTTCCAATTGATGTGCACAGTTTTCATAGGAACTTATAGTTTGTTATGGCTTTTTAACAGTAGCCTATACTGCAGAAATCAGTTAATCTTCATTTTTGAGGACAATTATCCCAGGAAAAGGTATCTGAACTCGTTTGTCTCTGGCTAAAAATACAAACACAGTTCAATCACAAATACTGTTTCCAACACAAACTGTTTTTTCTTTATTATGTGTATTTCAACTTCACATCACAAATTACTTTAAAAAAATGTATTCTTTATCACATGTATTATGATTTTATTTTCTCTTTCTCTTCATATTGAAGCATAAATATCTGCCTTTCTACTAGAAGAAATTATGTTTAGACTTGCACTTGATGAATAATGATTTTTTGGACTTCTCAAACAGAATCCATCAAAAGCAGAACCACAACCTGCAAATCTATACACAACTATAAATCTAATAAGTGCGCAGATGTATTACCATTGACCTGTTTTTATATACTGTACAGTATACGTTTTGCAGGCTGCTTGATTACAAAACATTTTAGACTGCATGGTATTTTAAGAGAAGATGGCAGATATGAAGATGCTAAAAATATTCATCATGTTTTGCAAATTAAATGTGTCATAGTCCTCCCAGCAATGCAGTTTGGCATACAGTATGTACTGTATAACTGGTATATGTTAAGACAAGTATCTTCACAAACAATTTCAGACCTTTGGAATAGTGGGGGCTGCTGTGTGGAGTAATGTTTTGGGCTCTAGACAGAGCTGGAAGGTTGTAGCTGGAACAGACACTGCTGTTAAATCTTTGACTAGGATACTCAACTCCATTTGTCCCAGCCTACCCAGCTGTTCAAGTGGGTACCAGCGTTGCTGGAGCAGCACTGTGATGGGTTAGTGTCATCTCCAAGGGAGATCTCAGTCTGCTCAACTTTGCAGAAATCAGGATATGACTTCACTTCATTTTGCATTTAGAATTGCCTGTTTTACCTTGTCCTTTAAGGTAAAAATAATAGGTAATTTTAGACAACGTGGGGTTTAATCTTTAATCTTTTTTTTCAGTAAGCAGACAGAGATTTTAACTTGTACTGTATATGACTATGTATTTATTGACATTTAGAAAAAGGAATGGAGTATGAAGTTGTTTTAAGGCCAATAATTAAAAATGTGAGTGCCTTTGTTTCTCAACAAAGATAACAATAACAAAGATTGTATTTTAAAGACAACAAAGATAATAACAATAACAAAGGTTATGTGGAATATCTTTAGCTAATCCATTCATTAACTGTCTGGAAATCCATTAATTAATAAAATGGGCCATTAATGATAACTTTGTGTCTGCCGTGTTGACCTGTTTATTTTCTGAATTCTGTATCTCTTTATCCTTTGTTTTATGAGAAAATAAAGGGTTTAGGAGATGAAAACACACTGTGACTCTTCAATGTACAGTGAGATAATTTACTGCCTGTGCACAAAGTCTATTTAATGTTTCTTGGCTGATGATGTTACTGGCAGTCCATAAACATGCCTGTGGTGTTCATGCCTCTGTTACATGTAAAGTTATTGTGGTGCTATCCATGTGAATTTTAAAACTAGTGAACTCTTTATAATGCCTTAATTAAGTGCTAAAGTTTAAAGTGCCCATATATTGTTGTTCCAGGTAGGGTCCTGTAGAGATGCCCATTTAAAACGCTTCGCAGAACCAGTGCCGTATAGTATCTAAAGTCAAGATAGAGATATTAGTAAACAACCTTGTGTGAAATATATTGCAGACTTAACAGGTTAAATGAGAAATTGCTTATGTGTGGCCATCTTAATATTTAATGAGAACACAAACTGGCAAAATTCTGTCACAGCGATCTAACAGTAGAGCAATTAAGGACAAACCTTTTCATTAAAGATAGTGGTTTATACTTTTAATAGTACTGTTAAGTAACTGCTGATTTTGATGTTTATACCACTGCTAAATTGGCATAAATATTAGTGCTAATGATTACAGCAACTTGGCATCAGTCCACAAGTAGTTCTGGGAGTGATGTTTGATCATTAGCTGTGCAAACTGGGACTCTGCCAGGAACATTTTGAGGACCAATTGGGCCGATGGAAGAATAAGGCTTACTCAAATGGGGATGCGCAATGGAGCTCATCAAAGTCGGGGTTTATACTTTTTAGACATCTTACAGTGCAAAACAGTTTTGAGAATGCAACCAATTTCACAAAGCCTTTACACATTTTTATTACATGTAAAAGCCACCATATAAAATGATGCCTAAAGGAACAAGATAAGGAAAAGAGAATATTTTTTTATTTTACCAATCTGTATATTTAGAATAGCATTATTACAGTTCCTGTAGGTGTATTTGAGAGACATACTGTGTAACAATACATAAAAGCATGTTTTTTATGATCATTCCTAACTTGCTTTTCAAATTAAAACTAAGCTAAGAGTTTGTTTAGGCCACATGGTAAAAACATTCGAAAATACAGATATAGATTAACTGCATAAACTATCAACAATTTTAGTGTTGAGATTTTCTTCCAAGTATGGTATACTAGATCTTTAGGAGTTCATGGATAAAAGAAGTAAGCTGTTTATTTGACTTTTCCCATTATAAAAATTATATCTGATTTATTTAATGTGTTTTCTTGTTTGTGTTAACAGTAGATGTAATTCACTTTTGATGCTGCAATCAATGATTAATACAATACAAAAACTGCCAGACTTTCCTTAGCTTGTGATGTGAGTAAATTGTTGCAGAAAATTCTAAAGCTTCTGAAGTAAAGTACTGCACAGTAAAGTCCTGTGACTCTGTGGTGATATTCCCTTCTGATTTACTGATATCCTGCCTTTTGGTGTCTTTTAAGGATTTCTGTTCTCTTTTAGCATTTGTCTGATGCAAGTCTGAACCCAAAGTAAAAAAAAAAATAAGAATAGAAATGAAGAACCAATTAATGATTTTTAAAACAACAATGGCTTAAAAACAGTTAAAAAAACATTTCGATAACAGACTTAGTTATAAACAAGAAAAGGCCTTTTGTTAGGAATTTTCGTATTAATAGTTTTGCATTCCTTTTAATTTTGTATATTTTTATTACACTTTTAAACAAAGTTTAATTGGAATCTTACTTCAACCAACACTTAAAAAATTTATTTCAACAGATGGAAGCTTGATAGAATTTAGACTTTAGCACTAAATCTTTCATAATGTCCCTGGCAATTCCACCTTTTGCACAGATAAATAATTATGACTGATGTACAGAACTCATTCATGTTTAAAAAAGAATATCCACTACAGATTTCATACAAAGGTAACAGCACACCAGATATCCAGCTAGTGAGATTTTATTTTTTACTAAAGAACCATCATGCAATGAGACATTACTCATGCATGGTGTTCGTGGGGTTTAAATATACGGTGTTCGGCGGCAGGCGGGAGGGGGGTCATAGGGGGAGACTATTCTGTGGATAGTTTCATGTGTCCGTGAAGTTTTTGGTCTTTGCTTTTTGAACAGCTATTTTAATTCGAATGTTTCACAAAGTTAAGTAGCACGGGCCAAGGAGTTTCCTTAACCTCCTATGAGGAATGTACTGGAGGTGAATGAATAAAGATTCGGGCACTCAACAATTTGTCTTTGACAGAAGGGAACATTTGAAGTCACCAGAGGGTGGTCAGCGGTGAGTGGCATATATTTGCCTCAGGCATTACCTGCAGGCAACACTGGGTCTTGATTTGCACAGGATGTATAGATAAATGTATTTTGTGCCATCTGGACATGATGAGGGAATTGGGCCACTCAGGCTGAAGACCTGTGTCAATGCTTCTCAATAAGGGCTGTTTATGAACAGATGTTATGTGGTGTGTTTTCAGTGAATGGGCTCTGGAGAGAGTACGTCTATCAGCGGCTGAAGCATTTCAGGGTAGTTGCAGATTTTAACCTTGAGGATGGAGCACTTCGACATCCGCCTCAAAACAAAATAAGATTCAAAAGAAATGCCGTTAGAACTTCTATTTTATTGGACAGCAGTGCATAATCAGTCTGTTCAAAATTAGTTTATTTTAATTTAGCCTGGTTGTTGTTTTCTGATTGTTTTTTTTCTTTCCTGGAAGAAATTTCTTGCATTGTCTCGGATGAGAAGAAAATTCTAGATGGCATGTATCGTACGTCCTGAGGTTGTGGGTACTGCCATGCAGTAAAAAGTAATACTAGCTTCACAGTACAGTCTTAACGCGTCAGGAACCTGTAAAATTAATGTTGCTAAGCTTTTAGGTTCTTCTTGTTGGTTTGATGAAAAATATCACCATGGTGTCTGTATTATAAAACTGTATATCCCGAGAGATTATCCACTAGGGTCTCCTGTGTATTCTTATTTTTATAGAGTGCTATCTTATTTTACATATTATTTAAATGATAATATGTAAATACTTGGTACTGTAGGTATTGCTTACCAACCACTGAGACTCAAGTATAAACAGCCTGTAGACAATGGTAGACATTTAACCATGATAGCCTGACTATAGGTGCAGATATTGTGATTATCTCTTAATCATCAAGTCCACCATACATGAACTGTTTTTTTAATGTCATTGTAGGTTTCTGCTTCCTTGCATTTTATCTGCAAAAGTAATCTAATAATGGTAAAGAGGGCCGAAAATATGGCTGTTTCAGTATAAAACTAAAAAGGGAAGATTGTGCAACTCCACCAATTGCATTCGAGCAATCAATATGTGTTTTATCAATTACATTATAATAATATAACACCTTTAAAGAATGAGTATCAAAGAATGCTTTTCCTTGAAAATATTGTGTATAAGAAGACATTCCACTGTTGAGCTCCAAGATTTGAAGATTTGGCTACATGTGTTGTTGAAACTATGAGACTATAAAACTATAATTGTTTGACTTTTTAAGATAGTTAACTGAAAGTTGAGAAGTCTGAAATAAAATATATAACAACTGAAACACAAGTATTAAAACACTTCCTTTGTCAATGGGGTTATATGGTGTATCAGGCTGGTCATAACCAAAGTTTTTCCAATACAGACTCCTGCTAGTACAGAAAAAAACAAGTACAATTACAAACGAGAGGAAGCCATTGGAACTTTCCCATTTTGTAGTTAGTATCTAATTCATCTGAGGATCTCATTGAGCCATTTCTTGAAAGAAACTTGAGTTTAAGCTTCTTTTGTATTGTTTCTTTAGTATTGTATTATTCAAGGTAATAAGACATTCTGTTGCCAGCAAATGTCACTCCTGTTCCATTTTGTATTGAGAAGGTTAATCTTTTTTGCATAAATTAGCAGTTTGTGCTGATTCTTACTTTTTTGGTTGTATTTGAGTATGAACTTCAGACATTTCCATAACTGTATTTTATATTAAATGAAATTTTGGCTTCAAACTGATAAAATAACATTTTGCTTTAGTTAGTGAAAAAAGCTTTAATGCATATAAATCAAAGTATAGAGCAGTATACTGTAAGGGCAAAGTCATTCCTTGCTCCTCATGACCTGTTGACTGACATCACACTTTGCATCATACATATTTTCATCTTCCCTCTCCCTCGCTTATTATTTATTCAATAAATTTACTTCCTTTCTTGCTGACAACAGTTGTATTTATAAATCTAAACCCTGCACTGCAAAATGTTTATCACTTTTTAAACTAAAAGCTAATGTTTTATTTATGTGCAATGATGAGGGAAAACAGAGCTGAATTGATGTTTACCTAATAAGCTGCAAAATAAAAAACCTTAACATAATAGCAGAGTTCATAAGCAGTCTGGCTTGTAATTTCTGGTGTCAATATTTGAATTGCAGAGGGAAGTTTTGCAGACATAGCATGTATAAAAGTGCAATTTAGTTCTACATCTATAAAAAATAACATCTGTTTAAGCATACATTAAGTTTAAAAATAACTGTACAGAGATCACCCGGTAAAGTACAGTTAACCAGATGTCGTTTTAAAGTGCCAGATGGAACAATGAAACCAGGATTGAAAATTAAAAACACTGTGAAAGGTCAGATCAATTAAGAAACCTGCGTTGGCTGCCATATGACAATTAAAGCAAGTTTAAAGTACTTGAGCGATGGGCTTTGTGGTAG
Organism: Lepisosteus oculatus; assembly: GCF_040954835.1. NCBI lineage: Eukaryota > Metazoa > Chordata > Actinopteri > Semionotiformes > Lepisosteidae > Lepisosteus > Lepisosteus oculatus. The sequence goes on from NC_090699.1 coordinate 50,641,928, forward strand.
CAGGAGCTGAGAGAACTTCTTGGGGCATAAAACGTGCCGTCAATTGGAAGTGTTCATGACTGAAATGTATTTACACCAGGTCAAGGTTAATGACCTGCGCAGATAAACCTGATATAACATCTTTCAGGAGATAGGAAAACCTTTGTCCGTTGGTTTTAAAAAGCTAATAAATTAAGAATATGCCACAGGATGACATTGAAATTTCCTCCACTGAAAGACGACTGCATTTTTTTTTACTATAGGAGCACTAGTTTTTTTTTGCACTTGACCGGATTTCAAAGATGCCAGTCACAGTGTGTGTTGTTGTATTGAAACTTGAATCTGTACCCTTGTAGCTCTGGATGTTAGATTCCCCTTTTTCTTCATGTTTTATCCAAATCTTGCCACCATACACTCTCAGTCCAGAAACTTCCCAAACCAATGTTCTACCCTTTAAAGAAATCACTTCAGCAATCTTGATTTAACAATTGTAGTTAAAAATCTAGGTACTATGACGTTTTTAATAAATGTAGTGAAATAAAACTTTCAAGAAACATTGTGTTATTTTTTCAAACTCCTTAGATGTTCGTGTTCACAGGTGTGGCAGTCAAATTTACTTAAAGTCGTTTGCAGGAGTTAGAAAAATAGGTAGTCATTTGTGGAGTTTTCTGTTTTGCGTGCATGCTTTCTGTTGAAATGGACAAAATCTGCAATTTGATTCCGAACAATTCGATTCTGAATATGTTGATCAAATGTTAAGAGGTGCATCGATTAAAATATCGATAGCTTTTACAAAATGAAAAAAACAAACATTTTTTTATTTCCCTTTAAAACATTTACCCTTATGCTTGTTATAGAATTTCTCAGGCATTTCCATCAGATTTGTTTTTGTTTTGTTATCTCGCTCAATCCCAATATCTATTTTTATGGTGTTGGAATTGGGGCCCTCGACAGGATTATTACTACCTTGTAGCCTGATCTCATCAAGTCTATATCAAGAATATACATCAAGAATATAAGCAAGACTGTGGCTGGCCAGTACTGAAAAGGGCGATCTCCAAGGAAACCAGGCTGACGCAGCTGAGGTGCTGGTGGACCAGTAGGTAGCGCTCTCCCAGCTGGACCAGAATGTTCAACCCCATGACTGAGTGTGATCATAGGGGGCAGTGTTGTAGGAGGGGCTGTCCTTAGGATGAGATGTTAAAGTCAAGGATGATCATCATTGATCCCATGTGGCTTTCTGGAAGAGTGCAGAGTGTTAAACCTGATGTCCGCCCTGGGCTTGCACAATCTGCTGAAGCATTATCTCTCAGTTCTCCACCGGATGTGCTGTGCAGTAGGGCAGCTGGTGCTGAATGCCTGCCACACATCACAAAGGTGGGTGTTGCACTTCAGTGCGCAGTGGATGAAGTGCGTCCCTCCTGTATGTGTAGCACTTTGGAATAATTCCATAATATGTACTGAATCATGGGATTTATTATTATTATTATTAGTAGTAGTAGTAGTAGCAGCAGTAGTAGTAGTACTGTATGTTGTTCTTGTTATGATGCCACATACTAATTGGCCCACCTTTACCTTTTTTGTTTTATTGGACCGTTTCTGAATGCTTGTGTTTGAATAGTTCTCCTTTTCACATTTTTGAGAGAAATCTCCCAAATCAGTACAGTGTACGAATCAGTCTGAGTACAGTGACCACAAGAGGGCAGTATTTACATTGTTGTCAGTCTGTTTCCCAAGGCACAGCAATTTACATGTATGTTTTGTATTTGCATGCACTGATCAAAAACAGTTTAGTTTGTTCATTTACATTTTACCATGCAAAAAAGTAGGTTAACAGAAACAATGATAAGAAATTTCCTTTGACAGTGCCTCACAGAACCCTTGTTCTTAAAGTGGTTAAAGTGTTTTGAGTTTATGAGCAATTATCTTAAAATGTCAATCTCCAAAACAATAATGCCTTTCTTTTTTGTAAAAACGTTTTCAGTGTGTATTTGTATATTTTACAACTTGCAAATGCATAACTTGTGATTTCAGTGGAAGATACTTCAGCTGCTGTTCCTAGTTTCAGCAAAATTCATCCAGACATCGAACTGTTAAAATATATTTTCTAATTAAAATGTATGCAAATCTAATGCAACAAATTGCACAATATTTTTGCTGATCATTCCATAAATGTTATAAATTCTTGCCTTTTGTTAACTTATTTATTGAAGAGTAATTGTAATATTGGTCCAGTAAAACATTTTAATATATAATTTGAGTCAAACTTTTTCTTAAGAAATTTAATTGAGCCCTTTTTTAATCCTCAGGCTCTATAATATGATTCATTTGAACTTTGCTATTATACAGAGAGCGATATATAGCAGATGGGTCTGCTAATGTTTCCATTTGCTTGTTCCTAAAATACAGTTTTAATTATAGATAAGAATAACCTGTGATAGGACCAGTGCTTATGAAAGCTATTACAGAAGAATATAAAGTGCTTATGTTGTTATATTGTATTTTTTAGATGATTTGTCCATTTCTAATATTGGAGGTTTTATTATTAAGATAAAAATATGAAAGTAAGTCACAGCTCTGTACTACACGTCAGCTTGGTTTAGCACTGGCTGATAGCAGTAAAAAAAACAATAAGGAATTCAGAATTATCAGCCTCCCAGTGAAGCTGCCACACAATAGATGGAGAATGATTTGCTTCATGTCTTCCAAAAAGTGGAGATACTCATTCCTCCTTGATTATTCTCAGACCTGGACACTTAAGTTAAAAAAAAAATTACAATAGACATGCAATATACATGACGAAATCTTTTCTTATATAAGAGGGATGTTAATCTTCATTGTTATCTTTGCTGTGTTTGGTTACAGTATATATTTTGTACAATAAGTAGTATACAATATTGCCATCTAATATTATGTACTTATTTATTATTTTTAAATGAATACCTAGATAGTAATGAAGTGAATGAAATTAAGTTTAGTGCATTGTGTGGGATATACAGACAGATAATAAACCAATTTATTTATGGTTTCTGCACATTGATGTGATTATTTTATTGCCTTATATCTGGATTAATTCCAATTAATTTGTATTAATTTAATTATAAACAACCTAAATTAAAAATGGGGAAAGGGGAAGAAATTAAAACACAAGTACTAGTGAAGGTAAAGGCTCTATGGTTGTCCTAAGGGTTTCATTGTCCTTGAGGAACATTTTACCAGATGTTTAAACGGATTGAAGACTAACCTTTCACCCATTCCTAATTATAATTTGAATGACAACATGCTCGAGATCAATAGATCCTAGTCAGTCTGAAGACCACGTATAAGATGTCACCTTGTTGTCGTACTGAAAATGCTAATCAAGTTAATTTAAATTAAGGTTCAACAAAAGTAAAAAGTCCAAATGATTATTTTTGGGATTTTTAGTTCTGAAACGTGGTGAGCTATTTAACTCAATGATCCATAAGTATTATAAATAAATCAGTCATATTATGGAGGTCAGTAGACTTTTGACTTTTCTTTAGACCTTGGTATATTTCATAGACAAGAGTGGAAATATTCAATTGTGATGACTTGGGATCTGGATTATCCTTAAATTGGCAATAAAATGATCACACTGCTAATCATCTAAAAATGGCAGTGCTGGTAAATAAAGTAATTTCTAAATGATCTATTATTATGAACATAATTCTATTTTTAATGATAATGGAGGGAAGAACAGAAATGAAAGCTCAGTCTATCTTTGTAGAAATTCATTTATTGTGGTTGTTTTGGTCCAATAAGATGACCAAAAACACCTCATTGACAGACTATTGTCCCATCAACAAGTGAGCAGATTGCCAGAGATGCAATGGTGTTTTTCTTGTCCTGTTGATATTCCAAAGTGGGAAATGAACCTTTTCTGTGGCAAGTAGAGTAAAGTGTCCATCTACATGTAATTCAACTAAATCTAAAGTCTTTGTGCTCTTTCCTTGCTGTGCAGTGGTGCTGAGAGCGGTTTATTGTGTTCAGTTATTCCTTGCAGTGGAACCTTGACAATCAGCAGTTACACAGCTTTTTCTAAGCTGTCAAGTGAATGTGAACAGTTTTTTTTCACGTTCATGTTGTCCGATCAAGAAATTGTACATGTTGACAGTGGGGGAGAGAGGCTATAAAGGTCTGTCTTTCTTCCTGAACGTGAATAATGCAAGTGGCTGTGTAGTGTCATCATAACTGGGACTAATGATGGAAAAAAGCTAAAAAAAGGCTTCCCTCCAAAAACATGATTACTGTATGTTTGGCAGTATGTGCACTGAAATATTATAAGAAGTGTGTGAGTGAGGAGGGCTCACAAGACTGTTAAGAAAGGCATGAAAGAAAGCCCTTTAGTGCATCTTATTATTTGCTTAGCAGATGCCCTTATGCAAGGTGACATACAAATAAAAATACAATATTGAGATTCTGTAGGTACAGATATCAGTTGTTACAGGTACAATAATATAAAAAATAAATTAATAAAATAACAATAAGGCAAGAACAATCTGGAAGAAAGGGCAGGTACCGAACAATCAAAATCACAATGTACACAATGTGGGTACATGGCAGTAAAGAATACAACCTGTTCATCTGTATTAAATGTTTACAATGAATAAGTGCACTTAGCAAGTTACTGTACATTGCCAGTTTGCAAATTAAAAACAGTAGCGCAAGCATACAGTGTAAGAGTTATTGAAGCATATAGTTGAGAATTGAGAGATCTCATGTGTTGTCTAAACAGATGAGCCAGTGCCAAACAAATTGAGTGAGAAGGCAGAAGAAGAGATAATGCTACAGAGTGATGTGAAGGTGGAGTGGAGAGATATAAAATAATATACATTTATTGGCCATATACAATTTCTTGTATTAGGAATTTGTCTTTTCGCATACCCCAACTTGCTCTCCATGAGACACACAGATAGGGAGAGAAGCTTGAGGTCAGAGAGCAGGGTCAGCCATTTGTACGGCGCCCCTGGGGCGGTTGGGGTTAAGGGCCTTGCTCAGGGGCCCAACGGAGTAGGATTCCTCTGCCGGCTGCAGGATACGAACCGGCAACCTTCCAGACACAGGCGCAGATCCCTAGCCACAGAGCCACCGGTGTTTAAAGAAGAGAGACTGAAGCAAAGTAGCTGAGACAAGGGCACATTAAAAAAAATGTTTTGAATCAGAAGCATGCAGTAATAGGAATCCTTTGCTGGGACTGGAGTAATGGCGTAGCATGAGAAAAAAAAAACATTTGCCTTTCTGGTTTGCATTATTTTCCATTTCATGAAGGATGCTAGAAATTTGCTTTCACATCTGGGTTTGGCAGTTTTACCACATACAAGTACTAACACCTAATTGTGTAAAAAAGTTTCACTTTTTTGTAGTTCTGTACATTTACTGTAGTCCTGGAAGGTCTTTTTTAAGGTTCCAGAAATTGTTTGGGTTGAAGGTGAATACCTTGATCGAAGCTCTCCAAAATATGTTTTTACAAGCAAAGGAAATTATTTTTTCTGTACTTTGTTTATATATAAAATGCATTTCTGACCTGAAATCACTCTGGACCAGATAATATTTTAACGAAGTATGATGACCAGAACCATAGACTGTAGATGAGGTCACACTAGAACTGCTGGAAAAGATACAATGCCTTCTGTGTCCCAAAATTATTCCATGGAAATCTATCTTGATAACAAAGGTCGTGCCTAGATCATTGTGTACTTTTGCAGCTGAATAAAGTTCAGCTGAAGAAATACTCCTGAAGAAATGTTTCCAATTGGAACAGCTGGTTGATTTGGTTTAAGTCGCAGAGCAGTCTCACTTTTCCAGTATTACACCAATATTTCAAACCAAACAGTCATCCACTGATATTTTAAAACCCAAACAATTACAAGAAGAAATAAAAGGTGCTGACGTACACAATTAAAGGTGTGGAAATAATTAAAGAGGCCCACACGGGACCTTCTCTGTGGAGATTCTTTATTCGAGTTGTAAGATTTCAGTTAATGTTATCGGTGCATAATTGGAGATAAACTGTTGGCACTGAGGTGTGTTTCTGACTAGAGTGTTAGATGGCCGGAGACCGAGCAATACAATTTTTTTCTAAACAGGGGCACATGAGAAAAAGTCTGGTAAAGGCCTTCTTGCCTCATTAATGTAGAAAACAGTGGACATGTACAGATAATTAGGCAACTCAACACATCCATAAAGCATAATATTACTACAGGGTCTTTAATATCGAACATCTCTTCAATTTAGCTTGTCTTTTTTGAGGGTTTATTTCAGTCAGTATTCTGATTCACACTGTAGTGTTGAAAATATATGGTTCTGCACATTTCTTTTGCAGTTGTTCCATGTACCATCTGATGAGACAGTGAGTATTTGAAGTACATAAACAACAGGTGAGGTGCCCTGAAGTGCATAACAGAGGAAATGGGGCTATGTTGTTTACTTTTATTTATAAGAACAAAGGGGCAGCCTTCTTTTTACAAGATATATTTGGTGTATTGCTAAGAATACATTCTCAAAACTATAATGGCGATAGAAGTTATAAAAATAGGGAAGAGTACAGTATGTGAGTAATATCCACTTATATTGTTCAGTGGAAAGTGGTCTCAATAAATGTTTCATTTTGTTTCTACTCCTTTTTTAGGCAGCTATGTATCCATTGACAACATGTTGTCTTGTTGGTCTTCAAGTAACGTTTATGCCCATACTTTGAGGTTATAAGCGTGATTTTATCTGAATCGTTGTCTGTCACTTAAAAAACATAACCTAAGGCATTTAATATCCCTTCTGGAGAGTTTGGGCTTTGTGCCTTGACTGCTTGTATTATCATTACCAGTTTCGAGTAACCTCATCAAGGCCTTGCATACTGTACAGCTTCTGCTGAAGCATTTGTCTCATGAAGTAGCCTTCATTAGCTAAATTCTTAATTTCTATAGCAGATCCATACCATTCAAGCCACTAATGATATTGACATCTATACTTTTTTAGTCCTTGTTACAGTTTTACAAATAAAATGGAATTTTGTAATATCAAAATCTGTATGTAAATCTTTTTATGTTTGAATGTTCAGGATTTTATGTTTGTTCAGGTATTCATGAGAATGCATAAAGTAATCAAAGCAGATTCTTTAACTATGCTGAAGCTCCTTCTTACACATACTGTACACTGACCACCTTGTAACCTGATCTTGTCAGATCGCAGAAGCTGAGCAAGGCTGAACCTGCTTACTAATGCCAATGGGAGATCTTTAAGGAAAACTGAGTTCCTGCTGTAAGTTGTGTTGTTGGACCTCTAGTGGTGCTGTTGATCGCTGGTGTATGGTGATGGAACGCTGGTGTATGAAGTGCTATGCTGCAGATAAGATATTAAACCGAGGTCCTGACTGTTTAGTCATTAAAGATGCTATGGGAGTGTTACTAAAAGTAAAGGTGTTAACCCTGGTGTCCTGGTTTAATTCAAATCTAGTCATACAATCCTGCCATCATCCTTTTCACTCCTAATTAAGATAAACTAGTGTAGCAATTTTTCATTTGATCTGCTGGCCTGTTGTTGCAGAACGGCTGTCGTGTGTCATTCAGGTGAGTGCATTTCAACTTAGGAGAAAGGGAGTCTGCTACAGTATATGTGAAGTGCTTTGGGATCCTTCTGAATGAAAAGTGCAAGGAGTTGTTATTACCTAATAGTTCTACATGTAGATGTACACCACAATCTGCTTTGTCACAAATTTCACATCTTACCCTTTTTTCTGCAGTAGCTCATAGATACATCCAAAGCATAATGTACTGTATTTTCTCTTTTTTGTCAATGTTATTTATGCCATGTGCCAAAATAAAATGTTCTTTAGGATATTCTTCCCATCACCATTATTTCCATTTTTTACCCATGTTTTTTTTAAATTGTATGTTGGTATTTTTTTGCTTATTGGACCAAATAATTCTGATTTATAAAAAACTTGAGTTCTCTGTGAATACTCATAAATGAAAATGACTTTAATACGGTGGTCTTTGAACACAAAGCACTGCACTGCAAAACTTTTCATTTTACTTAATCATAATTTGCACAATACCATAGGCTCTGCTTCTTTTACAACCAAATGTAGTGAAAGCGCAAGGGCTACTTCGCTTTCAGATTTGTTCAAACCAAGTTCAGTCTACCTCCTGGACATTCTGGGTATATTGTTTGAAACTCGGTGTGAAGTATTATTTCTGTCACCAGCTGACTTCATCACCTGTGGAAATCACATCATTTTCAACAGTAACAATAGCAATATTATTTATTGAAGTTGCGCCAGGTAAATTTAATATTTTCTACATCCATTCTCCAAATTGTGGCTTAACTTCCTGTGTGTTCAGTTTTCACTTCAGACATTTAGCTCCAGCCAAAATAAAGAATTACCCTGAATATGGTTGTGTTTCCATGGAGAGAATTTCTTTTACCTGGGAAAACGCACTCTTGTGCCAGCGTGAAGCAAATGAAGGGAGCAGCAGGGAGTGATATTTAGATTAGCCATGTGTTGTTCTAAGTGGAAATACGGTTGTGCTGTTTTTGCATGTTTCCGAAAGTGAGGTTACGTTTTCAGAGGAAAAAAACATCTACACGAGTGAATCTCACCATGAGGCACATGGTTGTTAATCTAATACTGATACAAAAGCTGTGAGGTGTGTATATTGTGTGTAACTCCATAACTGGAGGATAATACTTTTATGAATGAATTATATTAGCTTAAGATAATGTGCGGTGTTTGATGACTCAAAAATAGATGACAGTAAGTCAAATTGTTAACATGGCAACTTTTATAAAAACATAAGGTAAACAGCTAATGAAAATGGCTAATGAATATTTTCAGATAAAATGGATGCTTCCATGTGATAAACACATTAATGTTTTACCTTTCAAGCAGACATGAATGTGGATTTGTTCTTTCCTTGTACAATGTCCTTGTTTATTTCAGCCACAAGCTGCTTACTGTATCTCTTAAAGTGTTTGACTTTACATTAAAACAACCACGTCTTTACATTTAAAGCAACGTGTAATTAGCTCACAAAGCACCTATAACACAATATCATGTCTAATTAGTATTGTATTTGTGTTTACTAGAATTCTTTTCTGTGGCATGTTTGCAGTGGTTCACTTCACTTTTTATAATTCTCAGGTGGAGATGAAAGGCTACTGCAGATACAGTTATTTGTGTCTTTGAAATGCACATAGACTTAACGTAGACTAAATTTAAAAATATGGTAGCCTTAGACAAGAGTATTGCTAAATTGTTTCAAATAGAAGCCTCCCCAGTTAAAACAAACCCATTCAAGGATGCAATTAACAAATCAACCATTTTGCAATATTAATACTTCTTACCTTTAATGGGTCCCCATGTAATATTCTGTAAAGCATATAAGATAGAGCAAGCTGCCTTTGAAGCCTATTTCTGTGTTGTTCGGTAATCTATGCCCCAAAGCAATAGTTTGCTCAGCCACCTTGATAACTTTGATTAGTGTGGTACACTTTTTAACAGGTTACACTGCTGAGCCGATACCTAGAGACCTTTATTCTACTATTAATAATGAAAGATCTTAAGAGTCCATGTGGAGGTTTACAGTGTACTTCACCAAGGACCCATTTTCCCGATTTGTTACGCAGTTTACACAAACGCAACTTAAGCTGTTCTCTAATGAATATTGTAGGATTACAAAGACTCACAAAGGTATTGAATACAATTTAAAATATTTTGATAGTAAAAAAGATTCTCAAGATGTTCTTCAGAGCCAGAAAATTACAGAAGCAAAATAGTGTTGACACAAACCTTTTCAGGTTGTTTTCTTTATTAATTAAAACAAAACAGAAATAAAATCAACTCACAATTATAGTGGATTTACAGGTGAACTGCCATAAACGCATATTGTTATTTTTATGTGTGCAGCAATGTTCTAGAAAATAAAATAAACAAATCAAACTATGTCATATAGTATTTAAATACAGTATGTTGCATACAGTATACCATGTATTTAACTCCATTGTGCAATTAAATACTGTTGAGGTTTGTTAACTGTAGAAACAGGGTTGTGCTGAAGCTCAGAAATACCTCCCCTTTGAGGTAATAGAAAATCTAAAACTACTCTGAGCCTTGTAGTGACTTGTTTGTTATTGACACAATGTTATTAGTGTGATTTATCCAGATGTTTAGTTTTTCTATGTGACCTTTGTATCGTTTGCTTAAAAAGTTGATGTATTCACTGAAAATGATATCCCTGTTGAGATTTACCTCACATGTACTATAAAAATGACCTACCTGCGGTGTCATAAACAAAGAACAGATAGTCATTTACAAGAGATATTCATTGTTTCATTCCAAGGTCTCTCTCCTTCCAGAACGTCTCTTTTATTCTCCCTGGGTATTGCATTGTGAGATTTCTTCCCTTAAGCTTTCAAACTTACTTTCATTAGCTCTTCACTTTGGCTTACACTGCAGATTCACCTACACGCTTATACGGTTTTGCGTTTATTTGTATGACAGTCTATATGCTTCAGAGACTTTTCATCTTCCCATGTGGCTTTTGATGGAGTCTCATGGTGCTTCTGATTTGACATATCTTACAGTTACTGGGATACACATCTGTAAAACTTTTGTCACTTCTATCTTCTTAATATTGTAAATTCACAAGGTAAAACAAAGTAGCTATTCAGCAGTTGATTTGGAACTTTGCAAGATTATTTTGTCTGTGTCATCAGATCTTGCAAACAAACTGTTTGGAACTCATGTTGTGGGGTGATCCTGCAGCTTGTTCTCTCTTTGGGTGTTTTTTGTTCCCTCCTAGCAATGAGGAAGATAGATTGTTCTTTAAAGGAATGAATAATAAAGATATTCTTTTCTTGTTCTCAGTATCCATTAAAAAATGGGTCACGGTTTTCTTTTTTTAAAGGTTTTTTTTCATTTGGATTATTCCCAAACAACAAAAATGCAATACAAAAACAAATAGCCGCTCCCACCCCCACACAAACCCCCCTCGGCCATCGCCATCAGGTGTAATTCCCTCCAAATTTCTACCTAAGGATGACTACAAAACATTTGACATTTAAAATAAATGACACAAAGCAGCTGTTCAACAACAACATCAACAAAGGTCTGAGCTCTCTTACACTTTTGGGAGAGTATCATTACTCCTGAAACAACCAAAACCAAGAGCAAGAATCCCTCTCCAAAGAGAAAACCCTGTGGGAGGACACAGGGGACACCCCCTTTCTTTGTTATATCTGTGCCAGTGCTGCTGTCATGACCTGAAACCCAAATATGCAGGGCCTCTCCTCCTACAATCCTACAAGCAAACTTTAAAATAGTTCACCCCCAGTAGCATGAGTCAATTATTAATTCACTTATTAATACCAGTAGAGGAAAACATCCCTGGGATAGGTGCAATTGGGGAGTTAAAGTAAAAAGGCAAACAGACTAAAAAGGATAAAAGAGAAAAGCACTTTAAAGTCAATATAATCTAGTATTTCATAAATCATTGTTACAAAACTTCAGAAGAAGTACACCTCAGGCAGCCTAATAACAATTAACCCTTAAAAGAAGAGAAGGCTTTCTTTTGTTTGTTTTTTCCCCATCTTTAGCTTATCTGATTGAAGAAGATGAATATTTAAGTCATTAGAAGATTATCCTTCTAGATCTTGCTTCTACACTGAGGTGAACATACTGTATACAGTAATATCCAACATCATAGAAGGCTACCACTATAGGGTACAGAAAGAAGGACTGGATCTGCCTTCTCTCTTGGTAATCTCCTCACTTCTGCACAGGCAAATCCGTCCTGGGATGTTGCTGGACAGAAACACTTCAGGGACTCCTCTGCTGAGTGAAAAGGGCCAGACTGGCTCTTTTCCTTCGGATAGAGCTTGTCTCAAGAACAGAAAGCAACTCCGTTCAGAAGAAACTCACTTTCTGCCATCTCCTCTCTCAAAAGCAGCACTGGCTGATCTAAAGGAGACTGCAGCAGGTTGGACATTTAGCCAATTCTGGAGAGTAAAGCTCATGCAGTTTCTTCTTGCTTGAAGAGGAAGAGGGTGAAAGAACCAGTTTCCTACAGTATATTCACCATCCATGCCAGGCCCTTTGGAAACAAAAATCCATAAAAATGGGAGAGAGGCAACAAAAAGAAAAATGAGTGGCAGTTGCCTTCATATTGGGATGAGTGCCATGCATTCTTGTTCATGAATCCTACTCATGTTACAGATTTTTTCCCTGCAGGTTCATGGTGTTGTGTTTCACATAATTGCCAATATCTGTTTTTCCTAAATTCTAAGATGTACTGCATTAACTTTTTGTGAAATCATTTTGATAGAAATGTTGCCTTCCTTTTGAAAACATTGCAATTTAAGTATTAGAAGCCAAACTCCAATGCATTAGCCACAACTCCAATGTTTTTTGAGAAGCCCTAGATAGAGGACTTTTAGTTTGTGTATGTTTTACAGTAAAATGCAGAAATGTGTTGTCTTGCTTTCATCAAAAGCTCTTAATATGTAAAATTATTGTATAGTATATGCTATATATGCTACCTGTATATATATTTTCTTAAACATTGAGGGCCCATTTGAGACTTTGTTTCAAAGACGAATTTTTGTTACATTTAAATATATTCAAAATATAATTGTTCAGGTGGGTAGCTGCGTCAGCATGCGTAGGCTGCAAAAGAACACGTAATAGGTTTATTCCATGCTTTCTTCTTTTTTTCAGCATGGAATAAACCTATTACTTGTTCCTTCACAATATAATGCAGTTGAACAAATTTATGTTGTAGCTTACAGTGTATAGGATTGTTGTTCTGAAAGAGTATGATTATACTGTAAGTATGCATAGGAACTGTAAGATGAGTGTTACTTGCATAAGTCTTAAAGAAATTGCTATAAAGAAACCGATGAATTTATATTCTATTTATATTCTGCTCTATAGTCTACACTACTCTAAACCCTATGGTAAATATTTCTTTCTCCAAATTGTTTTTCCTTGTTTAATGAAATATCAGGTTCACAAATAAAAAACATGTTTCTCAATAACTGAGGACATGGTATGAGAAGGTGCTTATGATTTGTTTTTACATTTCTTTATAATTACCTGTATTTTTTGCTAGTTTAGTTTGCTCCCCAGGTGCTAACTTACAGATGAATAAAGTGAATAAGATTGCAATTCAAAATGATGTTCCTGTGAATTCAGAAAGTTATCATCAGGAAAATACCAATCTTTTTTGAGCAGGTACCCTCACATTTTATTGAAGAAGCATGGCATAGACGGATTCAGACTTCTTATTAACATTTGTCATCAATGGGGATCTACAGTGAAAGTCACAGGCTAGTAGTGTACTGTCACTGTTGAAAGCAATACAAGATGTACATTTACAGCAAAGGCTTTGTGGTAGGTAGCAGAAGCTGTCTTGTGGGATTCTGCTCCACTCCTCTCATAGTATCTAGGCAAACGTGCCTGTTTCATATCTTCCAAGGTCCCAGAGCTTGATCAAAATAGTGTTGTGCAGTCATGTTGCCTTCTATCCCTACAACTGGTGCCATGTTTGATAATTAATTCCAAACTGTCACTTGTAGCTAGTATCAAATGTAAAATTTCTTTTCCATTACTAATTTATCTTGTCAGTAATTATTATAAAATGTATTGGCTTACAATTTGGAATAAACCTATATACTGTATTTTTCTGTGTTATGATGACTTACTGTACATATAACTCAAGTAGGTAGCTGTGTCAGAATGAGTAGGCTGCAAAGGAACAGGTACAGTAAAAGTTTATTTCATACTGAAAAGGAAAAAAAGACAGCGTTCCGGCTTTGGAGCTTTCTTCAGGTATAACTTTAGTAGAAGGCTCCTGAAGAAGACACTTGAAGAAAGCTCCTCACCTGAAGTTTTTCTCTCTTTTCTTTTCAGCATGGAATAAACCTTTACTTGTTCCTTTACTGTACATACTGTATGCCTTTTGTCTCAATTGTATACAATTTGCACCTGAGCACTATTCAGTTTTGAGACTGTTTTTATGTTTTTATGGTACTGTTTTTGTTTCTGAGAATGTATTTTAACAGACTGTAAAAACTGTAGTTGGTGCAAGCAGGTTTCAGAGGTAAGTAAGTCATTATAAGAAAGTACTGTAAATGTTCTGAAACATCTGTGAGAACTGGTATAACCTTTGTCAGGTCACATAAAATGATCTCTTGCTTCTAGAGCTTTTTTGTCACCTGCTTGGTGTGATCCCTGGCAAAACAGTTTAATCTTTAGTATACAACTTGTAGGCAACAGTAAATAAAGTAGAACTATACTTTGAATACAGTATTATAACACTAATAAAAAATAATTTGATAGATTTACAGATGTATTGTGTTTTTGATTGAGTTTTTATATTTCAAATATATTTTATATTTTAAATAATTTAAATATCTAAATATGATAGGGGAAATGTTGATCTGTACTGAAGTAATGATCTGACCCTGAGATCCTCTCGATATGTGCATATACACAAATCATGGTGTCAAAAATTATGTTCTCTAATAGAGATTGTCATTAGTGCAGACACAATAACACTTCTTTGTATTGTTCCTTGTTTTTCTTTTACAAGGACAGGGGTGAGTTTCAAGCCTTCTAACTCAAGAGAAGAAATAGCTCCATGTTTTCTAATGATAAATAAACTTCAGATTACAAACAAAATTATATTTTCATTAAAAGACACTCCTTTAGTGTTCCTTTCCTTCATTTTCCTATACCTTTGTTTTCTTTTGAATGAGGTGCAACTTTTATGTTTTACAGCACGTTTCAGAAAATTTGGAAAACAGGTTTGTACACCAGACCAGGAACAGTAAAGGTATTGTAGTTTCTGACCGATATACTGTACTATACTATGGCAAAGCCAACTCTGAAAATTGATTTTTGAAATGCTTTGTGAAAAGAAAAAAAATTATGGACAGTTGTATAGACAGACACAAATCCAGATGAAATGATTACTGTTATTAAAAACAATAATAGAGCAAAGAAATCCAAGTTGGAAAAGGTAAACTGCCCCTTTTATAGTAGTTTCTATAATTATATGATTAATCAGCATTGAAACAACCACTTTAAATCCTGTTTCAGTATTGATATCTGTATTACTCTTTATAGTTTTAATGCATTGAGTAGTAATACTAGTCTATACCGTTCTGTAAAGACCACACTAAATACTGTGGTCTTTGATTTGATATATTTTTTGTAGTGAATTGAGGTGGTTAAGTAGCATAATAGTTAGTGCTGCTACTGTACCCCACAGCTGTAGGATCTTGGGTTGGATTCTGTACTGGGACATTTTTTTATAGGAGAATTGCATGTTTTCTCCATGCTCAAGTGGGTTTCTTGCAAGTGCTCTGGTCTCCTCCTGCCTCCTTCAAACCAGGCAGATTGGGTTAGCTGGCCTGTCTGATTCTTCATTGGGACGGTACATTCCTGCTTGCGTCCTCTGTCTGCAGTGTAGTCTCTTCGGTGTCATCATCCTTATCAGGAATAATGGGGTTTGTGATAAGGGATGGATATATGGTTGTGAATTAAGTTTGTCAGATCGTGTTTTTAGTTCTCAGTGGTGATTTGAATTTTGAATGTATTTCATGACAGTTGCTATTCATAGTCATAATACAGTATTATATATTGTGTTGTGACTGTCAAAGTTGTAATATTGGCTTATAAAATACCATTTGCAGACATAATTCAATAGTTATGTTGGTATTGTAATTAGGTAGACATCCCTAATGTAACTTTAATGCAGTGATTCAAATACTGTATAATGTTCATATTGTAGGTTTAATTCAATAAGCATAGTTATCTTTAATCTTTCAATATTTTAATTCAGAAATGATGCATCTGATTCTTAATGTGTTGTCTGCAACGTAGTCTTATAGAATGTAAGATATATAAAAGAATGTGGCAATTTTAAGGTGTTTTTTTAACTGTAGTGGTAATGCAGTAATGACCATGGTCTGCAGGGAATAGCAGTTTTAATTCAATAGTGGGAATGCTCTATTCTGTATTGTAGTTGCAATTTAATCTTCTTGGTTAAACTGTAAGAATTTCTGCTTTCAGAATAATATTGGTATAGATTTGACTATGCCATAGTTCAAGTTTAGAAATGCTAGTAGTCTTTGTAGTCTTGTTCTTGACAACATTTTAGCTTATTTCTTCCTACTCTACCTCTACCATTTTTAATGATGCTATGCTTGGATTGATGAAGGTCTTAACTCACCTCCTTTTCTTAGCACTTGTTATTAGGAGCAACAAAACTGTGAATAATTACATGGAAAAATAGTTTTAAAACTTTTTTTACCTTAAAGTCTGTATCCCCAAAGCCAGTTGCATTCGCTAGTGTGCATAAGCACTTTGAGAAGCCGCCTTTATTATTATTGGGTGTTTCTGCACAACGCAATGTACCTATGCTCACCAGATTAAAGAAAAATATTTAACCTTCTTTTAATTCCTCAATTCCAATCAATCTCTACCACATATTATTGTAAGTGCTTGTGTGTGATGAGAGATGTATACGTTAACAATCAATTTTGAAAATTAAAGGAATTATATACTGTATAATATGTCAAATGCAGTATACAGTAGGTTTAAACCTTCCTTTCCATTGACTAATACTTTTGTTTGTCCTAAAGTAGTACATTTCCAACATGTAGAGCATAGAATACTTTATATTCAGATGGCTAAATGCATACATTGGCACTGCATACTATACTATAAGGATGATTATAGTATGATGAAGTCCATTAAGACATGTTACAAACAAGATATTATTTTCCTTTTTCAATTTACATTAAATTTTGAATGAATAGTGTATTTTGCATCCAGGGTCTATAACCACATTCAAAGATGATGGCACACTGTATGTAATACAGCTGGAAAGACTATTTTGATTTCTCTGTGAAATCAGTGACCTCCTAAGAGCTCTTTGTCAAAAGTCCAGTTGTGGTCATATCAGATCCTAATCCATTCCTATTTTTGTTGCACTTCACAAGCACAAAAAAAGAAGCTATAAACCTTTGTTCTGAATTCACTGATATGTTTTACATTTAGGAATCTGTTTAATGAGTTAAATTCATAAAGGCTTGAATATTTGCAAGTTTCTGTTTGATTTCTTTACATGGAATTAGTTTCACAGGCATTGAGTTTTGTTTCAGGTACAGTTACAGGTTAGGCTAAGTAGATTTGTTCTGATCTGACTTGCCTTAGAAAAACTATATACTGTACACTTTTTTAAATCAAAGTAGTTCAAGTAGGTAGCTGCTTCAGCATGTGAAGGCTGGAAAGGAACAAGCAAAGGTTTATTTAATGCTGAAAAGAGAAGAAAGGAAACAATGTTTTGGCTGTGGAGCCTTCTTTAGATGTCACATGTTAACTTTTTGTCTCTCACTTAGCTACCAACTTTCAAGTAAACAAGACACAAGTAAACAATGACTTGTTTCTGTAAATAAAACATTCACTAGTGACTGAGGCTTCGTGATGTGAACAGCATGACCTGTTTTACGGCAAGCTCTTAGACACCAGATCTTGCTTTCCTAAGTAACAGATCCCATTCTGAATCCTCTAACACACAGTACATTTATATTTCATGAGAACAAATTTTTCTGACAACTTGAGTGATAGATCTGTACAAGCACGGGCTGTTTTTTGAGGAGGCGCTGGTGGAATGACATAAATTGCTATTAAATTTTTTTTTAATAATACATGCCAAATGAATTTTTTCTGTTAACATGGGGCAGATACAGCCCTGGCCTGCACGTACAGTTGAAAACAAACAAAAAAGTGCCCATGTTGGGCTTACTGGGAATAAGACCTGTTAAATATTAGACTTTGAAAGCCCACCTTTCTTTGTGTAAAAGAGTAATCCTGTATGGTATTTTAAGTATTTTTTCATGCAGTGAGTAATCAGAAGAAAAATAGATGAACCTTCTAGCAGATACAGTAATTGTACAGCATTAAACAATTTTCTGTGCTGTCCTCTTAGTTATTCAACCAAAACCTATATACAGCAAAACCAATTGTGTTTTTTAAAGTTTCTTTCTGATTGTTTCAACATGCCCCTTTGCATTATTTATTACAGTGTACAGTATATCCATTTGAGGAGGTTTTTCTAATTAATAAAGACACAGCACATGTCTTTATATGAACTTAACATTTTACACTTCCCCTAGCCTTAGTGTTTGAATTTCTCTAAAGGACATTTCTAAACTGTTATTTAAAAAAGTCAGGAAAGCAGTAATTTGCGATTGAGTCTTTGGACAGGCTGTTTCATTACCATCAAACACTCTATAAAGTGTGTTTTTTAGATCACCTTTACCTTTCTGTAAGGCTTTTCACTTTGTTCATAGGTTTGTAGAATTCTGCCTGTTTGATGCAACATTGTTTTGCTATTTAATTTATCAGTTTAATTGCAGTATTGTTTTCAGTAGGGCTTTTAATTTGCAAGAATATGGCAGGAAAAGATTTCAGCCCTTGGAAAAAAATAAAAAATCCTCACAGCATTGTGTCTTCTGGCTCTTGCTGAATTAATGAATTGTGCGCATGTTTGAAGGTGGGATTATATTTGTCTAATTGTGGTATCAGTTGTCATGGAGATTATCAACCAATCAGAGAATAAACACCCTTACTTGGCAGTGTTTAGGTAAAATAAGGCTTTGTGTAGATGTCATCTTGAGATTTATGGTAGTAAAAACTGCATTTGGCAGAAAATTTCATAGGCTGACCACTTTTGCACTTATTTTGTTAAACAGATTTGTTGATGTAACTTTTGAAGTGTTCCCATTTCATGATTTATTTTAATTAATTGCCTTTTATTAAAGCTTTTGTAGGATTGTTAGCTGTTGTGTACATACCCTTGTGATACAATCACTGCTATTTTAGCTATGTATCTGCAAATGTCAAATCTTGCAAAAGGACTTCAGATTAAAGGATGTCTTTTGATGCCTGCTATTAAAACGTGTCGAGTGATCCACAAATTATCCTGTAAAACAAACACTGGACTATAATTGAGACTTGAAGTCTGTCATCATAGTGATATTGGATCCTTCAATTTTATCTTGATGATATTAGTAATACACAAGCACAGAAACTCTGAGCATTTCTACCACTTTCCAACAGTGAAGTAATGAAATTGCAGGTATAAAAGTAGCACGACTAAAAATAATTTAACGTTTTTAGAATCTATAAGGTCCTAACTATCATTCATTCTCACTAACGTTCCCCAAGCTCTGTGTTTTCCATTCCTCGCATAGATGACATTCATAATAAGTAATTATGAATTAATTATGTAAGAACATAAGAAGGGCTGCACATAAAAAGAGGCCATTCAGCTCCTCTAGCCAGCTTGGTAGCTAGTAGATAATTGATCTGAGGATCTCATCCAGCTGTTTCTTGAAGGAAGCCAGGGTATCAGTTTCAACAACATAGTGTAGCTGGGTAGCTTGTTCCACACTTCCACTCTCTTCCACTTTCTGTAAGTAAGAATTCCATTGTACCAGCACCGGTTACATATGGCAATAAAGTTCAAGTTCAAGTTCAGTTCACTCTGTGAAAGGAAGTGCCTCTTGTTCACATATATATGCACTACTATGTAGTTCCACTTGTATCCTTTGGTTTGAGTTTCATTGTTGATCCCGAAGAAGTCCACTTCTTGAAAATATGTGTAAGGGCAATAATGCAATACCCTTACATTTAGAGTAAGGTTTCCAACTGTCCTCCCAAAATTAAAAATGATAATGATGAAAAAGATTTGTCTTTTGGACTTTTAAACTATACTAATTAATTGCAGAGCTTTAAAAGCTTATGGATTTTTTTAGATGGTGTCAGATTAGTTTTTGTTCATTAATGTGTGATTCATTTAGGTTCAGGTTTAAAATGCTAAGGATGGATGTGGATTGGCTTATTTACATTTTTTGGTATTATTTCATGTGTTCTGTATTTACGAATGTGTCTTTGCAGAAAGTATTGAACTGTTACAGATAACATGTGAAACAGCTTCCCGTGTGCTGCTAGTTGATAATTACAATGTATGCAGTTAAAAGAATCCTATTACAAATATGTCCTTGCTTTCACTCAATCTTTCATTCCACCCAGGCACATAAAAACAGTGAACACTAGCTCTTTAACATGAGAATTAATTGCACATTCTTTAAGATTGTATCTCATGTCCCAATATTTTTTTTTAGCTGAATCTTTACACAGTATGTCTGCAGGATGTAGCAGTCCACGGTGTAAATAGTCAACCCCCCCTTAGTATAGACAAAGCTGGACCATTGTTATAGCAGGTTTATATACAATACTCAAGATATTTTGTTCTTTATTAGATCATGTAATTGATTTAGAAAAAAAAGAAATGAAAAGTGCATTCAATAAGTACAGTGTAGGCACATCGTATCAAGGGCTATACCTTCTAGTATCTAGTATAATGCACTAAATCTGCTGGCGAGTGGCAGCTGCAGAGCACATATTGCACAGAACAATTAGTGCAGTGTCCAGGGTCTGCTTGTGTGGTGTAAGCTGTCGAAAGAAATTTAATAATACCAGGAGCTGAGACAACACTCGGTTGAGCCAGTGAACCCAGATCAGCAAAAGCAGGAACTTCCAGACAGCCTTTCCATGCCTACTGTACATCTCTCAGCAGGTGACCGAGCTAGGTGGTTGCTTTTAGGAAGGTTTACTGTGGGGAGGAAGAAATAGAGTCAGAAGCAGCTGGTTATAAATATTACATTGAAACTATTTTGAAAAAAAAAACACAGGAGAGAGTAGGCACAAAGGGACTAGAAGATCAAATATAGAATGTTCCCTAAAACCTTTATGGAAGAAATGCATCAAGTATCCTGTGATCTTAGGAAAAGGAGGGAATGTACAGTAAAATAAATAAATACACGAATAAGGCATTCGTTTCTTCTACACTTGCACTTTAGGATCACTTTCCAAAGGGACGTTTAAAAAATCTCAACATATTTTGCTCGTTCTTCTTTTATTTGAGTAATTGTAGAAATATTGGTATCCCAGCATATTCTTTGGTACCCGTTTATCTGTCTGTTCTAGTTTTGGTTCTCTGTTGGTTATTGGTATTAATAAGGTTGAAGATAGGTACTGTAGATATTTATTTTTCCATGATAAATGTGCTGCGCACCTGGAAGAAAAAGCACAGACACTCACAAATATTGCAGGTGTTTTTAGGTTTGCTTTTCTTGACTTATTCTACAGTAATAATACACTTCTTCCATTGTTGCGTTCTGTATTTCTCATCTAGCCACCAGTGGTGCTTGAGACTCTTACATTCCATCTCAAAGAGGTATAAAGATTACCTTTATTTCCATTATAAAGTATTTTAGATATGACTAACAGCTTTGAACACAGCAGGACCCCAAACCCTCTTCAGTATTCCTTCATTATTTCATATAGCCACAGTCTAAGGGTTACAGTGCCACAGTAATGGACAAATGAAAGGTGAACATCCTGTATTGACTCATTTACAGAATATTAGAGCACATTTTCTGGAGTTTACAATCTTTTAAAAACTCCCTTTGATCTGAATGATGAAATTATTTTGGCTTATTATTAATCACTCTCCAAAAAGGGAGTGTATCTTAATTATAATTTGTGTATTTTTCTCAGCTTGCTGCTTGAGACTGAAATCTGATCATCACAAATAAATACAGGACATTACATGTAAATTCCTTCTATCATTTACAGGGTCTTTCGCAGTTTGAAAAATCTATTTTAATGCAGTGTGTAGGTTTTTTTTTGCATATAAAATATTCTATTTGATTTATAAACATTGTGAATAATTTAATACTCTGATTCTGATCATCTTCCTTATGTTTTATTCCCATTATTATCAATAGTGAAATTTATCACCAAAAAGATCATCTTGTACACTGTATGTCTAATCTTTATAGAGGAGAAGAGCCTAAAGACTGTTTTCATCTGAATTACAGTAGATATACATGTAGTTTAATACTGTTTATGGTGGGTGTGTGGCTGTGTTGATGTAGCTGTACCGCAAGATAACATTGTTGTAAAAATAAAAAAAAGAATAGCACAGCAAAGAAAGGAATGAAATTAAATGTTGCCTGCTGTTTCAAATTGGGCTTATAATTCATTGTTTCAAACAGATTTTATGTTGCTGTAAAGATACAGTATCATACTCTGGAAATCTGTATAGACTACATAGACGCATTATTGTTTCTGCTATTCTACGAATAAAATTAAAGTGGAAAAATAACCCTGCTTTCTAATTTATAACAATTCTCAAAATTAAAGACATATTGCTCTAGATCACATGAAGAAGTGGGTATAATTAATAAATCAATAATTGTAAGTGCAAAGATGAAAATGAGTCACATCATAACATCTGCATTAGAGCCAGAGAATGTCTGATGGAAAGCAAATATCCACTGAAGTGTTTCTTAAATTTAATGGAATATTAGACCCTACATTCTTAAAAATAGCTGGAACTAAGATTAAAGCCTGCAGTAAAACAGATAATTTCGAAAGAATTGACCCATCTGTGAATTGTAGGAAAAATCCCAGTACAATGAGCTGAGCACCTTCTTGTCAAATCACACTAGGGAAATAAGGAAAGGACAGAGCAAAAGAAATAAGAAAATTAGTATTTTAGATTAGGACCTGGTCTCTGTATCTACAGTACCTGAGGAAAATTGCCAAACTACCACTTACTTAAAGAAGAGTAATTGAAACCAATACAAAGCACATCTTTTTTCTAAAGAATTGCTTTTTGCACAAAATCCCCTTGTTTAGTTCAAAACCAACAAATTCCAGAGAACAGGCACAATCGTGGTTAAGAATTTGGAGAAGATCCTGAAATAACAGCACAGAAATATAATGTACTGTACAATCTGGACTGAAACTGTTACCCTTGTTCTTTGTGGCACAGTATTTCTAAAAGATGTTTTAAAATTATAAACAGAAACCAGAATTAAATTTCCTAGCCATTAAAAGGTGGGCCAATATGAGGGTTCTTGTAACTTTTGTGTATTGCTTCTTGTGTACTTTGGATGACTAGTCTCCAAATTTTGGTGGTTCAGAACTGTTTGAAAAGGACTCTATAAAACCAGACGGTAATCTCTAAAAAAACAGGAACCAGATCAATATTTTACTATTTCATCCCCTTTATCTACAGTATAAGCAGAATTGAAAGTCAAGAATTGGACAAAACCTGACAAAAATAAGCCCTTGTACAAGAGTACAGTACATTTGTTGACTGAGTTTTCTGCTACTATAAAACAATCAGAAATAAATGTTAAGTTTCCATGAGTAGATTTAAAACTCATGTTAAGGTAAAATACATCATCTACTGGTAATAAGAGTGAATTAAATGACTTTTGAGTAATGTCTAAAAAGTACTTTGTGAAAAGGTGTTTCATAGTACTTTCCATTTGGCACATACTGCAAGCTGTAAAATATTGTCATTTTTCTAATGTGTCTTATAAAGTATGTACTGTATGTAAAAAGCAGTTTTCAGTGTTTACTGAGAGCGTATTTGTCTGTTGTAATACATGTCTTAGAAGGTTAGAACGGAGAGTATATACTGTATTAAATGTGCATTAACATTTAGCTACTTGAGTCATAGGAGAAAGATGTGAGATGTTAGAAAGATCATCCATATTGAAACTGGCTCTTTGACCAGCTGAATTAAACAAAACTCGTGGAGCTGTCTTCATAAACCTGTTTACCTTTTTACTTAATTACACCCGAAGAAGGCTCCACAGGCAAAACGTTGTGTTTTCTTTCTTCTCTTTTCAGCATGGAATGAACCTATTACTTGTTCCTTTGCAGCCTACACATGGTGACGCAGCTACCCACCTGAACATAAGCAAGACATGTTTTTAGGATACCATTTTAAAGAGTTACTAATATACATTTTAAATGTTTATTTTTGAGGAGTTTGTATGTTTTGTTTTAAACATATTTGGTCAAATTAACAACCATACGTTTTATAAATATGTCCCATTATCACAACCTTAGGTGAAGTTCTCTCATCTTCAGCATTAAAAACACTAAAGAGAGAACTAGTTTTTGATTGTCTTTACAGTGAACAGTCAGATTGTGAAACACATATGAAGGACTATGAATTATTTTTCTTAGCATTGTGAAGGTAGCTGTTTGAATACCTCGTTGATGTTGCCTGTAGGCTTTAGCATATTGAGCATTAAGGCTTCACCGAACAAGGTTCATATTGTTTTGGGGTGCAAATGTGGACCTGCATGGTTATAATGAAGATGGGATCATACATGAGTTGATAAACAAATGATAGTGTTTGGAGAAGAGAGGATCATTTCCTTTGATGGAGAGCAGGGAACGTTCTGTCTGTGCTAACAGCTAAAGCCAACCATTCAAAGTGTGGAAGAATCTGCTTTCACCCATAATAAAATAAATATGTGAAGTATGATTTTCCATTCAGAGATACTTTTTTTCTTTTAGATGTTTATTTTTCTTGCATAATTTCAGAGGACACTTTTACTGTACAGTTGAAGTTATGCCTTGTCTCCAACCTAAACACACTTAAATTCTAGTGCTTTTCTAAGGACCTGGTATGTTTTTGGATATAAAATTTTACATCTAGTCATCAATTTCCACTAAATGCATGTCTTTCTTCAGTGTCACTATTGCAAAGTGCAAATGTGGTGTTTTTAACAACAAAAATCTGTTGTCCATATTCAGGGAAACTTGGTCTATTCCCAAAAATATCATTTGGCTTGGCAGGCCTTTGTATGGGACCAGTTGCTACTGCCTTTGTAGTTGTAAACCAGAAACAAATTTACACTCCTTATGGATCCAGTCATAAGGAATTACTGTACTAGACAATTTATAAACAGTTCTTCTTTACTTTTGTCTGAGGTTATATACCTGTTTCAAATTAATAGTCTCAGAGAGTCGTAGTCTAAATAAAGTTTAAGTTTAAATGTCTGAATAGTCTAAATATTTTTCATAATTATGTTTTTTAAAATTAATTTTATAATTACACTATGTTAAAAAGTGCATTGCTAATTTAACAACTCATTATTAAGAAAGAGGAGGTTAACATTTATTTCTTCTTATGAAATGTTAATAAAACATCTTGAGTGTACCAGTCCATCACAAAGGATGAACTGGGAGTGTTTATGGAAAGTCCAGAGGTCTATGACATATTAGAAATTGTCTCCTTGGCAGCATATTGATTCAACTTTGCTTATATCCAGTCAAATTATTCATAGGTTATGTAAAAATGAGTATTAAGGACGAAAAAAACAGTTATTCAGTGAAAGTCAGCTAAACTGTCGTAGTGTACAGATTTTTTTACCTGATAATGTGCAGTGTTTTCAAAGTTTTCAAAGAGGCCTTGAGTGATAGAACATTTTGCAGGTTGTGAAATATTCAGGGAAAAACATGAAACAGTGTACAGATTACATATTTGAACTATATGCCAATTTTAAATTATTTTATCCCTATTTTTATTAGAAATGAAAGATAAATGCAGACACATTTGTAAACTCATTTGAAAGTCTGCATACTTTCTTTCAGTATCCTGACTTATACTTTTGTGTATATCTTTGTATACTGTTTGAAAGACTGTATAAACACTGAATACTGTAGTTTCAGGAGCAATTAAATGTACATATTAGTATGTAGAAATGGCCTGTTGGTATTGTGGTTCTAGACTCTATCCCAGAAATCTCTTTGCTCATCTGACAACAGGTTACCCCTGCATGATTTTTTATGGATTCCTTAGTGTTGAAGGCTATTTTACAAGCAGTAGGTTTTTACCGGGCAGTGAATATGCCTTTTATTCTGAATTCATTCAAAGTACATAAAACTATCAGGAAATTTTAAATAACAATAAATCACTTTCCTGCTAGAGATTGGTAAAGAAATAAGAACTTTCCAGATGTGCTAGTATAGAGAAAATTCACATACAGGAAAGAAGAATAGTTGACAGATCTCTAAAAGTTAATTTTTTTTTGTTTGCCTAGTTCAGAAGCTACTTGTTATTTATATTTTCCTTGCTGTTGAAGCCTGATGGATGGCCAGTTTTCCCCACTCTAGGCGGATATCTTAATGTGTGCACGGCTGTATCATTTCAAGGCTCTCTACTGTAAATGCAGCAAGGAAATTATCTTGGGCTGCTCCACATTAACAGATGCTATACAACATGTGCTTTAACTTTAGTGAGCTAAACTGTAATTTTTACATTTTAACAAAAATGCACCAAGTTCCAATTCACAGAAAAAAACTTTCAGAAGCTACAACTGGAGTTTCCATTTTTATTCCAAAGTGGGATGCCCTATTATAACAGTTTCAGGTACAGTACAGTATATAGTACTCGATGCAACCCATACCTTAATAATAAATAATTGGTGTGACATTTACTTCTGTGCTTAGTTTAAACTGTCTGTTTTATAAACTGACTGACAGAACTGTTTGGGGAGAATTATTGCAACATACTGTACTGTTAAAGTCTTGACTTTAAATTTCCAGCATAGATTCTTGTATTGTTTAGAGAAGGTAAAATAGAAACAGTATTACTTAAGATGGAATCTTTCCCAAATATTTTAACATACATCTCTTTTGCATTATTGTTTTCTAAACAAAACAGGCCCTAATTAGAGCCTTAATGAAGAGCCCACCAATTAGCTTTTTCTGCACACCTGCTGTTTTTTTCTAGAAGTGCTTTTTCTTGGGTCTTGAGTTAAGTTGCAAATGGCAGAGAGCATGTATTAGTAATATGTGTGATTGCACACAGCAGATCATCATTTGGTTTGCACTGTGATTGTTTTTGAAGTGGCGTTACAACAGTGAACCCGTTTGTAATTGTGGACTAGAAGATGTGTCAGGACAGATGTTCATTTCAGTTCAAACAAACCTTTTTTATTTTATAGTGATATTAATTTAAAACTTGTGTGGTATGTTGTATATGCAATGCATTTTTGCTTAAATAGCCATAAAATACCTACTGCGTACACATTTATTTTTATTTCACTTTATTCTTTTGCATTTCTGACTTACTGTTTTACATTTATGAAAGGAGGTTATTTTCTGTGCTTTCTGGACAGAGGAACGGAAGTCACAAGGAGTCACAAAAGATGCCGTACCACATTACAGCATTTAATTTTTTTGTAGTCTCAGTCTAAAATATTTTAGCTGTCTCTCTTGAATTGCACCCAAATGGCCACACACTGTTTTGACATGGAGATCTTTCTAATTGTTTTAACTGACAATACTTCTTAGACTGTTGAACGTACTGTAGGTCCATGTATGAGCCTCCTTGTCTTAAATCGGTTTTCATGTGTTTTCCATCAGGGAAGTCTGTGGTTACCTTCCTGATTTTGCTGGACTGGAAAAACATAGCTAATATGGTGTGATCTGGAAAAAGCTTTGATGCAGGGACTTTACAAATAAACCTCTGAATGCCATATGGTTTACATTCATCTCTTAATTTATTTCCTATAAATGTCTATTGAATATTCTGTTGAGCCAACACATGTGTAACGAGAGTTGGAAAACAGGAGGCTGAAGAACAGCTTGTGGTGAAGTGTGATTATTAAGTCTTTTACTCTCTGTCCTTAAGCATAAGATGTATACAAATCAGCCAACTTCCAACAGCAGTAAAAAGCATCATTAGAGGTTCTGCTTAAAAGTTATCACAATAGATATTTACCAAGAAGTTATTATGAAAAGTAACATATGAGTTCATTATGACTCATCAATGGTGTGTTTTTCCTGCATAATTAGAGATTAGGTTACTATGGATTTAAGCCTGTTTTCCATAGCAGCCAAGTCTGAAATATATTAAACCAAACTTTTCCAAAAAAGACTAATTTACTCCGCTAAATGCAAGCCTTCAGAGTCGAGACAAAGGAAAGATAACCTGGTTTTAGTTTCAGCTTTAACACATTTTGAATCTTTTCAAAAACAGACATTTTAAATAAACATTTCTGATCGAAGGTCTATATGCAATAGTTTGAAGATGTTATCAACTGTTCCACAGCTGCTGATCTAAAACTAATATGCAAAAACATTTAAAACACTATTTTACTGTAACAGTCAGAGCACAACAATAAAATTGTATATATTTCCAGTGGATTTCATGTTGTTTATCTCTCTATCTGTATGAAAATTAGACACATGAGTGCAGCAATCTAAAAACAGTTAACAGTGTCAGTCAACAAATAGTTTTAAATATGAGGTTTAACAGCAATGTACAATTGCTTTTCTTGATTTAGAACATTAAAATGCTTTACTTTTTAAAAATTATTAGAAAATATCCCTTGTGGTAGCTACTCCTGTGGGACAAAAGTGCTGAATGAAAAACACTGAACTGTTTCTGAATTTTTCTTTTTTTTTTTGGCTGATTATTCAAATTGAGCTGCAGTTGTTTCTAATACATATTTTTTCAATATCCCAGAGCCAGAAATCCTAGCTTAAAACCTGTATCACAGGAAATAAATTGATGAAAACCAGAGGCGAAGATTTAAACACTGTATATACAGTATATACACATACAAATATGTGTTCATGTACTGTGTATTACAAAATGCATGTATGCTTACAGAGTAATATGTATTATAAGTGTAAAAGTGCAAGTGGAATTTGCTTGAAAGCAAATGCTGATATATGGTCAGTGATGGAGATGGAACTGTACTGCAGCTTCCTGCACTGATGTGTCTGAAAGGATATACAAATTATAATCAAATCGAAGAGATCTGTATGAGACATAATGTAAATGGCCCAGTGAGTGAGAAGCAGGACCTTAAAAATTGATCTGGTAACAGATAAGAGCTTGAAAGTGGTTATGCTCACTGGATCCAGTATACAGTATTACAGGGCTTGTTGGAAAGTCTTTCCTGCAAAAACAAGGAATTTGCTTGTAAAAATACCTGTCATAATTTAAAAATAATGATCTTGCTATTTAGATGTAGTGCTTTTTTTTTACAATAAAAGCATCTTGTGATGAAATGACTTCAGTATTAAAGTATGTCTCTAGATCTGTTGTCATGTTAATAATTTATTTTTTTTTAATATGGAAATTTTGTTCCACCCGTTTATTAATGGGACTATGACTCTTATGTCAGATTTTTAGAAATACACACTCCTTAAATTTTCCATGAATTTGATTACCTTATTCTGAAATCCCCAGTTCTCTACCGTAAACTGGTAAAGGGTATTTTTGCATCTGAGAACAGGATGACCAAACTTTCCTTCCTATTTACTCAGCTGAACGAAAATATTAAAGATTGAAGTAGATTCATCTCCTATTTCAATTCACTATCTGAAAAGAAGGAAAAAAAGTTGTTTCTAGTGTTTTCTAAACTGGGATTTTTCACTAATGAGGGTGGCCTTGACAATGAAGATTAATTGCAGTTAACTTATGACAGTCTC
The DNA here is from genome assembly GCF_040954835.1 of Lepisosteus oculatus. NCBI lineage: Eukaryota > Metazoa > Chordata > Actinopteri > Semionotiformes > Lepisosteidae > Lepisosteus > Lepisosteus oculatus. The sequence continues at coordinate 50,671,320 of NC_090699.1, forward strand.
ACACTGAAACACACCCTGCTGAGTTTTCATACTGTAAACAATAAGGGTGTGTATTAGTTTTAAAACAATGTGTTTATTTAAATAGCTCACTTCCTTTATGTACTTAACAACTCTCCCATTAATTTTATTGGCGGCAGCACCAACATAGAAAAATGTTATCATTGTTTAGGGGGAAAGATGAAAAACAAAAAAAGAACACTTAACATTTACAGTTGGTTCCTGTCAGATATACATAGAATAAAAAATACACTTGCTGTGTAAACTTATTATATCTAATATCACAGAAAACAAATATATTTCAGTGTTTTGTTTGAGGGTTTTCATTGTCATGACCTTGGTTGGGTAGTTTTGGCTTTTTTGTTTGTAGACACATTACTTTTTCCTGCTGAAAAGAATGTGTAATAGTTGTGAATGTTGTGATAAACTACATATAGTAATTAAACTACATTGGGCTTCTATTTAAGAGCTTTTTTAAAAAAAGTAAACCTTCTGAAATTTTCTTTGCCCAGTGGGATGTAAAATATGTATATATTTATTATAAATCCTGGGATAATGCCTGATTATGAAGTCCAGTCTGGTGTTCAGTGTTTTAAAAGGTCTGGGTAATTTTTTTTACTCCAATGTCACGCTAACAGCAAGCTGTTAATGCTTCACTGATCTTCAGTGTGACTTTATTTATTGCTCATTTTCAGACAACCATTTTAAGTATTTTGGAAATATATATAAACCTAGAGCATAAAAAATATTATTTAACTTGGAAAAAACAGTTAGTTCTTCATTATTATTTAAAAAATAGAAAGGTTGCGCATGATGGACAAGGGTCTTTTACTCCCTTCCTCATTTTGCATTTGTTTGCTTCCTTGATTTTACCAGCTGTTGGAATGAGGAGACCCTTCCCACTGTCCCTGCCGTACAAGAGCTGTTTTGCATACAGTTTCAGTCATAAGTATTGGCACCATTTATCTGAAACTCACTTTTTTCATTGGTTTATTAAGGGTAAAGGTATAGTTTATTAAACTTGTCTATTTTGTTAATGTTACCTTGTTTTCATTTCTTTTTAATAATCAATATGTTGACCAATTAATTACTAGCATGTGGTAGGTAGTGGTAGGGCATATACAGTAAATATACATACCAAATAAGTCAAATGAAATAAAAAGAATGGAAAGCTGTTTTTAAAAGCTTATTAATATATTTAACAGAGCTTCCTGTCTTCATAGGACGTTTTGAAATGGTCTCAGTTGTTTTGTTCACTTTATTTGACAAAAAAGAACCACTCTCTGAAATGTTTTTTTCATGTGGTTTTTGAAAATATTTCCTATATCCTATAGATACCATCATTTTGTGCATATCATGTAATTAAAAACGTAATCAAGGTAATATTTTCATTTTGATTAATTATAAATGAAGATTGCAATATCGTACAACTTGACGTTTCAGTAATTGACTCATGCAGCTTGCAGAGCATAATGCAGACAATAAAAACACATTAATTCAGCTGATGAAAGGCTTACGTTTAACTTCTTTAAGATAAATTCCCGTATCATTCCAAACATCATTCCAATATAATGTTTTACTTTTGAAAATGCAAAATGAACAAAAATTTGAGAAGCCTCTGGAAACCTCTCTTATATAAAAAGTAAAAATCAGCTGTTCTGGTTGTTCAGTGAGGTTAACAACAGCCTGTGGGGAAAGTGTTCCCATGGAATCTTCGCAACATTCTGTTTACAGTTCTTGATGAGAAAACTCTTGGGCAACAGCCATTATCACCAGGGATAGATCTTGCCAGTAGCTGATTTGCAAATAAGGATTTTGAAAATAAACTACTCAATCTCAAGGTGTTCTTTAAAAGACTTGTTTAAAGCTTTAAATGGTTCTGAAATTGCAAATGAAGGGAGCAACTGATAAAATATTTGATTATAATTTAAAGTACATACAGTATACAATTTTCCCCCACATGAATAAAGAATTGAAAAGGCCTTAGAGATGGTTATTGTCAGATTTCAAAAGCTAAGCACTAGTTGTCAGGGCCTTGCCTGAAGCTGTGCAGGTAGATCAGAAAGGTAGCACACATGGTTCTGCACCAGAGAATCCAAAATGAAGTGAGTTTGGCACTGTGTTTCAAGAGGTGCTATCTTTTTTGATCAGGTGTGCAGGGAATGCTTAATTATGCACATTAAAAATCCATTGACACACTTTACAAGAACAAGGGTTGCAGTGCTCCTTCATTGACCAAATTCAATACAGTTTATCTTAATACTTGATTTAGATAAATGGTCCTAATCTGATCACAGGAGTATGTGAGGTGAACCATGTAGTCTGAAGATCACTTGAGTCTTGGGTATGCTGCTACTGTGATTGGTAGCCTTTTTTCAAATTCCCAGAATATGTGGATGATAATACTTTTTGCTTAAATAACCAAATATATGCAATGTTTAAATTAGTTGTACTATAGTTTGTATTATAGTTGACTATGATTTATTCACTTCTAATGTATTATGACAAAGGTGATGTGTATACATTTTTTGCTCTTAAATGTTTATGGTTGTTGTAATTATAATTTATAATACAGTGCCTTGCTAAAGTATTCAGACCAATCCTGTAGTGTCCCATTTTGGGAAATTGCAAAATCATGCTTACATGAACAATTTTTTACACAATTTTATTCATGACCTAAATGTTCAAACCCTCTAAGAGTAAGCTTAAGTTGCAATAATGTCTGTAAAATCTAAAGATACAAAATGGAATATTTATGACATTAATATCCACAACTTTAAGCTCAATGTTTGGTGGAAATGCTTTGGTAGCAAGTACAGCTGCAATTTTTATTTCTAGGTATGCCTCTACCAGATTTATTCACTGGTTTGGTAAATTGTTGTCCATTGTTCTTGCCAGAGTTGCTCAATCTCTCTCAAGTTGCTTGGGCATCGCTTATGGACAGCAGCTTTCAAGTCTTTCCAGATTTGTGCCTTTATACTTTATCCCCGAGTTGTTTTAAAATCTTTTTTGTTTTCATGGTTGAATCTTCGCTTTAAATTCCCTACCTGACTGAGGACATCTATAGAGACAGGTACATTTATTCTGAAATCACATTCGCTTATTTTATTGAAATCAGACTCCACCCAACTAATTGTGTCTTGTAAGGTAATGTTGTTCAGTTAATTTAGGTGTACCACAGCAAAGGGTTTGTATAATGCAATCATGACTTTTCCCTTTTTCTTCCAGATATGTCTGTTTACTTGTTTATTTTTGCTTTTGGTTTAAATGCATGGTATAGGTTGTCCAGTTAACAGATTAATTGCTACTTCTACGTGTCATGACTACAAGCTTTAAAGCAACAAAATGTGGAAACCGTAAAAAGGTCTGAATACTTTTTTAATGGTATTGTATTTCATTAAAAAAGGTGAAAATCTAAAAAGCTTTCATAGAAAATTGTTTTGTCCTTCTGATACCTTTCCTTTTGATTTATATATTCTGGTTTCAAGAAAAATCTGTATGTACAGGTTTAGAGCACGAGAGGGAGAGACATAGCTTTCACAGGATCATATGACCATGAGGCAGCAACAGTGCAAGAGTTTCTCTTAAAACGTGTTTAAAGAGCTGACATTCATTTGCTTTAATGTCTGGATCTAAAAGCGAAATGATCCTCAGGTCCTGCAAATGTGTATATATTCTTATCCTTAGAGATCACAATCTATCGCAATATAAAAGTAACATACTGTAAATACATGCAATATAAAAATACATAAGAGCATATGAAAAGTTACAAATGAGAGGAAGCAACTCAACCCTAGTAGCATATTTGGTTGCTAGTGTCCCATCCAGCCATTTCTTGAAAGAAGTCAAGAAATGGCTTATAACATGGCTGTGTACCTTGATCCAGACTCCTACAACCCTTTGTGTAAAAAACTCCTGCATCCTATTTTTAGTTTTAAATAGCTTTCCCAGTCAGTTGCACCTGCATCCTCCTTTTCGCCCTCTGAAATAGCTTCCCAGACCTATTTGGAGTTTGTATGTTTTCCCCATGTTTATGTGGGTTTCCCTTGTGCCCTCCAGTTTCCTCCCACAGACCCTTTGTGTGAGTATGTGCTTGTATGTGGTCTGAGTGTCTGCCATGTGATGGTCTGGTGTCCCATCCAGGGTCCCTGCCTTCTGCCTGTTACTGGCCAGAAAAAGACTCTTGCTTCACCACGAACATGAATTAAAAGAAGCAATTAGAAAATCAATTAATGGATGGAAGGTTCCTCTTGATACCTTCTTTGCTTAAGACAAAAAACGTTCAGTCCAAGAATGTTCCTTCTCTAGACTGATTTCAGAGCAGCAATACCTTTTTTGTAACATTGTTTGCGGACCAAATTGGTGCACAATATTCTAAGGTGTTACTGGTGCCTTCTTCCATTTAACATAAAATCTCTTGTTTTAAATTCTGCACTTCAAAGGTAACAGTAATGTAAACATCTTTTGTAACTGATGTCCAGAGGTCAGCCAGAACAGAAACGCGCTGCATTTTAAACTCTGTGACAAGCTGATTTTAACTCTGCAGTTCATCCATTGTATTTGCCTCTAGACGCTAATAGGGGATGGGATTTTGTAGCTTGGTAAAAAAATGGATAGGATCTTTAAAACCACCCATGAATTGCTGAAAGTGGATGTACATCATTTACGACGAAAGCTATTCATTTTTCTGATTTCCATTTTATGTTTTTTGGAGGCTCAGAAAATTTCAGACTGCCTTTTCAGTATGTCACTTGCCTGAATAGCTATTTTAAGAATTTAAACATTGCAGTAAAACATCATGTAAGTCACGTTAGTACATTTTTTAAACGTTTTTGACTGTTTACCTTTAGAATTATGAACAGCTCAGTTTTATAGGAATTATGTGTGTTCTGGCAGTTCTAAAAGAGTTTGGGAAGGCATTAAAATGAACACTGTAACCTAACTACTGAAGACCTATGATCAGAGACCATAGTAAAACAGGTAATAACAGTAAGATGTTTAAGCCTTATTTAGGATGTAAATCCCTCCCTTCACAGACAAACAGCTACAGTAGATCTCTGTCACTTTCCCTACAGTTGTTCTCTAAAGGATTTACATTAATATAGTCTATCACACTGGTGTTAGAGCACTGTATGTTGATCCATTTGAAGTGGTGGGAAAAATAAATGTTCAAATTTGCCGATAAATTTAGAAAAGAAAATTGTTTTATTTACACCAAACTGCTTCCTCTTTGTAAATTGACTTCTCAGTTCTAGAGATGGGCACTACACAAGGTTTGCTGTCTGTTTCTGATAAGCTGGCAGAATCCATCAGCCCCGCATGCAGATAGTATTCTGAATTTCTGTCATGCTTTATCATCAGCTGAGCTGAAACTAAACCGGTCTAAGCACAAGTAGAAGAACTGTATTTGTGGATTACAAATGTGACTTTAATTTCAAAGACCAGTGGTGTATCCAGCAAACCACAAGCTTTAGTCAATTCAGATTGACAGTTGGGTTTGATAGCAGAATGTTTTATTGTTCATATTGCTGTTGAGCTTTATTGATCACTGAGCTGTTAGTTCATTTAAAGAATACATTGCAAATAATATGTGAGCATTTGGTCGAACACTGTTCTAGGACCAGACATTTACCAAGTAGAATGAGTGTTCTCCGTGCCATCTGGAGCTTGTGCAAATTAGAGAATTTGCTGGGAGGCAACTATCCCAGTTGTTTGAGCATAAAAAAAATCAACATGCTGTTAGATCTTTACTGGATTTCTATGGAACCAGGTTACAAAGAACCACTGCTGTATAACCCCATCCTCAGTGTTTTTCCATGTGGTTATAGAATATAAAATACCTACTGTAGGTCTATTCCATGATTTGTAGTACTTGTCTAAATCATAGAAAAGTTTAGAAGTCAGGGAAATCTAGAGTGTGGGTTCTCATCTAGAGTCCAACAGTCAAATTCAGTTAATTATTGGTAAATAATTGTAAGTGCACCCTAATGCTAACATGTGAAAATAAATTGAATTACAGATTAAACAAGTACTATTATTTAATTTAGGTTTTCATCATAAGGCCACATTAAACTTGATAGTTTGACCTAACGTGACTGAACTTTTAAAAGGCACTGCAATTATTCTCCTAGTTAGTAATCATAGTAATGTTTGTTATTAGAAATGAACAGTGAATAAAAAGTGTTAAAAGTTTTTATAATACCTTTCCAGGCTGACTTGATTCGGCCTGCCTGTTTGATTTTCAGGGGGTCTGGTATTTACACTTGTGTTGACTTGGCAAACACTAAAGTCGTCAACACCTCAGGTCATATGAAACTCCTCTGGTGCCTGCAATAACACATGGACTGGAAGGATGCTGGAAATACGTCATCCTATATGGATTAATGTACAGTATGTACAGTTTAATCAGATATTCTTTTAAGGATCTTATGAACTATGTATTGAAGAATTTCAATTATAGTTTTATAATAAGAGACTTACTGTATTAGTTGTTTCTTTAGATCTAATTTTAGTATGTCACGTTGAGGAAAACATGGCTAGATTGCCAGCATAATTTCTTATGGGAAAGCAATAATAACTATAATTGCAACATATCCAACTTACTAAAGGGTTTTGCCTGTAGTATCTCTGTATATTAAACTATGAATACCATTCTTTCTAGAAGTCTCATGACCTCCTGTCAAAGAGTTTAGAGTAGAGTAATTGTAGCTGTTTTTTCTTTTTAACCGATAAAACCTATTTAACATCTCTTACAAGAACCATTTTGTGTTCTGTCTGCAGAACTCACAAGCTAAGTTAGGAAAGTTTACATTTGTGGTCAATGGAGTTTATAGTCATTTATAAAATACTGGCTTGCTCTTTTGAATCCAATGGGCATTGTTAAAAGGAAAAAATAGCAACATGCTTGTGAAAATTGGATTAAATAGAGTACTTTGGCCTTAGATTTTCAACATTACAGCTATTTAAATAAACTCTGGGTGCTTATGCATTTAAAGGAGTTTATCTGGGTACAATATCCCTGTGTTTTAGTAAAATATCGCATCAGATCAGAGATTTTCTAAACACTTTGGCTAAGTATTTGATCTGTACAATACATACTGTAGGCTCATCATCATCTTATGTTAATAACAATAGGTTAATATTACACCTTTATTTTATACCACCTTATAAGCAGTACACTTTAGCTAGAAATTCTGTTTTTTAAATGTTTTAATAAATTATAGAATATATATTATTTTCATCCTTAGAGATCACCTTAGAGAGTATATTTTTAGAGTATATATATTTTTATATCCTTTGAGAGTATATTTTTCAGAATGTATAAAACGATTTAATTTAATCAATTTGCATTTGATGTATAAAAATATCAATCACTCTTCTAGAAATATGTATTTGATAATAAGATGTTGCTTTGCAACACTTTGCATGAATATTTCAACATTTGCTTTCTTTATAAAAGCATATTCATTAGCACTATTGATACTGTTGTGAAAACATCAATAAGATACATGTCAATGCATAGTTAGCCTCTTTCATTAGACAATTACTATATATGGCTTACAGTAAAGAAAGATGCTATAATTTTTCTGCAGAACCTTAGGGGATATTTAATATTGGTTACAAAATATGCATACAATATATATTGATGTGTTAAAATGTAATTTTATGGACGAAATGTGAAATGCATAATCACAACACAAGGACTTCTTATTTTAATATCGGTGGATGTTATTATTAGAAAACCGTATCAAATGATATGTCACAAGGGAGCAAATATCATTTACAAATCACTAATGAGTTGCAAACACTGTGTTAGCCTCCGGTGAAAGATGGTTTTTTAACGCAGTGCGCATTTCTGATGCAATGGATAAAGAAGTGAATGTTGGCACAATACAGACGAGAATTGGGTGTGTACATTATTGGGCCATTATAAAATTATTTTCCGTGCAACTGTTGTAATAAATTCAGTTCAATGGAGTCCACTCTTCTTTTACATGAAATTAGAATGCAATTAAAGTTTTCAGTGTTTAAAACTCTTAATTTTTAAAGTCTTCAAAAAAACTATAAATAATGTAATGAAAATAATGTATCAGTAATGTGACTGATTTTAAAACGTCACCTCTGATTAGTTTTTACTTATTCTCTCTTTAAAGGTTAAAATAAACCAATGATTTTGCACGCTGAAATGATTTATAGAGATCTTCCATGACCATGTGTGGTAGTGCTCTTTACACAATGATTGGTGTATTCATTCAATAATTAATACAAGTAAATAGTGATAAGCTCCAATATGGTTTTTACTGTCATAGTCAGAGTTCCTTGGCTTTGAAAGTGGAATGTGAATGTTTTTGAGCATGCAAATCATATAAAAAAAGATTTGGTTTATTAATTATTTAACAAACATCATTATTGCACTTTGAATCTTCTAGTTTGCTCATTTATAAGCACCTTTATTACTGTGGGATATAAAGAACCTTCAATAATGTATGTTCCAAGCCTTGCCAATCAGGTGGATTGCATCTGGTCACTGGAGACAGGACTGAATTCCTGATGAAATTTTAAATCTGATTTTTTAAGCCCCTCCATTCATTGTGGTGGCTCACAAATATCCAGCCAAATATTAGTAAGGAATAGTGACTAATATGGAATTAGGAAGGAATTAGTCTGGTGGATTTTAACTTGACAGAATTCCTGAATCTTAAGTCTTAATTTTCTGTATGATTTTTTTGTGCCATTTGAAAGCTATGCCCATGTAGATTCACACTCGCAATCTTGAAATCTTCAGAAATAATAATAATTGATAACTCTTGCCTTTTTTACAGGCTTATTACAAAGCTAATAATAAGTTTACTAAAACTTTTAATGTTTTTCTGTGGTTGTGATTTCTGAATTTTTACATGCACATACATTTTAGAAAAGCACTGTTTTCTCCCTGTTTTCCAAATAATACTATCATGAAGGGAATAGCTTAATGCAAATGATAACTAGTTAAGCACAGCAAAATAATATGATGCCATTGTCTCTGGCAGGTTTGTATTATAATGTTAGCATGTGCAAATAATTACATTTTCCTCCTGATACAATTACATTATTTGTACTGCTTGTATTATACACCAATAAAAGCAAACATCATATTAGGATTCATGGCAGTTTTCGCATTGCATTATCAATATGTGGAAATAATTGTCTGCTGTGAGATTAAATTACATTATTGTGTATCTTTTTCATGCCTAATAAATAATGATGGATGGCTTTTATTTTCATCACCACCTGCAACCATTTTGTCTTCCCCTGAATGCTAAAAATGAAAAAAATAAAAGGTGGGTGTTTAGTTGCCAGCACTGAAATCTAGTCAAAACAGAGGGTACCTTCACTGTGTTCCTCAGACCTTTATTTCTCAGCATTTGTTCATAGTTGCCAAAAGAACAGCAGAGTGAATGACTGAGAGAAGCAAGTGCAGAAGTGCACCATCGAAATAGATATTTTCCTTGGGATCTTATTAGAACAATGAAAAGGAATTTGGCAATGAAAAACCCTTGGATTTTAAATTCTATTTTTGGTTTTATGCAAGCCTAAAAAGCATGCATAAAAAAAACTCAGAATAAGTTCTTCATACGCCTTAGTCATTCTTGTGTGTATGTACATTGGACCACCTATATTCTTCATTTTTGTCCGTCATGCAATGCATTCTCCAGTTCTTTTCACTGTATCTCAACCCTTTCCAAATCATTGGTCATTGCCCTCTGCTGTGATGTTCTGGGTCTCCCTCTCGTCTGTCTTGTTTAGTCTTGCTTTCATCTGACAGCTGTACTGAACGCACTCATTATCCCTTTTGTAAAGCATGCTGTATTCACTGATATCTTCTTTTATAGATTAATTGCAAAACTATAATTTTATTCATTCATTAGGGATTTTTCCTATCTTCATTAACTTTTTCTGTCCTTAATAAGTAGTTACCAATATTCTTTTGTGGCATTTATGGTGCAATGAAGGTACAGTAAGTTGCTGGGTTTCCTTGCCATGTATACAGTAGCTATGGCAACAGTGGTTGCTTTTTACACTTTCAATTTTGCCTTGAGAGAGAGGTTTTTAGCCCCCAAATAGTTTTATGCTTTCCAAAAGCTGCATTTGCCATTAAGTTTGTTTTTCTTATCTCATTGGACCTGGAATCATCTATGCTGATGGTTCTGCCAAGATATGTGAACTTGTCAGCCTTCTCTATGCTTTGATCATCAGTCTTGACATCTACTCTCCAGCAGCCATGATCTTATATTTACATTTGAGCCGTAATCCTGTCTTCCCTATTACTTCCTTCAGCTGATCCGCCAGCATTGTTATGAAAAAGTGTCTTCAGCAAAAAGTGTCATCAGGTCGTATTTCCTGTTTCTGCACTGCTTGAGCCCATAACTGATGACCAGTGTGGAAAGGAAGGACAAAATGCAGCCCTGTTGGACTCGAAAATTTCAGGTGGTTTGCTCAAGTCATTATTCATTATGATACAGCATCTTGAGTTGGCTTATAAAGCTTGCATGGTTGATGTTGATGAGTTTTGTTGGGATTCCGTATTATTTAACAGTTGACCACATTACCGCAAAAGCTTTTTTGACATCTATAAAATGTATTGCCTGGTTTCCTTGAAAATAAAACACACTCACTTATGGTTTGTCTTAATGTGAAAATCACATGTGTGCATGATCTGACCTATCTGAAAACCAGTTTATTGTTTATGAGACATGCTGTCCACGTTTCTTCATTTGAGAATGACTGCTAATAACAGTCATTCTCAAATTCCTGATAACAGACAGAAGTGTCACCCCTCTCCTGCTTGAGCAATTACTTGAATCACCTTTCTTAGGCAATTTGATAATGGCAACCAGTCTAAGAATTACAATAAATGCAAAACAAATATAGTTCCAATATCTGTAAACTTTACTAGAACATTTGCCAGAAATTTATGAGAACATTGCATTATTCTTCACTTTATTATTTTGACATACAGTGTGAGCATTGCTGCCTTATGGGGTTATTTTTTGGAAGTGGGAAGGCTTCTGTCTCTTTGTGTGTGTCCTGTGTTTTGCCCTGTTACAGGATGTTTATTTTTTGTCTGATGTTGGTTGGTTGGACAAGACACTGTATACAGTAGGTTGTTTCAAATTCTAGTCAATGCATTGCCTGATCTGGCCATATCTTAAAAGTTGCCCCATTTATAATTCTGTTGCTGTATGGTTTTGCATAGTTTCAATTCTAATCAGTGAATTTGCACTTTACAAAGATAAGAGAATTGATTAGTTACCAGTCTCCAGGAGTCTTCATGTTTAATTGGCTTCTGTTTTTTGTCCCACATACAATCTTAATAGTCAAAGCAGTTCCTCCAAATTCATGTTGCATTTGATATATTTGTTGGCATGGTGTTATTGGAGATAATACAAGGTAAAGACATTATAGTCTCATTTAATTGGCATCAGAAAGTAATGCCGTTATAACTTCATAACTTCTTAAAAGTCATGCCTTGTGCACAGCTAGACGTACACAATTGTAAAATTTACATTTTAATGAAATATTTGAATAAGTACTTGAAATTCACTCTACCAAGTCTCCCAGTTGTAAAACCAACATTTCGTGTTTGTGTTTTGAAAGCCAGCATCAGGAAAATTAACATGCCAGTCATAAAGATTAGGGAAGCATCAGTGTAAAGCCACACACTGCATTAATCAAGGTTCAGGGCAGGTAAACATTGCCTATGACATGTTTAAATGATGGCCTTTTGGGGAAAAAAACATAATAAAAAAGAAACATTTCACTTATAAAAATGAAATTTATTTAAAATTAATATGAAAAAAAAAATTAAATGAGTTGGAGGCTATATATGATTTAGATACATGGTTCAGATGATGCTTTTTCTGAAGAAATTTGACTTTTAATTTTACTAACAATGAACTGAATTAAATTATACTACGGTATCATTTAGGATCAATAACATTTATTATAATACAAAATGCTGACTACTGCAACATGGTCCTTTAATTATACTGTATATAGTCTTTTGCTGCGATGTTTTAGTCACAGATCATATGTATTATATTTGGCCTTATGCAAGACAACGCTACTTTATTCCATTTTTTCTGTTGAAGAAATATGAATGTTTCTGTTCTGTTTTAGAAATTGGTTCCATAAAGTTTTCTTCAGTTTTCCAGAATATACTGCACATTCATTAATTTCTGATGTGATGATTTAAAACAATTTAAATAAGGGCTTGCTTATCTAGAATAAATCATATAGGCAGCATAGAGATCATCCTTGTTTTTCACTTTCGAGTACCTAGGCAGTTGTCATCTGTCATTTGAGTGATGGACACCTTTGCTGCTTCAGTAGTGGAGTAAATGGATCTGACTATCTTGAATGCTTTTCTAATTAGACAATGATTAAAATGTCTTTAAAGTTTCTAGTCCCAGTGGACTTTTGATTATTATCCATCTGAGCTGGCTTTTTTTTCCTTTAGAGCTTTAACCTACTTTGTAAATGGCTTGTGTCATCTGGCCTTATCTTCTGTTTATGTAACATTCATTTATTCTGTAAGTGCATATGCCTACAGTGCCCTCCCAATTTATTAATACCCCTGATGAAATAGGAACACTAAACATTAAATAACAGGAAGATTTACAGATTAGATAATGTATCTTAGTTAAAAATTTCTAAACAATTATCCTAATAGCATTGCACAGAGCAAAGTCATATTTGTCATAAATATTTAAGTCCAGACTATATGAGGGTCAAATTTATTCACACCCCTGTAGCTAGTACTGTATCCTCTCTTGCAGGGATTACAGTGAATCGAGCTTCCTGTACTGTGCTATGGGGGTTATTTCACTTAAGAGAAGAAATGTATTAATTTGTTCTCCCTTTTGTTTCCATTATTGAACTATCTTGAGTCAGAATCATATTCTATAGCTATAGTTATATGTCTGAGTGTTTTACATTCAATCATTTCTCAGCTCCAATCAAAGAGTACAGTATCTAGAGAAAAATAATGGGAAATAATGGGAATTCAATCGGACCACTTAAGTTTAGTCTGATTTAAAGGTTGGAATGTTAATTGTTGGTTAAATTGCGTCGTATTAAACAAAAAGTCAATAAATTGGTTAACTATCACTAATAGTGTGTGTAATGCAATTGCATTATGTGAAGGATTGGAGTGGCAAATGTAGATCATCTGTTGACTACTTAGTACCTGACACTGTATCACTAATAGTCCTACTGTAAAGAAAGCCAATCCAAGATTTCACTGTCATGGAACAGCAAAGAATCATCATGTTTTGGGTTATTGTAGGTGTTGTACCTTTTAGGTGAATTACCACACAATGTGCTATGTACTGTAAGTCACAAAAAAGGGTTTTGAAAAGGATGGGCATGTTTGTGAGATGAACACCAGCCTGGGAAACCAGTGCATGCTGGAGGCCAGTGTACCTGGGATTGACAGACTGATACAGTATGCGAGGATAGGCTTGCATTTACAGAGATGCAAAGCGGAAGGTGATGCATGATATAACCACAAAGTTCACACCATCATCCACTTTGCTTACTTTTGGTGAACCTTGAAAGGGCTTCATTGTGGTATATTTCGCATCTTAGTTTTGAATTGTTACTACCTTGCTGATGATAGTGAGTTCAAAGTGGCAGGAATGGATCAGAGATCAGTCCACACCATCTTGTTATGAAGACATCTACTGTATAATATCGATAACTTTGCAAAGTAGTGGTGAAAGTGTGGGAAGGGGTTTCCACCCTGTGTAATCTATTGTTGGATTATTTAGAAATTCTCTTTACTTAATTACTTCTCTGCAAATACATTTACATGGACACTGCAAAGATCTTAACTTATGTTACCACATTAGTTACAGAAAAAGGACCAATATGCCTTGCCAGACATTTGTCTGTCCTTAGTGAATGTTTAAATAATTGTAGTGGAAAGTTGTGGAAAATGTTTTAATAATGTGATGTTAATAAAATGTAGAAACTGTTTTTTGTACAGCACACTGATCACTCCTATATTTGTATGTGGAGAAGGTGGGAATCTTCTAAATAAGATTTGGTATAAATGAACAGATTTTCACTTGCAAATATGCCAAAATGTGTATCTTTAAAATATTAACAGTAGAAAATGGAGAAAAAAAATTAAAAGGGCAAAATGGGGCAGGTGTTCTTAAAATAGACGTTACTGCTTATGCAAACTTGAAAAGATAAGCTCAAAGTGTACATTTAAGTTGTACTCTGAAACAGGTTCATTGTAAAAATAATAAATATTTGGTCTTCTCTGCTTTGAGTATAGATAACAAAGCACAATAATTTCTAAAACCAACAGCTACCTTGTGACAAAGATGAAAATAAGATGTTTAATGCTTCAGTATTTACTCAACTGAAGTAATTACCATTGAGTACACACTAAGGAATACTAACAGATATGATAAGTAGTTTTATTCTTTAATCAAACCCACATTTCGTAACTTTCCCCTAATTGCTTGTACTCTCTTTGAAACGTAGATCTGGCACTTCAGTAGATGTGTATTAATTTCTGTAGTTATAGCTCTCACAAAAAAAAACACGCAGGCACTAGAGTTGTTTAGAAAAGAGGGGAAGAAAGAGCTTTGCTTTTGAACAGCAGGTGGTAATTGAAACAAAACAAGGGCTGATTAGAGGAGCGTCTGGCAACTCATGATACAAACAGAGCACACTACAAAACCCAAACACAAGAGCTCTGGAATAAAGTGGTCATCATCTAATTAACAGAACATGTTTTAATTACCGAGTAAACCATGCAGCGCAGTGTGTCAATTTAACTGATGTGCTAAGTGCCAGTTTACAATATCAGAAACAGACAAATAATTGGAATCTAATTACATCCAGGTCTATTGCACACCAGCGCCTCAAGCTCATCTTAATAAACAAGTTTTTACATCAAACCATGAATAGCAAATACAGCCTGGCTGCTAATTGCTACACTGTGATATTGGGAATTTGCCAGCTTTGACTATTAAAGTAAGCTCTTGTGTGGATTGCAGTTGCTCTGCTACGCTTTAATTAGAATCAAATGAGGGGCAGAAATCGAGTTGTGTTACTGCAATTCAATATATGTAAATAAGATAACTGGGTAATCTTTTTATTTCATTTCTAGCCTCCATGCAGTAGGTGGTTTGGTTGTGGTAATAGGTTATCACTTTGAAAATGAAGTTGGCTTAAACGATAAAAAACAATGAATCAGGTTTTCAAAATATTTTTGAAAACTTTAAAAAGAAGGTAGATTTTTTTTCTTTTCATTCTGTTTTTTTCCTAAAGTCAACAGTAGTTTTATTTTGTGATTGTTTTTATTTCAGTGACCAACTGTTTACTATTTCATTTAGAGCCTATTGATTAAATTATATCACAAAATAAGGAGAGATGGATTAAAGGGCTGAATGGAACTATACTTCTGAAGCAGCAGGCAGCAGCATGAGGCATCGGAGACACATTTCATTATTTTCTTGAAAGTGTGATAACCTACAGCACTTATTAGACACGGCTTTGATTTTAGTGCACATCAATTTTTAATCACTCATTTTTGTTTAGAAAGCCAGTGCCCTCTTTTCAAATGGCAAGAGCAACAGAAAGAACAGAGGAGGAACCCTATGAATGTGAGTTCATGACAGTCTCTCACCAACAGCATGAGGTCAGGCTGAGCAGCTCTGGGTGTGCTGGTTCCCATTACATTGGACACATGGCTGTGCTGCTGTTCAGCTCAGCAGCCTTCCGAGTTTCACACCTGAGATGTAAGTATGCTTGTGATACAGTAAGGTTGCTTTTCTCATACTGTCGTTGAAGTACAAATGTAAGTGTAGTTTGCCGGTAATTCTGAAACTAAGACAACAGCACAATCCAGATTATGTTGTCTTAACAAAGTCATCCTAACAAAAGTACACTGAGAGTTGAGGTTTGAATAAAGTCTTTTTAAAGTTATATTAAAATAAACATAGAAAAACAGATCAGCTTTAAAGCAACATTTACTGAACTTTCCTGCCCATTCTGTTGTCAGATTTTAGAATGGCAGTTTAATTGTGAACTAATCAGAGAATGATTAACTGCTTGTGTCCGAATCCTACCAATGTAAAGTGCTTCATCCAGAAATGCACTAACCCATTAATATACATTACAAAATACTTCTTTTGAGGTGGGAAGTTATGGAATGTAGAATTCAACCATAACAGCCCAAGTTGAAAAAAAAAGATCAATAGATTTATAATTTAACAGCTGACTCAGCTAAATAAACTTTTGTTTGCTTTGAGTATTGGAGCAGGTTATACAGTAGATGAGGAGCTGCTGACAGGATGATGTACTGTAAAAGCATTGCTAAATAACACTGATGATTACTGACATGTAAAGTGCACATAGTGAGTCGTGTGGGTTGAGCAGAGACAGGATTATTGCTTTAGGTAGGAAAAAATAATAAAATTCATCTGCTGGACCGGTTTGGATTTAGAAATATTGAAAATAACATTCAATGGACTGTGTATACAGGTAAATCAAAGTGAGTTGCATATTCATATTAAGAAACCTATGTTGAACTGATATGTGTGGAAGTATAACCCACAGACTAGGGTTTCAAATATTTCTGCATATTTACCATAAATTACAAGCCTTATTCTCATTTTATTTTAATTTAAAATGGATTTTTCCCAGAACAGGAAACAGGAGAATACTAATAAGAACGCACTCCAGAAATCTGCAAGTGTTGAAAGACATAATTTTACCAATATTTTTTTTCCCCAGATATCTCTGTACTTTTTGTAAAGAACACTATCTTTTTCAGTGGGGCAGCTATTTCTTAATCAACACTATCCACTGCACTTTCCCTTCACTTATTTACAGCATACATATTTTGAGTTAACAAACCTATATTTATAGGTTCCACTTACCTAACCACGTCAAAACCAGTGGGATGTCCATCCTTGTGGGTCTGTATAGGTTAAATGGACAGAAAATAAAATTTCAAACATATCAAAATTGTTCAGCTAAAAAATACATCAATAACTACTGATGGTAACTTTTAAAATAATTTGTAATTGCAGATTGTGAAACAAAACAACATTAGCATCCACTTAATGATTTATTTCGTATTTGTGATAAAAATCACATTGAATTAGCTTTTATACGTGAAAATCCGTTTTAGAAATAACTTTTATACATTTGACCCTAATGAGGTTTTGAAGACCAATCACTGGATACAATGCACCCTTGTAAAAGTGGTGTTACTCGTAGTAAATAAAAAATGAGTGTGAAGTCTTTATACTGCACCATTAGTTGTTAAGAACTGGTGTGAGACTAATTATAGGCTTGTCACACTTGTAAAATAACAGCAGTATTTAACAAGTGTTTTAATGTCCTAGGAGCATTTCTTTTCCTCAGCTTGTATTTAATAGACTTCATATGGTTAACAGTATTACTGTGCTTGCTAATTATTGGGCTGTGACCCACTCTTAGTGAAACACTTTCTCTGTCCAGCAGTATTACTATCACTAAAAACCTACGCACATCTTGAAATGATAATGCGCTTCAATTGCTAAAACCGCACATTGCTAAATATTTAGTCCTTAAACTTTCTCTAAAGAAAATGATCTAATTGGCTGATCAGTGTTCCTCTAAACAATAACAATTAGGTTTTATGAAGACAATTTTTCAAGGGAAGATGATACTGAAACATTGCATACCCTGCAATATTGTTGAGTTACTTACACAAGTGATACTCTTGTTTAGCCGAGAGCTGTGTCTTTTTAGATTGCTTTTTAATTTTCGTATTTCCCTTTTACTTCAGATCTTCACGAAAACAATTTCTTGACTACCATGAGATCCATGAAGAATCATAAAATGTAGACATGCTGTGATTAAACACTGTGCCATTCACTTTGTTCAAATTTACTGAATGTAAATGCTTGTAAGGCATCATCCTTAAACTATGGGGTTTATGATTATTGGCCCCATGCGGATGTTGGGATCACTTTAAAACATGACAAAGTGAGAAGCTCCTTTGGAATATGATATACAGTAAAAGTCAGTTCTGCTTATGCTGAGGCGTCTTTCCTGAATACTTATACAGTCCATACACAGCTCTAAGGAATCACTTTTCACATATACAATACATCTGTATTGATTTAGTTTGGCTTATTGTAAACTGTCCTGTCAGAGGCTGTGATTCATCTCAGTACTGTGATTATTTCTCTTATTATGTTTTTGACTATTGCATTAAATTATTGTATAGACCGTTTTTAACAAGTTTTTTTGAATTACCAACCAGTTTGCAATGTGTGGATTTCGACTCTCAGCAGCAACTTCTGTATTGCACAAGGAGAAAGAGAATGTCAGAGGCTCCTCTGACCTGCCCACCTACCAGAGCCATTAATCTTTCTGACACACAGGAAGTTCCGCAGTGCCTTAGAGGGGAGTTAATGCTGATTGGAGGAGTTGCATGTCCCTCACTGATGTCAGTGGAGAATTGCAGGCACCCGGAAAGCCACAGGAGTCACTTTACTGTTTCACTGAGGGTCAGCACAGCACTAGCTGACTAATCTCAATCCTTCCCACTGTGGCAGTCTGCCAGTTGTGCAGTGCTACTTGGGGAATGGTGATTACAGCTGGGTTGAGCCTGTGACACCTGGGCTACAGAGCTCAACCTGTGCTCAGAGCACCTGTCCAGGTTGAGGCACACAGTAGTCCCCACTTTATTGTTTAGAATGTAAGTCACCTTGGATACAGGCATTGGCTACAAAATAACAGTCTAATCATTGTGTTAGAGTGAAAAATATTAGTAAGCAGAGGTGTGCGTAGTTCCCTCATGAAATGCATATTGTGTGGAACAACATGGTAATGTTGAAAGCTGACTTGCTGATCATACTGTCTGTATTTGTATTAATAAAAATATTCTGTTTAATTCTAAAATTCAAAATAAGAACATAAAGAAATCATTTTTGCCTTCAGCCTCTCATCCACATGTGGAAAACAAGGAACATGCTTCCACTACGGTGCGTAATATTTGGGACTCCTCTTACTCGCATAGATACTGAACACCCTTCGGATTAAAAATGGATTATTATTCTTATTGTATTGGGGAGAGATATCAGAGCAACAGAGAAGTCTTAGTGGATTGCACTAAAATAGCATTCATGTTGTATGAAAACTAAGGGAGTTGGTCTGCTGCAGCTTTTTTTAATAGACGATAAAATTAATGCACTTAGTGCATTGTGACACGGGTTCTTAAACCTTTCAAGGAAAAAAAAAATCTATGTCATGATCAATCTTTCAAGGGGGGGGGCATGGGATCTTTCTGCTAGAGGCTGTGTTGCCCTGGACTGTAGTACCCTACAGTGCTCCCACATGCTCTAGATGGTGGTGTACACATCAGTATAAGATGCTTCAGTACAGTTTCAGTACCTGCTCATGCTGTTGCCCAACAAAATGGAGTGGTCACATACTGTAGCCCACGGTGAGTTATGAGCCCATAGTTTAAGAACTGAGGCATTGTGGGAAGTTGATCAGTATTTACAAGATTAGGCACTATTTACAGACATGTTGTAACATTACAGTTTTGTATATACTGACCAATATTTTGATAAATATTATAGTACCTAGACAGAAATTCCAGACATTAGCTACGGTAACTAGACAGAAACATGAATAATTATTGTCCATTTTTTTTGTGGTGTGTAACATTTTTTTAATAAAAATGTGAATATATGCAAAGAAATGCAGGTTTACAAATTGTTCTTGCACTTTTGAGTACTGAAAAATATTTTTTTTTATTTTAATGCACTACAGTATTTTTGTGTTAATGGCTAATTTACATGAAATACTTCTATAAAATGGAAAGGCAAAATGCAAAGCATGAACAGTTAATTAGAAAATGTAAAGATATGTTTTACCAATGCAGATGATAAAAGCATAGCATTATCGCCTGGTCATAGGTAAAATGGTTGATTCAGCTCTATTCATTGTAGAAAACAAAGTACTTTAATATATCTTCACTGTCCATTATTTATTCAGCCTGTACCTTTTTATCTCCCTGCATTTAATTTTAACTATTTATAGAGAACCATCACTCCATGGATTTGCTGAAGTGATTTGGTGTGTGTTGAGGGGTAGTTAAAACCACTTTGAAACTGTAATGAAATGTACAAGGCATGTTTTCACATTGTACAGAAATTACAATGAGATATGCTTAAAAGTAACTTCAGAATTCTAGCATCATAAGATGCATAAAATAGCATAAAACATTTGTTTTTGGCAGTGCACAATGTATTGTCTTAAGGTTCATAGTAATATGGAAAGGTTTTTTCTTTAATGAAAGGAACACAAGATTCAAAACTCAGTACTGTCAAATCATGCTATTTATCCCTTCTATACTGTTTCAAATATAAATACATTGGAAAAATAACAAGAACTGCATTGTAGGCCTTAATCAAAATCTGCATACTGTACTTCATGTTTCGTCTCCTCTATGTAGTTGACCTGTATCTAACAGTACTCAAATAGCTCTCTGGTTCAGAGAAATTTATGGTCTCTTGTTTGAGATCAGTAGGTCCTGCATAAATCATATTTCTTTATTCTTAATTCTTATATGCAGACACACAGGAACATAAATGGCTCTTTTCTGTGTAAAATGAAATTTTAAGCAGAAAGTTAGATGAAATGCAGTTTCAGTGCAGTTTTTAGTGCAGTTTAACTACATTGATGGTGTTGTATATCTGAGACGTTTTTATTTTTATACTGTAAGAAATGAAAATGACCATTTTTGTAGCAAAATAGGGCCTAACAAGTCTATAAAATAAAAAAGGTTTTACCTCAAGTCATTTCTACCATTAAGACCCAAAAATGACATAAAATCAACAAGAGAAGTTTTAGAACTAACTTTTGAGTTGGGAAATGCAGAACGAGGTTCAAGGAATCGTTCTTTGAAGTATTTTGCAGTATCAGCTTTTGAGACTAAATTACTCCTTTATATCCTCTGTTTCATACTTAAAAATTGCTTTTAACATTAATGCTAAAATCAAGATGTGGGAACACTTGATAAAGTGTATAGCACTTTATGTCCAAATAGGTAAGTCATGGAAATAGGCAAGTTCCTTGCGCTTATAAATTAGGGCAATAAATATGAGAAAATATAGTTTTAACATATATTTAAAATATGATTAAATATGTGGAACTGAAAACGGATAAAATTACCATTATCCAAATACTGAGCTATTAGTCAAATTTATTTAAGGTATCATGGTATTTTATCTTAAAAAAGACATGGGATTCCAGTGTGTGGAAATTGGACTGCCATAACTGGTGTCAGTCTGAAAGGGGCAGGAGCCAGTGATGCTGTATTTTGTACATAGTGTACCTGAATTCATTCCAGACAAAGGTTAATTCAGCATTATAAAAGCCATACAAACCAAGCTGAATCAAGATACCTCAGTGTTATGTTTCCTAAAGTAGTGCAGTAATTTCTTTGATAAATCTGCATAAATTGCCTTTGAATGTATACATTTCAGTGGAAATTTTGGCAGCTACTTAAGTGTGCTGTTGTTTATTCTTTTTGTATTAAGTCTTTCAGCCAGACATTCCAAACTCAATGGAACCTCTAAATGTGAAGTTTTCGCACGAGTACTAAATTAAAAGCATGTGCATGCTAAAAACAGAAACAACTTTAATGGGAAATTAGGAAAGGGTTACATTCATATCTTTTTACAGTAGACATTCGTGTTTAATATGTAGTACATTTGGTTAAAGGAAGGGGAATATTTGTGTTAGCTAGATGCCAGTGCTATGTAATTTGCACTTTATTTACCATCTACCATAGCTCTTACTCGGAGTCCAGGCCTGAATACTATGGTTAAAATTCAGAATCTCGGATGTTAGGTAACATCTTAACTGCTGAACTAAAATATTGCCTGAAGAAAGACTGTCTCATGATTTTATACTGTTTCCATTAAATCTTGTCTTTTCATGGCTTTAATTAATAATATACCCACTGACATTTATGTATTGGAGCAATAAGCTTAAGCGGGAAACAATTTATGTCACCTAAAGCTTTTTAACGAATCGATGCAACTATTTGTAATTGCTTGTTTCACAAGATTAAAAGTGCTCAGGCTTGATCTTTGTCTCCTGTTTTGTGGCCAACATGACCCATGCTTCCGTCATAAAAAGCAAGCCTTGGTGATCAGCATTAATTTCCATCAAGAAATCCATATCGCTAATATTTCTGGAATTTTAATGCAGTTACAATTTATAGCTGATCAAATGCAGTTACCTAAATTGCTGTTAAGAGAAGACAGTTTAACTGTCTCTTTTTTAATTATGACATAATTTAATATTTAAGTACAGACACTAGCGCTGGTCATCTGCATTTTCATGCCTGATGACTGTTTCGACTCTTTCAACTGCAATTTCTTTGATTTCACCAGTGATAAAAATGTCAAAAACTCAAGTAAATAATAGAGTAGGTATTAGTGTCCATGTCAGTGTGTGAAATGTAGATAAAAAGCAGAACAGATTTTAGTATAATGTTGTCTAAATTTGCCTGTTCACACATTTTATAATAACTAATATATTTGCATCTTACCTAAGTAAAACCATTGTGATTAAAGTTCATGGGTGAATCTGTGGTGTAAAAGTTTCTTTTTAGGCACTGTATGAAATGCATGGAGACTCTTGTGCTAATGTATGTTCCAGCTGCATGAAATGCATGGAGACTCTTGTGCTAATGTATGTTCCAGCTGCTTTGAAAGAAATAGGCACATACTGCAGTAACTACAGTGATATTTAAAATTAAATAACAGCTTCAGCAAACAATATGAACAACCAGCATTTTATTGCATTTTAGAATGCTTTAGTCAGTTCTCATGACTGACTATACAACATCTTTTACTTGTCTGCATCAACAGACATGGAATGGTGGTATTAACAAACCGATGAGAGGAATGAGTTTCTTTTATGCCTTAACAGAGATCTACCTGGTAGCACAAATATTGAAGCACCACGTTATCTCCACGGTTCTGACTGTACCTTCCTCTAAACCAAGGAGTTGTAAAACAGCTCATGCTATGTGAACAACATGTGGTGTAATCATGACTTATCCGAGGCACATTTGATGTGACTTCAAGGTTTTGTTTTTTGTAGAGGGAGGGGAAGATAAATTCCACTTTTGTTGAACAAGCGTTTAATGGTTATAAGGCTGTATTACAAAACGTGATACCGTGTAATGAATGTATATCAGGGAAATAGTTATCTGGTAACTTGATAATCACTTGGCTTGATGACCTGTGTGCTCAGCTCTACAGTTCTACCTGCTGTGCTTGACTTTACCTATGGTGAAAAGGAAGAACTCAATAATAGTGTTTGCTTTTTTCCTTTTTCTCAAAAAGTAAGGCGCTCATTCCTGACAGCTGTATTGACTGACGTGTTACTTATATTATGATATGAAAACTTTTTTTTAAGGAAAAAAAAGCATGTAACAAATATTCTTCACATCTTGGCACCTTGTAATTTTTTCCCATTAGTTTTATACAAAAGTTCATTAAATTGACACTCCCCAATATTATTACTGATCACTTCACTAGTTTTCTTCTGTGACCTTGAAATTTATCATGCAAAATATTTCCTTATAAGCCTTATAAGAACAGGAAACACATCTGCCTCATTCTGCAGCAGTTAGAACCTCTTTTTAAAGACAGCCATGAAAGGCAGTGGTTGAACCATCATAAGACGGGAAGTATAAAAAAACAGCTCAACACAAACAGAAAAATCTATACAAAATGCTTCCGGCATTGATAACAGAGAAGAGTGTGTTTTTCTATGTTACAGTTTACAGCAAAATTAAGGGAAATACCTCATCCCCCCACCCCCACCCCACCGATGTCTGTAAGTATCCATTTCTTTTAAAGCAAGATTTACTAAGTAAAATACATGTGCAGCACATTCTGCTATTCCAATACATACAGTAGGTTTTTTATAGCTATTTTAATATAGTTAATACAAAGCAGTTGCATTAAAGCAAACATTTTAACACAGGTGTACTTTTATCATTGAAATTAACAAGAAAAAGAAACCAAAAGGACAAAGGCTTATACCAATACAGGGATTTATGTACAACCTGAAACTGCCCACCCAATAGAATTGTGTGAAAATTGATGGGTCGAAATTAAGATGGAAAAAACAAAGTGTGGTGATGTTTTCTTGAAAGGCCTGAGGTTTGGGTTGGTTTTCGCTAAAAAGGTTGCGAGACCCTTGAGATACGCAAGCTCTATTTTTTTTTTGCTACAGTCTTTAGACTAAGCATGCAAGACATACAACTAAGTGTAACTGAGTGAAATGTATTTCTTAATCATTCCCTAAAGGTTTGAACTGAGGTATGCGTACTAACAGTTTTCTCATGCTGTTATCTTTAGTCATGTCTAGCTACACATGCTGAGAATGTACTAATCTACCAGCTTTTCCCCGCTTAAAAATGCCGAGCTAACCAGCAAACCACTCAGTTTGGATGTGCAGAGATCACTTCTCACGATCCCATCTGGCTACTGCCTGCACGTCATGAAGCTGCCTGGATACCATATTAAATACATTTTTAAAAGAACCACAGATTGCCCTTTGCAATGAAAGCGTGGTAAAGCTTACAAATAACTGCCATAAAGTACCTTGTACCCAGCTTATGAGTTGACAGGAGTGTTCTTTTTTTAATATAAAAAAATAAGATTGACAGAAATTAAACACAATCACAGAGCTTTGCCAAGGTTAAACAAAGAACAATAAATTTTTCCAGTACACAGAGCGATACTGGTCTTCAAAACAAAAGTGGCATACAATCTTTTAAATGTCATAAACCCATAACACAGAATACGCATTAAACATAATCATTTTGTGGTCCAGTTCATTTGGAGATTTGTTTGCATTGTTCTCTGTTAATTCTTTTTTACCATTACCCTCATTGTAATGTTACGTTTTTGTGTTGGAATGCTCCCTTTTCATTGGCCCAAAAGATATTGTTCCCTAGTTTGGTTTTATTTATTTGAAAATATTTTTCTTCTCCGTTTTGAATTTGGTCACTGCAAAGGTATGCAGCTATTCAGCAATTATTGCCTTTGGCTTAAATATTCACTAGAATCTAATACATTGCAGAGCCTAATTATTTTTGCTATAAACTAAAGTTCAAAGTTGGTCTTTCCCCATCTTTAGATCCTTTTACCACAACTGTCAAATAAGAGGATATTTGGCCTCACCTGATAAAGCACAAAACAGAGAACATAAGTTGACTTTGCAGTTTATCTTTGGTAATCACAGAACAAGAAGTATCTGACATTAACAAAAAAAAATTAAAGGAAATACCTAAAAAGCTCGATAACTACAAAAATAAAACCATAACATCCTCAATAAATACAAACTATAAAAGTGGTTGGTTGCAGTCTTAACTAGGATGATTTCTGTGAAAGACATATACATTATTTTCTTTTTAAACACCGAACTCAGGAGAATGCTCCACCAGCTCAGCATTTCTTGCATTACAATTTCTATGATGTGTTTATACTGGCTTGCGTAAGAACACTAGATAAAAACATAACCTGCAGCACAGTATTTGTACAGGAACAATTACTCTTAACACTTTTGTGTTACTGGATTTAGCTAATATTATCCCCTCAGTGTAACAAGCCTGTTCTCTATGTGCAGATTTATCTCCAGAGCAGTGGGTTTCATCGAAGCTGCAAGGAAATGCTGAACGACTATGATGTGATGATCAGAGGTGAGTCCTTTTGCTCTCCTTTGCCAGCACGAATAAAAGCTCATTACTACTCCATAGCTTCACCATTTCAGAGTCTGTCATTTAACAGTACAGTCAGGCAGTTTGAATACAAGGGATTAATGAACATAAAACTTCCATCTACAGCATCATATTGGATATCTGTATTCTTAAAATGAATACTTTTTTCTTAGAAAATTTCATGTGCAAGTTAACCTATTGAAAAATTAGACATAATAGTGATCAACAATGTTATTGGCTAGAGCTGGATTCAGAAATATAAAATTTACCTACCATTCGGCATGCTACATGTACTAATTTGTTTAAAAAAGGGTATTTTAAAAAAGTTCAGTGAATTGTCTGCAGCTGTCTTACACTGCTATGAAGAGCAAATCTGTTTTTTTTTCTTAAATGTTCCCTGCATGATTTCTCTGTCATTCATTCCCATCCAACACAAAACTTCATCGGTGTTGCTAGAACCTTCATTATGAGTAGTGCATTGCTGCTGGACTTCACAATTTTGGGAGTGGGCTACATTTTGCCAAAAAGCGATAGTGAACGGGTCATTGTGACTGAGAAACACATGGTGTGGCATGAGGTTGTCTTTTGAAGCACATGGAATAAATGACAGAAAAATACTACTTGGTATTTAAACATTCTGCTTCATGTACAAAACAAAAAATACTTACACAAACATTCATCATCAAGTGCTGACCAACTGCTGCCTCTATGAGGCCAGAGTCCTTAAGTTTAGGAGTTTGGTCAGAGTTTTTTTTTAAAAAGTGTAGTTGTTTAAAAGAGAAGCATATAGCAACAAAAAGAAAAAAAGAATTATAGCTTCCCCTCTCAAAGAACCTACCCTATAACCTTAATGGAAGCAAAACAATGTGGATCAAAGGCAGTGATCATTAACTTAATCCACACTCAGCACTGTGCAAATCACATGTCCATCAGAATCTCTTTAGTTTCTGGGCAGGTCAACCTGCAGTGTGAAGTCCATGCTTAGTTAATGTGGCCTTATTATTTCTGTTAGCAGGATTGCAGTCTGTTGCCTGCAGCAGTGTGTGTGCAGCATCAACTGTCCAGTAACACAGCACTGACCATGTCGAGTGGAAAGGTCTCGAGTACCAAACAAGTCCATCCAATGCATGTTGAGTAAAAATTCCTTTTTTTTTTCCCAAACAAAAAAGTAGAAATAAATCAAAAATACTCCCAAATGGGATATTGTTTTGTATTTAATGGCACTAAAAGTCAATCCAAACATTTTATAGCTGTCAACAATGGACTGAAAATCCAGCTTCTTTCTCTGGAAACATTTCACAGATGATTTGCATTAGTTCTACCGATCTTCATTCTCAGGACAACATGGGAACACAGGCCTATTGCATGTCATCGTTCCCAGGGTCATCGTCATAATCTCTGTCATGGTCAAAATCTGGACTGTGGTTGGCTGTGGTCACAAGAGACAAAGGACCTTCGTGATCTTCTGGATCCAGTGGTTCCTCTTTAACATTGATGTGATGCCTACAGAAAAAAAAAGAGAGACGTTTATTTTTGTGCGTATTGAGAAAAGGAGATCAGTGGTTTGCGCAATACCCGACAGTAATTCTGTGTACCGGCAATCACAAATTATTTCTAGTGGAGTACTTAAAATACACAATTAACTGTTGTCATTAAAGAGACAAGTACAGACAAATCTACTCTTTCCTGTTAATTGGAGATTTTATTTTCTCATAATAGCAGATCGGGTATTTCCTTAAAATTGACAAATGGGAAAAAATTAACAGCGTGAAAAAAAGGGAAATAGACTACACTGCGCAAGCAAGGCGGTTTGTCAGGCACCTTGTGGTAGCAGATCATTGCTCGCTGTGTGTTCTGCTTTAGTCTAGTTAACATGCAGAACCTGTGAGCCCAGTCTCCAGAGGACGACCCCAAGCGAGGTTCTATCATTAATCAACTTCAAGCAAACACAGCGACGAGACACCATGATACATGTTTTAAACTCCAAATTAATGCATATTTTTACAAAGTGTCAATACGGGAAGAAAAGCCCTGCCAGGAAACACAAGCAGCGCGGAAAAAGGCCTGCTCAACACAACATTGTGATAAGAAACCAAAGCCCTTACGAGAATAATAACACTGTCAGCTGTAAACAAGGCAAAACATGAACCCCAGCCCACAGCCTGGGCAAAAGGATGCACTAAAGAGATGAGATCTGCCAAATTTCTCATTATGGAAACAACACATGGATAACCCAGTGGGGAATGTGGGTTGACTGTAGGTGAAAGAAAACACAGTTTATAACAGTTGGGGGAAAAAAAGCCTTTTGAAAATTAAAAACGACAAACATACTGCTTTCACAGCCTGAGCCTGGTTGAGGAGGCTAAGCTTTACAAAAAAAAAACAGAAGTTTATGTAAATAAAAGGAAACTTTTTGATCATTAGTTTTTAAACACAATATAATATAAATATTCTTTCTTTTACAGATACCAGGCACGTCTGAGCCAATGCAGTTTGCTGTGATACCACAACACCAACAAAACAAGACGGGACTTATATTGGTTTTAGATCATCAAAGTAATTCCACAAGCATCATTGCCTCAGGTCTGAATCTTTTGCTGGAGGGCAGACATAAAATTGTTATTATCATGCTATTGAACTGCATGCTGGTCTTAAAATTCATTCTGTTTGTAATTAGCTGAGGACACCTGATCAGTAACGAACTGTCGAGGGAAATACTATGGTGTCTTTCTAACCAATCACAACACAAAATGTCTTTAATTAGATGTTGCTATACTACATCCACATTGGCATGAAAGATGGTTGCCCCCCCCCCCAGCATGTCTTGAAGAAGAGACAGTATTGCTGAAGGGGTTACCCGTAAACAGTTGCTTTCAGAAGATATTTCCCTTTTTTACATTTCAGTAATTCCTTTGTTTCCCCCTTCTCTGGGAAAAAAAGGGGGTTTAATAAACCCGAAAGTTGTTTGAAGGCATTGTGCTTCAGTGGTGCACGCAGTGTGAAGTAGCTTGCTTTGTGGCTACCTTCAGAGTGTATCAGGATGAAAGTACGATGTCCCCTAGTTGTAATTATGCAACTGCAAAAATACTGTTTCTATGGAAAACAATGCTGTCTCTCAAAGGCTGTACTGAGTAACACCAGTGAATGATTTTTTTTAGAAAGACAAATCAAAATATTTCTATATTTATATAAAAACATTTGAAGCCCCAACAAATATAAAAAAGAGCGACTACCAGCATAACAGCACACAGTTCAGATCTTTTAGCATACTAGGAAAGTTTAATTTCTGAGTGATGGAAAAGTCAAGAAACTGACCACCCATCTCAATTGTGTATAGTTCACACCCATTTGTCTCTTCGTAACAGGTCACCTTCATTCAAATTATCATCTGCACTGTCCAAGGTCTATAATAAGCTGACAATACAGACAGGCCAAATTCCAGTTTTTGTGGATGACCTATCATACTGCCACAATCTCACCCTTGTTTAGGCTTTGCACTACACTTAAAAAGTATTGTCAAGTATTTGTGAACAAATTATTGCTGTAATCACAAGTTTGAAAAGCACGTCCAATAACCTGATGATTGACAAAGCATTGTTTCCCACGTTTGAGTCGGCTGTAGAGACCTACTCTCTGTGTCAAACTTTGTCAATCATCCCATGAACAGAGAGAACGCCTGTGGGCCAGCACTCCCATCCTGTCTTTCCTTTTCCTGTTCTAAAGCACTGCCCTAAGCAAAATTCACAATTACTGGGGATGGCAAAATCTTCAAGAAACAGAGGAGCTCATTATTCTGCCTTTTGCTTTAATGCTCATTAATTTCCCTTTCTGATAATGTATCAGGTGATCTATAAATCTTGCAGCGTTTCACATCAGCAGACAGTAACATCTGGAAATGATGCTGTCTATGGCATATTATTTTAAGCTCCCACCAACTTTGCAGACACTCCTTTACAACAAGTGTATTGGGAACTGTGGTTTTCAGATCTAACCACAGCTTTGCTACATGGGAAAACATTGGAATGGAAAATTAAGAAGCCGTTAAATATTTTTTTTACAAGACAATATACTGTACATTTCTATTATTAAACATATTGAGAAGTGCTACAATGCATGCAGCACACAGCTTCCAATAATATATCCTATCACTGCAGTTTTGGTATTCATATCACTTCAATTAAGCAGATATTTTCTGTTTAGAACTTGTGTGTTTGTACTGTAAAACAAATACTTTTTACTGTAAAATATTTTTTTCTTCTGAGCTGCTTGACTTGGTAAGCAGCCAGAAGGTGGAGTTTCCTTTTGAGATGAGATGAGGAAAAAAACTCTGCTTTCCATTTTGGAACCAGCATTTTCTCAATCTTTTTCACATAACTTGCTGTGTGGGATCTTCATTTTAAATAAAGGGAACTGGTTATGACAATGCTTTGTGTTGTTGTGTACAGGACTTTTCTGTATAATGCCTAGTAATCTTAACATTTATATGCATGCATTTTGGAGAAAATAGGTCCATTTTCAGCAAACAGCAGAGAGCTGTAAAACATGTACATAAAACGTACTGGTTTAAATGTGGATCCTATCAACAAATGCATAAACTGTGTGATTTATGTGGTAAATAGTATTGTTTGGTACTCACATAGCTTGCAAAGGAGAGCGTCCCGGGCTGCTGTCACTGCCATTGCTGTTTGCATGCTCCATTGCACCATTTACCTCCTCTCGTATAACATTAGCAAGGGAGTTTAGAGTGGGACTTCCAATGGAAGCAGTAGTGTATAGAGGTATGTTATTTTCTGCCATTGAAGCCTAAAAACATCCAGAAAAAGCTGTGAGAAAACATCCAGCCATTACATGTCCAAAAAATGAAATGTGTTGAACTTATACTAGGTTAGGGAGAAGGTTCTTCAGTATTAACTCAAAAGGCAGACAAATAAATAAAGCATATTATAAAGACAAGGGGTCAAATGGCTTTACAAACTAAAAATTACATTTAATTTAGTATGAAAACACAACCAGAAAAAGCAAGTGTCGGGCACTTGTTTATTTTTGTTTTAATGTAGCACAACAATGGGTTTGAAGTTTAAAAAAACATTTAACCAGACAAAACAGTGTTTAAGCTTGCTCTCAAAAGCCCCAAGAGACAGTAAGCTAACAGTGAACAATATTTAGCTAGTATATTTCTGCAGAATGTATTTCAGTGAACAGTTTTTAGCAAGTGTCTTTCAGCTGAGTGTATTTCACAAAAATAAAGTTCAGCTTTGCATTCGCTGTCATAAATAAATTGCCTTTTTAAACATTTTACAGATTTCATACACATGTACAAGGTGCATTTGTTACAGCCTGTTCAGCTTTAATTGTTCAGTAAACTGGTGGTGAGTCTCAATATGGGTAATCTAAGTACATATATAAGCTTTTTAGAAATCCATCATAAGCTTCATGGTAAGACACGGCTCTTTGTCCTGAAGGAGCCATATTCATGTAATGGTAACATTATGAGTAATGGTGACATTTTGTTTCACATCCAATTCATTTATATTTTTTATTGTCATTTAGACAATGTGGCAATTCTTTTAGTACAAGATTGTATTCTTACCTGAAAAGCAGCAGTGAGAGATGTTCCATAGCTGAGACTGGTCTGTAGATTTTTCACAAGAGCTGGGCTACTGCAGGGGAGGCAAAGCAATTGTTTCTTAAATACATCAGCAATTATCAATTATATGAAGCACTTCTATTATAAAATTCAGTTCAGTGTAGGTACTATAATGTAATACAAAAATATTGTAAACAGTTTAATTAATATTATGAGGTCTACAGATGTCAATGTGTTGCTATACCCAAAGCTAGTTATTTGGCTTTTATAAAAGCTTGAATCATTACCAAATGCTAAAACCAAGTTGCAAGGTTTTAAAAGTAACTAGCCATATAATGTATTTCTCATCCCATAATAGTCTTTTAATTTGATGGTATCCAATAAAACACTCCAGTAAAATCAATATGTAGTAATGTAATTACATACTGCCTGTTTTGATGTTCATGTGCACACTGGACAAGTATTTTATGCTTGAAAACATTACTAGAATACACATTTGATTCGAGAAATACCTAAACAGGAAGGAACAACAATGACTGAAGAATCCTCAACAATCTTTCAGCAAGGAACTTCAGAGAACAGGCCATTGAAATGCAAAATGAAGACATGAAGGCAGAGCATGCATAAAACGGAATAAAACTGCGTTGGTTTAATGAACAAGGCAAAGCCAAGCGAAAGTGCTTACTGTACAAACAGCTCATCAAAGTTTTCATCAGCGCAGTATTTCCGAGGACGGCCTCGCTGAATGTGGCGGCCACGTTTAAACTCTTCATCATCAACAGTCCAAAAGGACCCAAATTCATCCTCTACTCTGATAAAGCACTTATGCAGCGAAAGGTTGGTGCGAACAGCACCCTGGGACAAACGCAGCAGCCACAACAATGTAGTAATAACACAACAAACATGGACAAAGGGAGCAAGGGACAAACACCAAAACACAGGGAAGGTGAGGTGAAAGAGGAAAAAATAAAAATGCAAATAAGCATAAGCAAATGAGGGTTAATACGCACCATCTGGAAAGCTAAAAGCATGTGATGCAGCACACACCAAAGCAAGCAGGGACAAGGGTACTTCAGGCATCATGGCATACAAACAATGAGATGGAATGCTTTTCCCAAAATTGAAAACCATGAAGCATTAAACCATTTTGATTTGCCACCTGCAGGTGCCAGAAAGCCTCCCATTGACAGCCAAGCTTAGGCTAAAGAGTTCAAAGATGGTGGACGTACCCACTTATCTTTTGTGGCCTTCGCTTTTGGAACTCTAGCTCGTCCACTGTCCACACTGCCCCTTTAACGTTTTCTACTCGCACAAAACACTTGTGCAGACTAAGATTATGCCGGACTGCATTCTGCAGCGGGTGTAAGAAAAGAGAAGATTTCTATGAGAACACTGACAAATATCCAACAGGATCAGATCAAGAACTCGGGGGTGGGGGTAGAAGAAAGGGAAAAATTAAAACATGAAAATCAGATTTTATCAACACCTAATCACATAATAACCAACATAAGGCTCTGTAACCTAAGGTTTGACACCCTAATTAATTATCCGTGGGAGACCGATATACAGTATTAGTGATCAATGTTTGGCTGCGGTTTTACTGGTGTTCACAGTAATGGAACATTTTATTTAAAAACCAAAAACAGAAACAAGCAAAGATGGTCATATCATAGAAGTGTGTGATTAATATGGTGTATTTTCCAAAATGTTCAGAATAATTTCAAAGATATAAAGAACTACCTTGTGTCCATTAGACTGCATTCCAGCTTGAACAAAGCTTTGAATAAAATAAACAGACATTGCATTTGGCTTGTCTGAACCAGTTAGAATTTTACTCAACACCGAACAATAGGGGGGGAAAAGTCAAGCTATTATAGTTAGCACGTAGATTTGGTTTTCATCGTGCCATTTGTATGCAGGCGGCTATCCGTAAATAAACTGAACACACATTCATACATTACATTAAAACTGTGTGTTTTCGCAGTGCTTTGTGCTGCCATGCTGGACTGAGTCACAGTGGGGAAGTTGCATGTTTATGACTAAAATGTGCCCCTATGGATGGGCTGTCAGCGGTTGGTGGAGTATTTTGTTAAAGAGCAGAATGAATCTACTGAGCTGATAGTTGTCAGAGTCACAGCTGTAGCTCAACAAAGGAGTGTAGAAGGTAACGTTTTAACAATATAAAGGTAGGTTTCTCTGCCTTGCATTTAAAAAAAACACTATTTTTCATACTGTCCACAAAGGGGAATGCACAGGGTTAAATGAAGGTTTTGTGGTGTTTTGTCTTTTTTCTCTCCTTGGCATCATCTTTGCTTGTTTGAAATGTTGGCAAGTTCCTCTGGACATTTAACAAAGGTTTTACCTTTTCTTAAGAACTAACATAGTGGATCATTGTTTCAAGAATACTTTAGAATGGTGCTCATTTATGCCACATAAAATCAATTTATTGCTTTGATAGTTCTTCATGAACATGTAATAGAATTTCATTCAAATTATATCATAATAGTGGAAATGTTAGGAAAGCATTGATATAAAGGATTTATTGTTACAGGAGGATAAATAACTCCTTTATCTGTATAAAACCCCAAGTTCAAATTTAACACTGTACAAATCAAGTGACACAAGTGAACAAGAAATTATTAAGGTTAGATTTAAGCACAGACCTGAAAAAACTAGTTTCATTTTGATTTATGTATGTTAACTATAAAGTTAAAATATCTCATTTATTTTTTCTTTTAACATTTTTCTCTATTATAGTAGAATTTAAGTTACCTTCCATGTTGCTGCATTGCGCCTGAAATATGCAAACATTCTTGTGAACCAGTTGTAGATTTCGTTTAGTGTTAACTGCTTTTCAGGAGATTCCAGAATTGCCTTGAAAAAATATTTGGTGGCAAAAATGAAAATAAATCTTAAGTACAGTGGAAAACAACATGCCAATATTGTTAATGACAAATTGATGAATTACCAGTCCATGCTACATTAAGAATACAACTAAAAATAGCCATGTTTTGCTTGCTTACCAAAAGCTTTAATTTCTTAGTTATAATAAGCAGATTTAAACACATCTTACATTTTTTTCTGCTTAATGAAGAAAACCTAAAACATTTCACAACCAGATTAAAGCATAGTAATTATTTAGAGCTAAGATTAATTCAAGAGATCAGAGATTACTGCAGCTTGTGATAATTGACTTGCCATCTTTAAACAGGTTCGTTTCCACTGTTGTGTGAAATGAATTTCATAATAATCACATTCTATTGTAATGCTTAATCAAAAGCAATTGTTATATATTGCAATTTTGAAGTCCAGATTACATTCCTTTGCTCATTTTGAGATGGAAGGGACTTCTTTACTGCTGTTTGTCAAAATTGTATTTGAAAGAATTCACTATGAAAGAAAATATGAAAATAAGCAATTTCTGTCTGATGTGAAAATGTATCTACCGCTAAAACTACTCAGCATCTTGAGGCTAATGCGAATAATAATCTCTTTATGACATAGATTAAAAACCCTTACATCACTCTGGCCTACATTAACAAAGTATGAATAAAATAAAGGCTTTCTTACCTGCCTTATTAAGGAAGCATATGTAAAGGGAGGTCTTACTTCAGCATTCATGTAAAATTCTTTGTTCTGGACAATATCTGTTAAGAGTTGTCAGACATACAATTTTAAGCCAGTAAAACATTGTATTTATGTAAGCAATTTTGTTTTTTACTGTATCTGATTTTTTTAATACAGAGAGAAGAGTATAGAAAAAACAGCACTAGAGGATGTTAAAAGGACAAATGTAAAATAAGTAGTTAGCATAACCAATATTTCATGTAATAATAAAATAATAATATTTCAGGTGGCACAAATGTGTTGTTTAGATCTACATTCTAAATTTAGGCATGCAACCTTTTTGGCTTACCTGGGGAAATGGGCATGTTGTATTTTTCTGAATACCGCCTTCGAATTGGTCCCACACTATGCAAGTTGTTCTGGGTGATAACAGAGGGTCCTTGGCTGATGGGTGTTAGGGGGGCAGTGGGGGTGGTGGGAGTCTGAGGCAGGCTCTGTGGAGACGTTTCAGAAGCCGTCTTGGAGAGTGTAACGTTGGACACCAGATTCAACTAGAAACAACAATCAGTTTATTTGCAAACATGGGACATGCTTTATTCAGGAATTCAACTTTACTGGCAATAAGCTATATTTTCTGTGGCTTCTTTTTTTTTTAAAAAAAAAACAATATTGTCTGGCAAAATGAACTCTTGTGTCACGTTTCAGATCATACAAAGATCTGGAATTACTTTCTTTTTCTTTCACCACACAGCAATATTTTAGTCCAGATGGACACAAACTTTCTTTCCAAGATCCTCTGTGTTTGCGTACAACAGAGATTGAAAAAAGAGAGGAGCACAGAAAAGCGAAGCTTTAACAGGCTTGACAAATGACAGTGTGATTCACACCTACCGCTGGGCTGCCACTAATAAGCTACAGAGGAAGCAGCCGATCTCAGCTAATTACAAGATGAAATTGTATTGTAAGGACTCTAATTAGGGGATGCTTATAGAGGTGATCTAATGATTAAATGCTGTATCTGACTGACCCCATCATCGGTCTACAGAGGTGCAAGATATTTCTGAAATATTTTTCTGTAAAGAGGAATTTTTTGAAAGAGTAGAGGCAGAATATTAGCAATAATGGTTACAAGGTAAACTAATTAAACAAAGCGTTCCAAAGGTATACAGTGGCTATAAGCATCTGTGGTCGTTCAAAACAAAGTGCCAAATCTCAACAGAGAAGCTGCACTCAAGTGGAAAATTTTAGCCTGACCTCTGCTCCATCTATTAATTTGCAGGAAAACTAATGACACATATACATATTCCCACAAAATTGTTCTAATTGCTAATTTGCCGAAGGAGCACCAAATTAAACATGACTTCGGTCAGTGCAGAAAGAGAGAGCAAAATACAGGGAATGCAGGCAGAAGGCGTTTCATTTCTGACAATCATTTGTGGATTGAGCTAACAAATTAATGAAATGTCAACGCTGTCAATTGCTTTGGAGGTATCAGATGTCTAATTTTTTTGATAATGGCAGCTGTTAAGGCTGCAAACATCCCCTCTTCTCTGACACTAGAAGCAGAGGTACACAGGTGAAAGAGAGACGATTGTGTTTAACACCTCACCCTTACCTAGTATAGCACCCATGGCCACCCAATTACCAAAATCTTATTAAAAGTCATTACAGGAATGATGTTCACTTGATAGACAAGTGTGATAAAACAGGTCCCCACAGGCAAAACATACATTCACATTCAAACACCTTCCTTCCATAGATAGCTGGCATTTTCATTTTAAATTATTCTTTCTATAATGTTCATTTTAAAATGCGATGATTTTTAACCACACGTGAGTTTTAATAACTGAATTGTAACATGTACATAAGCTAACAGGTAACAAATGTAGTATAGTACTAGTCAACAATTTTGGAATCTGTATTGTAATTATGACATTATGAATATTAAAATATAGATAAGTTTAAAACAAATTTAAAAACTAATTTCTAAAAGAAAACTGCTGTGAAAGAACTTGTCATAGTGTCATAACCTTCACAGAAATAAAGTCAACTATTACCTTTTTCTTTTCCTGTGGACTGACTTATCATGTGTCACATTTCAAATACATTCTCACGATGTAAACAAAGAATCTTAAACAATGGCACATGCAGTATTTCAGTAATAAGCAGCTCATTTTTTTCTGTCACGCTTTGGGTTGACTCCAAGCAATGACAGAAAGAGAGTTCAGACAGAAATTAATTAAATGGTAATTGGTGAGCTAATTATACTGGCCTTGACTCTCCGAGCTGCCTAAGAAAAATAAACAAAACCCCCTTCTTAATTATGTATACCAAAAGGTCACAATACTGACAGGAATGTTTAGCAACAAAGCTCAGAATATTTTTTTAAACTATGCTTAAATACATTTCATAACCAGAATAAGCCACTTACTACAGTAATGATTATAGATATGTCCTGTATATATCTTTGCTTTTTTCAATTTGTGAGGCTCCTCTTCTCTTTTGAATGTCATAAAACAGCTCTTAATGAGAGACTAATCAGCCCTTTTGCAAATTCAGTTTTAATGACTATAATTTTGATGTATTTTTCGATGATGAATGGTTATTTTGAAGTAGAAGCTAATGAAATACAGTACACAATAACAAAGGTGCAGTATACCATCTAAATTATAGGCTTATATTGATGGGTATATGTGTTTTTAGCCTTGTTTAAAAGTAAAATTTAATAG
Organism: Lepisosteus oculatus; assembly: GCF_040954835.1. Classification (NCBI taxonomy): domain Eukaryota; kingdom Metazoa; phylum Chordata; class Actinopteri; order Semionotiformes; family Lepisosteidae; genus Lepisosteus; species Lepisosteus oculatus. Next base: position 50,709,016 of record NC_090699.1, read on the forward strand.
ATAAATAGAAAAACATACAAATTAGTTTATTCATTTTCTGGAGCTCAGTGTTATAAACACTTAAGACCCTTTTTCATGGGTTCATATAAATATTGTATGTCTTTTTTTGCAAGATATAAAGCTTTTACATCTTTTTTCGTAGCATTAATGTTTTGGCCAAAGCAGGCAAACCACAGACATAATAAAGATTTCACCTGAAATCACACATACGGACACTAACAATAAGGCTTTTGGCATTTGTGAACATTCCAGAATAAGAGACCATGATGGATGCAGCCTGTGAGGTTCTGTTACATAAAACAGACGGAAGGATTGAAAAAGCTTCCTTTCATTCTTCCTGGGCTCTTCATGGTCTTCACACCAGAATAGCAGTGAAGAATTAGTGGCATCTCAATCTGTTAGCTTGACTGGCCATCTGACGCACAATGTTCCTCAGCTCTGGGCCTCCTCATATCAACAATCTCTAAGGAGAAGCACGGGGAGCCTGGGAAATCTCCCTCCCTGTTAATAATACTTTTGTTGTTGTTCTGTATTAAAATGTATGCATACACCGCATGGATTTTTAGAAATGTTTTATCCAGCAATGTATTGGCAGATTTGATTTACCTGTATCCGCAAAAAGAGCTGCATTAGGTACATGTGCTCTATAGGTGCTGGCCATTTAGCTATGGAACCTTATGCTTCACTCTCAAAGTAGAAATCCAGTTAAACAAAAAGGACCCGTCTCTGTTACCCAGTCCCACAGGGATTTATATCATTAACTCCATGCTTAAAAACAGGAGGGCTGAACGAAACTGTGGGCTGAGGATCTGGATTAATATAATTCAGAAAGCGGTGTCTTTAAAGTCCATCAATGAAAACCCAGATGACAAAGGATGCCTGTGTTCAGACTGAAGCAGCTGTAAGCATTAACCAAACATTTTAACATGCTGGTTTATTTATTTAAAAGAAAACTGTCACTAAAAGCAATTCTTTACCACACATTTTGACAGAACCATTAAAAACCAGCCATACAGTGAATAGGTAAAGAACTCAAATTGCTGTCTGCCAGCTACCCCACTTTTCATACACAAATGCAGATCTTTTTTTCAAAGGGCCATACATCAGGCCATTTACATAAGATAATCCAAACAATCAGTGTATTTGACAATGGGAAACCTCAAACAGGCTGCCTATTGTCATTTTACATCCCTCAACTCTTTATGTTGACTTGTAGCAGTGGTCTTGCTGTCAATAGTTTAACTTGGGCTCTAAATAAATGATTATAGTTGTACTGTGTGGCAGTGTTAGATTTCCTAATAAAAGGAAAGCTGTCTGTGTATAAATGCAGCAGCCTTTTATGCATCTGCCAAAATACTCCAGGATATTTGTAAGGTAAAGTGGGATTTAATGTGTACAGTCTATTGAGGCTGCCAGGTCAAGAACAAACTTGATAGACCTGTTTTAAATTGTAACATATTAAATTATAACATGTGATACATTGAAATGATTTTCATTTTTTAATTAAAACTTCAAGGTTGCTGAAGAATTAAGAGAATGTCAAAAGACTACAGTCATGACTAATACAAAGACAAACCTGCTTCCCCATTAGCTGTGTGGGTGATAATACTATAGAGTTAGCTACATCCAGACTAAAGGCTGTTTCCTTTTAAATTATTTGTGCTATCATTTATTGATTACCTGAGACATACAAGGTGTATACTTTTATATGTACTTTTGTATAAAGGATTATCCTTTATACTTTATACAAAAGTATAAAGGATTGAATATTTCTCCATTAATTTTCAGAAAGCGAAGGGTCACTAAAACCTGGAGCCTATCTTCGAGACAGTGAGCACAATGCAGGAGTACACTATGGACGGGGCACCAATCCATGCATATACACAGACGGACATGTGCTCACAGGCAATTTTGAGAACAGTTAACCAAGCTAGCATGTCTTTGGAAAGTGGGTGGGAACTAGATCGCTCAGAGTTAACCCAAGCAGACAAGATGAGACCACACAAACACAGACGTCACTGCAGTCCATCGTTGAACACAGAACCGAAAAGCTAGGCTGTGAATGGAAACTGCTATCCTACCACTCAAGCCTGAGGATTGACTAAATTCAAAATACCTTCATTTCATACTGACAGGTGGATCTGTATATTTTAATATGGCCTTTTTGTGTATTTTTAAACAATGCATTCTAAAACATTTTTTCCATGCAGATAGTGTAGTTTCGTTAGGCTGTGTAAACCTCTATTTTTTTCATTAAATAGCATTAGGATATATTGACTAAATTTGCAAGGAACAACAACAGATTCAGTCATGCTCAATTAATTCGCATATATTGATGCTGAGCAGCAAACACTTCTGGCTCTGTACCTTTGAGAACCAAATGAAATATTTGGATTTCAAGATGCAAGATACTGATTCTGTTGTAAATCAATCTGTTGATTTTAGAAAGCATGTACTCTTGAGTATATTGCAAAAACAAATTTGGGGTCCTTCAATAGGTGCAGAGTCAACAGGCAAGGTCACTGAACACTATTTCAAGGCTTTGGTAATGGAGATAAATAATCCTTTTTAGAGAAAAAATCTAACTGGTGTAAGATGCGGTAATTACTATCCAGAAATGATATAAGACAAAATCAGAGGAGGGGATAGGCCTGTAAAAATATTGTGAGATGCTTGAAATCTGCATGTTCTTGGAAACATCTTCAATATAAACTAAGTATATAACATGCTGTCTTTGTTCTGATTTTTTTTCTTAATTTGTCATTCCATAACTGCAATAACATTTTCACACCTGTGAAAATCTTACATGATTTTTAGCAATACAATTAACAAACTAACCTTAGTGCATACACTGCAAACACTTTTTCCCTCAATTTCCACTCACTTTTGTTTTTAGTTAATTGCATTTCCTTGGATCAATACTAAATAATAATGTAGTAATTACGACTTCATTTTGAGATGAAAAACCTGCTCCATAACATGCGTCTCTGTCACATGGATATTGTAATTTTAAGTACTAGTGCTAATAACTGTACTAAAATAATTATAAATAATTCAGCTACAGTTTTCTATTTGAAAGTTTATGTACTTACTGGCTGTGGGGTAGGTTTTGGCTCAGTTGACTTCACATGTAGATGTGTCATCATTGCTTGCAGGCGTTCCTTGTCTTTAGCAAGCTGTGGAAACACAGGATAGGTATTTCCTTAGTGATCTAGGGATCTTCTTGAAGACAGAAAAATATTATTTTAAATCTCGATTTACAAAGTTGTATTCCTCCTAAGACTAAACGAAGAATATTACTGTTAGCTATATCTCTTGTGTATTAAGAAAGAGTCCCTGGCTACAAGTTATATTATATAATAATTACCTGATTATGTAATTGTAGTAATTATACAACTATCTCAGATCTTGCATGTCTGTATTTGATTTGTAGCTTAAACCTGTATAGATTTCATATGGATTGTGTGCACTCCATACCTCGGTGATTCTGTGACAGCTTTCTTATAGGGATAATTTTTGGAACTCTATGGCAGTCACTTCATTGACTTCCCTGTTTCATGGTCATGTCTGTACTGCCAGGTAATTGTTTAGATGTGGATTAATAATTGGATTTCCCCTTTTCTGTGGAATTTGTCTCCAGGAAGTCTGAACAGGTAGCAACACATAGAATCAAAGCGGAAAAGGATCATGTGCCTTAAAAGGCCTTTGTAAACGCCATGAACCTGAAAGAATAGTTTCGTTAAGGGTCATAAGAAGCTACCTACT